>NC_035439.2:111485938-112096287 GCF_002127325.2 Helianthus annuus | reverse complement strand
AGGTTGGTATCAGAGCCAACATTGAGTGAATTAAACACTATCCTATTGTGTTTAATCTCAATAACTTGATGTGTGTCGGTGTGTATATAATTTTGATGTATATTTAAGCCCTTTTTACACTTTTAGCCAAGTTTTAAATTTATAAAACACGATATTTACTAACACTAAACACACATATGGGCAAGTGCACCCATCGTGGACGTAGTATAGTGTTGGTAAGATACCGAGGTCGTCCAAGGACACAAGAGCTTTTAATACCGGTTTATCCTCAACGTCTAATCAAATCAAAAAGGTTAGAAAAATGTTTTAAACTAAGAAAAATAAAACTAACTAAAATGCTGAAAATAAAATAAAAATAAAAACAGATAGACAAGATGAATCACTTGGTTCCGACACGTGTATTAGTATAACCTTTGATTATTTTCGCACTTTTGCACTTGATTAAGAGATTATCTTAGTTATTGTAGTAGGCCCCTCTTTTGAAGGCGACGTTACCCTCAACCCAGTAGTTTGAGTCAGCAAGGATACAATCCTAAAGGGTCGGATTATTGAAAAGATAATGAATTAAGTTATTAATGCAAATTATGGTAGGCCCCGCTTTTGGCGGTGACGTTACCCTCGGCTAAGTAGTCTGAGTCAGCAGGGATACAGTCCTAAATAGCCGGGTTATAGTATTAATAGTAGTTAACTTATGAGGGGGTCAAAGAGTTTGGATCCCCGCCATCCAATACCTATGGGCATTGAAGGAGATCCTACTAAATTTGACCCAGGTCCCAAGCAGGACCTCTAAACGCTGAACAAGGGCAAGACCCTTACCAAACCGTTCCCTTAACCCCCGACCAGGTAGCCAACATACCTCCATATAGACCGTGGAGATATGAATGGTGAAAATCTTTTATTTTATATAGACAGTAAAATAATGCCAAGACACCACGGACAAACGATAAGGAAAGATCACCTTCAACATAAGTAACTAGTTATTAAAGTCATTAATACAAAACCAAATAAAAAGTGCAAAAGATTAAAAATAAAAAGTATTATACTAAACACTTGTCTTCACCAAGTGATGTAAGAGACTTAGGCAAACATGGCCTTGATTGTCAAGAACTCTTACGATCAATCTTGGATCCCGAGACGACTCACACACTCTACGATGGACAATGGATGATGGTGGTGGATGATGGTGTTATGGTGGTGGTGGGTGGTGGATGAGGTGTGAGAGAGGTGGTGTGCCAAGGGATGAGAGAGAATGAATCCAAGCTCCTCTATTTATAGGCTGAACAGAAGGCTGGACACGGCCCCGTGTCCGCTGGACACGGCCCCGTGCCCGCCTGACACTCTCTCTCTTCATTAATTGTAATTGCGAATTACAATTAATGCGCCTGCTGTACTTTCACCACGCCCCCGTGCTCGCTGGACACGGCCCCGTGGTGGGCAATGGAAGCTTCTACTGGTTTGTCTTTTCTGCTGCTTCCTGGGCACGCCCCCGTGTTCGCTGGACACGGGGCGTGTTCAGACTCTGTTTCCTTCTTTTTGCCTTGGGAGGTGCCGTTGAGGGTCCGGGCAGTCCACTTTTGTTCCTTTTCTTGTATTTATGGTAGAATTAGTGGTCTTTTTGCTTCTTTTGTGATTTTGAGCTCATTTCATCCTGAAAATACAAAAGGAAGACAAAAACACTCTTTTTCCAACATTAGTACTTAAAAAGGGTTAGTTTCATGCCTTAATTGATGTGTTTTATATGTTGCATTTTACACACATCAGACTCCTACAGTTGTTACGTTATAATCATCCACAATTGTAAGAGAGTATCTATAACTATCATAAGAATTAGAAAGGCTATGTAACAGATTACTAGCTAATGACAACATTTTGAAACCACAAAAGGAAGATGATTTGTGAACCCAATTATGTTGGGTTGCGTCACTATATTCCTTATATAAGCCTACCAAGAACCAAAGACTGTTTCAATGAAAGGGCTGGTAACATACAATCAACCTTAAAGAAATAAACTAGGCCATATGCATCATTACAAAGCCTATCAACGGAAAAAAAATATGCTTAAAGTCTGGCAAGCAAAGGACATGTGAGTGAAAAAGTTGTGAAATGAGTGGAATTGTACCAAATTTGGTACTTGTAATCACAGTTCCATTGGGTAAATCAATGTAACTAGGTTTGATAAGCAAGTGTGAGAATAACAAGCCTTTATGTCTGCATAACTAATGAAAGTAGTGATAAAAGCAAGATGATTATCACAAACACTTTCCAAATGAATCTCTTGCAACAAATAAGCCAATTCATCATTTTGTGGAGAACATTCCTTGTTATCATTAAGAGCATGAACTGCACATTGTTTCTCATTTTCAGTTAACAATGCATTTGTCTGGCGAATCGATGGTAATGGTTGCATCTTTAAGATATTTACCCTTATATGTAGAAATAAGCTCCATAAGAAACTTAGTCTTTGTTCCTCTTCTCTTTTCATTATCAACTAACATGCATGAGAAGTATACAAATCACTAAGTTCGTCCGAAATACACATAATCTTGGTGAACTATGTAGCAGTGGTGAAGCTTGAGATTTCCGACCCAGAGGGGGGGGGGGGTCGAAAACGTATATACTCAAAAATTTCTATAGAACCGGGGGGCCGAAAACGTGTATACCCAAAAATTTCTATAGGAAAGCTACATACATAACACTACTGAGTGAAAAGTTCGCCCCCCCCCCTCCCCCCTCCCCCCACCCCCCACCACGGCCCCTTCTAACCTTCACCCCTGGTATGTAGCAACATTATTATGTACTTGTGATATCTCACAGAGATTCTTTTACAATTGATACGATTATTCCCCATTAGAGTACACTTCTCTCTATACCTCATATGAAATATCGATTGTGTTTATCAATTTTTAGAGAAACAAGTAAAATTGAGATCAAGGAGTGAAAATTGAAATTGATTGATGAGAGATTGAGAGTTGAATGGATTCAACATTCGGTAAGGGTGAAGGGAGTGGTTACCTATTCCAAATAGGTAAACTCTCTATTCAACCAAACAAACAGTTTCACGTCAATTCACCTAATTAGTTTACCTATTGCTCAAAAAACGTTGGCGGTGGTTTACCAATCTTGGATTAGGTAAACTATTATTTAAAAAAAATAATAAATGAAAATAGGAGGCAAAAGCTGATAAACTTCCCTTCCCCTCATCGGTAAACCTTCACCGCTTCCTTCCCCTCATCGATCGGTAAACACCATCGGCGGCGGTGTTACCGATCGGTAAACCGTTTACCGATGGTGTTTACCGTACCACTCCGCTCACCCTAACAATTGTGAAGAACATGTACATTAAAGTACAAAAATATAAACTTAAGGTACAAGGTAAGGTGCATTGCTTGCTTAACGTTTTATACTTGTCCATGCAAGGTCTTAAAAATGTTTTTTTACTAGTTAATACCGCGCCCGCGTTGCGGGGCGATGGCCGAATAATGAGCGAGTGTTAGGCAGCTCATTGACACGGAAAACAATTAAATCGAGTCAACCAATTAAAACAAAACAGTTTTATAGTTTTGATTAAAAAAAACTAAAACAATGGCAATATTGTAATTTTTAACTGAGGGAAAGTTGTATTTTTTTACTGGGGTAAAATCGTAATTTGCTAAAAGCTAAAGTGATGGTAGTACTGTAAATTTGAACCAGGGGTAAAATTGTAAATTTTCACAGGGGCAAATTCGTAATTTTGAACTTGGGGTAACAGCGTAATATAAATTTGAACTAAGGACACAATCGTAATTTTAAGCTGGAGGCAACATCACAATTTTATTTTGAACCGAGGGCAAAATTGTAATTTTTGAGTTGGGGGCAAAAGCATAATTTTATTTTGAACTGCGGAGAAAACGTAATTTTAAACTGAGTGCGAAATCATAATTTTTTAAACGGGGAAAAATCACATTTTTTAACAGACGGCAAAATCGTAATTTTTAACTGGGGGCAAAAACAAAATTTTATCTTGAACTGGGGGCGAAAAGGTAATTCTGAGCTGAGGGCAAAACCACAATTTTATTTTGAATCAGGGGAAAAGCGTAATTTTTAGCTGGGGACAAAAGCGTAATTTTATTTTGAGCTGGGAGCATAACCGTAATTTTAAAGAGAGGCAAAAACGTAATTTTAAATGGATATAAAATAATAAGCTGGTTGGTCCAATAGAGGAGTGCCATGCAAAATCATAATTTTGAATTAAGGGTAAAATCGTAATTTTGATACGAGGACAAAAGTGTAATTTTATTTGGAGCTGGGGGCAAAACGATAATTTTAAAGAGGAGCAAAAACGTAATTTTAAATGGATATAATATAATAAAATGGTTGGTCCAATGGGGGAGTGTCAGGCAGCTTTCTATACATACATTTACCAAATGGGGGGAGTGTTAGGCAGCTGCCTGGCACTATTCCCCCATTTGGTAAATGTATGCCTCGCACTATCCCCCATTTGGTAAATGTATGTATAGAAAATTTTCTTCATATTTTAATTTTAATAATTTTAATTAAATTACACAAAAGGTCCTTCATATTTTAACTCGACTAAGTGTGGCTTTATTTTACTGTTTTGGATAAATTACACTTTTCGTCCTTTATGTTTGTACCTGATTGCAATGGATAGCCTTTAACTTCAATAATTACAGGCACGGTCCTTTATTTAGAAAACTCACTACACCTTACGTCCTTTAGCACTAACTACATTAAAATTTTAAGTTAAGTCTAGTCACATAAGGATATTTTGGTCATTTCATGCTTTTATTTATGTTTCTTAATAAATAATAATTCAAAGTCCCTAATCGCCATGTTTAAACACCAAAACCTGCAATTTCTTGTTAAACTCAAACAATCTAATCATCAAAAACATATCAAGCTTATTAAAATCACTTCAGACTTTGATATTTTTGTTCGATCCTTATGATTTCGTATCTGAATAACAACACCCAAATATGTTTCAGGTCCTCCTTCAACCTCCAGTCATAACCTCATTGATACAAAAAACTTCAACTTGATGATCTTCACCTTTTTATGTTTCAACATATTTTCACAGAGAAATATGTTTTAGGTCTCCTTCAACCTGCCTCAGATCTAAACCTCAGATCTGCGTAGAGTATATGTTTTAGGCCTCCTTCAACCTGCCTCAGATCTAAACCTCAGATCTGCGCAACAATCTCTCCGATACTCCCACCACCTCATCGAGTAGGAACTTACCCGCCACGACGTTGGGGTCATTCCTTGCTTCTCCAGCTCCAATCACAAAAGCCCTTCCTCTTGCACCATTCCCAGCATTGTTGTTGTTTTGATCGTTGTTTCCAGCTCCCTTGTTGTTGTTGCGGTTCTGGTTCAGTTCAGGGTAATCCCTTCGCATGTGCCCCGTTGCTCCACACTTATAACATACACGGTTATTTCCTTGCTGCTGTTGTTGTTGATTCTGCCTAGCTGGAAACTGACTCCTACAGTCTTTGGCTTCATGCCCCAACTTGTTGCACCGCTGACACTGACCTTTGCTACATGCCCCATTGTGGTGCCGGTTACACTTGTTACACTTAGGGTAGTTTCCCCGATAGCCACCCTGTTGTTGAGGGCCTTTGTTACTTTCAGTTTTCCTTTGCTGAGTTGGGGCCTGAGTGGGGTTAGCATCCTTGCTTTGGTTTCCTTCCCACTTACGCTTGTTATCACCAGAAGTTCCACCAGTAGCACTGATCCTTTTGGGCAACTTGCCCTGTTCCACGGCCTGATCAGTGAGTTTGTGAGCAAGACGGATGACTGGCTGAATGGTATTGAGGTTGGCTGAGGTCACATGGCTCCGAATTTCTGGGGCCAAACCCTTGATGTACAATTCGATCCTTCGATACATAGGTCGAGACATGTTTGGGCAAAGAGCAGCATAGTCGTTGGACTGTTTGGTGTATGTCTCGATCTCTGATCCAACCATCTTGAGCTCAAAGTACTCATTTTCGAGCTTGTGGATGTCATCCCTGTGACAATACTCTTCCTTGATCATATCCTTGAAATCTTCCCATGCAGTAGCATTAGCGGTTTCCAAACCAAGCATCTGGATCTGTGCTTTCCACCATGAAAGCGTGTTTCCTTCAAGGGTGCCAGTAGCAAACTTCACCCAATTAGCAGGGGGACACTCGCAGACAGCGAAAACAGCTTCGACCTTCTCGATCCAGTGCAGAAGACCTATGGCACCCTCAGTGCCATTGAAAGGGAGAGGCTTGCAATCCATGAAGGTTTTGAAAGTACAAACACGTGGTTGCGCGGGTGCATGCTGACCTATTGTGATAATCAAAGCGAATAGGTTTAGGGGTGAGAAGACGATGCGGGCGTAGGACCTAAACATCCTAAAATAACGAGTTTGCCTCCAGGGTGAGATGTGAATGCTGCAGCCACCGTGTTGATCAGGTTAGTGAACTGTGCCTGAGTCATGTTAACGTTTCCTCTTTCGCGTCCACTCATTGTCTTCAAAACCAGAAAACATAACATGAGTGTGATGTCGTAATGTAGCGAGAATGAGATAGAAGAAGGAGGTGTATCTATCTAACTAGGCACACTAGTACGTATAGCAGAATAGAAAGCATAAAGTAAGCAAGCAAGTAAACACTAGTCCGAGCTATGAGGTCTAATGCGTTGAGTCTTGCACTTGGAGTGTAGTGTCGTCACGAGTCACGGGTTATAGTCTGGTTTTTCTCGAAAAGACTTCCTTTTTAAAACCAAGTTCACTATAACCAATGGCTCTGATACCAATCTGTCACACCCCCACAATCCACATGTGGTGTACCACCGCCTGGGGGCGTGACTGACCAGGATCCAACCATCAATTATACTGAGCAATTTAATTAATAACATAAGTAATACTCACCAACTACAGGGTTAGCAAATATTATAATCAAAGTTCAAAGGTTTTAAGTTCAAATAGTAGTTCAGCTATGTAGCGGAAGCATAGACAAAACAGTTTTAAACAAGGTTCATAGTTCAAGTTTATTTAGCACCCAACACAGGGTTAGACGACCACTACACATCCCCAAGTAGCAAGCTCCTGAGTCACTGGGTACCTGCAAAGCATGCAGTAGGGTATCAACAAAAATGTTGGCGAGTTCACGAGTTGTCCAGTTTTTAATTACCAAAAACTTGTTTCACTAGTTAATTTATCCGTTTATACATGCCATGGGGAGCTACCCCATAAGTAAGCGACTAAACTATTTTTCCAATACCGAATACTCACTTAACCGTATGTTTCCGCAGTGCCCCGTTTGTCAATGTTCTATCATCATTGACGGTTGCCAGAGTCTATTAGTTCACGCCCGTTCCCAGTAACAAGGGTCGGTGTGAGGCTGGTCGAACCTAAATAGCGCTATCAACTAATAACCCTTTCGCTTGGCCCCGGAGACTAATCGGTATTAAGTAGTAGGGATTTGAGTGATAGAGTTTCGTTTAGTGTTGCTCGTTGCATTCCGTATAAACAGTAATTAACTAAGAGTCCCGCACAAGGGGAGAAAATAAGTTTGTATCCCTTACAAGGGATAGCGTTGTTTTACGTTTCGTTTTCCCAAACCACCAGGAACGCATGCTTTAAAAGTTGTGAACTCACCTTGGGTTGCTCGGCAGATTAGTTTACTTGGTCAAGCACGCTGGTCACCACGTCCTAACATGGTTACCAGTTTGGGTCAGGCTCGGATACAGTTAAGTCACGTAGGTTTTACACATAACTAACACATAGCATGCATATTATACTAGCATTCCTACTGTTGGGCTGATTCCAGATTAAGCAGTAACAGTTAGCCCATAGCATACATGACATATAATCATCCTCTAAGTTATTGGGGCCTGTTCTAACATTTAAACAGTTAAACAGCACATAGCACAGTAGCACAGATACAAGCCCAGAACACGTTGTCACATTTGGTGGCCCAATAACTGAGTTGGACAGCCCAGTCGAGACCATGTGGTCTCGACTCGAGAACACGCCGTCTCGAGTCGCAACCAGGAGGTCTCGAGTCATGGACTTCTGGTCTCGAGTAGTGCAGGCATGAGTCGCAACCTCAGAGGTCTCGAGTCCAATCTCGAGTCGAGATCATGAGATCTCGAGTCGAGACCAAGCTGGTCTCAAGTCCCTGAAGTCTGTCCCGAGGTGTTCATTCGTAGTTCTCGAGTCGCAATCACTGCGGTCTCGAGTTGTCATTTGGATGATCTCGAGTCGAGACCGGGGGTCTCGACTTGCGCACCCGATGACCGAATCCTTCTAGAACCTGTCCAAATTGTACTATCCAATAGAATTTCATGTTCATGATCCTTAGTACTAACCAATACAATTTCACCAACCTATTTTCTTGTCTAACTCTAAATCAAACGGATCAAACAAGCATTTTTCAAATGTTCAACACATATTCATCCCATATTCATACTGTTCTTCATTTAGGGTTTTCATAACTTGATTATTCAAACAAACACATTCACTATGATTCTCAGATTCATCTATATGGACCTAGAAGCAAAATCAATAAACCTTCAACACACACACACACACACAACATGCATTTCATAAGCAACAATCATGTAACATCTCCTTCTTCTCTTTAAAATATTTATATGCAAGAATCATGATAATGTACTAATTAGCCTATAGTCATGCATAACATTCATTTCATATTATATCATTCAAAGGTCACTTTGTTAAACACCTATTCTACTCACAAACAAGCACGTTAATCACACATTATCATACATCAAGTAGACCACACTAACCGAATGGTGTTCGAATGTAGGAGAGGGAAAAACGGTTGAGAGAAGGCCCTTGAGTGATGAACGATGGCTAGCTTCCGAGCCCCAAGCTTCCACTTGTTGATTCCGAGAGAATGGGGGTTGATTTGTGGGTTTTAGAGCTTTTAGTGGGAGAAAAGTGAATGAGGTAAGGGAGGGAGAATAAGAGAATGTTTAGGAATTTGTGGGGGAATGATTGTTGTCCAAAGATGGGTAAGTCGGCTGATGAGGGGGTTTTATAACCAATTCAAGGGCCATGCACCCTAATGGGTTCCCGAGTGGGCTCAAGGAGGTGCGGCCCAAACGGCCCAACTGTTTACTGTTCACTCGAGACCGGGTGGTCTCGAGTCATGGTTTCGGTTCACAAGTACTTATACACATACATATATATTACGTACACGTTATCAACACATAGCACATCAAGATAATTCACACCTTTTATTTAATAATTCATACGTACACACTGCTAATACAAGAGGGTTACTCGGGAAAACCTAGAGTGTCACATTTTGGATTAGGTTAGTGGGTATTGTAGTGAAGATGAAGGGAGAGAGAGCGTGGGAGAGAGAAAGAAAATGGTGGTAGTGGTGAATCGGTGGCGGATCGGTGGTGCTGGCACACGTCGGTGAGTGGGGTTTTGGATTAGGTTATGGCGGTGGGGCTTGATCGGTGGTGTTGGCATACGTTGGTGGTGGTGTTGTGGCTCGATTTGATGGCGGCGGCTGAGATAAGGTGGTGGTGGTGGTGGTGGTGGTGGTGGTGATAGAGGTTGGTTGAAGAGGGAGGGGGGGGGGGGTTGAAGACAGGATGAAGATGACCACATATGGATTTATGTGCTTATATTTATCTTTTTTTTAATATATGGGTAAAATTACCAATCTGCCCTCATTTGCAAGGCACATGATTAGACTTAACTGAAAAATTTAACCTTGTTACTGCTAAAGGACGAAAAGTGTACTGAGTTTTTTAAATAAAGGACCGTGGCTGTAATTATAGAAGTTAAAGGTCATCCATTGTAATTCAGTATAAACATAAAGGACGAAAAGTGTAATTTATCCTACTGTTTTCTTAATCATTTTAATAATATTTTTATATTATGGTTACTCTAAAACATATTAAGTTTTCTGTTTATAACTATCAAGACACGATGTTTTATAAAATTCTAAGTATGCCATTGTGATGTGATTATATTTATCTACGTCTAGATATAAACTTTACTCAAAACCGAGTTTATATTAAGACACGGTGTTTTATAAAATTCTAAGTATGTCATTGTAATGTGGTTATTCTAAGTATTCGTTTTCAATGACTTTCTTAACGTGCCAAACCAGTACTGCAGTGAAGCGCGATATTCCACTAGTTTGATACAAAAACAGAGAACCGAAACTGAAATGAATACGAAGCTGAAATTCGAAAACTAAAAATAAAGCAAATGAACTATGCAAAGCCGTCTTCGAGAACTCTCAAAATAATTTAGGCCTCGGGCGAAATAAAAAATTGGGCCCAAAATTGTAGTAAGAGGAAATTAATTAAAAAAATAAGACCTTAGTGGTGGTGCCAAGACTTAAACTTGAGACCTCAACATTATCTTGAGACGGTTTTTTTTTCCACTCCACCACCAAGACATTTATTTATAATTTATAATAAATGAATGCATATATTAAATATATTATTTACTATATATACAAAAGCTTATAAAAATTTTTCAGACCCTTTGAAAATTTGGGCCTCGAGCGACTACACGGGTTGGCTGGAAATTCGATTCAAAAACCCATTTTCCGGATAATGAGGAAGATTCAGGTGACAGAAGGTGAGGGTGGCATAAAAGTGTTGGCCTTTTGGTGTATATTATATCGGCATTTGTTAATCAAATGCTGGCAACACTTAATACAATATAGATTAATCATGTAAACCGGTTGGATGGTATAAAATCTAATTTTATATCGTTGTAACAATTGATCAATCATCTTTAATCATTGTGGCTGGTGCGTAAGTATATTTTTATAATTAAATGTTTAAATCAGTTTTAAAATATCCAAAAAAAAAAAAAAATACTTACCAGCGTAATATGATAATACCTAATAAAGAAATGAAATATAATATATAGTGTTTGTTAAAAAGAATTGATTAAAAAACGAAGGTGCAAATATTATAACGTGTTTAAGTAGGAATCTTTGTTACCCTTTTTTGGTTTCATAAAATTAATCTATTAGTAATTGATAGTTTAATGAAGTGGAGAAAATTTTAATAATTTGTAGTCTTATATCTTATAATAAAATTTAAATATTTTAAAGAGTTAATTATACCGTTAGGTACTAATAGTTTAAAGTAAGAATATAAGGTTTTAACTTTTAATTTTGTAACATCCTGAGGCCTTAAGGCTAACGACAGTTAAAAACTAATTAAGAACTTAGTACACAACCTTGAATTTTAGAGAAACCACATGGACTAACCACAAAATTAAATCTTGTAATATATAAAACACAATTTTTCTTTTTTCTCTTATTCTTTAATTAAACCTTTTTTAATTATGCATGTAAACCATTTTTTAAATAATTATACGTAATTGACGTATTAAAACTAATTTGAAGTCACTTCAGTAATTAGCTTACAAGTAAATTAACGGGAATATTTCACAAAATGATAACTAAGTTTTAGAAGTGTTTCAATTAGGTCACTCATAAAAATTTATTCTAATTAACTCATTAAAGTTTATTTTATTTGCTAATCCTAAATAATTAACCTGAATAGGAGGTAAACTGTCTTAGGTGACATTTATTTTTTATTTTTATTAAATATGTTGACATAAGTTATTTAATAAAAGAGAAAAATAAAGTTAATCAAATAAAAAATAGATACACATTGTGATTATTCAGTTCTGTCGCACCACCACCTAACCGTTGGACCACCACCGTGCCATCGAACCATCGCACCACCCAATCGTCACCCAACGTAGCATCCAACCGTCACACCACTGAATTGTTGCACCACCCAACACCGTCGCATCATCATGTCGTACCACCACCGTACCGTGGAACCACCACCGACACCGTGTCGTGGAACCACCATCGACATCGTGCCGTGGAACCATCCAACCATTTTTTGGTGACCACCATGCACATGAGAATTTAGTTCTTGATGGATATAAAGTGACGAATGGATGAGAATAAAGATATGCTAAACTTCATAGAAATTTAGTTCAAACTAAATTGTGATGAATTGATTGGGTATATGATGGATATAAACTTTAATTTTTTTTTTTTTTTTACTAAAATTGAATTATGTGTAAAAAAGGCTTAGAATTAAAAGTGACTTATTCCATGGTTTCGAGAAACTTTTTTATAACTCATATTGACCATTTTGGATTTTATAAATTAGCGTGCTTTGATTTGTCCTCATTTTTTTTATATTTGTTAGTTAAATAATAAAAAAAACTTAGTTAAAGAAAATGAGAAAAAATAAAAATTGTGTTTTAAATACTATCAGAGTTAGTTGCGAGATTAGTCGCTGTTGTTTCTTCAAAGTAATAAGTTTGGTTACTAAGTTCTTAATTGACAAAAACACCCTAAGACCACCCGTAGGGGGGGGGGGGGTTTGGCGTTTTTCCCCAAAAAGACCAACAACGCCCGGTAACCGCCCCCTGGGGCGTTCTTTTGAAAAAAATGGGTGAAGCGTGCTTTTTTTAACGCCTTGAACTTTATCTTTGGCCAATAACATTTTTTATGGTTTTTATTTTTATTTTTTATTTTTTATTTAATTCTATTAGAATATAATGCTCCACAAAATTTCAAGCTCCCCTACACCCTTTTTAACATAATGTCACACAATGCCCCATGCTGAATGGACTGCTACATGGCACAAAACACCCATGGGTGGGGACACTATCTTCCCCTACCACTACACATGGTCTAAGCTTTTAGTTAGTATTTAACACTTGTTAGCCTTAAGGTCCTAGCATGTACTTTAAACCAGTAGTAATTTTTTTTTGAAAGGCGAACTTTAAAATAGTAGTAACTAAAGTTGTTAATTTCCATAAATCAGAGAAATGGCAGTATAATTAACTCTATTGTAAATGAAAAAGATTCTAGGAGGGGCGGTCGCACATCATGATTCATGAATTCCTACTGTCTCCGTCTTCGTAATGCAATAATGTATTGATTACATCTAAGTAATTTGTGATGTTGATTATATCTGTTTAAAGTTTAAAGAGTTTGTAACTAACAAACAAGTTTGACATTTGTTTTAATAAAGTTTTCATTAATTTTTACCTATCGAGTAACTTTATACAGTTTAACGAGTTTGTAACTAACAAACAAGTTTGACATTTGTTTTTCATAAAATTTTCATTGATTTTTACCTATCGACTAACTTTATACAATTAGACTATAGAGTGTTGTTATGACTCTTATGACCACCATAACTTTTCATATAAGCGTCATGTCACTCATCTCTAATCCATTATCGAAAACTATCATTCCTGCATTTTACTCTTTTGTTATTTTTTTGAACGGTGACTTTCTTTTTGAGTAACCCAATGTCACACCGCCTAAACGGCAACCCTAGCCAAGATCTGCCCATACTACATTGTCTTAACCGGGCCCGCGCTGGATTGGTCAGACTTGGTTATGGCATTCCCCGGAAACCGTATTGCCTTCACACGAGATGCCTCGCTGAAGTAACAACCGGATGAAAACCGGGGTGCGGCTTAGAATCAAACCCCCTCGGTGGGTTTGTCACCATCATTACTCTTTTATTATTATTATTATTATCTATACTTTTTATAAAAGGAGAAATCTGAGTGACATAAGAAAAACTGATGTGTAGCCAGAGAGGCTGTCCAACAAGGCTTTTCTTATATCATTACTACATTATAAACCGGAATATATAAATCACTTTAAAATACATTTAATTTAATTTCAAAGCACTGCCTTGTGTATTCAAATGTTAAAGGTCTGACCCACATTCCAAAGGGCAAAGCATTGCCCATCTACAAGAAAGTATAACTTAGCAGATGGTTCATTTGGCAAACGTATACCTTAGCAGATGTTTTGAAATTGCGGGTAATTTCAAATTCAAAATGAATGGGGATATGTAATTTGCAATTAATGCAAATCATCTTCTTATATAAACTGATTTATATTCTCATTTCACTCTTCATATCTACATTCTCGTTTTCTCTTCTTTTGTATTTTCAAACCACATTTCTAATGTATCTCTCCCTCAAATCCTTTCTTCTCAATACTCGACATTTGTTCATAAAGGATAAGAGAAAACGAAAGCTCTCTCTGACCCACTTTCAGAACAAATTTTGGGGATATGTGGTTTGCCTTGATGATGGTAATGTGAAATATATATGATTATGTTTGTTTTGGTTTTTTATTTTTACTAAAGTTTTTTTATCTGAGTTATGACTAAATGATGATTGTGAATGATCTGAGCAGATGATGATGATGATGATTGTTCTACGGTTGTTTCCAGCATCATTATTCCAACATCGTTTAAAGTTTTTTTTTTTTTTTTTTTTGCTACTCTAATTTTGAAATTTTTAATTTTTAATTTTGAAGTGATATACTCTAATTCTCGCTTTATATTTCAGTCTAATCACAGTTGTTTGAAATTCATACAATCATCTGCGGGTTATTTTAGGTTTGTATTAAAAGAAGCATAAAGTTAAATTAAACAAAAAGAAAGATTATTAACTGTACATTTAAAATAATTTTTGCTTATGACTAAATGATGATTATATATGACTTGGGCAGATGATGATGATGATGATGATGATGTAGAACCCACAATAGTTCCTACTAAACGCAAGAAAGGATCTGCTACTGCTGTAAGATAAGATTTTATTTTACTAGAGATTTGTTCTTTCCTGCTTTTTTTGTATTAAAAGAAGCATAAAGTTTGGTTTAAAGCAACTCTTTATGAAGCAAGTTGAGGATTAAGTATATGAGGATAGGGCTACTCTTCAACAGCTGAAGAAGTGTTTTCATGTACTGCATCTTGGTCTGTTCACGAGAGACCAGGTTTCCAGAAACCTGATGGTGATGCATTCAGTACTTCCGTGGAGTTCATGACGATTGTCGAAGATATACATTGAGAAGTTCGGTACTCGATAGAGTTGAAGCTAAAAGCACTAAATTTTTGTTGTTAGATTCGTAAATTTCTTGGTGTTGGTGTTAAATTTTAAAGTTTCTATAACATCCCGAAAATATAAAACTTTATACTAAAATTATAAAGTATTAAATAAACAAGAACAAACTAACTAGGACGAAATAACCCAGTTAGTTACAAATCTTGTGCTAACTCAAAAGTGGGTTAAAAGCACCTAAATATGTACTAAAAGAAATTAGAGGGACTAAAAGTGTTTAAATGGAAACTAATTATAATAAAAAAAACAATTTATTAAACATAAAACACACATTTGTGTGTGTACTGGAAATCGATCAAACACAGGGGGCAACCCAAGCTCCCCCACAACCCTAGTTCTTGTCAAATCCTCTAAATTGAAGGTCCAAAACGAGTCCAAAACGAAATCTAAGCTTGGATTAGTGATCTCCATTGTAAGGAGATCATAAGGTATGTGAAATTTGATAAAATTCTCTACTTGAAATTCTCATGAACTTAGGGAATTCGAAATCTGATGATGCATGTGTGATATATAGATGAAATTGAAACATTGTAGTGTCTAGGAGTAAACCCTAGACAAGCACATGTTGAAATCATGCTTAATTTTAGTAAAATCCATGAACACCCTTGTAGGTGATTAGTGGGTTATGTAGAACTTGATAAACACTAGGAAAATTAGGGTTATTCTAGTGTAACTTGACATTTGTGAAGTGATTTCAGAATTTTAGAGGCTAACAATTATGTAAGATGGTTTGATTGATGTAAATTCGGGCTAAATGACAAGTTAGGAACTTGTTATTTAATCATGTAAAATTATGCCCTTAAAGTGTTCGTAGAAATGCCTCAAAGAATGCTTAAAACTGAAATTTAAAGTTAAAACGCATAATTGTGATGTTTTGGCAAACTATGCGATATATGATTGAAAAGAGTTCTAAACATGTCATGATTGAACTCTATAGGAAAAGATACCGGAGCGTCGAGTGGACAAGCCGGTGGCGACTTGCGTTTGAAGGGCATGCTTTGAAGGTACGTAACTTGACTCGTTACATTGAGTAATTTGATAACTCGAATATGTATAGTTGCGTTGTAGAATAAAGGTTGTATAGATTGAAGCGATAAGGTTCGTTATTTGAATTAGTAGGATAAGTATTGGTTAGAAGTCGTTTGGTAGTCATCAAAATGGAGGATTCCATAGATGAGCTAAACGGGTCGAATATTGTTGTAATTGTAGTGTTGAGTTTCCTTTTTAGCTAGCATAGGCGGTAATAATCACGAGAGCATAAAGCCATGTGATTGGTGATGAAATGTCGGTGATAATAAGCCCCGGGAGTTGGGAAAAAGGCGCCTATTGTTTACTAGAAAAAGGGGGAGCAAAATGAGTGTAACCAGAAGGGGTCGAATAATTGCATATTGATTTTTAGTCATTCAGTCCATAAACTAAATTTTCGGTATGGTAATCATTATAGACGCGTCGTTTATTAAATTACAGTCGTGTAGGAAAAAGGATCACCTAAAACGGACCTACGGATCAAAAGTTATGACCTTTTGAAGTTTAAACTTGAAAATTTCGGAGCTGGCAAGAAATGCAGGTCAAAAACCTGCACCTGCTGGAAAACGCTACCCCCCGCGCCACGCGACAGGACCACTTAAATCCGGCGCGACACGCGACGGCCGTCGCGCCACGCGAAGAGTTGTCGCAACACGCGACGAGATGAATTTCGAATTTTATTTTATTTTCCATGATTTGATGCTGGAACTTGTTTATTCGCTCTATATAAATGTCAAAACTAACACTTTAAGTGGTTTTGACCTTAGGTGACAAAGGGGACTTTACGGATGGCGATCAAGCATGTTTTGAAGAACCGAACACAACTTTGCAAGCTTCCTCGTTGATTTAATCTATGTTTAAACTATGTTTTTGGATGTAAACAAATTACTAATCATGTCATGAATATCTAAACTAGTTTGTAGATAACTAGTAGGTGGTTACTTTGAAACTTTGATTTGTGTTTATTAACAAGTAGTGCACTTTTTATATAAAATCTTGCATCTTCTTTTAAATTTAAATAGAAATATAGACGATTGTTACAGTTTCGTTGTTCGGTACTCGATGTAATTGTTGATCTTTTAATCCTCATAATTAAATTTTAATCCTAATAATGTTTGTGGAGCATTTTATTTTTTCTAATTTTAAGGTGAATAAGTATTATTATGTAATTTTTAATATCATCTGATTATTGCAGATCGGTACTTTTGATGTAGAAGTGAAATTGTCTCTGAGTTTAATTAGATTATGTTGATGTTGTATCAATTTCTATTAGTGTATAGATCTATCAAAGTTAAAGTTTGCCAAGAGTGAACATCTGCTCTAAATCATCATCTGTTGATCTAACGGCTGTTTGACTTGCTACTATTGCCAACATCTGTTGTTGCCTAATAGAGCTTTTCGAAGAATTTCCTCCTCTCACTTGTAAATACTGATGCATTTGTTACTTTAACTCTCTATCAAAGGTAAAGTCTGCCCAAAGAGAACGTTTGTTTAGTGGTGATCTTCTGCTAATCTAACGGCTGTTTGACTTGCTACTGTTGGCAATATCTGTTGTTGGCTAACAGATGTTCGCAATATCTTTGTCTGTTGGAGTTGCTGAAGCATTTGTTTACTATGTAGAGTATTGCTGGTCTTTAAATGAATTGATTTTTTTTATCTGAGTTATGACTAAATGATGATTGCAAATGAAGCGATTTTTTATCTGAGATTTTTTATCTGAGTTAAAATACATTTAATTTCAAACCACTGCTCTATATTCAAATGTCAAAGGTCTGGCCCACATTCAAGAGGGCAAACCACTGCCCGTCGCCAAGAAAGTATAACTTAGCAGATGTTTCCTTTGGCAAACATATACCTTAGCAGATGTTTTGAAAGTGCCGGTAATTTCAAATTCAAAATGCCTGGGGATATGTACTTTGCAATTAATGCATGTCACTCACTCAGTTCTGTCTTATGGTAAAGGCGTCTTATGGTAAATGAAGAGGTTAATTGTAATTGTAATAATGTGTTTAATTTTATACTTTTCCCATGGAAATGCATTAAAAGCCTAATGAGTGTCGCATCATATTCTTTCGTCTGACGATGTATTTAGTCATAACCGCCTTCATTGGGTATACAAAATACATTGGGCAGAGGTTTTCATCATTGCCGTTTTCATCCATCTACTCAATCATCTTCAAAAGTTTTTTGTTTATCAATATCATTACAATTTCTTTTACTTTCAAAGACGCATTGGTTCACTGTAAAATGGAAAACATTGGGTTTCAAGTGATTGTTGACGAAATTTTCACAAGGCTCTCTGCAGAAGATATTGGTCGTTTGAAATGTCTTTCAAAGAATTTTTATAGGGAACTGTCAAGTCATGGATTTCAGATGATGATGGTCTCCGAAGTGGAGATTCACTATGTCACACCCCGATATTTCCACATATTACCGGTGGGGAGTATCGCGACGTAGTTGATATTGTTATAGTCAAACAACACAATTTAATGCACAGCGGAAGCAAAAGATAAATATATTACAAACCGATTCGAAAGTAATATCAAATATTAAAACGGAATGTAAGATGGATCCACAGGCGGATCTAAAATAGAAAGATAACACTGTTCAACAGACTTTAGGCATCTAGAACTTGCAAGATTCCCTATTAACGTCCTGAGCTCCCAACCAATTACGTATAGTACCTGTCACTTAATCTTTTTGGAAAATACATCAGTTTACACTGGTAAATACAATTAACTGACTCATTTTGAAAATGTTTTAGAAAATTGATTTGAATGCACAAGGCACAAATATCTTTTTATTACTTGGGACAATTATATAAAAAATCTTGTATACAGATTTACATGTTCGTTATACATTCAGGGCCCGATGTAGAAACCGAGTCAAGATTAACAGACATGCCACAAGTATAGGCCCACAAGAGAGTGAGATACCGTTTCCCTTATGCAACTGTCAGGTGTATGCCTACACCCCGTGCTTAAGACGTGGCCATTTTATTATAATGATGCCAAGGATATCCGGGACATGGTCATTAACCCCTAAAGGCTTTTATTTCAAACAATACAGATTAAAACGGGTTACCTCAATAATTTAATCACAACACGATTAAACATTCAAACCCGACTTGTAGGATCGTTTTGCGACCTATATGAGTCGTTCAGAGTCAAATTTAAGCTGTTTGAAAGGCAGAAACAGTCAAACAACTGAGAATCAGTGATAGAAAGGTGTAGAAACAGAGAATTATACTTAAAACAGGTTTTTCATTGATTTTCAACTTGATTACACGGTGAGAAACTGGCAGCACTTCGTTACACGTTCTCTGATTTCGTACCAAATGAAAAACCAACACCTCCTATTTATAGGAGAACTGATTTCGCACGAAATGGCAACATGCCATTTCGTACAAAATGACCAAACTTGATTTCGTACGAAATGACCTAAAACCATTTCGTGCGAAATGACTTTCAAACATACATAACATTACATTTTGACATATTTAACCCTATTACAAGCTACCGACATGACCTAGACTTTAGACGTAGGCTATAGACATTATGAACCAACAAACTCCCCCTTGGATATTGCCGGAGTCTTTAGTCAGGTCTTCAAAAACTTCTTCACAGGGACTAAAACTTTTCCTCCCTTGGCTTAGGCTTCTTCAGTAACAACTTCCTAAGCTTTTCGTTCTCTTCGACCACTCGCTTTTCTTCTGTAGCCATCCTTTGCACAACAGTATGCCTTAACATATTGTCTTTTTCTTCACGAGCCTTTCTTTCTTTCTCAGCCTTCAGCGCTTCCTCTTTCTCAATCTTTCGCCACTTAGACGACCATTCACTCTCAGCATTTCTGGAAGCAGATAGATACAACCTTCTGAAACTGCATTGCCTGTTCTTTCTCTTCAGCTTTAAATCCGATCTTGTTAACAAACAAACATTCTATATCTTTCGCTGAGCAGTTTACCAACCACAATGGATCATACACATAGATGTGTCTAACTTCATTTTCAGCTCTGTAGGTGATCACAGCTTCAGTTGACAAACAACTGTATACCCAACACACAAACCCTTTATGGAAATCTTGTTCCATTTTCGGCACTGGAATGTTCTTTATCACTCTAGGCTTCTTTACATGCAAGATCGTCTCTTCAATGCCAGTCAATGGATCTATCCTCTTCACTTTCTTTGGATAGCGAGGTTTCCAGTTTTTGCATTCCTTGAAGGCTTCAAATTTCATTAGACCCCAAATAGGCACATCATGCTTCCTGATAGGATAATCTAAAGTTCTAACTTTTGAAAGTTCTTCAACATCCCACCATGGTAAGGACATGATATATAAAATGTACGTAAAGTATTGAACACCATACTCTCGTCAGATAGCATACACATTAACTTGTGGTAGAAAGCCCCAACGGATAATGTCACCCAATGAAACATCCCTATCTCTCTTATAAAACTTCAGTGGCCTTTTAAACTTTCTCTCCGTGTCTTTTCTGAACCATTTCTTCCTCTCTTCGCGACTTTCATCTTTCGTCGTCCCATCAAAATTCTTATCCTTTAAACATTCTTCAACTTTCCTTCTCAACTCATCAATGTTCGCTTGACTGAAGAATTCAACAAGTGTTGGAAAGTTTGAAGTATCAGAATTCACAGACGATTCTTCATCACTACAATCTTCAACCTCAACCCTATCATAATTGTCTGCCTCTTCAACATACTTGTACTGATAATTGGGCTGCTGGTTGATATCAAACTGGTTCAGTTCTTCTTCAAAGTCAAACTTGAAGTTAATGTCTTCAATGTGCGTCATCTTGATAATATCATCCATCGTATAAGTATGCCTGATTTCACCTTCCTCAACATCAAGTTCAAGACGCAAAATCAATCTTTCACTATCATCAACATTCTGATCATCAACGTTCTCCCCCTCACCTTCAGCATTCTCTAGCTCTTCATTCGCATCGTCACGAAGATAATCATCAACATTCTCTTCATTTGACGCTTAAGTAACCTTAATACCTGAAGTTCCCTGATCATCATCATTCCCATCATCATCATCATCATCATCATCATCATGGCTACTAGCATAAAACACATCATCTGCATCATCTTTCTTAGCCTCATCATCTTCCTCTTCTTCATCAACCTCATCATCTTCTTCATCTTCATTTATAAACGTCATCAACTTCAACATCTTCTTCAAAAATACCAGAAACTGCAGAGATAGGACGAGGATTTTGAATTGGTGATTCAGGTATAGTTGATGGAACAATTGCTCTCTCAGTATCTTCAGAAACACCTTCAACACTTTTACCCTTATTCTTCATCTCAGCATCAATCACAGCTTGACGACGAGCTCTCACCTCTTCAACTTAAATTTCTTCAAACTTTTGTTCAACAGACTTTCCAATCAAATTTTCTAACACTTTGTTCATCATATATATCTTGTGTTTTTTCTTTGCATTAGCAGCCTCTAACTCTTTGTTCTTAAGCTTGAAGTACTTCTTCTGTTCGTCTCTCTGAGCCTTTTCTTCTTCCAACTCTGTAATACGAACTTTCATAATATCAATCTCAGTCTCATCAACTTCAACTCTTTTCAACAATGACGAGTTTTCAGCTTTAACTGTTTTGACATGCTTTTCAAGTTTCTTTTTCACGATCTACCAACTTTTTATTCTCAATCAACACTTCTTCTACCTTCTTTTCCAACTTCTTCACTTGCTCATCATTCACAAAACTGAAATCTCCAATATCATCAAGAGCAATATTCACTGGGACTTGAGGAAACTCTTTAAAGCCTGAAGAACCAGGAGTGGTTTGAACTTGTGGTTGGGTAGATGGTGGTGTTTGAAAGATTTGTGATGAAGTGATAACAGGTTGTTCTTGAATTGGTGATTGGTGTGGTGGTGTAGATTGTTTTGGTGGTGATTGATGTGGTGGTGATAAAAGTTGTTCAGTTTGTGGTGGAGGTGATGGTGGTGGTGTTTCATGTGGTGGAGTAGGCTGTTTTGGTGGTGTAGTTGGTTTTGGTTTTGATGCGTGTTTAGGATTCAGCTTAACTATCAACTTTCTTCTTGCTGCTTTAGGAGATACAACACTTTTCCTTGCATTTGACTTCTTTCTACCACCAGATGATGGTGGTGTTTGAGAATCTTGAACATGCTCTGGAGACGGAATGTAAAAATCATCATTTTTCTCCTCTCTCCTTTTTCTCTTTAACTGTTTTTCTTTTTCAATTTCAGCCTGAATTCTTTTCAAACGTTCAGTTTCATCAATCTCTGATTCAGATGAGCTTGATGAACTTTTATCTTCTTTGTCACCTTCTTCACCAGCTGCCTTTTCACCTTCCAAATTTTTAGTAAGAGCTTTCAATAACTTTGCAGATTCAGGAGATAAACGAACATGATCTCCTTCAGCATCAGCATCAGCTTCAGCTTCATCTTCTTTCTCTGATTCATCAACAAGCATAGTTTCAACAACCTTCTTTTGACGCTTTTGCTTTGGTTGTGAAGAAGAACCCTCCTCAGCTTGCTCTTTTGGAGTTCTCTTGCCTCCTCTTTTCTTCTTTTCTTTTTCTTCCTTCAAGAACCACTCACTTCTTGTGTTCTTGAAACCTTCTAACTTTTTTAACTCATCCGCAACACTCTTTTCCTTTATCTCTTTATCATTTCTCCACTTGAGATGATCAACAGGATCTGGATCAACGTAATTTTTATCCTTGATAAACCCAAAGAAGTCTGCTTTTGTTGATGATTCCGGATGATTTTTGTGATATCTGGCCAATACTTTCAAAGTTTCATTATCCATGTGGAACAACGCCAACAAATCATTATTTTCATCTTTCTCAAGATCTGGATAAGCATGATCCAGTATCATCTGTACAAATCTTGGATAGAGCCATGTTTTGCTTTCTGATGTAATATTCTCCTTCATGTAGTGAAAAATGATTCTCGAAAAATTATATTTCTTGTTCAACACAAGTGCAGTCACCATATTCATCTGATAATCTCGCATTACGTCATAACCACCCTTCCTGTGGCTTAGTGCATGAACAATAGAATGAATAAAGAACTTGTAAGGCTTTGAGAAGTTTGCTTTCAAGTAGTTAGCGTTGTTCAATGGTCCACCATATCCCATCCTTAGCATACAACTCTTCACCATCCTTTCTGGAAACTTTGTCGAAGAATTTTCATCATCTGGAAGGTCCAAAACTTCTCGAACAAGTTGCTATGATCGGTTTATCTTGACCATTCAGACTAACAATCGAATTTATCGTTTTGCTTTCTTCGTTATACGTAGCATTCTCCCAGAAATGCTCAATGTGTGATCTGAAAACAAGATGTTGATTCGTCAAAGCTTTTTGTATCGGTAACATCTTCATAAATTCCAGAATTCCTTTGAATGCTGCCATCTTTGGTAGCTCCTCATCATACACACAGCAAATGTAGTGTAGTGGATCATACTGAACATTCGACGCCTGAAAAACAAAACAAACATTCAATTTAAACACTTAGAATATTTTTCAACACAAACACTTCATTCAAATGAAATGCTCTCAAGCGAAATGACCTTACATGCGAAATAGCATATTCACACGAAATGACATTTACAAACGAAATGAGATTTACAAGCGAAATGGTTGGTTCAAGCGGAATGACTTTTCAAACGGAATAGCCTGATTTCAAACGAAATCAACTTCAAACGGAATAGTCATTTCGTTTGAATTTGACACATTTATCAATAGGTTATTTCGTACGAAATAGCTTATCATTTCGTTTGAAAACAAATTTAAGAACAGTGAAATTTCAGTTGATCAAAACATGAACAGATGATGAAATTGATCTCCTGGGTTTGTTCTTTAGCAAATTCCGAGCATGTGGGTGTATTTTATTTTCATTTTTGACCAAAAACACATCCTAAATCTAAGTTCAAAGTTCCAGATCTACCGGTTTCTTGCAAAACAGTTAAATTGAAACCCTAAACTAGATCTACAACACATTCCGAGTTCACAAAGATGATTATTATTCATTTTAGTTAACAATCAAGCCCTAGATCTAAGTCTGAAACATCAGTTCATCGGCAAATAGTCGATTCAGTTCAAATCGATATGAACCCTCACCTTTCCCATGATCTAAGTTGAGCAAACCAACTTAAATCTTGATTACGAACAACAAACAGGCAAGATTACGGCTTAAATCAATGAACACATGGATTTCGTGTGAAATCGCCTTTGACGGTGAGTTGAAACGAAATGAAGATAATGAATGATTCAAGCGAAATGAGTCTGCTCTTTATGGACATTCTCATTTCGTGCGAAATGAGATAAAAGGCAGTTTCAAACGGAATCAAGGTTTCAAGCGAAATAGCTATTTCGTACGAAATGGTCATTTCGTTTGAAATCTCATTTTTTCAAAAAAATCCAACTTTTTAAACTTTGAAAATTTTTGACATTTTACCAACACACTCAGTTAACCAAGTCCAAGTTAATGACCCTGGTCAACTGTTTAGCCTGCCAAGTCCAAGTTAATGACCTTGGCCAACCAATTTATGAAGTTTGCTGACTTTTGAAACAATTTTAAGTTCAAATTAATGAACTTTTAAACTTTCAAGCAATTACCAACACTTTTCCTTAAACTTCTGCTTACCCAACCCTCATGATCCAAACTTGTTCAGCACATAAGACTTTGATCATCAGTTCCCCAACGTCCGTTGTCGAAAATAAGATGAAAATCAAATCTTTTTGTATTTTAGTTTTGCTAAACAAAACAGACAATCTTTTTGGATTTTTGATAAACAATAAACTGTACACACATATTTTTGGTGAGCGTGTTAGGGGATCATATCAGCTGCCGACAAGAAACAAGTACCGTTAAGCTTTGATTTCATCCTAAGCATTAAACAGTTCACTTTGATTGTCGATATACTGATCCTCTTAAATTTTCACACAAACTTCAATCTGTTCAGGATACGAATTTAGTGTTTTAAAGTCTTAACTTTTACGCGTGTACCACTTCAGAGTATACTCCCGTATCCAGACCACTATATTCAGTCTTACAGGTGAGTGCACACTAATGATATCTGTATTGGGTGAATGCGAGGCCATGAGAGCTCAGGCTAGAACTTCCGTTCAATCAGAGAGATGATGGCTCGAGTTTAGGTGGGTTCCCTTTGGGAATCTTTTTTACAACAGCACATGATTAGCATTTTGCAATGTTTCATCATTTTTTATGCTGAGGGGAGGCTTTATGAATAAAGTTGTGCAGAGTATTATACGAGGACTAGGCTATTGCTTCCGCAAAATCAGAAGTCCTGGTATAATACCCCAGATATCATCACGTACAAAGACCTAGTATGTCAGAAATAGAATCTTTCAAATGAGATTTCAGGGGTTACCTATATATCCTGGAGATGTTCCCCACGTAAAAGAAAGTTGTTATTTATGTTTATATCCCAAACAAACTTACTAAATGTGTAAAAACCTATCGGCACATCATCAGCGAGACTGCTTAACACATTTTAACTTTACATTTCTTTAGCATACTGTATCTGTCTAGCTGATGTACTATCATTTCCCCGTTTTACACCAACTCTTTTTCATATTTTCTATTGTTTTTGGATTTTTGAAGTTTTATCATGTTTTTGGATTTTCTGCAAACTTTCTCCCCCTAAAAACAAAAACATATTTTTGTGTTTTTGGTTTTATCAAAAGCAGAAAATAAACTGTACAAAAACTTGACAACACGACGTGGATCAATTCTGATCGCCGTCCTCCTCGGCTTCACACTCAACAACCCTCCCATAAAACAAATTTTTCAACCCATTTAATTTCAAAAGATAGTTAAATCTCTTTTTATCAAAAGGTTTTGTGTAAAAATCAGCTTTCTGATCATCAGTGTGTATATGTTCAATGCGAATCAATTTCTTCTCGTGACAATCACGGATGAAATGATGTCGAATTTCTATATGTTTCGTTTTAGAATGGTGAACCGGGTTTTTTGTTATGTTTATCGCTGCCTCATTGTCCACAAATATAGGCGTGTCCAAGAACTGCAAACCAAAGTCCCTCATCTGCTGCTGGATCCAGAGGATCTGAGAGCAACAGCTGGAGGCCGAAACGTATTCAACCTCGCATGTAGAGAGAGCGACTGAGGTTTGTTTCTTGCACTGCCAGGTGACTAGTCGAGTTCCAAAGAAGTGACAGCCAGCAGTGGTGGACTTTGCATTTTGCTTGCAGCTACCAAAATCTGAATCAGCATAACCTGTGAGAGAAAAGTCACCAGACTTAGGATACCACAAGCCGGTGCTTGGGCAGCCTTTAAGATACCGTAAAATGCGTTTCACAATTGTCAGGTGTGACTGTCTCGGGCTGGACTGATATCTGGCGCATAGACAAGTTGGATACATGATGTCCGGGCGGGAAGCAGTTAGATACATCAAAGATCCAATTATTGACCGATAATACGTCTCGTCCACTTTCTCTCCACCTTCATCCGGACAGATCCCATGATTTTGAGCCAGGGGGTTGATGTTGGAGTGGATTCAGACACGTTGAACTTTTCCAGAACATCGTTCACATATTTGGTTTGATGAATGAAGATTCCTTCGGGCATTTGCTCCACCTGTAGCCCTAGGAAGAACTTCATCTCCCCCATCGAACTCATTTCAAACTTTCTTTTCATCACTTTCTCAAACTCTTTACACAAATCATTATTTGTCGATCCAAAGATGATATCGTCGACGTAAATCTGCACTGTTAGTGCACCTACGTCTGTCGACTACGTCTTACATCGAGTCTTGAGGAATGAACAAGATCAGACATGGCACGGAATCCTAGAAATAGTGATTTGTATAGGATCGCTTATGTATACATGATCTAGGACCGCTTATGTGTCAAGTCCAGTTTAGGATCGCTCATATGGAATGTTGTTGGACCGCTTTTCTGTCAATGTAGGACCGCTCATACGTACATGTACGTATGAGCGGACCAAAATGTCTATATATAGGTCCACATGAGCGATTCATATACACATAGTTGATGGTGTTTTGTTCCGGTACTCTGCCGAAGTGCTGTCAGATCGTGTAATCGCATTCGATATCAATAAAACAGCAAGATTAAAGTGAATACAGCTTGAATAGCACCGAATTATTAGTTTCCGCCTCTTAATTCGGATACGAACTTCTCTGAACGACTCAAACAGGTCGGAGAACGATCCTACAAGTGGTATCAGAGCTCAGGAGGAGGAGTTCTTGCCATTTTAGCTGCAATTCTTCTGATTTTCTACTCTTTCTTCACTTTTTCAAAATTTTTCATGGTAAAAACGGCTCAAAATCACACAGTGCACTCGGTATCATGGATTAACAAACCTTTGAAGTTTTCAGATCTAAAATCGACGTAGAAACTAAGATTTTAGGTGGTTCGCTGATTTGGATTCGCGCAAAAGGTGACGTAATCATCAGGACCGCTCCAAAATTACATATCTGGACCGCTCAAAGAAACATTTTTGAGGTTGATTCGCTCGAAAATTCAGCTTGGTCCGCTCCTGTGACAACGTGTGAACTGCTCGAACGAACAACGTGTGAACCGCTCGAACGAACAACGTGTGAACCGCTCGAACGAACAACGTCTGAACCGCTCGAAAATTTCAACTTGGACCGCTCTTTTGACAGCTTCTGGATCGCTCATTGATACAATCTCCTAGTCCGCTCGAACGACTTCTGGACCGCTCGAACGGATACTGTCTGGTCCGCTTATTTGAACAATTTGTTAAAGTTAGGAAATTGTTGTAAATTTGAAAACAATTTGTGAATGATGGATACGAAATTTTATAACGCTTTTGCTACCCCGGCCTCGATTACTCAAAGTGCTTTAATTGAAAACGAAACTGGAACATCACGGAAACCACCCAAACTCATGGATATTGATGATTACAACGTGTGGTCGGAACGATTCGGAAATTGGGTTGAAGCTTATCATCTTGATGCGTGGGAACACACCGAGGAACAATATGTTAAACCCACAAAGGATGATGTTGTGAATGGTACTCCGTTAACACTTAGAGAAATGAGTGCAACAGACAAAAAGAAATATTGGGATGAGAAACTCATGGTGAGTCTGCTTCAGCAAGCTATAAAAGAGGATATCTTGATTCTGCTTCAACACGATGGAACTGCATATTCAATTTGGACAGAGTTGGAAGCAAAGTTTATTGGAAGTGATGATATGCTTAAGAATAAAAAATCTGTCATGAAGAAAGAATTTGATTTGTTTCGTGGTTTAAAGTCTGAAAACATCAAGCAGATTATTGATTGATATTGTAACTTGGTGAGAAATATGACAAAACTGGGTATTAAGAAAGAAACTGATGAATTAATTGAAAAACTTGCAGATGCGCTTCCATACGAAACATGGGGAACATTTCTGATGATGCTAAGATCTAACAGAAAAGATTACAGTTAGAAGCCCAAGAGATGGAGCAGAGAAAGATCGCTAGGATGAAGAACTACGATGGAGAACAGGATATCAGTCTGTACTACAAGCATGGTGCTACTGATTCAACAAAGTTTTCTCCTAAGATCGAAACTGCTTACAGTGTTAAAGATTCTTCTGAAAAGAAGACATCACAAGGATCAAGCAACAGCACAAGATTCTCATCTTTCGATCCTAACATCTCTGTAACAAAGAATGGTAGAAAACTTCAGTGTAACATTGTATTAAGCCTTGAAAATGATCAAGACTACACTGAAGACATTGCTAAAAATCAAATGTCTTTGTTAGGGATGATTTTAGAATCTTATAGTTGTTTTGTTGCAGGAAAGATCGGAAATCCAATGCTCACGAAAGAGGATTACGATCAAATCGATGCTGAGGAAATGGAATTAATGGACATTAAATGGTGTATGGCAAGTGTGATGAGACGTGCTGAAAAGTTTAAACAAATTACTGGCCATGATGATTTTCGTGATGCAAACGTTTCAGCTTTAGGTTTTGATAAATCTAAAGTTACGTGTTTTCGTTGTCGGGAAAAAGGGCATTTCAAGCGGGAGTGCAAAAACCGTGAAGCTACCGGAGCCCAGAATCCTTTCGGAAACAACGACTATCACAAGAAGGCCATTTATCATCAAATCACACCACCAGCACAGCAGCAGGCACAAACAGCTCATGGAAGAGATGTGATAGATAATTCAAAAAGAGCATGTGTTGTTAGTCAGGGAAAATATGATAATTTTACCTGGGAAAAGTATCTTCCAAAAGATACCAAAGTGTGTCTAGCTGAACAAGATGATGAAAAAATGGCTGAAGGTTTTACCTGGGATGATTTTTGTCCAGATCATAATCTTATGGCCAAAGAGATGTCTAAAAACACTTCTCATGCTTTCTTTGCTAATGCTTATGATTTGAAATGTGCAGAAAGGTGTAGAAAAGTCATGGAAGCTGCTGAAGAGAGACGAAGAAAGATCAGAGAGGAGGCTGAAGAGGAAGAGAGATTGAAGGAAGAAGCAAAAGCTGAGAAATTGAGAAGAGCTCAATTTTTAAATTCAAGCAGGACAGTGAAAGAAGTTCCTGAATTTGAGATTAAAGTGGATGTTGAACCGGTCATGGTCCAAGAAAAATGCATGAACTGTGATTCGCTGATTAAGCAGAACAATGAGTTGTTGCACAATATTCACAAGCTGAAAGAATCGTATGATACTATGAACAGAGAAATCAATAAATATACTGATCCTGATGGTGAACAAGCTGAAGCTATGAATACTTTGAAGATAGCTTATCTGAGACAGCTTGATACGGCGAACTTTAACATAAAGAAATGTGCAGATCTCGAGCTTGAGTTGGCAACACAAAAGATAGAAACTGAGAAAGTTAAGAAATTATTAGACAGTTACTCATGTTCTACTTTTGTTGTTGACAGGATTTATCCAGTGGTGAAAGATTTGAAGACGTTTGAAGAAGTGAAGATATTTGAAGAAGAAAAATCCATGAAAAATGATGAAGAAAAGTTGAAAGCTTCTGGTAAGAAACCGAGTGTATCCTACAATAGATGTCCGCCCCGGTCGAAAATGGATATTCACCTAGAAAACCAAATTCAGAAAGAGTCAATAAAGCGATCAATTTGAAATGGGAGTCTGGGCCGTCGGATAACTTGCTAGAAAATATTGATATCACGTATACGTCATCAGACACTGATCATGAGTCAAAGTTGATAAAAAGTGTGGTCGATCAGGTGTTAGATAAAGATGACAGTGAGGAGTCAAATCCAGAGTCCAAACCCGAGTCAAAGTCTGGGTCCAGTGCGTCAAAGTCAACAGTCAAAAAGGACAAACGGGTTTATGATAAAGAATTTTTACTTTCAAAATCTAATTTGAATGATGAATCAGTCAAAGTGGCATATACTTTGAAAGGTTCTGACAAATTATATTCTGACGAGAGTTTTCCAATAAGAAGTGTTAGATTTGAAATGATTCAAAAGGTTTTCAAAATAACAGAAATTAATATTTCTGAAATAAAAGATTTCAATCTTAATGGAAAACCTAAACAATACACTTCAAGAGATCAATAGAGAATCAACAAGAAAATGGGTTACAATTGTGGTTATAGTTTTCGACAGAAACCAAACCATAATCGTAATTTCAAAAAGAAAGGTCTTGGTTTTATTCCACAGAAAAACTATAAAAATGAAAAAGTTTATAAACCAAAAACAATGTTTGTTGCAGGAAAAACTACAAAAGCTGAAAAAGAAAAATCTTTCAGAAATGAAACGAATCAAGAATTCCTTGCTAAGAAGCAAGAGGATATGAAGAAGAAGGAAGATCCGAAGAAGGTTAAAAAGAGATCTTGTTTTCAGTGTAAAGCTGTGGGTCATGTTGCGAAAGATTGTCCAAAGACATTTCGACCAAAACAAGAAGTCTCAAGAAAAATGAAAGAAAAAGTTGTTGAAAAGACTGAACTGTCAACCCGGAAGTTTACTGGCTTTGAAAATTCAACTTTCGAAAAAGGAGAATGTTCAAAGAGTGCTACAAAAAGAAAAGAAAATGTGCCAAATCAGAAATGGGTTGTGAAAGGTTCAGGTAATTGTTCTGGTAATGAATCTGATTCCATAAAATCAGAGGAGCCACATGTTGAGAAAGAGATTGTAAGAAAAGTTCCGAAAGTGGATGATGTGAATTTTCCGCCACTAAATGCTAAAAATTACAAATCTAAAATTGGAAAAGTTGAAATTTCAAATCAATTTTATTCTGATAAGAAGAAAATTGATGTTGAAAAAACTTTTAACGGAAATGTAAAACGCATCTTTGGAAAAATGGTCAGTGGTAAGACCCAAAGCATTCAGGATTTTTGTGCTTCCAAAGGATGGGTTTACAGGTCGGTTGAAAGAAACAATGAAAACGATGAGGTTACACCCAAGGAAGGTCAGGCTTGGGTGGATATATTTTTTCAAGAATAAAATCCTGACTTGCTGGAGATCCCAAGATGGTATCGTGGATCATGAATCGGCATCCTTCTTAATCTGTGTTTGAGGTTTTGCAGGACTTGCCGGAACTCCCAGGTTTGTAAGCGAGGAGTAGGAATCGGCACTTTGAAAATTCAATCAAAAGATGGTAATTGGTTGAAAAACAGGTTTGAAAAGCTTAATTGCTAAATCTACAAGTGGTTGTATGCTTGTGATTGTTATAAATGGTTCAGAATGAGAACTAGTTGATCGTACAAGTGGTTAAATCAAGGTCATTAAATTGAACTTGATTTAATTATCGTTCAGGAAAGTTTTAAAAACAACGTGATGATTTGAACCCCAATTTTACAAGTAGTAAAAACAATCAAACTTATTTTCCGGAAAAACCATTCTGATTAAAACAAACTTGAGTGTTTTGAAATCATTATGGGAAAATAGTTTGTTGTGAGGGGGAGTTCTGATTGTTTAAGCCAAACGGATGGAGAATTGAGGTGTTTCGATATCAGTTGTCATGTTCTGTACAGTTTGTTTTCAATTTTCTTTAGATGTATTTGAATTTTAGGGGGAGTAAGAATTTTTTAGAAAATCCAAAAACATCAGAAAATTTGAAAAAGACAAAAACATGATAAAATTGAAAAATGAGTTTTTGTTGCATAAAAGAGGAAATGATAGTACATCAGTGGACTATCACAGCACGCTAAAGAATTGGAATGTCAAAATATGATAAACAATCTTACTGCGGATGTGTCAGTAGATTTTCGCACATTTAGTAAATTGAAACGAGATATAAACCTAAATCAAACTTGCTTAATTCGTGGGTAACTATTCTTGAATATATGGGTAACCCCCGAAATCTTGTTTGAAAGGTCCCGTATTCTGAGATACTAGGTCTTTATGCTCAGTGATATCTGGGGTATTATTCCGGGACTTCTGCTGTATGGAAATACTGACCTAGTCCCCGAATAATACTTTCTGCAAAAAGCTTTGAAACATAAGCGCCGCCCTCAGCAAACTGATTAAACAATAAAATTGATAATCTTTGCTGTTGTAATAAAAGATCCTCTAAAGAGGACCCACCAAAAGTCGAGCCGTCATCTCTCTGCTGAACGGAAGTTCTGACCTGAGCTCTCACGGTTTCGCATTTACCCCTTTACAGATATCATCTGTGGTATACTCACCTGTAAGACTGAATATTTGGGATCTGGATACGGGAGTATATTCAAGTGGAGTGATACACAATTAAGTTTAAGTCTCTAAAACATTAATATCGTATCTCGAATCAATTGAAATCTGTGTGAAAATTTAAGTGGACAAACATACTGACAATCTAGGTAAATTGTTTAGAACTTAACATGTAATCAAGCTTAACGGTGTTTGTGATATGTTTTATAACTGATATGATCCTCTTGCACAAACTCACAAAAAATATTGTTTGTAAATATTTCATTTCTGCATTTATTTTCATTCAGAAAATTCAAAAAGATTTTTGGTGTGTTTTAGCATAAATTTTGAAAAATCAAAAAGATTTTCGACAACTGGTGTTGAGATATTGATTTTCAAAATTCAAAGTGCTAAACTTAAAGAACTGGTTTGGGGAGTGTTTGTATGTAGATGATAAATCTGTTTTGATAAGAACCAGTAATCGAGTCTTGAATGCAAAATCATTACTGTTTTGGTTCAACATAGTTTCTAAATTGTCGAAAAGTTTTTAATCTTTGTAAAAAACTTATGGTTCGGTAGAGATTGTGCAGGACTTGAGCCAGATATTGATCCTGAGAGAATGGAGTCAGGTATCGATCTGGAACCTGATGGGAGCCTATTAACGATCTTAGAACCAGTGAAAGTTTGAATTCCAGACTACGATCCCAGCTGTGTGAGAGGGGGAGTCTGAAGACACCAAGTCAACATTCAAGAAAGAAGAGTTTGTTGATGATGAAGATAGAGAACGAGGATTCTTGGAACGACAGATATTTCAGAGGCAGATTGTCGACTGATGAAGATTGTAGATAGTCATGTGCGAAGACTCTATGAAGACTCCGTCAACATCCGAGGGGGAGTCTGTTAGTGCACCTACGTCTGTCGACTACGTCTTACATCGAGTCTTGAGGAATGAACAAGATCAGACATGGCACGGAATCCTAGAAATAGTGATTTGTATAGGATCGCTTATGTTTACATGATCTAGGACCGCTTATGTGTCAAGTCCAGTTTAGGATCGCTCATATGGAATGTTGTTGGACCGCTTTTCTGTCAATGTAGGACCGCTCATACGTACATGTACGTATGAGCGGACCAAAATGTCTATATATAGGTCCACATGAGGGATTCGTATACACATAGTTGATGGTGTTTTGTTCCGGTACTCTGCCGAAGTGCTGTCAGATCATGTAATCGCATTCGATATCAATAAAACAGCAAGATTAAAGTGAATACAGCTTGAATAGCACCGAATTATTAGTTTCCGCCCCTTAATTCGGATACGAACTTCTCTGAACGACTCAAACAGGTCGGAGAACGATCCTACATGCACGATCAATAGATGTCCTGCAACCTCTTTTATAAACAAAGTACTATCAACCATCCCTCTGGTGAACCCGTTGGTCAGCAGATATTGGGAAAGCGTCTTGTACCAGGCTCTCGGGGCCTGGTGTAATCCGTAAAGCGCTTTGTCGAGAACATAGACTTTGTTTTTGTGCACTGGATCTGTGAACCCTGACGGTTGTCCAACGTACACTTCTTCTTTGATTTTGCCATAAAGGAATGCAGATTTCACATCTAGTTGGTAGACTTTGAATCCTTTCCAGGATGCGAATGCCAGGAAGATTCTTCTTGCCTCGAGTCTAGCAACAGGTGTATACACTTCCGTAAAGTCAATGCCTTCTTGCTGACTGAAACCCTGTACTACCAAACGTGCTTTATTTCTTACAATCACTCCTCTATCATCTCTTTTTCATTTAAAAACCCACTTAGTCTTTATCAGCTTCTGATTTTCAGGAAGATCTACCAATCTCCATACTCCCAGCTTCTCAAACTACTGCAGCTCTTCCTGCATAGCGTTCACCCAGCTTTCTTCAGTTAAAGCTTCCTTATACGTTCATGGTTCAACCTGTGAAATGAAACATTTTAGTGAGAAATCAACTTGTAAAGGAGCGACAGTTGTATAAAAACATGTAAGAGCTCTGTTGATCTGATCCCGCGTTTTTACTCCACTCTAAAGATCACCAATTATCTGCTCTGAAGGATGATAAGACAAAGTTCTTGGCATGATAGTGTCAGGCACGCTCACTTCCGATTGCAAGTTTGTGATATCCTGATCACCCGTCTGATCCACAGCTTCTGAAGTTGCAACATTTGGTTCCTCGTCAAAAGTCGGATCGGGTTCCGATTCTGAGTCGTCAGATTGATCAAATGTTGGAGCTGGTTCCTCTGGAGGTTTGTGAGCAGTTCCACATGGACCGGCCTCGTGATCATTTGAACCCTCGGTGGGCAGAGAAACTACTAGCGGTCTTGGCACTTGTTCTTGTGACATAGATTGCTGATATTGGTACAATAGTGCAAGTTCCTCCTCACTTGGCTCAGTCGGCAGTTGGAAAGACTCCCAGAGTTTGTCGTAGTCAAACAGCAATCTTTTTCCGGGAAGTTGTGGTGGAGCAGTATGCTTCTGACAATCAACATGCTGAACTTGAATAATCTTCCCCAGGCATGGAACGAAAACTCTCTTCAGTGGATTCGCATAACCTACAAAGAAACCCTCGTTACTTTTTGCACCAAACTTACCATCTGGATCAATGAAAGTACAAGGTGATCCAAATGGTTCTAAAAAATTTAAATTTGGCTTATAACGATGAAGAAGTTCGAAACAGGTTTTCTTGTATTTCTTCACTGTGAGAACACGATTCAATGTATAACACGCTGCTGCAACTGCTTCACTCCAGAAGAATATCGGCAATTTGGAATCGGCTAGCATCGTTCGAGCTGTTTCAATTAGTGTGCGATTCTTTCGTTCAGCTACACCATTTTGTTGTGGAGTGTATGGTGCACCAAATTCATGAAGAATGCCTTTCTCATTGCAATACTCGAGCATGCGATTGTTTTTAAACTCCGTTCCGTTGTCGCTCCGAATTCTTCTGATCGGCAATTTGTACAGCGTCTCCATTTTCTTGAATAAGATCATCAATGAATCAAATGTTTGATCTTTTCTTTCCAGACACATCGCCCATGAAAATCTAGTGAAGTCGTCAGTGACTACTAGACAATACAAATCTCCACTAACACTTTGCACATTAACTGGACCGAAGAGATCCATGTGGAGTTTCTCGAGCGGTACCCTGATTGAATTCAACAGCTTCTGTGGATGTGTCTTCTTTGTTTGCTTTCCCTTCTTGCATTCTATACAATCATCATTCAAATGAAAATTTTTCAGATTTACACCTTCTACAAGATCATTGTGCACAAGAAAATTCATTTTTCTGACATGAATGTGGCCCATCTTTCGATGCCACATTCTTGACTCTTTTTCAGTCGCTTTCGTTTTTGTTACAAAACATCGTTTCTTATGATCTGTTGTTGTTGCGACACTCATCTCGAGAACATAGAAATCATTTTCTCATAGAGCTCGCATCAACACCATGTCCTCTGGAATTTTAAAACCAGGTTTTATGATTAAACATTCATTTTTTGTAAAGTGTACTGTAAAAGACTTGTCACAGATCTGTGATATGCTCAACAAATTGGTTTCAAGTTCGATGATATAGTTCACTTTGTCAAACATTACTACTCCACTTGTTAGAGTTCCTTCACCAACTATCGTGCCACCCTGATTTCCTGCAAATCCGACATATCCTCCGTTGATTGATTTAACGTCATAGAGTAGAGCCAACATTCCCGTCATATGCCTTGAAGCTCCGCTGTCCATGATCCACTTTGAGATTATCGACCTCGGAAGCCCCTGCATACATCAAAGAAATTCATTCAAACAATGAAACCCATGATTTCTTTACCTTTGGAACACTACCAAACACTAGATCAAATGACACATCAACTTTCGGAATGTTAAAGATGACGTTTGGGACAACAGGTTTAGGTTTTGGTTTTAAATCTCCCTCCTTAATTGGTGGGAATTCCTCAAGCAACTTGTCTAGTTCAAATTCAAGTTTTTCAACATCATTTGCAAAAACTTTTGGTTCAGATTTTAGCACATTTTCCATCTTCTTCTCTTCAACTGATTGTTTTGATTTTACCACCCATGATTGGTTTTCAAAAATTTTCGTCTTCGGATAAACCTTTGAAGTCTTTTGGATTTTCGAAGATTCGCCAATCTCACATGTTGATTCGGCTTGTCCTCGGACTTCAAAGATTCACCTCTTTTCAAAATACGAACAGGGGAAATCTTTGGTGTTTTACCCTTAACATCACTTGAAATTTTAGATTTGGGTTTCTGGAAAACTGATTTTTCAATCTTTTTCACACACTGCTTGGCCATGTGACCAATTTCGTTGCAGCGGTAACAGATTCTTTTGTCATACACAAAAGTTGATATATTGGTCTCTTCTTTCAACTTTTTCACTGCATTGAAATCGTCAACAGCTTTCTGACTAAAGATATAATCTTTTTCAGCTTCAGTACTAGGACCAGCAACCAAAACATCACTCATCTTTTCTTTTGGCTTGACATTCTTCTTAGCCATTTTCTTTTCAAAACCAACACCTTTGTTTTTGAAATTGTTTCCATTTCGCTTGTTATTACCACTATTGCCCACCCACTCTTTCTTTCCCGAGTTGTTTGGTTGTGATTTCACAAAAGACCTTTTTGGTTTTGATAAAAACACATTGTTGTTAACCTCTGAAATGTCAATCTCAACAAGTTTAAACACCTTCTCAACATTTTCCAATCTTGCATTTTGAATTGGATACTCAAAATCAAAATAGAATTTGTCAGTTCCGGTCATTGTGTAAACCACAATGATCGAATCATCATTCACAACTTTTTCTGATTAATGATCGAATCATCATTCACAACTTTTTCTGATTTTGATATGAACTTGTCCAGAAAGTTACCATTATCTTCAGAATCAGAATTTACATTCTCCAAATGAGTTTTTGCTGTACCGAAATCTGTGTTATCACTTTCTTCATCTAACACTTGATCAACAACGGTTTTGATCACCTGTAACTCGTTGTCAGTGTCGGACAGAGAAAATGTAACATCGATACTCTCTGGTAATTCATTCTCCACGGTTCTCAACTTAAGATTCAAAGCAGCTTCCACCCCTTCTGGATATTTTTGTGTATAATGATTCCACATTGGGGGTGGAACACTGTTAAAGGCAGGTGTAACATCAGGTTGTTGCGGTACAATCTGATCAAACACATATGATGATGCAACGTAACTGATCAATTTCTTGTCAATTCTTTCATTTTCAATTCTCATTAATTCTAGTTCCTTTTTTAACGAAGCAATTGTGTCCAGGTGAATGTTAATTTCCATTTGTTTATCCATGACTGTGGATTTTAGCAAATTTGTGGCTTTATCATTTTCAAAACTTTCTTTTTGAATCATTTTGACTGATCGTGCCAAAGTGTCATATGCTTCTTTTACCTCACTGAGATCATATTTTACTTCATCTGTATATTTCTTCAATTCTTGAAATTGTTTGTCTTTTTCAACACAATCCTTGCAGGGTTTTGAACAGTTTTTGCAAGGAATTTCATGAATTGAATCAACCTTTTTTTCAGAAACCTTTTCTTCGTTATCAATTTTAACATCCGGTTTACCAAACCCATCAGACTCTGACTCAGACTCTTCTCCTGATTTGATCTCCTCATTTTCTGATTTCTAGTCAGAATCCTTTTGAACTGACTCCGTTTCGACAGACATATTTTAAACAGACTCTGTTTTGACAGACTCTGTTTCAACATATTCTGTTTCTACCTCTTTTAGCTTGCCCATCAATGCCTTGTCAGCAATTTCTTTTAGAGTCTCTTCATTCATTTCTTTGGAAACGTCTATTATCTTTTCAACTGGAGCTTTCTCACCATCGTATTGTGGGAAAAATCCTGTGGTTGGCTCACTGAAAAATCCTGCAAAAGAATCAAAGATATTAGGAGGCATTATTGATTTAAAAGAACTAGCGATAATCTCCTGTTCAAATTGATAGTAGTAAACTTCTGCAGCTGCTTCTTTAAGATCAGCCAAACTCTCTTCAGTCATTCTTCAGTGACTTCCTCGGTTTCATCAACGCATTATGGTTCTTCCACAATCTCTGCCATCAAGGCCATACCCTCACTACCAGGGATATATTTATCCCAACTAAAACCTTCAGCAACCTTCTCATCATCCTGATTGACTAAAAGAGCTTTTTCAGGTTTGTTTTCGATCTGAGGTCTTTGGGTGAATGGCTGTTGACTTGTTTTGTGATAGATTGCTTGTCTGTAGTAGTCGTTAGTGAATGGGTTTTGATGATTGTTGACTTCCTGGTTTGGACATTCGCGTTTGAAATGTCCCTTCTCTTTGCATTTGAAACATGTGACTTTTGATTTATCAAACCCAAGCTTGCTATCTGGTCCTGAAAGACTGTTCCGACCAGTTATTTCCATAAATCTTTGAGCTCTCCTCACCAAGCTTGCCATTCCCCATTTGATATCGATCAACTCCAGCTCCTCTGGATCAATCTGATCATAATCTTCCTTTGTCATATCAGGGTTCCCAATTCTACCTGCAACCAAACTTTCATAAGATTCAAGCACCAAAGCAAGTAGTGCTATGTGTTGTTTCGCTGATGATTCAGTAAAGTCTTGAGCATTCTTTATGTTCACCGCTATGTTGCACAGAATTCCTGGACCTTGACTTTGACTGTTTGATCCTGACGAACTTTGGATATAAGATTGATCTGGTGAGTTTTGAACCTTTGGATTTGGTTCAAAACTTGAAAATTGTGAATTATTGTTGCTTGATGTGCCAGGTGAAACTCCGGATGTTGAATCAGCACTAAAAGCTGTCTGGATCTTTGGGCTTAGATTCGATGTTGCTGACGAGCTTCCTTTGTAGTATAATGAAACATCTTGTTGTACACTTGAAGATTTCATTTTTCTGATCTTTTTCAGCTCAAGTTCATGTGCTTCAATCTTCTCAATAAATGTGCTAAGGTTGAATCCGACATACTCCAAATTATTTTTCAACACCAACAAATAAGTACCCCATTCATCGTACGACAAAGCATCCGCTAGCTTGTCCACCCATTCTTCATCCGTTTTGTTTATGCACAACCTCTTCATTTCAACAACCAGATGGCAGTATCTCTCGATCAACTCCTTAGTTGTCTCTCCCTTGATACCCGTGAAAATATCAAACTCTTTCTTCAGTAAAGTAGTTTTACTTTTTATCATAGACACACTTCCAAGAAACTTTACTTTCAAAGCATTCCAGACGGACTGTAAGTTTCCCTGATGTTGCAGCAGTACTAAGATATCCTCCTTGATGGCTTGCTGTAGAATGCTCATCATTTTCTTTTCTGCTTTGAAACCTTCTTGTTCAAGTAGGGTTCAACTTCCAATAGTTTTCTCTATTCGCGAACCATTTGTTTGAGGAACATATTTTGACTCAATTTTCATCCAACACTCGAAATGGTTGGCTTGCACCCAGGTCTTAAACCTTTCTGACCACCCAGAATACTCGTCGATGTTCATCAACTTCGGCGGTTTCTGCATTGTACCGAGTTCATTTTCCATGTTCACATTTTGCACGATACTGGCTGGGGTTTGAGTTGCTGTCATTCCCCCTCCGGCAAACAAGTTGTAAAATTCTTGGTTATCCATTTTACAAAACAGTTTCGGAAAAAAATTCAAGTTTTTGAAAAAACAGTCACTTTCAAACGAAATAGCTTCTACACACGATATGAACTTTCGAACGAAAAGACACAAACGAAATGGACTTCAAGCGAAATCAGGTTTTCAAACGAAATCAGCTTTTCAAACGAAATAACACTTTCATGCGAAATGAAGTGCCATTTCGTATGAAATCAATACAATGCTTCTTTTCGTGCGAAATACTCAAACAGAATGATGTTTCAAATGAAATAGTGCTCGTTCAAACGAAATGAAGTTTTTGGCCCATTTTTGTCACTTTTAGTCTAAATTTAGGTCTGATTCTTTCAAGGATTTGTTAAAACTGTATTTTACACGTTATCTCAAAAAATCAGTCCATTTTGTCCGTGAATTTGTCCAGAAATCCAAGAATGAGTAGAAAAACAGAATTCTAAGCACTGATTCAAACGAATTGACTCATCCTGAGCTCTGATACCACTTGTAGGATGGTTTTGCGACCTATATGAGTCGTTCAGAGTCAAATCTAAGCTGTTTGAAAGGCGGAAACAGTCAAACAACTGAGAATCAGTGATAGAAAGGTGTAGAAACAGAGAATTATACTTAAAACAGGTTTTTCATTGATTTTTAACTTGATTACACGGTGAGAAACTGGCAGCACTTCATTACACGTTCTCTGATTTCGTACCAAATGAAAAACCAACACCTCCTATTTATAGGAGAACTGATTTCGCACGAAATGGCAACATGCCATTTCGTACGAAATGACCAAACTTGATTTCGTACGAAATGACCTAAAACCATTTCGTGCGAAATGACTTTCAAACATACATAACATTACATTTTGACATATTTAACCCTATTACAAGCTACCAACATGACCTAGACTTTAGACGTAGGCTATAAACATTATGCACCAACACGACCAAGCGGTATTATTATAATACCGTATCCCAAGCCCGTATAGGGAAAATAAGTTAAGAGTATTTACCTGAGCTAAAATGCAATTTATACTCAGCCGTATATTCTAATCAGCAAGCACAAGTACCTCTACTAGGGCTCTCAATCTGGAACGAAGGTTTTATTAACCTGTTAGATTCCTAACGGGTCTTATTTAAGTTGAAACTTAAACCAGTTAGTTTTCAGGAAAGGTTTACGGTTCAAAATGCAAGATTAAGCGAAGACCGGATTAGAATGTGATTTAGACCCGACAAGTATGGAGACTTGTATAATATGGGTAAACTAAACACATTCTAGATTTTGAGGTGAAAATGATAAGGTTTGACCCGTTTTGGTTAATTTATGCAAACTAGTTACATAAACCGTACCGAACGCGAAAAATGCATAACGGGTAACCAAATGAGTCATGAACATGTATCACAAGTTAATATGCCTTAAATATGATGTGATATCAGTAGGATACCTTCTACTATGCCCCAAAACGAATTTAAAACCAATCTATGCCCCGCAGGGGTATTTTGGTCATTTTAATGATTATAAAAGAGGTTTAAATGACAATTGATGTGTGTGTAGTGTAATATATTTTTAATGTATAATTAAGCCCTTTTTTACACCTTTAGCCAAGTTTTAAATCTATAAAACACGATATTCACTAACACTAAACACACATATGGGCAAGTGCACCCATCGTGGACGTAGTATAGTGTTGGTAAGATACCGAGGTCGTCCAAGGACACAAGAGCTTTTAGTACCGGTTTATCCTCAACATCTAATCAAATCAAAAAGTTAGAAAAATGTTTTTAAACTAAGGAAATAAAAACTAACTAAATGCTGAAAAATAAAAATAAAATAAAAACAGATAGACAAGATGAATCACTTGGATCCGACTCGTGTATTAGTATGACCTTTGATTATTTTCGCACTTTTGCACTTGTTTAAGAGATTATCTTAGTTATTGTAGTAGGCCCCTCTTTTGAAGGCGACGTTAACCTCAACCCAGTAGTTTGAGTCAGCAAGGATACAATCCTAAAGGGTTGGATTATTGTAAGATAATGAATTAAGTTATTAATGCAAATTATGGTAGGCCCCGCTTTTGGCGGTGACGTTACCCTCGGCTAAGTAGTCTGAGTCAGCAGGGATACAGTCCTAAATAGTCGGGTTATAGTATTAATAGTAGTTAACTTATGAGGGGGTCAAAGAGTTTGGATCCCCGCCATCCAATACCTATGGGCATTGAAGGAGATCCTACTAAATTTGACCCAGGTCCCTTGCAGGACCTCTATACGCTGAACAAGGGCAAGACCCTTACCAAACTGTTCCCTTAACCCCCGACAAGGTAGCCAACATACCTCCATATAGACCGTGGAGATATGAATGGTGAAAATCTTATATTTTATATAGACAGTAAAATAATGCCAAGACACCACAGACAAACGATAAGGAAAGATCACCTTCAACATAAGCAACTAGTTATTAAAGTCATTAATACAAAACCAAATAAAAAGTGCAAAAGATTAAAAATAAAAAGTATTATACTAAACACTTGTCTTCACCAAGTGATGTAAGAGACTTAGGCAACCATGGCCTTGAGTGTCAAGAACTCTTACTATCAATCTTGGATCCCGAGACGACTCACACACTCTACGATGGACAATGGATGATGGTGGTGGATGATGGTGTTATGGTGGTGGTGGGTGGTGGATGAAGTGTGAGAGAGGCGGTGTGCCAAGGGATGAGTTGGAATGAAACCAAGCACTCCTATTTATAGGCTGAACAGAAGGCTGGGCACGGCCCCGTGTCCGCTGGACACGCCCCCGTGCCCGTCTGACACTCTCTCTCTTCATTAATTGTAATTCGCAATTACAATTAATGCGCCTGCTGTACTTTCGCCACGCCCCCGTGCTCACTGGACACGGCCTCGTGGTGGGCAATAGAAGCTTCTACAGGTTTGTCTTTTCTGCTGCTTCTTGGGCACGGCCCCGTGCTGGCTGAGCACAGGGCGTGTTCAGGCTTCTGTTTTCTCTTCTTGTCTTTGGAGGATGCCGTTGGGGGTTCGGGCAGTCTACTTTTACTCCTTTTCTTGTATTTATGTTAGAATTGGTTGTCTTTTTGCTTCTTTTGTGAATTTGAGCTCATTTCATCCTGAAAATACAGAAGGAAGACAAAAACACTATTTTTCCAACATTAGTACTTAAAAAGTGTTAGTTTTATGCCTTATTTGATGTAATTTATATGTTGCATTTTACACACATCAACAATCTAAGGTTCTGGGGTCTAAAATGATCAGTAAAAATATTTATTTTATCAAGTTATATCAGTAAGATATCTCAAATATGTGAAATTTATCATTTATGACCAAACTATGCACCGAAGGGGTATTTTGGTCATTTCACATATGCTTTAAGGGTTAATTTTGGAAATCTGAGTTCAAAACTTTTATTTGTTGTTAAAGTATAAAAATTTATTCATAACATCAGTAGGTATCAAGCTTTAGGTGCCTAATATGGTTTTAAACCATACTATGCGCCTAAATCGCATAAAAGTCGGTATCTGATGATATTCGGTTTAGATATGGAAATCTGAGATTTTGACCATCCTTTTGAGTTTAAAATAACTTATTTATCATATAAAATTAGTAGAAAAAGGTTTGACATGTAAAGGATGTATCAAACTTATTTTATTAGCAAAAAGGGCGTTATCGTCAATTACCGAGCCTATGCGAGAACTCTATGTTATGATTATCTAAAAATTTAATAAAAATTTCCAAAAATCCTAAAATATTATATTACATCAGTAGGTAAAAGGTTTGATGTCAAAATTTGGGTTTAAATAGGCTTTATGCCGAAAATGTCGTTTAATTAATAAAAAGCTTTCAATTTACGCTATTACGCATAACTCCTATTCTAGACCTCAAACTGATGTCAAATTTTTAGGACAAGTTTATAAATCAGTAACAAAGGTTATTGTCCTTTCACATTTTCAAAAATCTTGTTTTAAGGTCAAAAGGGCATAATAGTCAACTTTAAGCATATAACGGAAACATGCATATGAACTCTAATTCTAAAGGACCAAGTAGTATAACTTCAGGGGGTTATACTAACATATAATATGGTCACAAAGGAACCCTAAGGCATAAATAAACTAAGCTAATTCGGGTCAGAACTGAAAATCAAAGCAAAAGTCAACTTTTGCGACTTTCGGTTCCGAACCGAGCCTAAACTTAGAATTGTCGGGTTGAACATGCCTAGACATGTTCAATTAATATTTACCAAGTTATTAAAGTGACAAAACTGATTTTATTGCCTTTACATCTTTAGTTATGAATTTCATTTAAAAAGAACGACTCGTTGACTTTTTATTTAATTACTTTGACCTGACAATTAACTAAGCAAACATGGTAATTAGGAGGTACCCTTTTGAGGGTTTAATATCTACCTAATTACGATCACGTAGCCATGTTCGTTGCGAACCATGGCTTGACCATACAAGGTCTAACTAATAGTCAAAGCGTTTATCGAAACGTTTGGATTTTCGGCTTTAAGAGCCAAATAAAATGAACAAAGCAAGGAAGGACACTTACAAAAGGTCCAAGGGCAGAAGATAACTCAAAAGGAGGTTCCCCAAGGTTAGGATCCTCAGATTTGAGTCTAGAGAGCAAGAAATGAAGTGATGTGTCACACCCCAACCGATGGCGGAATCATCGGGGCATGGCACTGAGCGAAACAGATTGTCCAGAAGTTTCCATAACAACTATTATTACTACTCAATTTATATAATACATCCCATACCGTACCTTAAATAGTAAACAGGTTATTACAGATAACATCAAGTCAAATATTCTGTTCCGACAACTCAGATTTTAAATATAAAAATTGTTCAAATGCTTCTAGAGACTCGATCTGCAAGATCTACAGACAACTATGCTCTAGACGCTTATTCTATGCTCGCCTTCCTAGCAGATAAGCATCTTAATTGCCTGTCACATACGTTAAAATAAAGTCAATACACAAAATGTAAAGGTGAGCATACAAGTTTGATAATAGCATAATAGAGTTTGAAATAGTTTACGCATAACCAGCACGTACACAGAGGAAAACGAAGCATGTTAATTATCGACATGGATCTATCGATACCAATGACTGCGGGTTGACTGCCCGAGGCAGTTCGCAATACATGATTACCACCGTAATCCATGCAAGTAATTGTCCTTAACAACCCCCGTGTGAACGGGTGCTGAGTCCAAACTATAGTACTATCATCGTTAAGGCAGGTAGACAGCATTCCACGTGTAAACATAACAACAAGCATTCATTTAGTCACGTAATACATGCGGTAACGGTTAGCATTTAAAGTAATTTAGTAGTGTGTTCGATTGTGGTTTTAGAATAAGTAACGTATGTAACACCCAAAAGTGCTAAAGCAAAAAGGGTTCGAGTATACTCACAGTGATTAATGGATTGAAGGGAGCACTTGAGAGTAGGGTTAGCCTGAATAGTTCGATAGTATAACGATAAGCAAGCGAAAAATGGAAACAAGTGTTGGAGGGTCGGACAGCCTGGTCGATCCGACGGTAGGACCGATCGGACGGCTTGATCGTTCGGTTAACCAGTCCGTTCGGACAGTCTGTCCGGTCGATCAGTAGGCCGATCGGATGGACTGTTCGAGTGGATTGTTTCTTCCTTTGAGAAGGATGTGTTTGTGTATGATGGTTTGACCTTTTGAGGTTTTCGTTGTAGCATTTGAAAACATTGAAGTATCCTTACCTTTCAGGTCGATCGATTGAACGGACCGTTCGATCGGTCGGCTTAACCGATCGGTTAGGTACTTCAACAACAAGTTCTTATCAGGGTGTCACCTGGTCGGACGGCTCGACCGATCGGGTGGCACTCCAACGTGTTGAACAAGTTGCAAATTGATTAAGTGTTGAAGTGTCACACCCCAACCGATGGCGGAATCATCGGGGCATGGCACTGAGCGAAACAGATTGTTCAAAGAAATTCCATAACAACTATTATTACCGAATAGTTTAAATATCACGTCCCATACCGTGACCCATAAGATAAATTTAGTTATTACAGACATAGATATCCTTCAAACAAAACATGTTCCGACAACTCAGATTTAAGTACATAAATATAAATTGTCTTGGTTTCTAGACTCTTTCCTAGCCTCGATTTCACAGCAGATAGAGCAAGTAAGCATCCTAAACACCTGTCACATACGTTGAAATAAAGTCAATACATATAATGTAAAGGTGAGCACACAAGTTTAATAATAGCATATAGAGTTCGAATAGTTTACGCATAACCAGCACGTACACAGAGGGAAATGATGCATGTTAATTATCGACATGGACCTATCGATACCAACGACTTCGAGTTGACTGTCCGAGACAGTTCGCAATACATGATTACCACCGTAATCCGTGCAAGTAATTGTCCTTAACAACCCCCGCGTGAACGGGTGCTGAGTCCAAACTATAGTACTACGTTGCTAAGGCAGGTAGACAGCATTTCCACGTGTAAACATAACAACAAGCATTCATTTAGTCACGTAATACATGCAATCGGTTAGCGTTCAAATAGTTTGAATAGTGTATTCGATTGTGATTTTGATAGGTAATGTATGTTACACCCAAAAGTGCCAAAGCAAAAAGGGATTCGAGTATACTCACAGTGATTGATTATGGATTGAAGGGAGCGCTGAGAGTAGGGTTAGCCTGAATAGTTCGATAGTACAATAATGAGTAACGCGGAAATGCAACCGAATGTAACTGGATCGAATAGCCTGGTCGATCGAACAGCAGGTTCGATCGAACGGGCTGTTCGTTCGGTTTGAAAGTCCGTTTGAACAGTCCTCTTCGATCGGCCGGTAGGCTCGATCGGCTGGACCATCCGAGTGGATTGTTTCTTCCTCTGATGTGTTTGTGTATGATGGTTTGAACTTTTGAAGTCATCGTTGTAGCATTTGTGAACACTGAAGTGTTCTTACCTTTCAGGTCGATCGATCGAATGGTCTGTTCGATCGGCCGGCTTAACCGATCGGTTAGGAACTTCAGAAGTAGTCCTCAACAGGATGTCACTCGATCGAACAGCATGCTCGATCGGGTGGCACTCCATACTACGAACGAGTTTGGAAAATCGATTAAGTGTTGAAGCATAGTATCACATAATCCGAAGAGTAATATTTACCAATTCGAGTAGCATATTCGATCGAACACCACTTCGTCAATAGCATACTTCATGAAGTTTGAAAAGTGTGGGACCATGTGCTAGCCGATCGGCTGGCCCGATCGTTCGGCTGGTATGTCCGATCGGCTGGGCTGTTCGTTCGAACAGCCTAGCCGTTCGGCCAGCAATTCTGACCTGGTCGGCCTTTCGTCTAACACTTGGCTGTTTGATTATTTGTTATGATTTCAATGTATTTTGACAGCGAGTTAAACCATAGAACGTGGGTTCTTACTTGCTTCACCGGTTCGGACAGGAATCACCCAAGTCCAGCCGGTGAACCGTTCGGAACGGTAGTTTGATGTTTAACCCGAAGTCGGTGAACCTTGTAGATAGAATCCGAATCTTGAACCTCTTAACTGTTAGAATGATTAGTTAGTTGGTTCGAGCTCCGTTTCTATCGGTTTTAAGGTTTTTAGTGTAAAAGAGTTGAAAGAAAGTTGGAAATCCTTCTTTCAATCTTCTTTTCCATGAGAATGTTAAGATTCTTACAAACCTTAGTTTGTTTATGTGGAAATCGGTCAGATCTAAGCTATTCATGGTTGAATGAGGCCAAAACATGATGGTCTTCAAGAACACCATGATGACATCATCCATGAACACTTAGATCTTGGTGATTTCATGGTTAGAAATCGAACTTTGAAAGATAGAAAGGTGTAGAATCGTGTAATGATACAAAACGTACAAGAATTAGGGTGAAAACTTACCAGAGTTGAGAGAAATCTGAGAAAAGGTGAAGAACAAGGGCTGGTTCGGTCAGAGCTTTCCAAAAGTAGAAAGAGTGACAATGACAGGGCTATTTATAGGCTCCAAATGAGGAAAGTGTCAACCGATCGGCCAGGACCTCCGATCGAATGGCCTGCTCGATCGAACAGCCTGTTCGATCGGCTGGCCTGTTCGATCAGGGTGCTTCCTGTTCGATCAGCAACCCTTTTCGAGTGTTTCGCGACGGTTTTCGATATTTCGATTTCGATGGACGATGATACGAATACGATAGAGTTCCTAGCCAAATTACTTTCAGTCCCAACTACTATATTTAACATACAATCATCTGTAATTCACGTTTCGATGTCGGTTTCGATTGAGTTTGATTGCTTTTCGAGTTTCGATTTGAGTTTCGATTGATCACCATACAAAACATAAAGTAAACACGCACAGGTAACACATAAGGCACACACACACGTTTAACCACACCAAAATTCGCGTAATTCGAGTTTCGAGTTCGATGATAGTTAGATCGGTTTGATTACTGATTGATTAACTTTATCGCATTGTTACCTCCTACTATTCACAGTCGTAAATCGGTCGCATTGATTAAACATTAGATCATTTTATTTAGACATCACTTACTCCACATAATACAAAAGCAAAATGAACTATTATCAGTCAAAGTAGTCTAAGTTGACTTGGACTTTGACTTTGACATTCGAAAACACGGGGTGTTACATGAAGCATAGTATCTCATGATCCGAAGAGTAATTCAAATCAGACCATAGTCCGATCGAACAGCACTTCGTTCAATACTAGACTTCATGAAATTGTTAAAGGGTGGGGCCGTGTGCTAGCCGATCGGTTGGCCTGGTCGATCGGCTGGCTTATCCGATCGGCTGGGCTGTCCGTTTGGACAGTCAGCCCGATCGGTCAGCTTCCTGACCTGGTCGACTTGTTCGTCTAACACTTGGCTGTTTTGATTGTTTGACGTCATATCGAGGTATTTTGACAACGAGTTGAACCATAGAACCCTCGTTCTTACTTGTTTCTCCTGCTCGGACAGGAATCACCCAAGCCCGGCCGGTGAACTGTTCGGAACGGAGTTTTAACGTTTAATCCGAAATCGGTGAACCTCGTGGATAGAACCCGAATCTTGAACCGCACAACTATTAGGATGATAAGTGAGTCGGTTCAAACTCCGTTTCTACCGGTTTGAAGAGATTAAGTGTAAAAGAGTTGAAAGAAAGCTGGAAAACATTCCTTCAATCCTTTTCACCGTGTAAATGTTTAGATCTATGCTAGATCTTTGTTTGTTTATGTGGAAATCGGCTAGATCCAAGTTATTCTTGGTGGGTTGAAGCCAAAACATGAAGTTCTTCAAGAACACCATGATGACATCATCCTAGAACACTTGAATCTTGATGATTTCACGGTTAGAAATCAAGATTTGAAAGATAGAAAGGTGTAGGAGTGTGTATAGATTAAGAAAGTACAAGATTTAGGATGAAATCTTACCGGAATCGGAAGGAATCTGAGAAAAGAAGGGGAGCACGAGCTGGTCGGTCAGAGCTTTCCAAAAGTGGTAAGCATGACAATGATAGGGGTATTTATAGGCTTCCAAAAGAGGAAAGGGCTGGCCGATCGGCCAGGCATCCCGATCGGACAGCCTGTCCGATCGGACAGCAGTCCGGTCGGCTGGGCTGTTCGATCGGCTGGGAGCCTGATCGTTCAGCTGCCTGATTCGAGTGTTCGGTGCGACGATTTTTGATATTTCGATTTCGATTGACGAGAATATGATAGAGTTTCCTATTCAAATTACTTTTAATCCCAACCACTATATCTAACATACAATCATCTATGTCTCGCGCTGTCTTTTCGCCACCAATTATCATAATTCGATTTCGATTGAGTTCGACTGAGTTTCGAGTTTCGTTTTGAGTTTCGATTGATTACCACCAGTGTTGTAGAGATCGCTAGGCGCTAGTCGGGCGGTGGAGTACTGACTAGGGATTAATCGGGATTAATCGGGATTAATCGGGATTAATCGGATCAGAATTTTTATATGTATTTTTTAAATTTATATATATACAAACACATTAATATCAATATAATACTTAAAAATAATTCAAAATTCAAACAAGTAAGTTTAAAACCTAGCAAATCAAGTAGTTAAACATTCAATAAACACACATTAATATCAATATAATACTTAAATTAGTTCAAAATTCAAATAACGAGGTTTAAAACATAGCAAATCAAGTATTTAAACATTCAAACATTAACATATTAGTTCAAACATTTTTAAAGATCAAATATTTCCAAGATCCTCATCGTCTTCCCCGTAGTGCTCAATGATTTCAACACCATCCGACTCATATTCAACCTCCTCATCTACTTCCTCATCTGATATAAAATCTTCGTCATAAAGTTGTCTCGATCCACTTTTCTTAGCACTTATCCTAGCACTTTTTCGATTACCTGATATTTCATTAACACCCGTGTCATCATCAACTGCCTTTGAAGTTTGCCCCGGCTCAACTTCTTCTTCTTCTTCTTCATCATCTACATCAACAATCCATTCTTTAGCCTCACTGTCATCATCGGCTTTAAGTGATTCACGATTTCTCAACCTTCTTTTCTTGTTTTTCTCCATCAAATTAGAATTAAATTGTACAAAAACAAGATCATTCATTTTACTCGCCATGAGTCTATTTCTCTTTTTTGTATGTACCTAATATGTTCAAAACAAACAATAAATTCAAAAATAAGCTTAAGTAATAATAAATTATATTTATTAAATTGTTTAACATTAAAGCCACTAACCCCCTCAAACATGCTCCAATTTCTTTCACATCCCGACGAACTAGTAGTCAATGAAAGTATCCTCATAGCAATCTTTTTTAGATTTGGAGTTGAGTTACCATGTGTTTCCCACCAGTTTGCTATAATGTTAATAAAAAAAATATAATATATTAAATAAAAAGACACATAAAATTATAACACATGATATTATTAATTATTAAATTACCCGGATCAAAGTTCTCGTCGTTGACCGCACATGCTTTGAGAGCGACTGGACGCTCAAACTTTCCTTGCTTACGCTTGTAGATTGGCAACTCAACCCCCAAAATTTTGTTTTGCATATCATAATCTTTTGGAAATAAAACTCCAACAAGTTCAACTACCGCATCATTAGCATCTAAATCATCTCGGGCCTCCGGATTATTATAAAAATAATATGGGTTTAAAATGTAGGCTGCCAAATGTAGACAAGTATCAAGCCTTTTGGATGACTTTTTTGAGATAATATCCATAATAGGCTCGTATGCATTTTTGTTATCATTTAAAGCCTTGATAATTTCTTTTTTTGCCTTTTGAAGCTCACCATATATAAAACCCATTGAAGGCTTCCAATCCGCATCAACAATTCGAAGGACTTTGACTAATGGTGCAAAAACTTTCAAACATGTTGTCACACCCTTCCAAAATAACGGAGATACAACTATTTCATAAGCAACTTCCCCTTTTGGCAATTTAGCAAACTTACACATCTCCCATTCATTACTTGAAAACATATGCCTAAGTTGACTTTTTTTTTCGGACAAACTTTGTAAGGTAAGAAATGCTGAAGCAAACCTTGTAACTCCCGGTCTCACTATATTCCTTTTCTTTGTATACTTTCTCATCATAGCCAACGTTTTGTGGTGAGAATAGATAAACACAGTTAGTTTTTTGGCTTGATTGATAATTTTCTTATACCTTTCTAATCCACCGATAGCTTCAAAATTAAATAAAGTTATATGTTTAGATTTTAGACAATAACAAAGTTACAATATATAATAAAACTAAAATAGTTCAACTAATTACCTTCAAGCATGAGATTTATAGTATGAGTCGCGCAAGATGTCCAAAAGATTGTTGGTCTTTTCTCCTTCATCAATTTTGACGCACCCATATTATTTGATGCGTTATCGGTCACAACTTGAACCACATTTTCAGGACCAACTTCTTCAATGCATTTATCCACATACTCAAATATGTTTTGACTTGTGTGCGATTCATCCGAACATTCTTTAGAAGACAAAAAAATAGTACCTAACTTGGAATTGACACACAAGTTCATGATGCTTCTTCTTGTTCTATCGGACCACGCATCAGTCATAATGGAGCACCCTATATATTTCCATTCTTCCTGGTACTTTTTCAATAAATTTTTAGTCTTTTCGACTCGTTTTTTTAAGAAAGTATTTCCCATCTCATATCTATTAGGAGGCATGAAACTAGGACCAAATTGACCAATCGCCTCCACCATTGTTTTAAAGCTATCCCTCTCAAAGGCATGAAATGGAATTGCGGATTCATACGCCCACTGGCAAACGTACTCTTTTACACGAATCATTTGTTCTTTTTTAACAACATTGCTAAGATTACTTTGTTTAACATTTCCTTTGCTGCCTTGGGAAGTTGGAAATCTATCCATAGGACCAAATGAGCGAGGTGGCTTCAACTCTCCAAAACAATCATCGAGGTCAATCGGTTCACTATCAATGTCTACCTCGGCTCTTAAAGAATCATCACTATCTTGCTTAGCCTTTTTTTTGTTTTGGGTCTCCAAAAGAGCATTTTTAACCCTCACTTGATCATCTTTTGTTGTTTTTCGACAAGCCGCCACATTTCCCGTTATGCCCGCAATATGTTGTTTCAATCGATAAACTCCTCCAGACATAACCTTTTCACATAAATTACATTGAGTTTTATCTAAGTTATTTGGATCCACCAATTGTCCATATTCCCATCCTATATCATCAGACTTCCTTTTAAGCTTTTTATTGCCAGTTGATTCCATTTATGACATTAGAAGTAGCAATCTGTCAAATGAATAAGAAAGAAGAAAGGCCTAAGTGTTTGTCAAACCATTACCTTGTTTCACCACTAATTTTAAATCATAATATACAACTATATTATTAAAATATTAATACTATTTAACACCACCAGTTTCAAATTATAAAATATATTTAATGGGTCAAAATATAAGCCACTTGAACATGATTTATTATATGAGTTCTGTTTAAACATGTCGGCCATTATACATATTTCATTAAAAACTTTTGAGCATGTATTGCATTAACTATGTTGGCCAAATCTCGTTTTTTTCTTTTACAATACAACTTATACAAGGCACTAAACATGTTAATTTGCTTAATTAATACATAAATCATGTTCAAGTTCAAGTTTTACCCCATTTACAAAACATAATCAAATATATAAACACAAACAATGTAAAAGCATACTGGTTAAATTGTTAATGTCGCCCAATTGCTTGTTGTCTGTGCCTCTATGGTCCAAAATCATCCAATTGCTTGCCTTTTATGCTTTTTGTGGTCCAAAATCCAAATGGCGTACAGAAGAAGAAGTGGGGATAATGTATGACGGCTAGGTTTAGTCAATGCCTCATCCAATATGTTTTAATGGGTTAAAAAATGCTTTTTTGGGCCAGATATAAACAAAATAAAATTGGGCCGCCTAAATCCGATTTGGCCGACTTGGGCCGACTTGGACCGCCTAGCTCCGACTAGGACCGGCTTGGACCGACTACCGACTAATGGTCCGACTAGCTCAAAATTAATCAGTTCATGGCCGACTAGCGCCTAGGCGCCGCCTAGGCGCCGATTAATTCCGATTTTTGCAACACTGATTACCACACATACATAAAGTAAACATGCACAGGTAACACACAAGGCATACACGCACGTATAATAACACCAAGGTTGCATGATTCGAGTTTCGAGTTCGATGATGATTGGATTAGCTTGATTATTGATTAATTAACTTTATCGCATTGTTACTTCCTATTATTCACAGTCGTAATGCGGTTCGCGTTGATAAATAAACTTCGATTAATTCGACTTCAACTTATACTCCACATAATACAACTAACGTAATCGCAAACGTAAAATAGACTAACTATGGTCAAAGGAGTCAATCTTGACTTTGACTTTGACTTTAACATTCGGTAACACGGGGTGTTACAACCTCCCCTTGTTTAGGGAATTTCGTCCCGAAATTAGGCTGAAAGCTGTACATCACCGTGAATTACGCTGAGAACTTTCTCTCTCTAGACTTTCACTTGAACAACTGCGAGTACTTCGCCTTCATGTCGCTTTCGAGTTCCCAAGTGAACTCTGCGCCTCGTTTGCCTTCCCATCGGACTTTCACAATAGGAATGCGCGAGCGCCTGAGTTGCTTGGTTTGGCGATCCATGATTTCAACAGGCTTCTCCACGAAGTGTAGCGTTTCGTTTATTTGAAGGTCGTCGAGATCTACAATCAAATCATGATCTGCTAGGCACTTTCGGAGGTTTGACACATGGAAAGTCAGGTGGACGTTACTGAGTTCCTCCGGTAGTTCGAGTCTGTAGGCGACTTTTCCGATCCTTTCCAGAATCTTAAAAGGTCCAACATATCGAGGCGCTAGTTTCCCTTTCTTGCCACTCTGACCATTCGTCAATTTTATGTGTTTTTACGTGTAATTACCTGTTTATGTGTTTAAATTTTTGGAGGATTATTCGATTTTTGCTATCACTTCAATCAACACACATGACTCGCATTGCTCTTCTATCTCAATACGCTAGCAAGTCGCTGCAAATCTAGACGATATTATGCTATGATATACGCTGATACTATACTCGACATGCCATACGATTTTGCTATAATACTCAATATGCTATACGCGATCGCTATACTCGAACGACACGCGAACTTGAATGATAGGTTTCTGTATTCTGGCTGCCTCTGTGATTAAATACGTATGTGTTTTCTGTGTTTCTGTGCTTCTGTGCCCTACGTGCTTATGTGCTTCTGTGACTACGTGGATCTGTGATTATGTGCTTATGTGTGTATGTGATACGTGTTTCGACGTGTTCCTGAGCTTTAGTAAATAATAGACGTGTGAGGTGAGATTTGATTTTGATGTGTCTGAGACCTACGACGATGTCTGTTGCAGACCATGTCGTAGGTAAAAGGTTTGATGTCAAAATTTGGGTTTAAATAGGCTTTATGCCGAAAATGTCGTTTAATTAATAAAAAGCTTTCAATTTACGCTATTGCGCATAACTCCTATTCTAGACCTCAAACTGATGTCAAATTTTTAGGACAAGTTTATAAATCAGTAACAAAGGTTATTGTCCTTTCACATTTTCAAAAATCTCGTTTTAAGGTCAAAAGGGCATAATAGTCAACTTTAAGCATATAACGGAAACATGCATATGAACTCTAATTCTAAAGGACCAAGTAGTGTAACTTCAGGGGGTTATACTAACATATAATATGGTCACAAAGGAACCCTAAGGCATAAACAAACTAAGCTAATTCGGGTCAGAACTGAAAGTTAAAGCAAAAGTCAACTTTTGCGACTTTCGGTTCTGAACCGAGCCTAAACTTAGAATTGTCGGGTTGAACATGCCTAGACATGTTCAATTAATATTTACCAAGTTATTAAAGTGACAAAACTGATTTTATTGCCTTTACATCTTTAGTTATGAATTTCATTTAAAAAGAACGACTCGTTGACTTTTTATTTAATTACTTTGACCCGACAATTAACTAAGCAAACGTGGTAATTAGGAGGTGCCCTTTTGAGGGTTTAACACCTACCTAATCACGATCACGTAGCCATGTTCGTTGCGAACCATGGCTTAACCGTACAAGGTCTAACTAATAGTCAAAGCGTTTATCGGAACGTTTGACTTTTCGGCTTTAAGAGCCAAATAAAATGAACAAAGCAAGGAAGGACACTTACAAAAGGTCCAAGGGCAGAAGATAACTCAAAAGGAGGTTCCCCAAGGTTAGGATCCTCAGATTTGAGTCTAGAGAGCAAGAAATGAAGTGATGAGCAATGAGGGCCATGATCAAGGGAGTATATATAGGTTTTTGAGAACCGTTAGGATCGTTCCTCGATAAACGGGATTCGATCTCAGCCTTACAAGTGTGCCCCCTGTTTTAGAAAACTATGGGTACACTAAAACCAGCCCCTAGAATCAATTGTGTGAGACAATGAAGCAAAACCAAAGCTGGATTTGAATTTCTGTTGCTGGGTATTGGCTTACGGACCGTAAGGGTCCAGCCATACGGTCCGTAAGGACCAGGTCAAGTCAGTAACTTTCGCTTGTTGTCACTTTTGGCCCCTGCACTTGATAAATGTCATTTCTGATATGTTTAAGGCCCGTTAAACCATTTTTAAGGCTCTACAATGATACCTAAACATAGGAGACATGAAACATGCTCAAAAATATGCCGGATGTCGGTTCTTTTGGTCGTACGGTCACGTTGTTCGGCTAATTATAACGAAACACGGACGGACGCGAAAAACGATCCAAATTACGCGACGAATGGAATTTTATCATGCCAATCACTAAAATAAAATATTTAATACTTACATAAATTTTTGGATGTCCGGATATATTCAGAACATAAGATATGGGCGAAAATGCAAACTTATGTACTTTTTGACGCTTTTAATCCCTGTTGATCAAATAAGTTTATTTTTGCGCACCAAACACCTCTAAGCCTATTTCTAAGATATGTAAAGGATATTTAGGGCATGTTTAACTTATGATCATATTCCAGAAGGTTCGATACCATACGAATCGGTATACTTTTGCAGTTAGACGCAAATAGTCCCTTTAATGCGCAAGCTTGCGCATATCATCGTTTAATAGCATCGAAGCCTTATCTAATCCATATTAGGCATTCATGAGAGTATTATTAAACATCACGATGCTTCGGGTTCGTAGAAAGGTCATTCAGAGGTATAATTAAACATATTGACACTTTTAGTCCCTTTAACTTGCAAAGTTGCGCGTAACTTCACTTATAGGCATAAAAGCCTTAGACAGCCAATAGTTGGCATTCCTGAGAGTAAAATAAAATATCATGAAGCTCCCGGTTTGTTATAAGGTCACTCAGAGGTAAGAATTAACATGTTGACGCTTTTAACCCTTCATTGCGCAAGCTTTCATTTAATTACGCAAACGGCTACACTTGATCAACAAGTGGCTCATTTGTGAATATAAATACCGTAAGAGGTTATTCAGAAACTTATTTTAGGTATATTAAAACTTCCAGTCCTTTCATAATCAAAGTTCTCAATTTTTCAAAAAATTAGTCCCTTAAATTCAATGTTTGACTTCATTAGGGTTTATTACACGTGTCAATACATTATTGGACGTGATTTTACGAGGTGTTACACACTACAAAAGAAACTACTCTCCTTTAAATACACGTCAATTGTCGTTGACGACGTAGTTGCTGGTAATTTGGATGTTGTTAGAAGCAAAACCTTAAGTTTTCCTAACAATGTCCACCCTAGCTTCTTACGTATTCTATCGTCATTTAATGGATTATTGTTAGTTTGCAATGAAGGGATTTGCTGTGAGCTAATTCTTTGGAATCCAACTACCAGGCGCTATAAGGTTTTGTCTGACGACTACTTAAATTACAATCATGATCGAAACTCTTATACTGGTGGAATTTATTTTGATCAATTCAATGATCTGAAAGTGCTAAACATCAGATGTTACCGTAATGTAGCTACTGCTCGTGTTTACCCACGACGTCGTGAGTCGTGGAGAACAATAAATTTCGGTAGCGTAAATAATTATGGTTCAAGTGGTTATTCATGGTCTACAAGAGTTTATGCTGATAAAACCATATATTTCATGGTTTTAAATTATTGGTATCCACTAGGTGAGAGGAACATCGTTGCTTTTGATGTTCCTTCTGAGACTTTAAGAATGCTTCGTTTTCCAGAGAGTATTGTAGTCAATCTTTGCCAAGGGCATTTTTTAACCATCGCAAAGAGGCTACATTTGATTGTTATTGAGAGTCTGCTGAGGTAACTGCTGATTTGCTCAGATATGAAGAAGAAGGCTGGATGAAGGTGTTTGCTTTCAATAATCCTCGTGTAGTTGATTATGTAGATAGGCGCCGAATGACTAATATAATTGAAAACAACAATTGGCTGATAACAAGCATCTGGGGAGATATGGTTGAAGTTGATCTGAGCAACGAACTTCTGAAATACCTCCAACATGTTGATAACTACAATTGTCCGAAAGGAGCTTTATTTATCGAGACTACTGTTTCGCCCATTGATTAGGAATTAGTATGCTGTATTTTACTGAATGTTGTTTGCTGTTTTGAACTTTGTTTATTATATAGTTACCTCTGTTTGTCACTTGTAGTTTTTATATAATTAATTGTGTTAAAATTATTAACCATGTTTGTTATTTAAATTAACTAAATGAATATTTAGGTTTGAGAGTGTAAAAGCTTGTAATATTGGCAAAGGTCTGTTTAAATGATCAAAGCTCTGTTATTATGTATGTTTGAAAATAAAATAGTGGTTGCTACATCTGTTGACTCTGGTCAAAAAATGGATGAAAACAGATGTTTGGAACTACTGTTGGGATAAAGTAGAGTGTTGTGGAGAAAACTGTGGTTGAAACCGCTGTTTGGTTAAAACGGTTGTTTAAAACCACTGTTGGGTTAAAATAGTGTTTTGTGGAGGTTGAAGGTGATTGGAAGACTGTTGGGTTAAAATATTTTTTTTGGAGAAGGAACATGCTTGAATGCAAATGTTATTTTGTTTACAAAAGATTAATAAATTGTATATTTTTGTATTTTTTATACTCTAAACTTTAAGTATTTAAGGTTGCAGTTGAAGTTGGTGAGATATGGTTGAATTTGATTTGAGCAATGAAGTTTTGAAATACCTCCAACATGTTGAAAACTACAGTGATCCGAAAGGAGCTTTATTTATCGAGACTACTGTTTCGCCCATTGATTAGAAATTAGTATGCTGTATTTTACTGAATGTTGTTTGCTGTTTTGAACTTTGTTTATTATATAGTTACATCTGTTTGACACTTGTAGTTTTTATATAATTAGTTGTGTTAAAATTATTAACCATGTTTGTTATTTAAATTAACTAAATGAATATTTAGGTTTGAGAGTGTAAAAGCTTGTAAAATTGGCAAAGGTCTGTTTAAATGATCAAAGCTCTGTTATTGTGAACAGATGTTTGAAAATAAAATAGTGGTTGATACATCTGTTGACTTTGGTCAACAGATGGATGAAAACAGATGTTTGGAACCACTGTTGGGATAAAGCAGAGTGTTGTGGAGAAAACTGTGGTTGAAACCGATCGAACAGGGCAACCTGATCGAACAGGCTAGCCGATCGAACAGGCTGTTCGATCGGACAGCCGCTCGATCAGGGATGCTGTTCGATCAGCTGACCCTTTCCTCTTTTGGAAGCCTATAAATAGGGCTGTCCTTGTCAAACTTTCCACTTTTGGAAAAGCTCTGACCGACCAGCCTCTTCTTCTCACTAAATCTCAGATTTCTCTCAAACCGGTAAGTATTTCGCTCTAATCCTTGTACGTTTTTGTTCATTAATCGATTCTCCATCTTTCTATCTTTCAAAACTTGGATTTCATCCATGAAATCACCAAGATCTAGGTGTTCTTGGGTGATGTCATCATGTGTTTTTCAAGAACACTAAGTTTTGGCATCATTCCACCATGAATAACTTAGATCTAACCGATTTCCACATAAATAACCTAAAATCTACCAAAGATCTTAACATTTCACGGTGGAAAAGGATTGGAAGATGGGTTTCCATCTATCTTTCAACTCTTTTACACTCAAAAAAGGTGAAAACGAGACTTGAACCGATTTACAAATCAATCTAAACGAACACATGGTTCAAGATTCGGGTTCTACCTAGAGATATACCGATTCCGGGTTAAACGTTAAACTTAAGTTCCAAACCGCCTCTGGCCGAGCTTGGGTGATTCCTGCTCGAGTCAGTAGACTAAGTAGGGACTTCAGCTTCGTGGTTCAACTCGTAGTCAAAATATCTCTAAAACATCAACAATTAACGGGAATAACCAAGTGTTAAGTGATAGGTTAACCGAATCGAGAAGCTGGCCGAACGGCTAGGCTGTTCGATCGAACAGCCCAACCGAACGACTATGCCAGCCGATCGACTAGGCTAACCGATCGACTAGCACTTAGTCCCACAAACTCGTGAAGTGTAGTATTGACGAGGTACTGTTCGATCGACTACGCCACTCGATTGTAATCATTACTGCTCGAATCATGAGATACTATACTTCAAAACACTTAGACTTTTCGAAACATTGGAATGTCACCCGATCGAACATGCCAACCGATCGAGTGACATATTTGAAAACAATGAAGTGCTAGCCGATCGGTTGGGCTAACCGATCGAACAGCTGTTCGATCGGCCAACTTGAAAGGTAGTACAAACCATCATACACAAACACATCCTTCTCATCAAAGGAAGAAACAATCCACTTGAAGGAACCAGCCGATCGAGCCAGCCGGCCGATCGAATGGATGTTCGAACGGACTTTCAAACCAATCGAACAGCCCACTCGATCGAACTGCTGTCCGATCGAATGGCCTACTCGATCCAAGTACATTGTTTACTTTTCCCGCGTTACTCATCGTTGTGTTATCGAACTATTCAGGCTAACCTATTCTCAGTGCTCCTCTCAATCCACGATCAACCACTGTGAGTATACTCGATCCCTTTTTGCTTTCAGCACTTTTGGGTGTTACATACGTAATCTATCAAATTCACAAGCAACACAAACTATTTGAACGCTAACCTACTTGCATGTATTACTTGTCTAAATGATTGCTGTTTATTATGTTTACACGTGGAGTGCTATCTACCTGCTTTAGCAACGTAGTACTATAGTTTGGACTCAGCACCCGTTCACACGGGGGTTGCTAAGGACAATTACTTGCATGGATTACGGTGGTAATCATGTATTGCGAACTGTCTCGGACAGTCAACTCGAAGTCATTGGTATCGATGGTCCCATGTTGATAATTTACATGCATCGTTTGCCCTTGTGTACGTGCTTGGTTATGCGTAAACTTTTCGAACTTTATATGCTATATCAAACTTGTGTACTCACCTTTACATTATATGTATTGACTTTTATTTTAACGTATGTGACAGGTGTTTAAGCTACTAGCGTGCTAGGGAAGCGAGGCAATAATAAGCTTCTAGGAGCCTGTGACCTTAGGACAGTGTCCACATACCTGCTCCAGGGCCATAATTATCTGTAGATCTTGTACTGGCACCTGTAGTCAGTAAGATCTACCGTTAGCCGTCTAGAAGTCTTAAAACAATATTTAATTCGGTCTGTAATAATTAAGAATCTGAGTTGTCGAAACAGTTCCCATATTGTTTAGTTGATTTCTATGATAACTTGTTATTGTTTGGGACACGGTATGGGACGTGTTATATAACTGAATTGTATGATAGTTGTTGTGGAAACTTCTGAACAATCTGTTTCGCTCAGTGCCGCGCCCCGATGATTCCGCCATCGGTTGGGGTGTGACAGATTGGTATCAGAGCCATAACTATAGGGAATTAGGTTAGACACGATCTAGTCCGGATCGCTGTCTTAGAGACCTAGACTATAGTTAGGAACCAAGAGACCAAGTTTATGTGCTTATTTTATGTTGTTTCCTTCTATTCTATCATTACATCCGAACTCCGAGCCAAATTTTGTAGTTTGGACGGGATTAGGAGTGAAACCCGCAAATTCCTGCCTAAATTACAAATTTTGCCAATTATTTTGTGCAAATTTCTATCAACAAACGGGGGAGAATTATACCAAATTAGGGCTGAAACCCGTAATTTGATGAAAACTTTCCTCTAAATTTTCTTAAAACAAGGAAGAAATTGCTAAGCTAGGGGTGAAACCCTAACCTTGGCAGTTATTCCGACTTTATTTTATCTCGCCAAGGCAATTGACGGACTCCAATGACCTGAACTCACGAGTATGGCCTAGAATGCGCATGCATAATGCCCAAGAATCGAGGCAGAAACATGTCCCCTAGAGTCGAAAGTGACGACAAGTCAACTGTGAATAGTTAAATTGCCATGGTTAGTCGAAGTCTAGTAGCCGCAGACAATCCATTTTCCGATTTTGAGTGTTGCTTCGTTGATTTTATATGATTTACCTGTTTACGTGTTTTTAAGATTTGTTGGTTACTCCATTTGTTATCGATCTGCGTGATTTTTGTTGCTATCCCATCTCGATTCAAATCCCTGTTGATGTGATCTAAACGAAACCAGTGTGCTATGCTACGCTATACGACTAAGTTAGACGATACAATGTGATGCTATCCGATATGCAAAATGAACGATACTCGACTTGTAGTTATAGGTTTCTGTTTTCTGACCGCCTCTGTGATAAAATTTCGTACGTGTTTAGGAAATTAAGTGCTCTATTTGCTTACTTGCTTATGTGCTCTAATTGCTTCTGTGCTTATGTGCCTCTATGATTATGTGCTTATGTGTTTATATGTGTTACGTGACGTGAGATGCGACGTGATTCTAAGCTTTCGTAAACTAAGACGTGCGAGATTCGAATTCGTTGTGTTGAGCCCTATGGCGATGTCTATTGCAGACCATGTCGTCATCATCAAGAACTCGCCAAAACCTTTCCCGTCAGGAAAAGAGAGACCGACGTCTCGCCAAGCTCATCTCGAGGTCTGTAGCAAAAGCTGTCAGTGAGGTGTACGAAAACACCAGCAAGTCGTCGGAAGAATCCCGAACCCTCACTGAACCCAGCAAAGCTACGTTCAGTTTCAAGCAATTTAAGGCATGTGGACCGAAGGAGTTCACCGGTGAAGAGGGCCCTACAGGCTTATTTCACTGGTTTGACTCTGTGGAAGTTACCCTTCGTCAAAGCGGATGCCCGGATCATCTTCGAACTCTCAATGCTACCGGTGTCTTCCAGTCGCGGGCATTGGACTGGTGGACAGCCGAAAGGAATAAGCGCGGGAACGACGCTGCCTACGAGCTGACGTGGGAGGAACTGAAGGCTATCATGCTGGACGAGTTCTGTCCTCCCCACGAACGCCAAAAGTTGGAGGATGAATTCTGGACCATCAAGCAGAAGGAGGGCGACAACGCTGGTCTCACCGCCCGTTTCAAACAACTGAGCATTATCTGTCCAGACCAGGTCAAGACTCCCGAGATGACCATCAAGAAATACATCCGTGCTCTTCCGGATTGTGTTGCAGATTATGTGTTCGCCGCCAAACCCGCATCAATCGAGGAAACCTACCTACTCGCTGCCGAGATTAACGACAAGCGAGTTAAGGCTGGTGTCTGGGATAAGCCATCCAAGTCGTTGCATCAAGTTACTGCTGCATCAACCGACAACCCTACTGCTCAAGCCTCCAAGTCCTCGAGAAGAAGAAAGAAGAACAAGAGTTGTGCCGCCGCAACCAATGCTGCTCCTCTTCAGTCAGTACCGCCACAACAGCAACAACCACAGCGCACTGCGCCAGTGATCAATGCGCCGCCGGCTAAGCGTGCGTACACCGGCCCCCACCCACTATGTGCTACATGTTATTATCATCACCCGGTGGGTGTGGCCTGCCGTTACTGTGCCCACTGCAACGTTTACGGGCATTTCACTGCGAATTGCCGCTATGGTCCTCGTCAAACGCAAGCTCAAGCCGCTGTCAACCAAGCCCTGCTACCTGCTCCTCAAGCTCCTCAAGCTGCACAGGCCCCGGCAAACAATGTTCGGACCTGCTTTGCATGTGGTGACCCTAACCACTTCGCAAACCGGTGCCCGAACAGGGTGGTGAAACAAGAAGCTCAACAACCCCAGCAACAACAACAGCAGCCTCAACAACAAGCCGCTCACGCCAGAACTTTCAACATCAACGCACGCCAGGCTCAAGCTGACAACAACGTGGTCAATGGTACGTTCCTCGTGAATGGTATATATGCATCATGTTTGTTTGATACTGGATCCGATAACTGCTTTGTGTCATTTGAATTTGAGAAACTCCTTAGACGTAAGCACTCTTATCTTTCGTCACCCTTCGAAGTAGAAGTCGCTACCGGAAGAACCATTGCTGTCAATTCTGTGCTCCGTGATTGTACTCTCAAGCTCAACAATCATATATTTCCGATTAATCTCATTCCAATGCAGCTCGGAAGTTTCGATGTCATAGTAGGCATGGACTTTCTTCGTGAAAACCATGCTGAAGTTGTGTGTTCCGATAAGATGATTCGTTTTGTGCTAGCTAGTGGTGATATTCTATGTGTTTATGGTGAAACTACTGCAAAAGATCTCAAGCTCATGTCCTGTCTTCAAGCTCGCAAATATCTCCGCAAGGAATATCGAGCCTTCTTGGCCAACATTGTTGTAGCAGAGACGGACAAGAAAAGGAAAGTTGAAGTCAAGGATGTTCCTGTTGTCCGAGAATTTCCTCAGGTGTTCCCTGATGATCTTCCTGGATTACCTCCAAGTCGTGATATCGACTTTCGAATCGACCTTATTCCAGGAGCCAACCCAGTGGCCAAAGCTCCGTATCGACTCGCTCCATCTGAGATGCGAGAACTCTCAAACCAACTCCAAGAATTGCTTGAAAAAGGCTTCATTCGCCCGAGCACTTCTCCATGGGGCGCACCAGTCCTTTTCGTCAAAAAGAAGGACGGGTCGTTCCGAATGTGCATCGATTACCGGGAATTGAACAAGCTGACCATCAAGAACCGATACCCCTTACCAAGAATCGATGATCTGTTTGACCAACTACAAGGTGCTCAGTGTTTCTCCAAGATTGATCTACGTTCAGGCTACCATCAGTTGCGGATTCAAGAGGAAGACATACCCAAAACCGCTTTTCGAACCCGATACGGCCACTACGAATTTGTTGTCATGCCTTTTGGTTTGACCAACGCACCCGCGGTCTTCATGGATCTGATGAATCGCGTGTGTAAACCGTTCTTAGACCGTTTCGTCATTGTATTCATCGACGATGTCCTGATCTATTCCAGATCGAGGGCCGAACATGCGCAGCATTTGCGATTGGTTCTCGAGTTGCTTCAGGGAAACCAACTCTACGCCAAGTTCTCCAAGTGTGAGTTCTGGTTGGAGGAAGTTCAATTTCTGGGTCATATTGTGAATAGTCGGGGTATACACGTTGATCCTGCAAAGATTGAGGCAGTCAAGGGATGGGTTACGCCAAAGAATCCGTCAGAAGTTCGCTCTTTTCTCGGATTAGCCGGTTACTACCGGCGATTCATCGAAGGGTTCTCAAAGATTGCTGTACCGCTTACCTCCCTTACTCATAAAGACAAGCCTTTTGTGTGGGGAACCGCGCAGGAGACTGCTTTCCAAACCCTCAAACACATGCTGTGCCATGCACCAGTTCTTACACTGCCGGACGGAAGCGATGACTTCGTTGTCTATTGTGATGCTTCAAACCTTGGACTTGGCTGTGTTCTCATGCAACGAGACAAGGTTATAGCTTACGCATCTCGACAGCTCAAAATCCACGAGAAGAACTATACAACCCATGACCTCGAGCTAGGCGCAGTTGTCTTTGCCTTAAAGATTTGGCGACACTACCTGTATGGTACAAAGTGTACGATCTTCACCGATCACAAGAGCCTGCAACATATCTTTAACCAGAGAGAACTCAATATGCGTCAACGCCGATGGGTAGAACTTCTCAACGATTACGACTGTGAGATCCGTTATCACCCAGGCAAGGCGAATGTAGTTGCAGACGCCCTCAGCAGAAAGAATTACGTGATAGGTGTACGAAACATCCAGGCTCAGTATAACCTCGAAGCTCTCATCCGCGAAGCACAACACGCTTGCTTTAACGAACGTACGTTGAAGAAAGAACGAATCTATCACGATGGAACTCAGCTCGTGAGCAAAGCCAACGGGATATTCTATTATCTGGACCGAATCTGGGTTCCGAGGAGGACAGATTTGCGAAAGATCATCATGAACGAAGCCCACAAATCCCGATATTCCATTCATCCCGGTGCGGACAAAATGTACCAAGACCTTCGCTACAAGTACTGGTGGCCTGGGATGAAAAGGGATATTGCTCTATATGTTGGTAGCTGTTTAACTTGTGCAAGAGTCAAGGCTGAACACCAAAGACCTTCAGGCTTACTCGAACAACCGCCGATACCCGTATGGAAGTGGGAAAGCATAGCTATGGATTTCATAACTAAACTTCCGACCACGCCATCAGGTCACGACAGTATTTGGGTTATAGTCGACCGTCTAACCAAATCAGCCCACTTTCTGCCAATACGAGAAGACTATAAGGTGGCCAAGCTAGCCCAAATCTACACCGACGAGATCATTAAGAATCATGGTACGCCTCGAGACATCATTTCTGATCGCGATGCTCGGTTTACATCGAGATTGTGGGAAACTTTTCAAGCAGCTCTTGGTACGACGCTGAATTTGAGTACCGCATTCCACCCGCAAACCGACGGGCAGACTGAAAGAACGATTCGTACTATTGAAGACATGCTCCGTGCGTGTGTTATCGATTTTGGTGGTAGTTGGAGCAAACACCTACCGTTGGTCGAATTTTCGTACAATAATAGCTATCACTCCAGCATCGAAATGGCACCTTTCGAAGCCTTGTATGGTAGGAGATGTCGCTCGCCTATTGTATGGCACGAGGTCGGTCATTCACAATTGACTGGGCCCGAGATTCTGCAAGAAACGACTGACAAGATCCACCAGATAAGGGAAAACTTGGTAAAGGCCCGGGACAGACAAAAGATGTACGCCGATAAACGACGCAGGCCCCGCGAATTTGCAGTTGGCGACTACGTGCTCCTAAAGGTATCGCCTTGGAAGGGAGTAGTCCGATTCGGCAAAAGAGGGAAACTTGCGCCTCGATTTGTTGGACCTTTTAAGATTCTGGAAAGGATCGGTAAGGTTGCCTACAAACTCGAATTACCGGAGGAACTCAGCAATGTCCACCCGACTTTCCATATTTCAAACCTTCGAAAATGTGTAGCCGACCACGACGCAATAATACCACTCGACGATCTTCAGGTCAATGAGACGCTACACTTCGTGGAAAAGCCTGTCGAAATCATGGACCGACAGACCAAGCAACTCAGACGCTCTCGCATTCCTATTGTAAAAGTACGATGGGAAGGCAAACGAGGCGCGGAGTTCACTTGGGAACTCGAAAGTGACATGAAGGCCAAGTACCCGCAGTTATTCAGATAGATCTGAAGCATCAAATTGGTAAAATCACACGGCGATGTACGGTTCTCGGCCTAATTTCGGGACGAAATTCCCTAAAGGAGGGGAGACTGTAACACCCCGTGTTTTCCAAAAGTCAAAGTCAAAGTCAAGTGTTGACTGTTATTGGAATTAAAGATCAATAAAGATTAATTTCATTTTAGTTTCATTTTGATTTTCATATTATTTGGAGTAAGTGTTGTAAATTAAACTAATCGGCCGATAATCGAACTGTGAATCAACGACCGACTGGGAATGATAGGAAGTAACAATGCAATAAAGCTAGTCAATCAATAATCAAGCTAATCAAATCAATCATCGAACTCAAGTGTGGATAATTTTAATGCTTTTATACGTGTGTGTGTGCCTTATGTGTTACTTGTGCATGTTTACTTTTATGTTAAAGTGTGTGGTGAATCAATCAAATCAATCAAGACTCAAAGGTGAATCAAACTCAATGGAAATCGAACCCGAAATGGTTGTAAGGATGCTTGTACGTTAGATATAGTAGTTGAGACTAAAAGTAATTTGATTAGGAATTCTATCATTCTCAAATCATCGTTCAACGAAGTCGAACTATCAAAAATCGTCGCGAAACACTCAAAACCAGGCAAGCCGATCGAACAGGGCAACCTGATCGAACAGGCTAGTCGATCGAACAGGGCAACCTGATCGAACAGGCTAGCCGATCGAACAGGCTGTTCGATCGGACAGCCGCTCGATCAGGGATGCTGTTCGATCAGCTGACCCTTTCCTCTTTTGGAAGCCTATAAATAGGGCTGTCCTTGTCAAACTTTCCACTTTTGGAAAAGCTCTGACCGACCAGCCTCTTCTTCTCACTAAATCTCAGATTTCTCTCAAACCGGTAAGTATTTCGCTCTAATCCTTGTACGTTTTTGTTCATTAATCGATTCTCCATCTTTCTATCTTTCAAAACTTGGATTTCATCCATGAAATCACCAAGATCTAGGTGTTCTTGGGTGATGTCATCATGTGTTTTTCAAGAACACTAAGTTTTGGCATCATTCCACCATGAATAACTTAGATCTAACCGATTTCCACATAAATAACCTAAAATCTACCAAAGATCTTAACATTTCACGGTGGAAAAGGATTGGAAGATGGGTTTCCATCTATCTTTCAACTCTTTTACACTCAAAAAAGGTGAAAACGAGACTTGAACCGATTTACAAATCAATCTAAACGAACACATGGTTCAAGATTCGGGTTCTACCTAGAGATATACCGATTCCGGGTTAAACGTTAAACTTAAGTTCCAAACCGCCTCTGGCCGAGCTTGGGTGATTCCTGCTCGAGTCAGTAGACTAAGTAGGGACTTCAGCTTCGTGGTTCAACTCGTAGTCAAAATATCTCTAAAACATCAACAATTAACGGGAATAACCAAGTGTTAAGTGATAGGTTAACCGAATCGAGAAGCTGGCCGAACGGCTAGGCTGTTCGATCGAACAGCCCAACCGAACGACTATGCCAGCCGATCGACTAGGCTAACCGATCGACTAGCACTTAGTCCCACAAACTCGTGAAGTGTAGTATTGACGAGGTACTGTTCGATCGACTACGCCACTCGATTGTAATCATTACTGCTCGAATCATGAGATACTATACTTCAAAACACTTAGACTTTTCGAAACATTGGAATGTCACCCGATCGAACATGCCAACCGATCGAGTGACATATTTGAAAACAATGAAGTGCTAGCCGATCGGTTGGGCTAACCGATCGAACAGCTGTTCGATCGGCCAACTTGAAAGGTAGTACAAACCATCATACACAAACACATCCTTCTCATCAAAGGAAGAAACAATCCACTTGAAGGAACCAGCCGATCGAGCCAGCCGGCCGATCGAATGGATGTTCGAACGGACTTTCAAACCAATCGAACAGCCCACTCGATCGAACTGCTGTCCGATCGAATGGCCTACTCGATCCAAGTACATTGTTTACTTTTCCCGCGTTACTCATCGTTGTGTTATCGAACTATTCAGGCTAACCTATTCTCAGTGCTCCTCTCAATCCACGATCAACCACTGTGAGTATACTCGATCCCTTTTTGCTTTCAGCACTTTTGGGTGTTACATACGTAATCTATCAAATTCACAAGCAACACAAACTATTTGAATGCTAACCTACTTGCATGTATTACTTGTCTAAATGATTGCTGTTTATTATGTTTACATGTGGAGTGCTATCTACCTGCTTTAGCAACGTAGTACTATAGTTTGGACTCAGCACCCGTTCACACGGGGGTTGCTAAGGACAATTACTTGCATGGATTACGGTGGTAATCATGTATTGCGAACTGTCTCGGACAGTCAACTCGAAGTCATTGGTATCGATGGTCCCATGTTGATAATTTACATGCATCGTTTGCCCTTGTGTACGTGCTTGGTTATGCGTAAACTTTTCGAACTTTATATGCTATATCAAACTTGTGTACTCACCTTTACATTATATGTATTGACTTTTATTTTAACGTATGTGACAGGTGTTTAAGCTACTAGCGTGCTAGGGAAGCGAGGCAATAATAAGCTTCTAGGAGCCTGTGACCTTAGGACAGTGTCCACATACCTGCTCCAGGGCCATAATTATCTGTAGATCTTGTACTGGCACCTGTAGTCAGTAAGATCTACCGTTAGCCGTCTAGAAGTCTTAAAACAATATTTAATTCGGTCTGTAATAATTAAGAATCTGAGTTGTCGAAACAGTTCCCATATTGTTTAGTTGATTTCTATGATAACTTGTTATTGTTTGGGACACGGTATGGGACGTGTTATATAACTGAATTGTATGATAGTTGTTGTGGAAACTTCTGAACAATCTGTTTCGCTCAGTGCCGCGCCCCGATGATTCCGCCATCGGTTGGGGTGTGACACTCTGTTTGACACTTTCATATTTTATATAATTAGTTGTGTTAAAATTATTAACGATGTTTGTTATTTAAATTAATTAAATGAATATTTAGGTTTGAGAGTTTAAATGATGAAAGCTCTGTTGTTGTGAACAGATGTTTGAAAATAAAACAGTAGTTGGTACATCTGTTGACTTTGGTTAACAGATGGATGAAAACAGATGTTTGAAACCATGGTTGGGTTAAATGTATTTGTTGTGGAGAAAACTATGGTTGAAACTGTTGTTGGGTTAAAACGGTGGTTTAAAACCACTGTTGGGTTAAAATAGTGTTTTGTGGAGGTTTAAGGAACATGTTTAAATGCAAATATTATTTCGTTTACAAAAGGTTAATAAATTGTATATTTTTGTACTTTTTATACTCTAAACTTTAATTATTTACCGACTGACTTATTTATTTATTTATAATTCTATAAATATAACCATATTCATCATTTATATTTGTTATGCATGGTTTTCTAAGAAACGACCCGTGTTTGCACACGGGTCTTACCGCTAGTTACTACTACTACCACTACCACTACCACTACCACTACCACTACCACCACTACTACTACTAATGTTGAGCTTATTTTATCAAATAGTATTAAAACGATTTTGTCAAATAGACCCAACAAACAACATGAAAATAGTGTGTAAAATTTAAAGACGATTTCGAATGATATAATCTAAACAATGAAAACTCACAATTCATAATGTTCAATTTATAACATGTGAACTTCACGGGAACTAATTGACGGGTTATGATACATATTTATAACCCGTGAATTTAACGGGAACTTAAATTACATTGATCGAAAAATGGATGGCAATGGCATGCATTAACATCTCTATGGACCTTAAAAACCGGAAAAAAGAAAATGGTAAAGAAGTATATTCCCAACTTAACTCTTGCTAGTTGATTCATAATAAAAGTTATCGTTATCTAAGAGAAACGGATAATTTACTAACGCTATACCCATAATAATGAAAAAAAAATGATTTTCTAGCAAACATTATTAACTATTAATCATGTATTATCTGTAAGAGAAAGAAATAATTAGTGTTAAGGATTTTCCTTGTCACATTCGATTCATAGGTTATTACATTTATAATTTTTATTTTATTCATTCATTATGTTTTGTATAAAGTAATGAAAAAAAATATAGAACCTCCAATTTGTTTGAACTTTGAACACCACATTTCTTTGCTACTTGCTATTATTTTACTCACCTATTAGCCATTGCCAATTTGCCATGACCCCAGTCCAAATTATTTAATATACCTATATAATATCAATCACATTTCCCATAGGCTGCCCCCCTTCACTCCTCTGCCATTCATGTTGAACCCAGCTGTCTTGTTTGAGCTTTCTTGACACCCCTACCATTTATTGCATTCAATCTATCAAAATCCAAACAAAAAATGCCTCATTCTCATACTTCCAACACCTACATTTTGTTATTTTGCCTCTTAACATCCCTGTTTTCTGCCATTAGAGCCACTTTTAACCTCACACTCCCTCACCAACACCCTAATCCTGAAGCTGTGGTTCAAGAAGTGCAAAGGTAAGATCTTTTTGCATATTGCATAACCCCATTATAGTATCTTACATTTCCAGCCAAGATCCTTGTAATTTGGGTCAAATTTGGAGAAACCTCATCTGGGTTTTGCTCATTATAGTGTTCTACTAGCTGGGTACCATTCTTTTTTAACAAAAAAAGTTATATCTAATTGAATAAATATTGTTGCATATTGCATAACCCCACCATGGTATCTACTCATTCTACAAAAAGGATTCTTGTATTTTAGTTTAAAAAAATGGAGAAATTTCATCAGGGTTTTGCTCATTACTCTGTTCTCACTAGCTGGGCATAAGGGCATTACTCTTTTTAACAATAAAGGATTCTTGGATTTGGGGAAATTTGGAGATGTTTCATCTGGGTTTTGCTCATTAATATGTTCTACTAGCTGGGTATCATTCTTTTTAGCAAAAAAAAAAAAAAAAAAAGGAAATATTATTGCATATCGCATAACCCTATCATGGTATCTTCCCAAAAGATTTTGTATTTTATGTTAGATTTAGAGAAATCTCATCTGGGTTTTGCTCCATACTCTATTCCACTAGCTGGGTATCATTCTTTTAAATGAAAAAAAAAAATCAAGAAATATGATTATCAAGAAAATCAAAGAATCTCCGATCTGGGTTTTGCTCATTATCACATTTCACCATCTGGGTGTCTTCAGTTTATCCAAAAAGTTTCTTTCTTTTTATCTTTTTTTATACTTTTTCTGACATTTACTAATATTTTTTTTTTGTTTTTTCAGGAGACTAAATGTATCAATATACAGAAGACAAACCCTAGACAACACCGGCAGCAGCTGCCTCACCGGAAACCCAATCGACGACTGCTGGCGGTGCGACCCAAACTGGGCGAACACCCGCCAACGTCTCGCCGACTGCGCAATCGGGTTCGGAAAATCCGCAGCAGGCGGCAAAGGCGGTCAAATCTACGTAGTGACCGACTCATCAGACCACGACGTAGTTAACCCAGTTCCAGGAACACTCCGTTACGGAGTGTTACAACCGGAACCCCTTTGGATAATATTCTCATCCAACATGGTAATAAAACTAAAACATGAACTAATTGTCAACAGTTACAAAACTATTGATGGCCGTGGTGCCAACGTGGCGATAACGGGTAACGGGTGTATAACATTACAATATGTTAGTAACGTTATTATTCATAACATACGTGTGTACGATTGTAAGCCGTCGGGGAATACTAACATACGGTCGAGTCCAACGCATGTTGGGTATAGAGGCAGATCGGACGGTGATGGGATATCCATTGCTGGATCAAGAAATATATGGATAGATCATTGTTCGCTTTCGCATTGTACTGATGGGTTGATAGATGCTGTACTCGGGTCCACTGCTATTACTATTTCTAATAGTTATTTTACTCGTCACAATGAAGTTATGCTTATGGGTCATGACGATGGGTACATGCCGGATAAAGGGATGCAGGTGAGCTTGTTTAGGATGGTTTGTTGTGCATTTTTGGGTTGTATGTTACTAGTGTGATGTGTTGTGTTGATGATGTGGTTTGGGTGTGTTTTTATTGCAGGTTACGATTGCGTTTAATCATTTTGGGAGAGGGTTGATACAAAGAATGCCGAGGTGTAGACTTGGGTATTTTCATGTGGTGAATAATGATTTTACGGAGTGGAAGATGTATGCGATTGGCGGGAGTGCTGACCCGACGATTAATAGCCAGGGGAACCGGTATATTGCACCGCCGAATTCCGACTCTAAAGAGGTAGGTGTTGTGTTGTGTTTCTTGTACCATTTTTGTTGGCCCAAAGCAGATAATAAAATTTGCGGCTCTTTCGTACAGGAGAAAGGAAAAAAATATCTTTTGATCATGATAGGATTCCTATATCATGTGTGTATACAAAACACGTAGCCAATATTCCCAAAGCCCAAATTACTCGCATATAATTTTTTTTATAGAATTTGAGGCACTTTGGAAGTGGGGCCCAAGACCGCGTTAGCCATGTGTGATTAGTGTTATAACTGGCTATTGGTTTTAAAGATTCAAATGTAACACTCGTTAACAACTTTATTAACCATATGGTGTTTTTGTATGCTCGTAAATAGGTGACTAAGCGAGTGGACACGGATGAGGGGCATTGGGCGGGGTGGAATTGGAGAACGGATGGTGACATAATGGTAAACGGTGCGTTCTTTGTGCCATCGGGCGATGGCTTGAGCGATATCTACGCAAAGGCGTCGAGCTATGAGCCCAAGTCGGCTAACCTTGTGACACAACTGACCATGTATGCCGGAGTCTTTGGTGGCCCAAGGTATGTAACCTATTGGTTCTGTATATAACATACTCATTTCTTTACAACAAGGGTTTTATAGTAATTTCACTTCTATTTTAGGAGGATACACTGTTTCTTTCCCTTGTTTAATCGCCCACCTATCCAAACACCCATTAAATGCTTCATTTTAGGAGGATACAATTTCTTTTCATTCATTTTGTCCATAGTTGTCAATAGCGAGCGTAGCGATCGCTATAGCGCGCTACATAGTGTACAGGTCTAGGCTCGCTATTAGGCTTGTAGCGATGGATAGCGGTAATAGCGACATTTTATTTTATTTTTTCGTTTTCTAATATAAATAGCAATTAAATATAGCTAGATTTTAGGTTTTTGTTAAATATACATGTAAAGTAGCATATATATACCAGGGTATTTTGCTATAATATACATATAAAACAATTTTATTTTTTTTTCTAGTGTATCGCTATTTATACAAATAGCCACCCGCTATTTATCGTTATTCGCCATGTAGCATACATGTACCTTATCGCTATTTGTCGCTATTCGCCATTAACAACTATGATTTTGTCCGACGTCACCGACAATAATTTAGAAGGTCAAGCTAGAACGTTAAATACTTAAATATCACGTCAGAGGGTCCACAGACGCGGACCCTGGCCAGTGACCCCTACCGACCTCTTTGATTCTTCCAATCATTTCTATCGATCGACCGCGACCCCTACCTGACCTCTCTAGTTCTTCCTATCATATCTATAAATATCATATCTATTATTATTATTATTATTATTATTATTATTATTATTTTATCATATAATGTAATGAAGTGGAAGTAGTAAAAGGGAGAGTGGAATGAGTAAGGTGCTGTTTGTTTTTTCTGCTGGAAAACCTCTTCTGCTGCAGGCCACATCTGCAGGCATCTGCAGGAGAGGAGGTGGACAAAATGTCTTCAGTCTGCAAGGAGAAGAGGGTTTGTTTTTTTTTATATATAAAACCTCTTCACACACAAACACACACAAACACACACAGATCTCTCTCTCCTCTCTTCATAACCAGAGGTCTTCAAAAAAAAAAAACCACCACCATCTTCATCTCTTCTGATCCCCCCTGTACACCCTCCTTCTCCGGCGACATGACCGGCGGAGCCAGCAACGACTCCGACAACCCCCCACACCGGTTCCAGATGCTCCGAGACAGAGATATAGAGGAGAGAGAAAGTTTCTGAAAGAGAAAGACGTCGCCGCCGTTTTTCCGTTGATGTTCTTTCTCCGGTCGTTTTTCCGATGATGCGAAGGTGATGTTCTCTCTCTCTCATCTGTCATCAGATATGCTCTCTCTCTCTCTCTCTCTCTCTCTCTCTCTCACATCTTCTCAGAGGTGGATTAGGGTTTGCAGAGGTGGAGGTGGTGGTCGATTTGGGGGTTTTGTTGCAGAGGTCGATTAGGGTTTGCAGAGGTGGAGGTGGTGGTCGATTAGGGTTTGCAGAGGTGGAGGTGGTGGTGGCGGAGCAGGGGTGGTGGTGGCGGAGCAGGGGTGGTGGTGGCGGAGCAGGGGTGGTGGTGGCGGAGCAGGGGTGGTGGTGGCGGAGCAGGGGTGGAGGTGGAGGTGGTGCCAAGAAGAGGTAAACCTCTGCTTGGAGAAGCTAAGGTCTCATCTCTTCCCCAAGAAAAGGTTGGGGAGAGGTAAAAAGCACTTCTCGAAAAAAAAAAACAAACACTCTACAGCACCTAAACCTCTTCCTGCGTCTGCACGGTGCAGACAAAAGAGGCCAGGAAGCTCTTCTTCCAAAAAACAAACACCACCTAAAACTCCAGACACAAGATGTAACACCACTATAATAAGATTACATGGGCGCACGTGATGATGCGCGGGAATCTAAAGTGACAAACAACAACACGGTCATGAGTTGTATTCACGAATTTTCATATTAATGGCAAAATGTACAACTTGTACTGCCAGATGTACAACTCATTTTGGCCCCCAATGTTCAACCTTTTGTAAAAATATTATAAGTTGAACACAAATCCCAATGGTGTTCTAATCAAGGTTATGGCACTAATATTATTTTTAATTTTATAGTTTAGTTTTAGAGTCCCCACTATGTCATCTTGGAAAGTGAGTTACATTACACCTTTATTCAAGTGTGTGAAAGGGGACAAGTAAGTTTCCTTTATTCTAAGGCCCAAAAGTCCTATTGGCATCATATGATATTAGGGTTCCAATTGGATATTAGCAAAAAGGGTTCATCAAATGGAAATGGTTTATTAGATTAGATCTACACCACATTATTAGGAAAGGACAATCTTGTTTTTTCTTCATAATAAATTAAGTAAATATATACATACATATATGATTTTTTGTATATAAGATAATAGGGTGGGGTTCTAGAGTGAATACTAGTGTGTTTGTGAACTGAGTGAACAAATCCTGACCATTAATTTACATCATCAAATCGTAACATACACTAGTGTATTTTCATCATCAAATTATGGCCATTGATTCACACTTGTGTATTTATAATCAATGGCTAGGATTAGTTCACTAGTGTTCACAATCAAGGGGTGGTTCACAAATGAACCTAACCCTAAGATAATATGTATTATTTTTTTTTATAAAGATCATATTGTATAAATCATGAGATTTTATGTGATTATACATTTGTTACATACTTATCATCATCATGGTAAATCCCACTAATATCAACGTTAAGGTAGGGTGTGATGAGGATAAGATGTAGACAACCTTATTTTTACCTCATAGGAATAGAGATATTGCTTTCAGTAAGACCCTCAACTCGAATTTGCCCACCAATACCAAGATTAACTAGACTCACGATCCTAAAGATCCCGTTATATATAAATACAATATTTTATATATATAACGGGATCTTTAGGATCGTAAGTCTAGTCAAGCTTGGTATGCAAACCTCGGGCTCGAAATTATACTGAGCTCCAATTTTTGCTCGAGCTCAGGCTTGAGCCCATTTAAGTTCGAGCTTTTGGTGAGTTGATCTCGCGTAACTCACGAGTTGTTCGGCTCACTTACCCCTAATAATGTCTTCTAATCCTCCCCTTACTAAGGATGGCAAAATGACCCAAGCCTGATGGGTATGAAATTGGTGTCATTTTCATATGGGAAAAGGGTCTCAATAAATTAAACAAAGGGTAGTTTAGCTTTATCAAAACCTGACTAAAATGTAATGGGATCTCGTTTTCAAGGGTCGAAAATGTCAAAAGCATTTCTGTCTGGACTTGAAAAGAAAATGTGTAAGCAAGCTGGAAATTATGACTTGTGGGTGGTACTGCCACTGGATACAGATTTTTTCTTATATAAAAATTGATTTTATCCCATTATGGCCCATTTCTGGCCCACTAATGTCCACCTATCATTCCTTTATTTCCTTCAAATGTTTATTTATGTTACTTATTTTATTTAAAAAGACAACTTTATTAGATTTTAGCCATCTTAGAGAAGTTAACTGTCATCATCATTGTGTAATCGTCATTGATTTCCACAATGGCCTCTAATTGACTTTACAAAAGTAAAAAAAAAAAGTAATGCTCTTTACAAATATCTACTTTTAAACCATGAATAATACTTTCATATCATGATGTACAAATTACAAGTCACTATATATTCTATAAATTATGATTTATAATAGTGGTTAAGCTAATTTACCATTTGTGTAGGGATGATGATGGGAGCGAGTCATTCACCGATGGGACGATCACCGGAGATAGCGCAAGCGGGAACACTGGAAGAGGTGGTGGCGGCAGTGATGGTGATTATTTTGGGATGATGTTTGGTGGTGGCACGGTTGCAATACCGCTACCACCTATTACAATGTTTTCTATTACTTTATTGATATACATAACTACTAGCACCAACAATGGTGCTTTGTTTTCATTATTATTATTATTATTACTATAGTGATTAATTTGGGGATTTTGATTGTTTAAAAGGCAAGAAAAGGAAGATGGATAAGGCATTATTTAATTGGTCCCATTTTTTTATGGCCCATTGATGTGGATAATAACTCTTTGTTAAACTTTTAAAAAAGAAGATACAATAATATTCTTATACTGTTTCAATAAGTGTTACTCTATCCTGTGTTTTTTTAATGGATAACTGCTTTTCACATGTAAACCCATTCTTTCAAAGCTATCTCCAAAGGCCGATTACTCGACCACCGCTAGAAAGTGTAGCACACTCTGATGCGCAGTGACCCCGTAGAATAGGTAAAACTGCGCCTTTATTTCTATCCTGTGTTTATTTAGAGCATTTATAGTGGAATCTAGTCGTCGACGTCTTTATTTCTATGATTTAACTAAATATCACATTTCTTTAAAATTATATCTAAACTTTGTTTTACATATTACATCTTATTCTCAATCACTATCTTTATTTTACTTATAAACGTTTATTTTATTATTTTATTTTTCTTAGATATTCATAAATATTTATAAAGATTATGAATTATGGATCTCTTTTTTAAAGAATCGATATTCATAAAACTCTAAATTCTAGAGGTGGGTATTCTGATGATGGAAAAATAGAAAAAATCTGAAAATTTTGAAGATAAAAAATAAGAGTTCCAAATGTGAATGTTATTAGAAAATCAATGTGGTTCTATTCTTACATCCACCATTTTATATAGGAATGAAGGTGTTTTTGGTTTGACGTCGTTTTATTGTTCTACTGGAACCCTTTTTTTATTGGGTTGTAATGTAAATAGTGTGTGATGAAGCTCGAATAGAAAGTATTTATGAATTTCTCAGGGGCAACGATCTAGGGTTAATGTCAATCAATAAATTGGAAGAATGGGAGAATGGGAGATAGATTTCTTATTGATTGATCTCAACATCATATACAAATGCCATTATATATAGGCCCTTACATTAGTACAATAGTAAACTAAAGAGATAGGAATTATAGAGGTGGATAGTCACTACATAATGGATGCACTAAAGGGATATGAGTTATAGATGTGGATAGTCACCACATAATGGATACATTCATAACACTCCCCCTTGACTATCCACATGATATACTATTCTTTAATACGCTTGGTGATGCTGCCTCGTTAAAAACCTTGCTAGGAAAACCCAGTGGGACAAAACCTCAGCTAACAGAAAAAGAGTGCAGCGCGCATTTTCTCCCCTTGATACTTTTGGATCAGATATGTTGCCTCATTAAAAACCTTTACTAAGAAAACTCAATGGGACAAAACTTAGTCAAGGGAAAAAGAGTGCAACTTGAATAAGTCTCCCCCTCATTTTAACATGTATCTTTTAAGTGACGTGTGTCCATCTTCCTTGAAAGTCGAATAAAGCCTTTGTAGCGAATGATTTGTTGCTTGATCCCTTAATGTGCAATCCTTTATATTGAGCAATGTTGTATAATCTTCTAACGAGACTTTAGGTGCCTCTTTCCAAAAGTTATCATATGTCCATAACTGTGTTTCGTTACATTCCTGCATCTACAAGACTAACCAAACTTGTTTTGATGGGTTAGTAAAATATAATCAAATATTGTTTATACCTGAAATGTTTCTTTAAACTCATTCCAATGTCTCTTCGCTTGACACAAGTTATATCATGACAATAAGCTCAAGTGAAAGATATTATAACCATACATAGCTAGCAAAACATATTAATGCACTTATGCATTTAACGATGGTACTTCTAGAATGAGAATCTCTACTTTGATAGGAGATGATAATAGGCATTTCTTATAACAAATGACTTAACAACCTTTAACATACTTTAAGGTTCAACTATGTCCATACTAAATATCCAAACATCATCTTCTAGATGTACTTGGGGGAATGGTAAAATATAATTACATATATACGCGAAATGCAGTTCGAGTAATAATTAGACCGTGCCAAGGTCATTCAAAAATTCTCCCTCTAAAAGCTCGACAATTTCTCTCGATGATGCCTAGACATCATCACTGTAAACTGCGATTATAGTGAACTTTTAAAAGTAGAACGTCGATAAAACATGGCTAATTTAATCAAACTTATATCCCTCTTTATGTAAATATCTCGAGTTGTATAACACTCGATCTAACTATTTTAGTCCATACATATTCTATGAACTTGATATAGTACGTTCTTGAGGTTTTGACATTATTAATGCTTCTAGCATTATCAACCCATGAAGGAATTCTTTCCATCTTATCCAAATATGCATGTGCTTTCACTCTTAGAAGTTTTGCTATATAAACTTGCCCTTTTAACACATAGATATCTATATCATATGTAAAAATATCAAGAACACTTGCTTTTATCTCCAAAATTCATATTGTACCATGTTTGTACACAGTGTACATTGAGATGCCATAATAACCAGGTACACATTTTCTATGTATGTTTATTGGAGTATTGGTGCACTATAATTACATCCATAAGGTGTTTCAATTAACCTCTTAAGCACTCAAATGCTTTAGGATACTCATGGGGAGTTCCAATTATATTCAATTCAATAACATGTACAACATGTATATGTATTCAGATCTGAATTTATATAATAATCATAATATTCTCGAGAACTTATTTTATATGACTTAGTATCAAGTGATACATAACTTTCATAAAGACGCGTGTCAATTCTCTTTTATATATCACCAGACTAATAAGATATTGGAAAGTCAATGCATCCATCACTGAAGAATACGTTTTCTCATAATCAATCATAGGTATTTATGAAAATTCTTGTGCCACCAATTTTGACTTATATCACTTAATTTGATTTTCACATAATTCGCGTAAAAGACACTTTTGTATCCAGCATATTTTAGAACTTTAGTTGTATGGACTGTTGGTTCAGAAACTTTCCATTTCATTAGAGAACTAAACTCTGCCTTATTTGTGTCTTTCTATTTTGGCCAATCATTTCTTAATATTCATTCATAGGCAGATCTTAAATCTTGATCCTCATCATTTAATCATTTTAAGCGCTACAATATATACAAAAGTATAACGACGTCGATTTTTGTTTCGATTCCATACATATCTTAGACATGATACAACTTAGCGAGATCTCTTTCAATTCAAACATGTCATACTCCCTTCAATTCTTATAGATGAAGATATTAATGAAGACAATATTATACTATGGTGTTTTCCAAAAGTATAATATCTTTGTACTTATTTATTTTTAATTAGAAAATAACATATCCGATTTCCTCCACAATTATCGGTTAACTTTTTTCTTTATCAAATATCAAATATATGGAACACATTTTGCGACAGCTACAAGTAACATTATGATTCATTAGAAGATTTACTTGGCGATCAAATATGACCATGAAAACATAATAATTAAATATAAGAATGGGGGTGGTTAAACAAAGCATGGGTATTATTATATGGATTCATCATAAAACATTCACCGTGGATCAAAAAAGTTTTAGTCGCTCTAACTGTTATGAATGTACCGATTATGTGGTGACTATCCATATCTATAACTCATATCCCTTTAGTGCATCCATTATGTAGTGACTGTCCACCTCTATAACTCTTATCTCTTTAGTTACTATTGTACTACTGTAAGGGCTTATATATAATGGCATTTGTATATGATGTTAAGATCAATCAATAAGAAATCTAGCTTCCATTCTCCCATTCTTCTCTATACATTGCTAGTAGGTCGTTGTTTTACAGCACGTTATCAACACGATGCTCTTGAAGTTAAACTACAAGGTGAGTCCGATTTGTATTATTTAGTTGTTCATTTTATTCTTCACTCACTTCTGTCCGTTTTATATTGTTGTTCCATCCATATCAATGGTTTTTCTACAAAATATTACATAGACACGGTATATAATACTCTCTTAATTTACATTCATTTTAATTAATTTGTTCCGAACTGGATTGAAAAATGACTACACCATTGTACGCCGTCAGCAAAATTGTCACGACTTCTTATGATTCGAAATTTAAGGTAATTCTTATCAATGTTTTTTTAATCTTAATCAGCTTTTGAGAAAAAGTTAGTACTCAATATGGGAGATTTGGATGGAACTTAGAATTTGGTAAAGACTTGGGTTAGTTTTGTGACCTAGGGAATCTAGGGAAGCGGAATGAACATTAAACAATTTTTCGTCTTTTTCTCAGCCCATCAACTATCATATGCTAACCCAAACGTCCTAACTGAGCAATTTTTTTTTTGTTAATAAGTAATATATATGCATGACATAATTCATATTTAATAGGATAATAGTGATAGTTGGTAATTGTTGTTATACATTTATGATATATCTATTTTGGTATAGGATAGTGGTTTATTTAAACAGTGATTATGGTATTAAGAAAAGTTATGTCTTATTTTATTTTGGTAAATTTCAAGTTACGTATATATTTCCATGTTATTTATTAGAAAATAAAAAATAAAAATCATTGAATTATTATTGCTATATCCTTTTGGAAGAAACATACATGATGCAATTAGTTACCTCTTACAAGTAAATTTTACTTTACTGGATAATGAATATGATATAACTATACTATTATGATATAATTACTTGACAATTATGCTTATATTCCTTGTTTTATTTTGAAAATAAATAGTTACAGAATTAATAAACTATGGTCCATAAGTATTTGGTGAATGTTGATTGATAATAAACTTGTATGAACCAATTGGAAACGTTGACATAGTTCATTTATTTTGAAATACTTTACTGAAATTATTAATACAAAAGTTATGTTTCACTAGATAAATATATTGATTTCCCTGTGCATCCTGTGTGATTCAATTCTAATTATTATTGTTATTCAGAATGTCAACAAATTAAATAGATTAAAAAAGTCACTGTTGTATGAAAATTGATTCTAACATGTTACTTTATGAAAACTGGCTAATACATAAAATTTGATTTTATGAACCCAACAATGTTTGGTAACCTGTGTGTTTATTGAATTACGTATATAACAATATCAACATAACCTTAAAGAAGTTGATAATTGAGCATGATATTTAAAATATATGCATATGATTAGTTATGACCCTTGTCGCTTTGGCTCCTATATAACAACCCTCGGTAAAACCGACATCCTCATAATATTTCTGACACCCTAATATATCTTTAAGTATATCAATATGTCTTTATATGCACCCCGTATGTAAAAACCGAGCCCAAATTAGAATATAATATATAAAATAAAATAAAAACCCTAAAAAGTAAGCTGAGGCGGGCCGCGTAGGGCCTCACCTCAACCTAAGGCGGGCCGCATTAATAGGTAAATGGACTCCGCTGAAATCTTAAGTTCATACGGGCCGCGTACGTATTCGTTTAAGTTCATGCGGGCGGCGAGCGATCTGGAATGTGGCGCAGCCCTGGGCCGCCACGTGGCCCAACACACGGCGAAGCTATACGATGATCGGGCCAAGCTACGCAGTTGACCGGAGTCAATGCGGGCCGCGTAAGCCCTGCCCATATCCCACGCGGGCCGCGAGAGGACCAGTTTTCAGCCCTATATAAGGAAGCCTCGGGATTTCATTTCCGATCGCTCACTTCTTTCTTTCTTAAGCAAATTTCTATAGTGGTGTTATTATACCCGGGCATTATACCCCCTAAAATAGAGAGGTTCTGCTACGATGTAAGTATTATAACCCCTGGAGACGTATTAGATACGCTGCCCGATTGATCTAGGGTTCCGTAACGGCTGTCGTGGTTCTGCCCGACGTAGTCGTTGGAATGCCGTCTCGGGGAGGGTATTACTAATGTTAAAATGGGTTATTATACTAACACACGTGCATTTGTGTAAATTATAGATATTCACCAGGAAACCCTAAAGAATAACCTAAGACAGCAAAGTGAGTAATCTCCTTTTTGTTAACAGCTTTTACAAAACCTTAACCTTTTTACAATGCAATTTAGCAGTGATTGAGTCTTTGTAACTCTACAATTACTGCCGGTATGTAGGGGTTTTGTATACAAAATTTGAGTAACGTTACCATTGGACAAAGAGTTAGCCAATGCGTAATATGACCCTCTAGTCAGACTTGACACTACTGAATGAGTAATTGGGTAGATATAAACATTGTAATCGCCCTCAATACTGTTTAAAGTAAATTAATATTTCTTGATTAAACTGGGATTCACTCACCAGTATTTCCCACTGACAAAACCTTTTTAAAACGCGTTTCAGGTAACACAATGTGAAAGCCAAATAGAAGCCAGCTGGACAGCACTGAAGGCTTGGAAAAGTGGCTATAAAAGTTACCTAAATAAAAGAAAGCGTTTATTTCAATAAAGTGGGATTTATCCCTGTAAATCAGTTTGTAATAAAAACTTGGGTTTTACCCATTTGTTTAAGATTATAAAATATGGTGGTTTACTCTGATTTAATATTTCCTAACTACGGTCCTGATGAAAATTTCCGCAGCCAAATAAGTAATTAACGTGATACCACCGAAACTGGCTCACGGCCGCCCGTTCCCGGGAACTAGGGACCGGGGGTTGTGACAGAAGGTGGTATCAGAGCCATGCCACTGATTCAGCCACAGAAGTGTTCTGCTGACATCAAAATTCAAATTGTTAGGAAATAAACTATGGAAATACGTGTATAATTGTATTTCTTGCTCTGTGTTATCTGACTATTTGTTAGTTTACAGTATGAGCGACCAAGGACCTTCTGACGCCTATCGTCAACTGTCTGGTTCGCCTAGGAGCGAAGGCACCTCCTCTTCTCAGCCTGCCCTCTCGGGGTATTCTGCTGACACAGAAGAAGGAATCTTTGTGTTTAAGGCTCAGTCTGAAGAGCCATTTCCTCAGAAAAAGAGGGGATGGTTCAGTAGGGGAGCGCATGAGCGTAGGAAGAGAATGAAAAAGTTGCAGGAACAGCGAGTGTTAGCCGCAGCAAAAAGAGAAACTGATGCTTATAATCAGGACATGCTCAATAGGGGTATCGCTAATATCCATATTTTAGCAACCACTGCTTCTGACCCAAACCTGGAACAAATGCTAGCACCCCAACCACAAAATCCTGACCAACCCATGGAAGTAGAAGACCAGATAGAAATGCCTGATTACAACCCGGAGGAGATACCTAGGGTACCTGCACCAGATCCCCTAGACCCAAACAATTACGACCCCTGGTGGGACGATGTTAGGGACTACGTGCAACAAAACCCAATACAGGAAAATGTGCCAATGCCCAACTTAGGAGCTTACCCAGGGTTAGATCCTCAAGATCCCTACAACATTAGTGATGCATATGTTAGGGAAATTTTAGAGAATCCATACCCATACCAAGCCCCTATGCCTCCGTATCAGGAACCCGTACCTCAGTTTCCAAACCCAGTCCTAGAACCTGCACCCCCAATGAGTGCAGAAAATGTCCAAGAACTTAGGACTTTTGGGGAGGAAATTTTAGAAAGCAGTGATCGTATGCGACAGGTGGGAGAACGCCTCGTATGGAAATACGATGAGCGTAATATGGATTTTTGGAAGAATCCATATCAGTGAAGGTGATGGCAGAAACGGTAGTAGTAATAATAATAATAAAATAAAATATATGTGTGTATGTGTTAGAAAAAAAAAACTATGGAAGCCTACTATTAGTATTGTAGCTTTACATTTCAGTCAGTATTGTAATTTAAATTTCAGCACTAGTGTGTAATGATGCATACTATATAAATAGAGTAAAAGTCGCAATGCTCGACGCTTTTGGTTAAAAGTGCGTGTCATGTGATTGGCTATATTCAAATATTAATTGTGATATTAATATTTGATAAATTGTTTAAAATTCAGATGGCCGACGAGGAAAATCAAGATAATCTGAATAACGATAACCAGAGTAACATTAACGTGGTTAATGAGAATCCGGACAACAATAACAATGGAAACCAAATGGATAATAGTGCCGTTCAACATATAGTGGCACAAGGAATTATAGATGCAATGCCATTTATTATTCAAACAGTTCAAGAAGCGAATAATAAAAGTAAGCATAGCAGTAAGCGACCAAGTGAACCAGAACACAGCGTAAACAATGGACCCGTACTTCAAGCGCCTATTCCCAAAAGAAGAAGAACCATGCCATATGGTTGTTCTTACAAGGAATTTTGGTCCTGTAAACCAATAGAATTCTCGGGCAATGAAGGACCCATTGCAGCCCTACGCTGGATATAGAAAAGCCTCAAGCCGTTTTAAAAATAAGCAAATGTGCTGAAGAAGATAAGATAATGTTTGCTTCAAATCTGTTTAAAAACGCAGCCTTAGAATGGTGGAACACTATCCTCCAGTCAAGAGGAAATGATAGGATTTATAACATGGAATGGGAGAAATTTAAAAATATGGTAGAAAGAAAATTCTGCCCTCCCAATGAAAAGGAACAGATAGCAAATAAGTTTCTAAATCTTAGAATGACCGGGGTGGACAGTAAGGGTTACACTACCACATTCTTTGAATATGCTAGGATAGTACCTACCCTTGCATCACCCGAACCGGTATTAATCTCCCGTTATATATGGGGATTAATTGGAGAGATTAGACATGTAGTCAAGGCAGCTAGACCCCAAACTATAGAAGAAGATGTAGAACTAGCCAATACCTTGACAGATGAGTTAATCCGTACTAGAGAAGAAGACCAGAGGAGAAACCTAACCCAAAGGCTTACCCAAGAATTCCGTTCTGGGAATTCCAACCGTAGGAATGTAGGATCTACATCTGCACCTTATTGCAAGTATTGCAAAAGGAAGCATTCTGGAAAATGCTCCATTTATTGCAATTTTTGCAAAATATCAGGTCACAAAGAAGAAGACTGCAGGAAGAAAGCTAATAGCAGGGTGTGCTTCAACTGTGGGGAACAAGGTCACATCAAGACCAACTGTCCAAAGTTAGCCCCAGCTGCAAACAACAAGAACACTAAAAATGCTAGAGCATTTGTTCTAACTGCAGACGAAGTTAGGATGATTCCGGACGTCATTGCTGGTACGTTTTTAGTTAATGATATTTTTGCTAAAGTATTATTTGACTCTGGTGCCAACCAAAGTTTTATTAATACTTCATTTTGCAAACTCCTAAATCAATCATTAACTAAACTACCACAAGAATGTTTAGTAGAAACCGCAAATGGAGAAACCGTTAGAATTTCTGAAATCTTGCAAGGAGCAAGAATAGAAATTTTTAATCAAAAATTTATTGCAAACCTTTACCCAATGAATCTGGTAGGATTTGATATCGTATTAGGAATGGATTGGTTAATAGCCAATAAAGCCAATATCTTATGTGATCAAAAGTCAATTCAGATAAAATCACCAAGAGGTGAAAAGATCACAATTAAAGGAGATAAGTTATCTAGATCCACTAAATTCATCTCTGTGATGAAAACTGCAAGTTGTATAAGGAAAGGATCTATAGTGTATTTGATTTCTATAATCACTAAAACGAAAGGGAAAGAATTAAAAGACATTCCAGTAGTGTCCCAGTTTTCAGATGTCTTTCCAGAAGAATTGCCAGGACTACCGCCAGACAGGGAAGTTGAATTCAGAATTCACCTGTTACCAGGAACAGCACCGATTGCCAAAGCACCTTACCGTTTGGCACCCGCTGAAATGCAAGAACTAAAGAAACAATTAGACGAATTGTTGGAGAAAGGATTTATACAGCCAAGCTCATCGCCATGGGGAGTGCCGATTTTATTCGTTAAAAAGAAGGATGGATCAATGCGTATGTGCATTGACTACCGTGAATTGAACAAAGTCACGATTAAGAATCGGTACCCATTACCAAGGATCGATGATCTGTTTGATCAACTTCAAGGAGCTCGATTTTTCTCTAAAATCGAGTTAAGATCAGGATATCATCAACTAAAGGTACAGAAAGAGGACATTCCTAAAACCGCATTCAGAACAAGGTATGGTCATTATGAATTTACTGTCATGCCATTTGGTTTAACCAATGCCCCAGCCGCATTTATGGACATGATGAACCGAATATGTAAGCCATATTTGGATAAATTCATAATTGTCTTCATAGATGATATTCTAATTTACTCTAAAAGTAAAGAAGAGCATGCAAAACACTTGCACTTACTTTTAAGTTTATTGAGAAAGGAAAAGCTTTATGCTAAATTTTCAAAGTGTGAGTTTTGGTTAGAACAGGTACAATTTCTCGGACATTTAGTTAACCATGAAGGAATTCATGTAGATCCAACAAAAATCGAGGCAATTACCAAATGGAAAACCCCAGAGTCACCAACTGAAGTTAGAAGTTTCTTAGGATTGGCCGGTTATTATAGAAGATTTATTCGAGATTTTTCTAGAATAGCCATTCCTTTAACTAAGTTAACCTGTAAATCTGTTAAGTTTGAATGGGGACCAAAACAAGAAGAAGCCTTTAGAATTCTTAAGCAAAGATTAACCCATACACCCATACTAGCGTTACCAGAAGGAACTGAAGACTTTGTAGTCTTTTGTGATGCTTCTAAGTTAGGATATGGATGTGTGTTAATGCAACGTCAAAAGGTTATAGCTTACGCATCTAGACAGCTTAAGAGTCATGAAGGAAATTATTCAACCCATGATTTGGAATTAGGAGCCATAATTTTTGCCCTTAAGATTTGGAGACATTATCTTTATGGTAGTAAGTTTATCAAATTCACAGATCATAAGAGTTTAAGATATGTCTTCGGGCAAAAAGAATTGAATATGAGACAGAGACGCTGGATGGAATTACTTAGTGATTATGATTGTGATATCCACTATCATGCAGGAAAAGCCAATGTGGTGGCTGATGCTTTAAGTCGAAAATATCACGAAAAGCCAAAAAGGGTACGTTCTCTTAAATTAAATCTACAAGTAGATTTAAACAATCAGATTAGAAAAGCACAAGAAACAGTAATCAAGGAGGATACTGAAAAATTAAAAGGAATGATTAAGGAATTAGAACAAGGAACAGATGGAATTTGGAGGTTCCATAAAAAGAGAATGTGGATACCTAAATTAGGAAATTTACGTCACCGTATATTAGAAGAAGCCCATAAGTCTAAATATACGATGCATCCAGGAAGTGATAAAATGTACCAGGATTTAAGGAAAAATTTCTGGTGGATAGGAATGAAAAAGGATGTAGCAGCCTATGTTTCTAAATGTTTAACTTGCTCACAAGTTAAAGCTGAACATCAGAAACCCTCAGGATTGTTACAACAATTAGAAATACCAGTTTGGAAATGGAAATTGATAACAATGGATTTTGTTACCAAATTGCCTAAAACAAGGAAAGGAAATGATACAATCTGGGTGATTGTAGATAGGTTAACCAAGTCAGCTCATTTCTTACCAATGAAGGAAACCTTTAGTATGGAACAATTAGCCAAATTATATGTAAATGAAATTGTTTCATTACATGGAATTCCTTTATCAATTGTTTCTGATAGGGATAGCCGTTTTACCTCTCATTTTTGGTCAAGTTTCCAAAAAGCAATGGGAACCAGGATAAATCTAAGCACAGCTTATCATCCTCAAACGGACGGACAAAGCGAAAGGACAATTCAGACAATGGAGGACATGCTTAGAGCTTGTGTAATTGATTTTGGAGGTAATTGGGACGAACACTTACCTTTAATAGAATTTTCTTATAATAACAGTTATCACACAAGTATCAATGTTGCACCATTCGAAGCACTTTATGGACGAAAGTGCAGAACCCCAGTCTGTTGGGCAGAAATTGGGGAAAAACAATTATCTGGACCCGAGATAGTACAGGAAACAACTGATAAAATCATTCAAGTCCAGGAACGACTGAAAACAGCACGTGATCGACAAAAGAGCTATGCCAATAACAGACGCAAACCATTAGAATTTCAAGTAGGAGATAAAGTATTATTGAAAGTCTCTCCCTGGAAAGGAGTGGTAAGATTCATCAAAAGAGGAAAGCTAAGTCCCAGGTATATTGGACCTTTCCAAATTATTGGAAGAATAGGACCGGTAGCCTATCAGCTACAACTGCCAGAGGAAATGGCAGGAATACATGATGTGTTTCATGTATCTAATCTCAAAAAGTGTTTAGCTGATGAATCACTCGTAGTACCTCTTAAGGATATAGAGATTAATGAACAACTCAAATTTGTAGAAAGGCCTCTACAGATTGAAGATAGAAAAATTAAGAATCTCAAGCATAAGAGATTAATTCTAGTCAAAGTGAAATGGGACTCCAAAAGAGGACCTGAATACACATGGGAACTGGAATCAGAAATGCAAAAGAAATATCCACACTTGTTCCAGTAGATCTCGAGGACGAGCTCTAAAACAAGGTGGGGAGGATATAACAACCCTCGGTAAAACCGACATCCTCATAATATTTCTGACACCCTAATATATCTTTAAATATATCAATATGTCTTTATATGCACCCCGTATGTAAAAACCAAGCCCAAATTAGAATATAATATATAAAATAAAATAAAATAAAAACCTTAAAAAGTAAGCTGAGGCGGGCCGTGTAGGGCCTCACCTCAACCTAAGGCGGGCCGCATTAATAGGTAAATGGACTCCGCTGAAATCTTAAGTTCATACGGGCCGCGTACGTATTCGTTTAAGTTCATGCGGGCCGCGAGCGATCTGGAATGTGGCGCAGCCCTGGGCCGCCACGTGGCCCAACACACGGCGAAGCTATACGATGACCGGGCCAAGCTACGCAGTTGACCGGAGTCAATGCGGGCCGCGTAAGCCCTGCCCATATCCCACGCGGGCCGCGAGAGGACCAGTTTTCAGCCCTATATAAGGAAGCCTCGGGATTTCATTTCCGATCGCTCACTTCTTTCTTTCTTAAGCAAATTTCTATAGTGGCGTTATTATACCCGGGCATTATACCCCCTAAAATAGCGAGGTTCTGCTACGATGTAAGTATTATAACCCCTAGAGACGTATTAGATACGCTGCCCGATTGATCTAGGGTTCCGTAACGGCTGTCGTGGTTCTGCCCGACGTAGTCGTTGGAATGCCGTCTCGGGGAGGGTATTACTAATGTTAAAATGGGTATTATACTAACACACGTGCATTTGTGTAAATTATAGATATTCACCAGGAAACCCTAAAGAATAACCTAAGACAGCAAAGTGAGTAATCTCCTTTTTGTTAACAGCTTTTACAAAACCTTAACCTTTTTACAATGCAATTTAGCAGTGATTGAGTCTTTGTAATTCTACAATTACTGCCGGTATGTAGGGGTTTTGTATACAAAATTTGAGTAACGTTACCATTGGACAAAGAGTTAGCCAATGCGTAATATGACCCTCTAGTCAGACTTGACACTACTGAATGAGTAATTGGGTAGATATAAACATTGTAATCGCCCTCAATACTGTTTAAAGTAAATTAATATTTCTTGATTAAACTGGGATTCACTCACCAGTATTTCCCACTGACAAAACCTTTTTAAAACACGTTTCAGGTAACACAATGTGAAAGCCAAATAGAAGCCAGCTGGACAGCACTGAAGGCTTGGAAAAGTGGCTATAAAAGTTACCTAAATAAAAGAAAGCGTTTATTTCAATAAAGTGGGATTTATCCCTGTAAATCAGTTTGTAATAAAAACTTGGGTTTTACCCATTTGTTTAAGATTATAAAATATGGTGGTTTACTCTGATTTAATATTTCCTAACTACGGTCCTGATGAAAATTTCCGCAGCCAAATAAGTAATTAACGTGATACCACCGAAACTGGCTCACGGCCGCCCGTTCCCGGGAACTAGGGACCGGGGGTTGTGACATCCTATCTCCTTCTTTTTGTCATCCCACCAATCCTTGGCTTGACCCCTCAACTGACCCGTTCCGTAAGCCACAAAATCGCTTACGTCACAGTCGGTCCTTTCAAACACCCCTTCGACGTCACTTAACCATCTCTGGCATATTATCGGGTCGACCTCCCCGTTGTAGATTAGTGGTTTACACGCCATAAACTCTTTGTACGACTTTACGTTCTCCCGGTTTCTCTTTCATAAGGTTGACACTATCTTCCAACCTTTTGACTCGTTCTTCGACTAATGATAATACCGTGTTTTGAATTTGTCTATGAACCCGGATAGACTACCCTCAATTGCCTTTCCCACTTCTTCGGCAATTATTTCTTTCATTTGTTCGGTGCTTGTCGGCACCGGATCATCGTCATTCCTTTCCGTCATCTCGAAACTGAAATGTTTACTTCAATTATTAAACATTTCATTCATAACATAGCTTTATTTACTTTGGTTTAACCAAGTTCGTATCTTGCTTTGACCGTTTTTATTTAGTGCACCTTCTGGGTTTGAGTGTGTTAACACACCCTTCCCGTGCACTTAAATTCTCATTTTCTTACATACATAAGATAAGATCTACTAAAATAAACAATTAATACTTACCGGACGACCGATCAAGCTTGAGCCGAACACTTTGTTGACAACCTTGGGCTCTGATACCAACCTATAACACTCCACTTGTTTTTATAAGAATTTATCATAAACTAAACATTTTGAACCAAAAGTTTGGATTTACATGTCAAACATAGGAAAATTTTTTCAAAGAGTTCACATTATATATAACTACTACTAGTTTAACAACCCCAAAACAAGTATTTAAGTGTTAACGACATAAACATTGTCTTAAACATATTTAACTAATCGCGAAAGCTTCAAAAGTTCGTGTTCGGTTCTTGTAATCGTGCTTGATCGTCATCCGGATTAAGTCCATCTTCACCTATAGTCAAAACCACGTAAATGGTTAGTTTTGACATCCCAAGATTTGTTAAATATAAGTTCCATTGTTCAAACGATAAAAGAAATCAAAAATGCTGCAAATGGGGGCTGTCGCGCCCCGCGACAGCTTTGAAATAAACCTACGTGGCCCGCGATGGCTAGAACAATTCGGCGTCGCGTAGCGCGATGACATGATTTCGGCAGAAGGTTTCTTATTTGGTGCTGCAGATTTCCCAGCAACAATATTTTCACTTATAAACTTCAAACTAACATAACTTTTGGCTCGGGCGTCCGTTTTAGCCGATTCTTTTTCCCATGCGTCTGTAATTCGATTACCGACGCATCTATGATATACATTGTATCAAAGATGGAATGCATGATCCGTAAATTTACAGTTCCTTAAGGTAATATTTTGACCCGTATAAGTTTTTGTGCTAACTTACTTATTAACAAGTTTTAAGACTACTAGGCGTATTTACCCCAACACCCGGGGTTCACAATCACTTGCGTTTCATTACCAATTCCTGGTTTCACGCTCTTGTGATCGTCTTACATCAAATGTCATTCAAAGCATTATTTTGCTACTATTAACCAATTATTCGACCCGTTTGACTCATTTACGGAATCCTCCGTTTCTAATGACTACCAAACACTTTCTAGTCTATTTACGACTCATTAAATCAAATAGTGAACAATGTCACTTCAACTAATATCAACCTTTATACTAAAACTCGATTATGAACAATTAACATATCTAATTTACATATTGTAACATAACAAGTTACATACCTTCAAAGCACGCCCCTCAAACGCAAGTCGCCACCGGCTTGTCCACTTGACGCTCCGGTATCTTTTCCTATAGAGTTCAATAACAACTTGTTTAGAACTCTTTTCCTAATATATAACGCATACCTTGTCGAAATTTACAAATACGCGTTTTTAACCCAATCTTCCAGTTTTAAGCCTTCTTTGAGGCATTTTTACAAACACTTTAAAGGCAGAATTTTATACACTTTACTATCATGTTCATGGCTTGTTATTTAGCTGATTTTAACATCAATTATCATGCTCATATCAATTTTTGCATTTACAACATCTGAATTTGCTTACTGAAATTCAAATTACACTAGAACAACTTTCAATTTCTAGTGTTTAACATGTTCATACTAAAACCCACTTATCACCTTCAATGGTGATCATGAATTTACTAGAATTAGACCTAATTTCATCATATAGTTGTCTAGGGTTTACTTCTAGACACTACAATGTTCCTATTTCATCATATAACAAGCATGCAATCATCTAATTCGAATTCTCTAGGTTTGCTCAGAAATTTAACTAGAGATTTCTTATGAAATTTACATACCTCGTGACTCCTTTTTCAGTGGAGATCACTAATCCGTACTCGGATTTCGATTTAAACTTGATTTGGACCTTCAATTTGAGAGATTTGTGAGAAGTTAGGGTTTGAAGGGGAGCTCTATGTCGCCCCTGTGTTTCAATCGAACTCAGCACACACACAAGTGTGTATTTGAGTTTTAATTTTATGTTTTATTATAATTAGTTTCGTTTTAAACGCTTTTGGCCCCTCAATTATCATTTAGTTCTTATTTTTAGTGTGTTAACCCACTTTTAAGTCACTACAAGACTTTTATTTAACTAGGTTATTTTTAACCCTAGTTAGTTCACTCGTTTATTTACCAATATTATATTTAAATAATTGGATTAAATTTTTCGGGGTGTTACATATACTCTAACCAATCATATCTATCAAACCATTGCACATAAACCCCTATCAATTCCTTATAAAACTATAAAGGAATATTGGATTTTAATAATTCCAACTATTCGATGTTGGCCTCCAACAGTCTCAACTTCAAAAATAACCACTTGCAGTCCCAACTATTAACATCTTTGCCTCTAATGGACCCTGACTGACAGAACCCTAACACTATTAGTCTCTGGTTTTCGGGAAAACGTTTTTGGCCAGAAAATGGTTTCTAAAGGTCCGACCTAAGGTTACAAATAGGTTTGGGACGAAAATGTTGAGTTTTCCAGCAAAACAACTGAGTTTTTTTTGGCCAAAAAGAAGTTTTATAGCAAAAAAAGAGTTTTCCGGCGACCTCAATAATTGGGCCTTTTACTATATAAAGGTTCCTAAATGTCCGTAATAAGGTTACCATAAGGTTTGGGATGAAAATGTTGAGTTTTCCGGCCAAAAACGTTTTTCCGACGACTGGAGACTAACGGCATTAAGGTTTTGTAGTCAGAGTCCATTTGAGGCCAATATGTAAATAGTTGGGACTAACAGTGGTTATTTTTTAAGTTGTGATTGTTGGCGGCCAACACCGAATAGTTGGGATTATTAAATCCAACATTAAAATTATAAACCATCAATGATTTAATGTAAATCATAGACAATTGCAATTTGCACATAATCAATTAGAATTTAAAACTAGAATTTGCACATAAGCTCTTTACAATGGAGATTTAAGATTGGAGAATTAGAGGCGTTCTACAATCGGCAATCGGCAATGGGAGTCGGAGGTAGGAGGCGACCTGAGGTGAGGTTTTTAACTTGATGATGTTATGCGTTGTGTGCCGTTGTTTGTTGCGTTCAAAATGAAACCCAAATCATTTGGGCATTTAAGTTAAAACCAACCATGTATGGGTTGAGATTTAATTATAGTGCCATTTTAACTGTTTATTGTTGGGCTTTCAATAATAAATTTGTGGTTGGGCTTTCATAAAAAGCCCAATTTTTATTCTAAGGCGAAGTTTGAGATTTCCGACTATACATACTGCTCCAACAATTAGATTATTGAAAACAGTTTTGTGAGATTCGAAAGTTGTTTTAAGGAAATTGTGTTCAACACAACTTAAATTACTAATTAAGTGAATTTTTTATTAGAGTTTTATGTCTCTAATAAATCACCAATTAAGAGTAACTCTTCATTACCCACATCTCTTGTAAAAATGGTAGGCTACGTGCCTATTTGGAATGATGAGAAAACTACAAGAAAAAAAAAATATGCATGAAGAATTCTTGGAGAAGTGGTGAAAACTTGAAGACCCATGTGTTGGGTACTTAGAGAGATATGTTTTATCTGTTCAATTTCATCACCTTCATATCATTATTTTCCACAAGTTCTAACACTATAATTTTATCCGGTGTAACCTCGGGCACGTGGCCATTTCCGGCAGTACATACAGCTTCGGTTGTTGTACCCTGGGAAACAGACGCGTCATCTTTAGTAGAGGCGCGAAATCTGTTTTAAGGTAAGCGTGTTGAACACATGCCTCAGCCACAACCGTCAACATCAGTTTGTTCATTTTTTCAGCCAAGAAGAATCGCACAAGGAGACTCAGTTCAAGTTCTCGTAGAAGAAATTGTACAAGAAGACGCTTCTCAAGCTCTTGTCAAAGACAACAATTTGAATCGATTTATTTAAATATGTTGTATTTCATATTTAATTTTGTATGGATTTGTACACGGTATGGGTACTACAAAAGTGAGAAGATTTCAGTCATATTATAATTATAAAGTGTTGAAGATAAAAGCACTTTGCTATTTGATGTCTAGATATTGTCTATGCTTCCGTTTAAATTTCAAAAGTGATTGACACTTATGATTTAGTTTCAAATGTATTTAATTGTTTTGTGTTCAATATCTTCGGATAACACATACAATTTTTTACAAAGAAATAAATCACTAATGGTTGTGACGTATAAATTATTTTTGTGGAAAATAATTATAACGTCGGTTATACATTGTTTTAAAAAATATGGTTTTAAACGGATAGTACATGAAAATACTTGGACATAAACAACTTGAGAGTTGTTACATTGACTAGAAGTCAAAGACGAAACATCAAATGTATAACCACATCATGAGTGAGTAATGAAAGAACATAGTGAGTGTATTGAGATGAAATACACTAACGACGTTCATGTCGACATACTTCATTAGAAGTCATTGGAAAATCCACAAGTGTGAATTCTAACATATGAAAGTAAAAGTATTATATGTTATAGTATACCTTTAATAAATCTTGCGAGATTTATAAGTAGATGCGTCTACCACTTGATTATTGTTAGATCTATATGAAGATTTTACCTTCATTTGGGAGAGCATCCTAAATATACATATCTCCTAATGAATAACAATAGATGTGTGCAAATCACTTATGGCAAAATTATAAATGCCATGTTGTTGAGTGTCGATCTAGTTGACTCTATCCCACACATAATAGTGATTGTAGACGAGAAACATTCATCTTGTTGGTGATGAATGTGTTCACCAAGTGACTTGGATTAAGACTTATGTTTAAGTACTTATGAGTCAATGGGAGATTGTTGGAGATCAAAGGTAAACAAGTTATGTTCCTGAAATGAATGATGAAATTTAGCTATGTGCTATATACAATAATTTGTGAGACCTTCCTAAATATTGATGTTTTAGGATTATGAATAAGTCTCATTATTTTGTCTTAACAAGGGATGAATGTTGCAAAGTGATATTATGATATCCTTAGGGCTGTGAAGAATCAGAATGATGCATCTTCTATTCACATGCTAAAGTATTGTAGTCTAAAGCATGCTAGACTAGTACTTGGTTAATTATGGGTCTTGACGGGGACTAATTAACTCTAAACATTCAAATGTGTATGAACACAAAAAGAATTTATGTATAGACAAAATTGAGGGAGAATTTTCACTCATTATAAGGAAAAGGCATGTAACTTTTTAAGAGTTTGTTCGAAAAGCTTATGAGGAGAACTCATTGTCTAAGCTTATTCTAGATGTTAAATTAGAATTATTCTAAGTTGGTGACAAACTTATGACAATGGCATGTGTTTGCTTTGGTCAGCTCGGAAGCTTATGTAAGCTAATGCAATATGAGTTGATTTCACTGATACACTGAGGTTGATCGTGTTCAATCATATGTGTATAAATGTCGCCATAAGTGGTGTTACGGAAATGTTGATCAAATGGCAAGAAATGTGGGGGAGGATCCATTTAAGAAACAACCCTATAAGGGTATGTAGAAATGGTTCTCATTAACCCATCTAGATGTTATTCAATAACACTTAAATGTGGGAGTGTCTTGCATTTGTACCATAAAATTTTGGAAATAAGGATTTTGTAATCCAATCTAACATTGCAAACAGACGACTAAGTGGAGGACACAAATCTCGTACTGCATAATGGAGATGTGTTTGTCTTAAATGATAAATGTATCATTCTAAGACAAATATTATAACCAGATTCAGGTGGCCACTGAGGTTATAGTCTTAGAAGTTAACAATAGGCAATGTTAACTTTCGAGTTACGAACACATCATGACAATTTGTAACACCCCGTGTTGCGAAAGTCAAAGCCAAAGTCAAGATTGAAGTCAAAGGAAGAAAAGATTGCTAATTGCAATCTGTCTCTCCTTGCTCAATTCCTGTTTTGACTTCTTTGACTCGTAGATTAGTCTATTTTATTTTTGCTTTAGTTGTATTATGTGGAGTATCTATAAAGAATCGCAGTAATCGATGTATACTTATCGCTATGAATCGCCTTACGACTGTGAACAATAGGAAGTAACAATGCGATAAAGTCAACTAAACGCTAATCGAACTAAATTAATCAACATCGCACTCGCAACTCGAATTTCGCATTTTGGTTATTGTTATACGTGTGTGTGTGCCTTATGTGTTACTTGTGCATGTTTAACTTATGTTATGTGTGGTAATCAATCGAAACGCAATCGAACTCCATCGCAATCGAATCGCAAACGCTAAACGAATATGAAATAAGGACGCGTGTATGTAGATATAGTATGATAATTGGTGGAGAAGAGATAGCGCAAGATATGAGTAGTTGGGATTAAAAGTAATTTGACCAGGAAGCTCTACCGCATCGCAACGCTCGCAATCGAAATCGAAACTGCAAAACTCGTCGCACCGAACACTCGAATCAGGCGACCGATCGATCAGGAAACCAGCCGACCGACCAGCCGTCCGCTCGGACTGCCGTCCGATCGGACAGGCTGTCCGATCGAGCTGCCTGGCCGATCGACCGGCCCTTTCCCCTTTGGGTAACCCTATAAATACCACTAGTCACTTTCATTCTTTCTACTTTTGGCAAGTGACGTCCGACCAGCGCATACTCCTCACTTTTCTTCAGATTTCTCTCGATTCCGGTAAGATCTCGTCCTAAATCTTGTACTTTCTTGATCTACACGCACTCCTACACCTTTCTATCTTTTGAATCTTAACTTTTAACCGTGAAATCACCGAGATTCAAGGTGTTCTAGGATGACGTCATCATGTGTTCTTGAAGAACTTCATGTTTTGGCCTCAATCCATCAAGAACAACTTAGATCAAACTGATTTCCACATAAACTAACAAAGATCTTTCAAAGATCTAAACATATTCACAATAAAAAGGATTGAAAGATGGTTTTCCAACTTTCTTTCAACTCTTTTACACTCAATGCACTCAAAACCGATAGAAACGGAGCTTGTGCCGACCTACTACTCATTCTTGTGGTTGTGTGGCTCGAGATCCGGATTCTATCCACCAGGTTCACCGATTTCGGGTTAAACATGGAACACCGTCACGAAAAGTTAACTGACCGGATTTGGGTGATTCCTGTCTGATCAGGAGTACCAAGTAGTGATGAGGTTACTGTTGTTTTGCATGTTGTCACAACACCTCGATAAAAACGACAAACAATCAAAACAAACAAGTGTAAGACGAACAGGTCGACCAGGACGGAGTGTCGTCCGATCGAACAGCCAATATGATCGACTGGCCAAACCGAACGGCTTGCACCTTGGGTCCCACACTTAAACTATTCACCAACATTTGAAGTCTGATCGTTGAACGAGTTGTTGTCCGATCGAACTACCATCCGATCGGGCTAACCGCTCGAACATGTGACAGTTAAACTTCAACACTTGACAATTTTCAACATGTTCAATGCACTAGGAATGTCACCCGATCGAACTGTTGTCCGATCGAGTAACAGCCTGCTGTGAACTTGTTCTCACTGAGGTGCCCAACCGAACGGGTTGCCAGCCGATCGAACGACCGTCCGATCGACCGACCTGAAAGGTAGAGACACTTCAATGTTTTCAAATGCTACAACAAAAACTTCAAAAGTCAAACCATCATACACAAACACATCCTTCCTAAAGAAAGAAACAATCCACTCGAACGGCCATCCGACCGGACAGTCGTCCGAACGGATTGTCACCTGCACGATCAGCTGTCCGGTCGGACTACCATCCGATCGACCAACTGTTCGACCCATCAACACTTGTAAAGTTTTACGCGTCACTTATCGTTATGCTATCAAACTATTCAGGCTAACCTTACTCCCAAGCGCTCCCTTCAATCCATCAACCGCTGTGAATATACTCGATCCCTTTTTGCTTTCGCACTTTTGGGTGTTACATACGTTACTTATACGAAATCACATCGAACACACTACGCAATACTTTTAACGCTAACCGTCACTGCATGTTATACGTGACTTAATGAATGCTTGTTTGTTATGTTTACACATGGAATGTTGTCTACCTGCCTTAGCAACGATAGTACTATAGTTTGGACTCAGCACCCGTTCACACGGGGGTTGTTAAGGACAATTATTTGCATGGATTACAGTGGTGATCATGTATTACGAACTGCCTTGGGCAGTCAACCCGCAGTCATTGGTATCGATAGGTTCATGTCGATAACTAACATGCTTCGTTTTACTCAGTGTACGTGCTGGTTATGCGTAAACTATTTCAAACTCTATATGCTATTATCAAACTTGTATGCTCGCCTTTACACTATGTGTATTGACTTTTATTTTAACGTATGTGACAGGTGCTTAAGGTGTCTATTTTCTTGGAAATCAAGGCAAGGAAAGAGTCTTAGAGACCAACAAATAGTTGTCTGTACTAATGAAACCTGAGTTGTCGGAACAGAACAATTTGCCTAGATTTGTACTGTAATAATTATATTATCTTATATGACATGGTATGGGATGTGTTACTTAAAATATTTGGTAAATGTAACTATTATGGAAACTTCTGGACAATCTGTTTTGCTTAGTGCCGCGCCCCGATGTTTCCGCCATCGGTTGGGGTGTGACACAATTGATCTCAATTGCAAAATTATCTTCAGTGACTTGTCAAAGACAAAGATAATATTATGGATCCAACAACATGAGGGTTTATTAGAGATTAAGTTGTGGAATGAGACTAAAGCCTATGGAAAACGGGTGTGTGAAGGAAACCTACCTTAGTTGACTGGAGATCCCAAGATCTAAGTTCAATAGGACAACGAATTCATATGCCTAAGGGTGGTCACTATGGGAGCATAGCTGATATGCATAAGCTAGTATATATGGTCATATATACCTCCTAAACGATAAAAGGGTGTTTAAATACGTCCTAGTTCATTCCTATGAAATTCAGTGACAAATTGTGAGGCTAAGCATATTATGTGGTAAATGATTTGCATAATCATAGTAACCACGATGCTTTTAATGATTTAATAGAATCACCTATGTTAGAGAGAAGTGAGGTCGCTTCGAATGGAATTGGGAGCACAATTCCTAGAGCTCTCGCAGAACCAGGAAAGTGTTACACGACCATTATTGGACACGACTATGAGGGGATGACCCGGCTAAGGAGAGTATTGTGTGATGTGTATTGTCGTCTACACAAATGGGGGTTTGTTCAAGGACATCGCGTCTACACACCGCTAGGATACTAAGTATGCTTCACAAAGGAAGGTTCAAAGCTAACACCTACCTATCCTGCAATACTCAACTGTCGATGTTGCATTCGGATTTTTGTGTGTTTTAATCAATCTCCATTCATGTGGGGGATTGTTGGAAAATCAGAATAATGTGAACGGAAATTAATTTAGTGATAATTAATGGACTCTTCATGGTGACAAACTCTTGAATAGAGTTTTATGTCACTTGATTAGCTTTTATTAGAGTTTTTATGTCTCTAATTAAATCACTAATTAAGTGAAATTTTTATTAGAGTTTTATGTCTCTAATAAATCACCAATTAAGAGTAACTCTTCATTACCCACATCTCTTGTAAAAATGGTAGGCTATGTGCCTCATTGGAATGATGAGAAAACTACAAGAAAAAAAATATGCATGAAGAATTCTTGGAGAAGTGGTGAACACTTGAAAACCCATGTGTTGGGTACTTAGAGAGATATGTTTTCTCTATTCAATTTCATCACCTTCATATCATTATTTTCCACAAGTTCTAACACTACAATTTTATTCGGTGTAACCTCGGGAGCGTGGTCATTTCCGGCGGTACATACTGCTTCGACTGTTGTACCCTGGGAAACAGACGCGTCATCTTTAGTAGAGGCGCGAAATCTGTTTTAAGGGAAGCGTGTTGAACACGTGCCACAGCCACAACCGTCAACATCAGTTTGTTCATTTTTTGCAGCCAAGAAGGATCGCACAAGGAGACTCGGTTCAAGTTCTCGTAGCAGAAATTGTACAAGAAGACGCTTCTCAAGCTCTTGTCAAAGACAACAATTTGAATCGATTTATTTAAATATGTTGTATTTCATATTTAATTTTGTATGGATTTGTACACGGTACGGGTACTACAATTTTCTAAAAATTATGTAAAGAGAATATCTTTACATTTTATATTTATTTATATAATTTTTATTATAATTGTGACCCAGTTCCTCACATATCGGTCCAACAACAAAATGTTTGCAAAACTCGTTTCTACGGTATGAGCATATCATATAGATAACGATTGCCTCGACAAAGACTAATTAATTAGAAAAGCTTTTCGGGTGTAGAAAAATTCAGTCTCCAGAATTTCGTCTTTATCTTTTATATGTACCGGCAAATCAGTGATTTCAACATGCAAATTTTGTTATTATTTTAAAACACGATCATGATCTAATTAGGATCACTGGAATGGAAACCTGAATTATGAGAAACTTATGATGTTTTTCCCTGTGATTGACAGGATGTCTTCCCTATCCTCAAGTCTTTGTTAAAATTTATAACACCTTCTATGAAAGCCATAATCACAATAAACTGATGGTTCAGTTCTGTTTATACATGAAGGAAAACATTAAAACATACCTGTTATAGCAGACAGTGCGTTGGAGAATCCAGTAATGGAATTCGACATGCTTGTCATCGTGATCTGGTTCCTCCTTAGGGTGCTGACTAATGATGGGGACTTAGAAAACCGAAAAGGAATATCGGTTAGGAGAGGAGGTCGAACTAATGATGTTATGGCTAATGGGGTGTGTGTGTTTGTGTAACTGAGTAACCCTTAAACCTCCACATAATTCTCCTTATATAAGCACCCAGGAGGAAACCTAATTAGTTAATAAGGGTAATATGGTCCATCAACAATTACCAACTAATTAAATAATAGGTTCTAATATATTTTGATCTCTATCATGTAAATGATTATGATGGCTATAGATTAAATATCAATACGAAATATATTTAATCTTATATTCTCCCACTTAGCCGAGTAATCATTTACTATGAGTATTAGATAAGCCTGATCAGAAGTTAACACTCATTTTAGCCTTAAACAAGTACTATAGCAGAAAAATACAGCCGTTGAATCATTATGCGACTTAGGACCCCCATTAATCATACTATAGCCTTAATTTAAAACCTAATCGTCATGATCAAAATACGCGTAAGCCCTTTGTTTGACTTGTAACTTTATTTGTCTAATATGCCATTATATCGGTTGAACATATTCTAACAGACATACAAAATCAAACTGAGGAAATTTCATTAATCATAAAACATAAGCTAGTACAATATGCTCAAATAAGGTCTTTACTAAATCCCATATTCCGAACATGTTCTTCGTAAACCTTAGGAGGGAGACCTTTAGTCATCGGATCCGCAAGCATATCCTTAGTACTAATATACTCGATACAAAGATTATTTTCCTCAACTCGTTCACGTACAAATAGATATTTTGCATCGAGATATAAACCAGCTCCAGTCGAACTGTTACTGTTCGAGAAACTAACGGCAGCTGAATTATCACAGTAACGCTTCAATGGTCTAGAAATGGAATTAACAATTTTGAGTCCAGTGATCAGATTTCTAAGCAACATTCCATGACAGGTTGCGTTATAAACAGCAATGTACTGTGCCATCATTGTGGAAGTTGTGGTCAACTGTTGTTTATGACTCTTCCATGAGATAGGGCCGCCTGCTAACATAAAGATATAGCCCGAGTGGATTGCTTGTCATCTTTGCATTTGGCAAAGTCAGAATCAGAATAGCCCACCACTTCTAAATGATCACTTCTTCTATAAGTCAGTTTATAGTCTTTCGTCCCTTGCAGATATCGAAGTACCTTCTTAGCTGCTTTTCAGTGATCTAGGCCAGGATTAGTCTGATAACGGCCTAGCATTCCAGCAATATAAGCGATATCTGGGCGAGTACAGACTTAAGCATACATCAAGCTCCCGACTACTGACGCATAAGGTATCTGGCTCATTTGCTCCTTCTCAACCTCTGTTGTCGGGCACTGGAATGAACCGAAAACATCTCCTTTAACTACTGGAGCAACGGAGGGTTTGCACTGTTGCATGTTGTAACGTGTGAGGACACGATCTATGTAAGCCCTCTGGGACAATCCTAGGATTCCTTTGTGTCTATCTCGGTGAATTTCGATGCCAATGACGTAAGAAGCATCTCCGAGATCCTTCATGTCGAAGTTATGCGAGAGTAACCGCTTCGACTCATGCAACATGTCTAAACTATTACTTGCCAATAGAATATCATCTACGTAAAGGACAAGTATAGTAAAGTTTCTCCCACTCATCTTGAGGTAGGTGCATTGATCCACTTGATTCTTCATAAAACCTTGCCTCTTCATGACTTCGTCAAACTTGAGGTACCACTGACGTGATGCTTGTTTCAACCCGTAAATGGATTTCTTCAACTTACAGACTAGATGCTCCTGACCCTCAGGTTTAAAGCCTTCAGGTTGTTTCATGTAAACATCTTCGTCCAAATCTCCGTTAAGGAAAGCGGTTTTAACATCCATCTGATGCAGCTCTAAATCGAAATGAGCTACTAGGGCCATGCCAATCCTTAATGAATCTTTACGAGAGACAGGTGAAAACGTCTCTTGATAATCAATTCCCTCTTTCTGAGTGTAGCCCTTTGCAACCAATCTCGCTTTGTAGCGTTCAACGTTCCCATTCGGATCCAGTTTTGTTTTGAACACCCATTTGCATCCTACGGGTTTGACTCCGTTGGGTAATTCTACCAAATCCCAAACGTCATTTTTCTTCATGGATTCAAGCTCATCAATCATTGCTTTATTCCATTCAGAAGACTGATCACTACTAATGGCTTCATTGTAAGAGATAGGATCATTTAGCTTTCCGGGATCCATTTCAGTCAGGTAGGTAACATAATCGTCCCAATTAGTAGGCCTTCTTTGCCGAGATGACCTCCTGAGTGGATTATCAGGTAAAGCGTTGTCTTGGTTATGAGCGTTTGATATGCCTTCATCATGAGGTATAATGGGTTCTAATTGTAGAGGTGAATTTGGAGTTAGTGCAGTAGCTTCAGGTGCAGTAGTTGCATTGGGTACAAGAGGAGTAATCGGAGTAATGGTAAGCGACGAGTCTCTCCCCCCGCGTCTTGTACTTCTTGCAATTCTTCGTAAGGGTTGGTACTGCTCCCACTGACCTTGAAATCCTCCAGGAACGCGGCACGCTTGGTTTCAACAATACGGGTAACATGGGAAGGACAATAGAAACGATAACCCTTAGAGTTCTCAGGATACCCGATAAAGAAACAGGTAACTGTTTTAGGGTCAAGTTTCCTTAGGAAAGGATTGTAAAGTTTTGCTTCAGCAATGCAGCCCCATACTTTCATATATTTAAGACTCGGTTTCCTTCCTGTCCAAAGTTCATAAGGAGTTTTAGGGACAGACTTAGAAGGAACTCTATTGAGTATATGAACAACTGCTTTTAACGCTTCAGTCCAGAGGAATAATGGTAAATTAGTGTTGGCTAACATACTGCGCACCATGTTCATAAGGGTACGGTTTCTTCTTTCAGCGACTCTGTTCTGCTGAGGTGTACCAGGCATGGTGTATTGGTTCACAATCCCCTGGCCCTTACAAAACTCATAAAATGGACCAGGAGCTTGACCCACATCAGTATGTCTTCCATAATATTCACCGCCTCTATCTGATCTCACAACTTTAATCTGACGATCTAATTGCTTTTCAACTTCAGCCTTATAATCTTTAAAAGTTGTAAGAGATTCAGATTTCTCCTTAATAAGATACAAGTACATGTAACGAGAATAATCGTCAATGAAAGTGATAAATGAAGTATGTCCTGTTATGCCAGCGATTTGGTAGGGACCACTAATGTCAGTGTGAATGAGTTTTAATAAATTAGAACTCCTAGTGGCACCTTTCTTATTCGCTAATGTCATTTTACCTTTAAGACATTTGACACATGTTCCAAAATCAGAGAAATCGAGAGGAGGTAAGACTTCATCCTTTACGAGACGATTTAACCGTTCTTTTGAAATGTGGCCTAAACGCTGATGCCACAACATGGATGAAGTCTCTAAGTCTCGTTTCTCTTCCATCTTTGTGAGTGATTCATTAATGTTATATGACAACAAAGATTTGGAAAAGTTATCTTCTAGTTCTAATCTATAGAGACCACCATCCAGAATACCAGTACCATAAAGAACAGAATCATAGAGGATAGAGAGTTTGCGATGACCATGGGAAACAATAAAACCGTCCATGTCTAACTTTGGTCCTGATACAAGGTTCCGAGTTACCTCAGGAACATATAAGGTATCATAAAGTTTAATACATAAACCAGTTTTCATAACTAATTGTAATGTTCCAATGGCCTTCACTTCTAATTCTCGATCATCCCCAACCTTAAGCGTTATTTGGTTTCTTTCCAGCTTCCGGATTGAAAGGAATCCCTGAGTAGAATTGGTAACATGAACCATAGAACCAGAATCAAACCACCAAGAATTAGCAGGAACACTTAAATTATAGGACTCAAGTATCATAAAATAATCGTTACCTTTCTTAGCCAGCCACTCCTTAAAGTCAGGGCATTCCTTCTGCATGTGTCCTGTCTTTTTACAGAACTTGCAGCGGATACTGCCTAAGGAGTTCTTAGAGCTGGAAGGTGCACTTGTATTAGAATTAGGATTAGGCCTTTGGACTTTTGAAGCATCCTTCCTCTGATAATTGTTCTTCCTTTTCTTAGAATTGGAGGTAGTGAAGTTTGCAACATCAGTATGGCGATCCATCCTCATACGCTCTTCCTCCTGTACGCACATAGCGACCAGTTCACTCATTGTCCACTTGTCCTTCTGAGTGTTGTAATTGATCTTGAATGCTTCAAAAGACGAAGGAAGCGAAGTAATGATGAAATGAACAAGGAAACCATCACTGATTTCCATTTCCAGCCCTTTCAGCTTATTGGCCATGTCATTCATCATCATGATGTGCTCGCGAATGCCGCTCCTCCCATCATACTTAGTTGTCACCAGCTTGAGAATAAGGGTACTAGCGTGTGCTTTAGACGTCCCCTTGAACTGCGCCTCCACAGAAGCCAAGTAGGTTTTAGCATCTTCAGAATCAGGAATAGCTCCCCTGATAGCATTGCTTATGGACTGCTTCATAAACATGAGACACATACGGTTACACCTAGTCCACTTTTCATGAAGTATCTGCTCAGCAGCAGTACTCTGAGTGGTAAGGTCCGCTGGCTTATTCTCCCTCAGAGTATAATCAAAATCCAGCAGCCCAAGCGTAAGCATAAGAGCATCCTTCCATGCAGCAAAGTTATCACCAGTCAAAAATGGAATCCCCTAATTTGGTGCTGATATTGGAAATAAGATGAGCAAGTTATGATACTAAGGAAGAAGTCCTAATGTGATCTAAGGGCACGTTAAACTAAGGCAGGTATAAATAATGACCATTTTACATTATGAAGTTGTGATATTGTCTATTACTAACATCAAAATGATAGACTTAGTTAAAAATTCTACTTAAACGAAGACAAAACAGCTTTGGCCAGAAGTGTAATCATTTAAGCATATGTGCAAAGTGGTTGTAACAAATCAGCTTTGGCCAGAAATTGAAACAATCACTTTAGTTATGCACTTGTTAAGTGTGCCATCTATGAAAGAATTAAATCAGCTTTGGCCAGATATTAAAACATTCATGCTTATGATGCACACTTAACATAGCTTTCGTAATACTTGAATGATAAGTAGATGTATCAAGTCAGCTTTGGCCAGAAATGATACATCAGAAGCTCATTCAAGTTAAGCTAACTTGGTTTTGCAAAACATTATCTGATTCTGATTAATTAACTAAATAATTACAAAACCAATTATTTAATAGCAAACTACCCATTCTTAGTTCACATTTAAACAGCCTAAAATAATGAGGTTTCGAGTCAGGTCTCGACTGAGTTATGAGATCTCGAGTCAGTTATGAGGTCTCGTGTCGCAACCTTGTTGTCACGAGTCGGAACCATGGTCTCGACTACTATATCTTATGAGATCTCGAGTCACGATGAGATCTCGAGTCGCAACCACGGTCTCGAGTCGCAACCTTATGGTCTCGAGTTATGACGTTATGGTCTCGAGTCGAGACCTTTAAGCCCTTATGATTTCGAGTCGAGACCTTATGGTCTCGAGTCGAGATCTGTTGGTCTCGAGTTGTGAAGGTTTTAAGGACCTGATGATTTCGAGTCGAGACCCTATGGTCTCGAGTCGAGACTGATGGTCTCGAGTCGTAATCTGATGATCTCGAAGCTTCCTGTCAACAGCTGTTAATTGTGATAACATAACTGAAAATTCGAAATCTAAGGGATTATGAGATATTATTTCCTGTTGTAAGATGATCTAATTTTATCAACATATTTTGAAAATTGTAATCTGTTTATCTTTTAACAGTTTTCTAAAATCTTTAGAGGACAAAATCAGATCAAAACAGGAAAAACACTTAATAATCTGAATCATATTCCAAAACATAATAGAATTTTCGAATTTTCCTAAGAACATGATGAACCCTAAAAAAATAAAACATAAAATTCTGGAACCCGAAACCTGAATTTTAATAATTTTTCTAAACAGACTTTGGTTAAAACATAATCCAGTTAATTTCGAATGAACATATGATTAATCTTTTTCCGAAAACAATGATCTCGAGTCGATCTTCATGACTCGAAACCGGCTGTGACGGTTTTGAAGTTATAAAAAATCTGTTTTCCAAGTTTCAATCCCAGAATTATGGATACGAAAACAGAACTGACTAATCAACATATGCTCTGATACCACATGATGGTTCAGTTCTGTTTATACATGAAGGAAAACATTAAAACATACCTGTTATAGCAGACAGTGCGTTGGAGAATCCAGTAATGGAATTCGACATGCTTGTCATCGTGATCTGGTTCCTCCTTAGGGTGCTGACTAATGATGGGGACTTAGAAAACCGAAAAGGGATATCGGTTAGGAGAGGAGGTCGAACTAATGATGTTATTGCTAATGGGGTGTGTGTGTTTGTGTAACTGAGTAACCCTTAAACCTCCACATAATTCTCCTTATATAAGCACCCAGGAGGAAACCTAATTAGTTAATAAGGGTAAATGGTCCATCAACAATTACCAACTAATTAAATAATAGGTTCTAATATATTTTGATCTCTATCATATAAATGATTATGATGGCTATAGATTAAATATCAATACGTAATATATTTAATCTTACATAAACATTGTACATTTATTTCAAAAAGAAAAATTTAGAAACCAAATATTTGATAATGTGGTAAGATATTATGATGCTTGCTTGTCATAGATCTGAACTCATGGCAAACCAAATATTTGATATAAAGACAAATACAAACCATTTACATGAAAACCGTAAATGGGTTAAATGGTTTAAAAGTTAACGAAAAATATTAAAAATATGACCCATTTTTAATACAAACCATTTTAGAGACGGCAATTTTTGACACGTCCTAAAAAAATAAACATGTTTTGGGTCAGCTGATTTGACCCATTTTATAAATAGGTTAATCTAAGCATGACCCAATTAAAATATGAGTCAATCCAAACACAACCCGCTTAATAAGTGGGTGTTAACCCGTTTAAGGTTTGTTTTAAAAGTTCATACTTAAATTTAGAAATGAAAGGCATAAAGTTTTAACTATTACTTCTAAAGTAAACGTAAAACGGATCGACATGAAACATGTCACTATCAACTAGGTCTAGTTATTATGTGTGATATTTTTTTAGCCACTTGAAGATGAATTGATAGTGTAACGGTTTCAAAATCCATGGGTCGAACCTATACAAAGTTTTAGTACTACAATTGTATCATATAATTTTTTGAAGAAAGTTTTAAAAAAAATCCGACCTGCCGGATTCGAACCAGCGACCTAAGGATGGCTATGTTAACACTACAGTCCTCCGCTCTACCAACTGAGCTAAGGTCGGATGATGTTTTATAGCCAGAAATTGTAAATACAAAGTAAATTCTGTATGAAAAAAGATTTCTTTCATGGTACTCGATTTATTATAAAAAAAAAAGAGAGAGCCAAAATGCTGATTAATAAAATCTGACGATGTAGATATATTCTTTAATTTAGGAGTGAAAGCTTAAAATTTGACAACTACAAAAATAAAAATTTTTATAAATTTAGGAGCCTATCTATCTATACCTAATAAATAAATAATTGATTGTATTAGAGCATTCACATCCAGTCCCCTAAAATTATACATACATTTCACTAAAAAACAACTACTATATCAATATATTTCCACTAAAAACAAATACTTTTTCTCTCTCCTTTTCAATTAAATAATATTTTTATACCTTTATCATTACATTTTTCTCTCTCCTTCACTCACAACCACTTTCAATATATATTAAAAAATTATAGTGGGTGAACAGTGTCCCCCAAATATACAGATGAACAGTAACATTTTCTCTTTCCTTCACTCACAACCATTTTTTATACTCTTTATATTTTAAAAACCCCACACTCACAATTTAGTTCTTTGGATGTGAATGCTCTTAGGTGTTATAGTTCTATAAATATATCTTATCTTAAGATATTGTTATATAATTTCTGAATTTTTATTATTAATTATTTAATTATTTATATATATATACGAGTTTCTAGTTTTATAAAATCAAAGTTTCATCTTGTATGAGCTTGAAAGTATTCAAACACCATATTGTTGAAGTTGGAATCCTTGCTTCCCTTTATTACAAAACTAGTACTAAGCCCCTCTGCGTTGCAGCGGTTGTTATATAACTGTGTTAAGTAGTAGTAATACTATACCATTGTCAGCGACCACCAACATCGTAAAAACAAAATAAATAAAAACGGGAAAAAATAACGCTTAGCAAAAAGCAGACGTAAAATCTATGAATCACGCACGCTCATTGCTTAGAAATTAAACCGAAACGTAAAACATAGAAAAAATAACTAAGTCCATCCAGGACCCGCGTGTTGGACGAACTTGTCAAACGCATAAAAATAGATGTGACGCGATGGGCCAGTCAAACGGAAAAAAAAATATACGAAAAAATGTTGAACCCCACATGCACGTTGCGGTGCGTTAACTCACAAAATTTAGAACGAAACGAAAAACTTGGGAAATATGAAAAGTATGGTGGACCAAAATTGAAAATAAAAAAGAGTTGGGATTAAATTGCAAAAGATGAAAAACTTTGGTTAAAAGTAATAAACAAATGGTCTAAATTGCAAAATTGAAGTTATTTATTAATTTTAGATAAAGATAACGGATAAAAATAAGTGATAACTATTTGTTGGTTATTAATAAATATTAATATTAAAAGAAATTTATTAAACAAATATAAATAAAATTTATGAGATTGAAGGAGATAATGACATGTGGCATTATTTGGAGTCTTTTACTATAAGTTAGATTTTTATTTTAAAAGAAAAATTAGGAGAAGTAAACTTTTATTTTTCTTGATTTGAGAAACCGTTTTAAAAAAAATATATATACTAGCTTTGCATTTCTTAACAAATTTAGTAACCATATCAAAATATTGAGGTTTGAAGAGTGCCAGACGACTTATACACCGGTAATCAAAATGTCAAAGTGGATGTCAATTTTTTATTTTTTAACAGCCAACAAATCAATCTCGAACACTTTCGGGACATCTACTGGACAAACGGAGTACTCCGAGAGTAACCCAAGTGGTCCACCAGCAATTCTGGGGAAAACCCGGTAACCCACCCGCCCATAGGCATGACGGTAAATTACCGGTAAAACCCGTTTGGCTCAAGAATCGAACCCAGGTTTCCCTGGGTCTCCTATGACTGCCCACCAGTGTCTCACTCTTTTTTTTTTTTTGGAGTAAACTTCCGTTTTGCTCCCTGTAGTTTGGTCACTTTAACGGTTTTGTCCCAAACCTTTAAAAATAGCCATTTTACTCCCTGATCTTTGAAGCCTTTTATGATTTCACTCCCCGCCTCTAACTCCATCCATATTGCATGTTAACTGAAAGGGTATTTTTTGTAATTTCAAGTATAAAATTAAAATAAGGGGCATTAATCGGTAGTTTTCTTATTCGTTTCTTGTACCTGAACTGCAGAAACATGTACATATAATCATCCAAATCCTTCCGGTTGCAGAAAAACCGATCGACCCACAACAACCCGCCCGGCCGCAAGATCCGGTCCCAATCAAACAAAATGAAATCCATCAACTGCAGATCAATCCACTCATCCATAAACCCTATTGTGTGAATCAAATCCATTGTGTTATCAAAAACTGGTAACCTTTGGTTCAACGTCACATACAAAGGAATCAGACCTCTAAGCGCTATCATTTCGTTAAACGGGGCTCCAAGGTTTAAAGCCATCGTCACAATCGTCACATTATGCTCTCTCATTCTTGCATCAAATGTCCCCGTGCCTATACCAAAATCGAGCCCTATCCTGATCTCCCCAGGCTTGACACTTAACGCGTCTTTGATCACGATATCAGTTGGAAACGAAGTGTTTGTGACCCATTTAAGCTTTTCCTTCTCCGTCTCAAAACCATCTGTGCATTTCGAGTAACCCCGTTTAGGATTCTTGCTCGATAAGCACTCAAAGTTCCTACAAGCATAGTTGCTCCACCGCACGTTTCATTAAATGGAAGCATAAGATGAGGAAGCCGTAGTGATAAATCAAGGACTATAGTGGTAACAATCTTACTGCCGGTGAAGATGGTTGTGGGTTCCAATGAAGATGGTTGATGACGATGATTAGGGGTTAGGGTTTTCATGAAAATTAGGGCTTTCGATAGGGCTAAAGTTTTCCGGTGACGTCGGTGGTGTTAATGATGACGGTGAGAGTGAAGGTGCAGTTTTGATGGTGGTGACGGTGGAGGTTCAGTGGTGGTGGGTGTTGTGGTGGTGACAGTGTAGGTGTAGTGGTGGTGGGTTAGTGGCGGTAAAGGTGTAGGTGTAGTGGCAGTGGTGGTGGTGGTGGTGGTCTTTCTATTGATTTTGTAGAAGGAACTTATTATAGCACCGGTGATTTTGTGGGAGAGATAAGAAAGAGACAGGAAGAGAGAGAGTAATTAGAGAGGAGATCATGTGTATTTTTGTCTTATATATTTATAATAATAATATAATAAAATATCTTTTTAGGTTGGATATGAAAGACTAAAATGTCCCTTATTTTACTTGAAATTACCAAAATACCCTTTCACTTAACATGCAATATGGATGGAGTTAGAGGCGAGGAGTGAAATCATGAAAGGCTTCAAAGATCAGGGAGTAAAATGGCTATTTTTAAAAGTTTGGGGCAAAACCGTTAAAGTGACCAAACCACATGGAGCAAAACGGAAGTTTACTCTTTTTTTTTGCACCAAATGGGAATTGAACTTGAGTCTTAAAGAAGAACTCAAGTCCTCCTACCACTTGAGCTAGAGGTCATTGGCAGTGGATGTCAAATTTGGTTAATAATTTTTATATTTTATTTTATATAAGATTGTATTCAGTGAGAATCAGATTATTATGTTTATAAAACTAATAGTACTTATATGAGAAATTCATTATCTGGGTTTTTTATATACCGAAAACGAAATTTTAAAGCAAGGTTAAAGTTGAAACGTGTTTTTTTAAGAAAGTAATATGCTAAAATGGTTCTTGAGTTTAGATCAATTTTGTCACTTTCATCAAAAAATGAAACTTTTGGTCTCTAGATCCCCGATGGTTTCATTTTTTGTTGTTATTTTCATCAAATTTGCAAACTGGGTATGTTAGAAATTTCTACCATTTTTATCGTTTTTATCATTTAAATGATAGGGTTGATGATGGAGTTCAGGCGTAAAATGTCGATTATCCATCCATTTAAATGAGGAAAACGACAAAAAAAACAAAAATTAACCAAGTTTACCAATTTGATGGAAATGACAACAAAAATGAAACCTTAGAGCATTCACGTCCATTCCATCAAATTATGTGTGTGGAGTTTTTATAATATAAAAAGTATAAAAAGTGGTTGGGAGTGAAGGAGAGAGAAAATGTTACTGTTCATCTGTATATTTGGAGGGACACTGTTCACCCCCTATAACTTTTTAATATATTTTGAAAGTAGTTGTGAGTGGAGAAGAGATAAAAAGTAGTGATAAAAGTATAAAAAATATTATTTAATTGAAAAGGTGAGAGAAAATGTAGTGTTTTTTTAGTGTAATTTAGGGTGAAAATATGGTGGAATGGATATGAATGCTCTTAGAGACTCAGATATAAAAAGTTTCATTTTTAAATTGAAGTGACATAAGTGACCTAAACTCAAGGACCATTTTGACATTTTACTCTTTTTTAAAACTCAAATTTGTTCACAAACGAAATCTATCTTTACTTACTACTAAAGGAGACTATTCGATGACATCAGAAATGCTGATGTGTCGAAATTGTTCAGCCAGAAATGAGAAGAACTAACATAAGGCGGCTTAAATGCAAATTAAAAGATGTTTACTTTCCTATATTCAGGTTTACTGCCTTATAAATAATACATGGGTGTTAAATAATGATGTAGTACCTTGATTAAACTTGCACTATGTAAAACAGAAGGAATCGTCCTGCAGCAGCCAATTCTTTCGTGGAAATGAACAAATCATTATCACAAATATGAGGAGGTATGCAGATATCTCGTAAGTTACTCAGTTTACCATTCCAGTTCTATACTTCTAAATCTAGCTTAGATTTGTTCGTTTCCAACTACCTGTTTTGCGTTTTGAAGTGAAAGTTCATTTCTTGGTATGTTGTAGTTTGTATAATGCTGTATTTGGGGCAAACATCTATGAGGTTTGTTAGGGTTGATTATAATTTAAAAAGATCTCGGTTTCCTTACCAAACTTATTGAACTATAGTGCCTTTTTAGGACAATTTTTTGCAAGTTGTGTGCCTAAACATTGTTCCTTAAACTGCCAATTAGCTTTGTTAAAGTAAGCTATCGTTAGTATAGATTTAGGTGAATTGAACTTGATCTAATTGGGCTTGATGGTACTAATATACAGTTTGCTAATTTGGTAGCCTTACTATAATCCAGATGATGGTAGATCAAGTACAACAGATAGAGTTAATGCTACTCGTGTTTAATAAAATGTGGTATGTAAAAAAAGACTCATCAAGGTTTGATTTTTGTTGATATTAAGAATCAACTAAGAAAATGACCAAGTATTGGTTATATGTTACAATCTTTTAACCAACTTTATTTTGTTCTTAGGGTTATCGCTGAGCCTATTTCTCAGCAACCTCTGCTCATACTTGCACAAGAGATGGGAATGCTTTGGTTGCATGTGTAGTCCTTCTATTGCGGTATATTAAAGTTTCTTTTTTCTTTCATTCTCATATATTGTTGTTGATAATTTGATATAAATATTGTTCTTGGATGTGACTTACTGTTTTAGGATCTTGAGTTTGTATTACAATTTCATTTAACTGGTATATATGGTGTTGGGTGCCTTAGTATTGAAGCTTGGTGTGGTTTTTGTTATCAGTGTCAATAAAAGATTAATTTAACCTATCTTTAAAATTTGTGATTGCATTCTACCTTGAAAATTATATTTCACAGTTTTTATAAAAGTTGTGTATTGATTAATTTATGAAATTGTGTATTGATTAATTTGTTGTCTTAGTTTTAAATTTAACTTAATCGATATCTCCATCATCTTATAAATACACAAACCTAACAAAAGTGGTTTCCAATCATCATTTATATGTGCTAATCAAATTACTTAAGCACAATAGTTCCATATCAAAGTAAGTATGCTATGTTGCTTTTTACATTTTAATAAGTAAGCACAATAGTTCCATATCAATACTAATAGGGTGGTGGTCTATTGGCAAATAAAACCTTTAAACGTTTTGGGATGAGGAGGTATTGGGTTCAAGTCCCACATACGATAGAATAAAAGAAATTTGTCGTTAAAAAACACATGAGTGTCCTTTAATTAATCATTTTATTTGTTGAATGACTTTGACGCGAAAAAAATACCATACAATCAAGGTTAGAAAAATTAGACGCAACCAAATATCAAAGATAGAAGTGAAACATACTCTATTGAGATGATTCTAATGGATGATCAGGCACATTTTAAATTAATTTAATTTGTACGTATTTCCTTTTTTAGACATGTTTATACATATTTGTGTTATTTTTTTTTTCTACTTTCAGGGCACAAATTACAAGCCAATCCTAGCTGAAAATTGTTTCAAATTGAAGTATGTCTATAATATACAAAGAGTCTTTCTATTTCGACACAACCCTTACAAAATGCACGAGCTTTCGAGGCTCTGAATTTACTAGCTTTTGGTCTCTTTTACAAAATTCGATTTCTGAAAACTCTAAACTTGGTTGGTTTTTTAATCTTTTATTAATTATTATATAATACTTTTATTTTAAAATTTTAGTACACTAACAATGTATTTGATATTCGTTTTAGACTTGATTGATTATGTTGTCTGATGTTATAAGTTAGAGATGACAACCATGAAAGCCCGAAAAAAAAAAAAAGGATGAACCTAAAGAAGATTGTAGTTGGAAATTTTTAGATTTTTTGACACAAAATAGTTCTTTATTTTTATATGATATTAGGATCATCTTTTTTTATTTGATAATGTATCATCCATTCACCCCGTGTATCACACGGGGTTATAACCTAGTTTGTTTTATAAAACAAATTATAACCCTCATCTTAAGTAATACGTGTTTATCGCAAACATAAGACATTGTTCATCTGTTATATTTATTTCGTTTGCACTATTTATCCTCACTAACTTTCTTATATATATATTTTTCATATTAAAAAGTATATTTATCATAAGTGTTTTTTTTTTACCATTTTTTGTTTATGCAAAAGTAGACTATAAATCAGAATTTAGTTATACCGATGTCATTTTGGACTCTTCCCGTGAATATGGGCATGGAACGGGTGTTCAAGTGAAGTGTACGCAAATATCATCTAATTTTGGGTCAAAGTGCCGTTTTATGGATAGTTGATCTTCATTCGAGTAACTATAATTACAAGGAAATGTTTATCACTATGTGTAAAAGACATAAATTATTTATTTTACATTTTGAAAATGAAATTAAACCAGCTTTTTGATGTCGATCTAGTATATAGCACTCAAGCCTTCGTATCAATCAATAGTCGTGTAGCGCTGTTATGACCAACTAAAATGTCACATTGTGGTTTTAAGTAATTCTTATTATATATAGGCTAAGAGGCTGTCTGTTTAGTTCTTAATGGGTCTCTTAATAGTTCAAACATGTTACTGGTTCAACACTTAATGGTTCATATTTCTTACTGGTTCAACACTTAACTATTCAGAAGTTGTCAAACAACCCCTAACTATTTCATATTGTTTTTGTAATCAATCTTGCATTATTAGAATTTATATTATGTAATTAAGTATAATACTTAATTATATAAACAATCTTTATGGTTTGATAAAACTGACACTTTAACTTTAAAAACGACATGTTTGAGTTGTGTGATTTTCATTTTGTAATATTTTTGGATTCTAATGCCAAATTTCGTTAAAATGTATGCTAAATCTATGTGAATGACAAAATATAGTAATTATTTGTGTAACTAAAAAATAATAAGAATTTGGTCATATGAATAAGAAAAGTTAACCATCAAATCTTTGGTGAGAGAAATTCCGATCATGTCCCCACGTTTCAATCTGCTCAAATCATTTTCATTCACACATGAACCTTTCATGGTTCTAAGGTAGGGTATGGTTAATCACTTTAGGGCTGTAATCAAGCCGAGTTGAGCCGAGCCAGGCTTAGCTCGAGCTCGGCTCGAATTAAAATCAAGCTAGCTCGGCTCGGGCTCGAATTTAAAATCGAGCTAAGGTTTGAGGCTCAAGCTCGACTCGAATCAATTCAAGCTAGCTCAGCTCGGCTCGATTTAGCTCGATTTAAACAAGAAAAATAAATTTATTTACTAATATAAAAGTTGACGAACATGATTTAATTGCAACATAATTAAGCCGAAGGGCTATAACAGCAACTTTCTTTAGTCAGTGGACCAATTATGCAAGTATAGCTCATTAATATTTGAGTTGACTTCACCTTAGCTTTTATAGAGGAGGTGCTCCCTCACAGATTGTACTTCAAGTCTTCAACGATGTGGGATAAGATGATTTGAGATTGAAGATTGAACTAAACATTTGTTTTAACAACTTCAACAAACAGAAAATATTATACATCAACAAACATCTGTTACTTATATGTCTATCGAATTATGAGAATTTTATAATAAACAATTTGACAAAACACAACAAACGCATACACATAGAAATAGAACATAGTATTATAATCAAAGTGTATACATCTGAATCATACAATAACTCTCAAAATTGCTAATTGTAATAACCAACTAATACTATGATTGGAATATGTAACCTAACAAATTCACAATTTTATGTCTCCAATAAAGTTAGTATGTATAAAATAAATAATTCGAGCCGACTCACGAGCTCATGAGCCGAGCCAGGCCTAGCTCGGGCTCGGCTCGTTTACAAACCGAGCCGAGCTGTTCATCCGAGCTTTTTTTCGAGCGAGTCACGAGCCGCGAGTTTTTAAACACCCCTAAATCACTCTAGGGTGATTGAGTGATTCTCTACCCAATAATATTATGTCATGTCAACTCCTCGTTCCACTCTCCATTTTGCACTCAATCACTAGGTATGGTTAATCACTCTAGGATGTTTGAGTTATATATTTTTTATTTTCTATAAATTATTCATAAATAAATAAAACATATTTTAATGTAAATAAATGTACTTTTAAATAAAAAAACACATTACATAAAATTAAAATAAATAACATGACATTAAAATATAAAAATAAATTAAAAAAAACCTAATTTAACTATTCGTCGTCGGAATCCGCCAAAAGGTGGGGTAAATCTTGTTCTCCAAGATGCTCCACAAGATCATATTTTAGTCTATAATGCGTATCTTCATCAGTGAGCTCGCATCCACGGTGTCTTGAAACCAGGAGTTATTCGCTTGCACGTCACTCAAAATTTTTAAAAACAACCTTTTGGACATACGAAACCTTTGACGAAAAACCTCTTCGTTGAATACGGGCTCCTCGACAAAATAATTTCTCGTAAGGTTTTCGTGACATTTCACTCGATCTCGACGGACAAATTTCCTTTTTCTAGAAGTGCCCATGTCATCCAGTTCAGCGGCTTCGTTAATAAGATTTTGGAGAAAAATTAAACTACTATCGATCGAGGAAGAATCATCGTCTTCACTAATATCAATTGGAAGGAATAGCGGTGGTATATCATCCATTGGAAAAATAGAAGAAGTGATTTTTTTTAAATAGAGTTGGATGGAGAAGAAAATGGTGAAAAATGATGTTGAATGGTATTGTTTTTATAAGGAAAAGTTGTATTTTTTTTATAAAACGGCTAGTTAACGGATAGTTTCTTTTTATAACGGTCAAATTTCTTCAAAGCATGCACTCAATCACATCGGTGACTATACCCCGATTTCCCTCACCGAACACCCACTCACTGATGGTCTTCATCACCACGGTGTGGTCACTGGTCGGTGACTCCCCATCCCCGATGAAGTCCCCGCAAACCACACCGCCTACCCTAATGTACCTCAATCATTTCTTATGTTTACTTGTTTGTTTTTTTTTCTGAAAAACTCTACACAATCTCTTCTGTCTGCGTTACACAGATCAAGCGCAGACATTGCCATGCACAGACTGTTTGTTTTTTCGAAAACGTTTCATTAAAAAACGTTTGTGCGAGCTCTTCTTGGTGCAGACTTGGCCCAACCATTTCTAATATCTTTTAAGGTCTAGGTCTGCAGAGAGTTAAACACCATCACTCACCATCACCGCCCATCACCACCACCACAGTTCACCACCACCGTCCACCACCCATTACCGTCCATCACCACCACCACTGTCCACCGTCCACCACCCACTACCGTTCATCACCACCACCATCGTCCACCACCCACCATCATCGTCCAGCACCACCACCCACCACCACCATCTGTACACCACTACCAGTTTATTTTAGAAGTCTGTATACGTTAAAAAACAGACAAGCTTCTTCTTGCAGACTGCGAAGATTTGGTCCACCTCTTCTTCTATGGATGTCTGCAGATGTGGTCCGCAGACTACATACATTTTACCTCTTAAAAACCAAGCAGCACCTAAATGATAGGACTCACTTTTGAATTCGAGGGATTGTGGGGGTGGTAAGAGCAATTATGTTACAAAAGTTTGTTGATGCAACAAATCCTTCTCATTGTATCACTCAAACTCAAAATTTGTTAATGCTAATGGCCTACACTCGGAGTTTGAGGAACCAATTCAACTCCATCATAATGACATTTGCAAGCTCCAACTTACGAAATGTAACACCCCGAAAACGGGTTTGGTAATCAAACTACGTTAATATTAAAAGACGGGTAAAGTACCGTTGGTGGTAAAAGTTAACCCGTAAACAAAAATAACTAGGAACAAAATTAACCTAGTTAGTAACTTGGAAATAATATTGAAACAATCAGTTATAACCCTTTATAAATAAAATGACAAACTCGAAGGGCCAAAAAGGGAAAACTAGACACTTGAATCTAATTTAAAAAAAACACACAACACACACTAGGTGTGTGTGTGTGTAGCGCCCAAGATGGAGAAAAAGGGATGTAACCCTAGTTCTTCAAGAATCGACAAATTGAAGGGTGAATTAGGGCCAAATCTTCTATATAAACACAAACTCGTGATCACCTAAGCTTGGAGATCATGAGGTATGTCGAAATTTATGTTTTAGTGATAATAAGTTTATGGATGAACTTGAAGGTGATGACCTTAAGTTCAACATTATGCTAGTATAGCGAAATTGGCGATGAAATTATGTGTGTGATCATCATACTTGCAAGTATATGTGAAATACTTGAACAATTTTGTGATTCGAATAGGTGTTCATACATGACTTGAAATGGGTTTTGATGATTTGATAAAATTGATGTTGTATTGGTGTTCATAAACATCATACTAACTCGTATGAATGAACTACTTGAACAAATTAGGGATTTTGTTAAAAGTTCATAAGTGATTAGAAGTGGGTCTTGGCGTAAGAGTTAAACCCATGATTACGATGGTCGAAATGTGTATGTGCTTATAAAACTGAAATTACATGTTGATTTATTATTATTTGAGGTATAAAATGGATGACATGTTAGCTAATATGGTAGCTCAAAAGATGAGGCTCACTAAGTGTTTGATAATGTGCCTAACTGAGTCTTGTGAACTAGTTAGTGCATTCATATGTGTCAATTATATTGGTGATTTGACTTTTAAAAAGTCAAACCGACCTATGATAGAGTTCAAGAAGAAAAGTGGTATAAAAGTGCATAAGGTGTGAATGTCATGATCTAGAATGACTAATCTAACAACCTTGTGGATATTATATAAATGTTTAAAGTCGTTCGCATTTTAAAGTTTTTTTTAAACACTTCATTTTATACCATTTTTTTAAGATCATTTATTTTTTAAATTTTTTAAACAACACACTTTTTAAGTCATTCATTTTTTAAAATTTTACAAAACGACATGTATAAAAAAAAGAAGAGTAAATTACAAGTTCTGTCCTTTATGTTTGTCCCAAATTTCAGGCGCTGTCCTTTACCTTTAAAATTGATGACTTTTTTCCTTAACGTTTCAAAATCTTGCACGTTATGTCCATTTAATTAAAAAATATGTTAATTGAAAAGGCAAAAAATTAAAACATATTTAAAGTTCACCCTCTCTCCTGTCTATCACTTTCAGCCAACATCCATCATCCATTACAAACACCACCACCACCACCACCTCCGGCGACCCTCTCTCTCTTCAGTCTCTCTTTATTTTTCGCTATCTATGTCTTGCGATGAGGATATATAACCGGGCAGTGTGCGATAAATTAAAAGAAAAAAAAGGGTTGGTGCCGTAAATTATCACCGGAGAGTTGCGAAATCGACACTTATTAGGGCTCCTGTGAGTTCCTCTTTCGATTGAACTATTTTGTTCCTTTTTTTTTTGTTTTTTTATCCGATCTAGTATGCTAACTACTTTAATATTATTAGTAGTTAACAGTTTTGCTGATTTGATGAGGTGTTGATTAGGAATTTGGCATCTTGTTTGCGAAATTGATAAAAAAAAAGTTTGGAAGTTTAGGGTTAGGGTTCATAATTTTTTTTTTGTAAGGTTGAATTGATGTTTCCATATTCAATTTTTAGGTTTACGCTATCTATTTGATTTTCCCCTAATTCTAGCAAGTTAACCCTAATTTAGTTTATTGTATTTGAAAGGCCTGTCAATCCTGTTAAGTGTTGGCTGAGAGATTTGAAGATTGAAGATTCAACAATGCAATGGCAGAACCTGATTTAGATGTAAGCAACTTTGGGGTTCAAGTTATGCATATATAATTTTTTTTTTTTGGGTATTTTAGGGGTTTATTTTGTAAGTCTGCTTTGTTGTTTATGGTCACACTAATGTAGGAAAATGAAGATTATGAAGATGATGTTGGTGAATATAAAGAGGAGGGTGGTGAATATGAGAAAAAAGAGGAGGAAGAGGAGCGGTTGCCTACACAGGAAGAGATGGAATATCTTGAATTGTTATTTAGGTTTTGATTTTTGGGAGGTTTTTGATGGAGGTGGAGGTGGAGGTGGTGGTGGTGGTGGTGGTGATGGTGGTGAAGGGTGGTGGTGATGGAGGTTATATATATAGTTAAAATAATAATAATATTTTAAATTATTTTGTTTTATTTTTTAACTACTATTAAATAAATGGGGTAAAAAGACTAAAATGCCTTTGAGTGACCAGATTTAACCAAAAAATTTAACTGGGTTTGGTCTAAAGGACAAAACGTGCAAGATTTTGAAACGTTAAGGACAAAAGTCATCAATTTTAAAGGTAAAGGACAGCGCCTGAAATTTGAAACAAACATAAAGGACAAAACTTGTAATTTACTCAAAAAAAGAAATGTAAGATTTGAAAAAAAGAAACATTCTAATAAAAAGTTTGCAAATGATCGTTCATTTTTCAAAAAAAAAAAAATTAGAATGGTTTATTTCTTTTTTAAATATTCCATTTCTTTGGACCGTTTGTTTATTCAAAATTCGTTATTTTTTTAACATTTAGTTTATCAAATTCATGCGTTTTTTAGTACCTTACACTTGTTAACTTATTTTTTTAGGTTTTGTTTTTTTATAAACGTCCTTTTTTAATCTTCGTTTTTTAAACTACTCGTTCGTTTAAAATCGATCGTTTTAAATTCCTTTTATTTTTTAAATCATTCATTTTCTTAAGTTCTTTTTCCCTAACGATTATAACTAAACTGAATTCAAAGTTTGAAAAATGAACGATTTTAAAACGGTTCTAAAAGGAATGGTTTAGAAAGAAACAATTTTAAAAATTAACGACTTAAAAAACGAATTGTTTAAAAAAGTAAAAAAAAAAGATTTTAAATAGAGCGGTATATTAGGAATCATTTAAAAAAACTTTAAAAGACAAACAATTTTAAAAAGAACGATTTTAATAAACAAACGATTTAAAACTGTATAATTTTAAAAACGATATACGGTTTAAAAAAAGGTTAAAAAAGAAATTATTTTAAAATGACGTTCATTAAAAACAAACGCTTAATGAAAATACATATTTATTTGCATATGTAAGACATATTTTTTTTGAATAATAATCGTGAAAATAACGAAATAATAAAAAAAACTTGAGTAATTGTATTAATAACCCCTTAAATATTAAAAGAACTTTTTAGGAAAAATTACAAGTTTTGTCCTTTATCTTTATACCATTTTACAGACGGTGTCCTTTTTAACGAATGTTGACAGGCGGTGTCCTTTACTAGGTATTTTGTTGCAAGTTTAGTCCTTTACACCCAACCCAGTTAAAAAACCTTGTTAATTGTTGGGTGTAAAGGACTAAACTTGCAACAAAATACCTAGTAAAGGACACCGCCTGTCAACAATTAACAGGGTTTTTTAACTGGGTTGTGTGTAAAGGACTAAAATTGCAACAAAATACCTAGTAAAGGACACCGCCTGTCAACATTAGTTAAAAAGGACACCGCCTGAAAAATGGTATAAAGATAAAGGACAAAACTTGTAATTTTTCCAACTTTTTAAATATAAAAAACAACCCCTAAGGTGTATAATTACCTAATTATCCTTACACTTAACAACAGAAAAGTAACAAAGTTAGTGTCAGGGGCCAAAACCGCTATAATATGCAACCTCGAGGTCGGATATGTTAAAAGATTCTTTTTTGGGCTCAAAGGGTTAAACTGGCTAAACCACACGGGGCAAAACAATAATTTACTCGACCAATTCAGATAAGAGGTCTTAACCATTCAGACTCAGTATAATACTTAACAATTCAGAGCTAAATGTCTGAATTATTCATACATCTGCTCGCGATGCAAAGAGTCTGAACAAGTAGAGGTCTAAACCATTAAGAGTCATTATAATTGTTAACCATTCATAAACAAAACCAATTCAGATAAGAGGTATTAACCATTTAGACTCAGTATAATAGTTAACAATTCAGAGGAAAATATTTGAACCATTCAGACATCTGCTTACGAAACAAAAAGTCTCAATTATTAAGTGTTAAACCAGTAAGAGATCTGAACTATCAAATTTTTTTTTTGAGCCGAAACAAATAGACCCTAATTTACTTAAATTAATTTTGCATCGATGGATATTGGATAAAGATTAAATAATGATAAAAGTTAGTTGGATGACAAAAAGACAAATCTTAAAACTCAAAACAGTAGCACACTCCAAGCAATACCCTTCCCGCCATACAAAGCAAAACCAGTCTCTTACGAAACCACCCAAACGACACCGTTTCATCTCCACTTCTTCTTCACTCTTTTCTTTTCCGTTTTGCTTTCATCCCCTTTCCCCTGTTTCGCATCCTTTATAAATCACCACACATTTCCTCAATCTCCAAACATTCTCTCAACAATGGCGAAATCAATCCTCATTTTCCCTCTAATTCTCTTTCTTCTTGCACCGATTGGTTTAACGGAGACTGTTCGTTTCGAACACCCTAGGTTTCCGTCAACTTTTGCGGAGAAGATGATCAGGGAGTTCAATTTGTTTCCGGAACGATCGGTTAATGTTGTGGATGATGAATCTGATGTGGTGAGTGAGAAGAAGCTGGTTGAGAAGCGGTTTGTGTTTCCGAATTTTGTTGATTCGAGTGGTGCGTCTGTTGAAGAGTTGGGGCATCATGCTGGTTATTATAAGATTGAACACTCTTATGCTGCGAGGTATGATCTGGAAATGTTGAATTATGTAGTTTTGTTTTGTTTGTTGATTTATTATGTGTTTTGTGATTATGCTTGCTTGAAGTGTTTTTGATTTTGAATTATGAGTTTATCTGTTAGTGATTGGGATCTGATATTTATAGGATACAATTGTGAATAGTGGCGAAGTTGTTGGGATTTTTATGAAAAACCAGTATAATGAATGAGTAGGACTCTCGGTTAGAGGTGCACAAATCGGGTTTAAACCCTAAATTGGTTCGGGTTGGTCAATGAAAAGTCAAAGCTCGGTTGAGTTTTAAGCCGGTTTGGGTTTTGTTTGTTTGTTGACCAGTATTGAGCAGTTTTGATTGTTTTTTTACCGGTTTGGGTTGGTCAACGAAAAGTCAAAAGCGGGTTGAGTTTCAAACCTGTTTGGGTTGGTCAACGAAGAGTCAAAAAACATGTTGAGTTTTAAACCGGTTTGGGTCTTGTCAGTTTGTTGACTGGTTTGACAAGTTTTTGACCCTTTTTGAGCACTTTTAATTGTCTTTTACCAGTTCGATTCGGGTTGGTCAACGAAAAGTCAAAACTGGGTTGATTTCTAAGCCAGTTTGGGTTTTGTCTGTCTGATCAGTTTTGATTGGTTTTTTACCGGTTTGGGTTGGTCAATGAAAAGTCAAAAGCGGGTTGAGTTTCAAACCTGTTTGAGTTGGTCAACAAAGAGTCAAAAAACAGGTTCAGTTTTGACAAGTTTTTGACCCTTTTTGAGCAGTTTTGACTGTCTTTTACCAGTTCGTTTCGGGTTGGTCAACAAAGAGTCAAAAAACAGGTTGAGTTTCAAACCGGTTTGGGTCTTGTCAGTTTGTTGACTGGTTTTGACAAGTTTTTGACCCTTTTTGAGCAGTTTTGACTGTCTTTTACCAGTTCGTTTCGGGTTGGTCAACGAAGAGTCAAAAGACAGGTTGAGATTCAAACCAGTTTGGGTCTTGTCAGTTGTTGACTGGTTTTGACAAGTTTTTAACCCTTTTTGAGCAGTTTTGAATTTCTTTTACCAGTTTTTCAAACCGGTTCGGGTTGGTTATGATTGTCTTTTACCAGTTTTTCAAACCGGTTTAGGTTGGTTAATGAAATGTCAAAACCGGGTTGAGTTTCAAAGTTGTTCGGGTTGTGTCAGTTTGTTAACTGTTTTTGACCGGGTTTGAGCAGTTTTTTTACTGGTTTGGTTCGGGTTTAACCGGTTTCAAAGGAGAGGATGAAAATGGGTGATTTAAGCACCAAGCCTCCTTGGGTCCGTCTTAATATGTAGCTTTCTCTTATATGGGTTGGCTTTGTTTCGGTGACTGTAAAATAAAGATGACTGAATTCTCTTGAGCTCACTTGTTACTGTTTAATCAATTCTATTGCTATTTTTTTACAATACCTTTATTTTATCTGTTTGGTGTTTTGAAAGGGTTTATGTTGTCTCTGTTAGCATCTAAGAGCACATATTTGAGTTTTGTAGGATGTTCTATTTCTTCTTTGAATCACGAGGTCGCAAAACAGACCCTGTTGTTATCTGGTTGACCGGAGGGCCAGGATGTAGCAGTGAGCTTGCACTCTTTTACGAAAACGGTCCGTTCAAAATTCAAAAGGACTCGTCTCTTGTCTGGAATGAGTATGGCTGGGACCAGGTAACATATATATTTTGTTTATGTAATGTGTTAAGATAATTGGTTTATGTTATGCCTTAACATATAAGATTATTTATTTGTTGATATTCAGGCATCCAACCTATTGTTTGTTGACCAACCTACTGGAACCGGCTTTAGTTACAGCACTGATAAACGAGACATTCGCCATGATGAGCAGGGTGTCAGTAATGACCTATATGACTTCCTGCAGGTTTGTTCCTTGTATTGCTGTTAATTATATGTAACTATGCAAAACTACACATTCATTAACTGATTATGTCATGATACAGGCCTTCTTCAAAGAGCATCCTGAGTATGCAAAAAACGACTTCTTTATAACTGGAGAATCATATGCCGGTCACTATATTCCCGCTTTTGCTGCTAGAGTTCATGAAGGAAACAAAGCTAAGCAAGGAATCCACATAAACCTTAAGGTATCTTTCTTTTTCTTAATCTTTTCTTTACAAACTTATGCTTTTTTTAATCATTCGAGTTGGTGTATTTACCTCATGCGTTATCATACAGGGATTCGCCATTGGAAATGGACTCACCGATCCACTAATTCAATACAAAGCGTACACTGATTACGCGCTAGACATGGGAATAATTAAGGAAGCTGATCATAAAAGCATCAACCGGAAAATTCCCGCGTGCGAGACAGCTATTAAACTTTGTGGTAATTTTTTCCTAGAGTTAAATGCCATTTTCGTCCCTAAGGTTTGGCCAGTTTTGCGACTTTCGTTCAAAGGTTTGTTTTTTCGCATCTGGATCCAAAAGGTTTGAATTTTGCCATTTTCATCCGGTTCGTTAACTCCATCCATTTTTCTTTGTTAAGTCAGGGACATTTCCGTCTTAACGGCTCAAATTGCCCTTTAAGTTAACAAAAAAGACGGAAACACCCCTGACTTGTCATTAAAAAAATGGACAGAGTTAACGAGTTAGATGAAAATGGCAAGATTTCAAACCTTTTGGATCCATGCGAAAAAAAGAAAGTTGCAACCCCTCCGGGACGAAAATGACATTTTACTCTTTTTTCCAACATCATAAGAAGCACTTGAAGCATATATCTTATATTGTTGTTTTAATGGCTAATTGAATGTTTCTTTTATGATCTTTAATCAGGCACTGATGGCACAACAGCTTGTATGGCTGCATACTTGTCTTGCAACTCCATTTTCAGCTCAATCAAATCTATTGCTGGCAATATCAATGTAAAAAGATTTAATCTCATATTTTATTCTAACCAACATATTATAATAATCTTGTTATATGTTGCAGCACTATGACATTAGAAAGCAGTGTGAGGGCAGCCTATGCTATGATTTCTCCGACATGGAGAATCTCCTTAGCAAGAAATCCGTTAAAGACGCTCTCGGAGTCGGGGATATGGATTTTGTTTCGTGTAGTTCCGTTGTCTATCAAGCCATGATTATGGATTGGATGAGGAATCTTGAAGTCGGTATTCCAAACCTTCTTGAAGACGGGATTAAGTTGCTTGTATATGCCGGAGAATATGATCTTATATGCAACTGGCTCGGTTAGTGCTCGTCGGCCCATATTTAAATCAGTTAGAAAAAGACAGATTGAATTAATTAACTTAATTTGTGTGTGAATTTAGGTAATTCAAGATGGGTTCATGCAATGGAATGGAGCGGTCAGAAAGAGTTTGTTGCATCCGCTGATGTTCCTTTTGAAGTCGATGGTTCTGAAGCGGGCTTACTCAAAACCCATGGCCCACTCAGTTTCCTCAAGGTAGACCAAAGTTTATTTTTATTTTGACTTATGGAAGTCAAGGTTGACATTTGTACATATAACAGGTTCATGATGCGGGACATATGGTTCCTATGGATCAACCAAAGGCGGCTTTAAGCATGTTAAAGAGGTGGACAAGGGGATCGCTTTCTGAAAGTGCAAACGAGCCTGAATCCGCTGTTTCTTCCATGTAATGTGATGTCAGCAGCGAGTTTGATGGTGTGTCTAACCGCTTGTAAATGAATTGTCTATGGTCTTGACCAAGTTGAACAATAAGAGCATCACCTGCTAGAATTTTCAATGGTTTCGTTTTCTGTGAACTGCATTTGGTTTCTAAATCAGTAGACATTGTTGGGATTACACCGAAATGAAATGAATTTTATCTACATGTTATGAAATTCGAAAAGGTTTTTACTTACTTTTGAAATAACAAGAGTAATGTAACAAACTACCCGGGCCATCATCCCGCCGACACATCCTTACAACATTGCACCCATCTCTGACCACCCCTTCTGGCTTCTGTTGATGCGACACAAATGCTAGTACATGTTAAGCACATCATATATCATGACTGGTTTTTGCTCAACACTAACATTCACCATGTCGACCCATGCGGGTTTTGGTTTTCGAAGGATTTCATTTTTATCACAAATTTGGGCTAGGACTTTAACTAATTTAAGTTGCAGGTCAGCATGTGTGTGACAGTGTAGGTCCCAAACCACTCAAATAGTACTTAAGCAGCTAATGGAAGAAAAAGGGGTATGATTTGATACCATTCTCCTGCATCAAGTAATCTTTGTGCAAAAAATAAAATTGAAACAACCAAGTTGGAATAACAATAATAATCACCAATTAAATATAAAGTGTGATTCGTCGTGCGTTGCGGCGGACATTCGGTCGGTATAGTTTTAGTGTTTTACTTTGTTACAACAACGCATGTACAATACCAACACAAGCTATAAAAATCAGAAAATATACGCTAAAGATGATCTCTACACATGTTTTATAACCGCCAAAAACTATAAAAGTGAATAACGTTTCGGATAAAACGGCCAAAAACTATAAAAGTGAATAACGTTGCTGGTTCGGATAATACCAATACCGGTATCGATAACTGATAACTGATTCAGTTTGTGATCAGTGGCGAAGCTTGAGATTTCCGATGGGGGGTCGAAAACGTATATACAAAAAAAAAACTATAGAACCGGGGGGTCGAAAACGTATATACCCAAAAATTTCTATACGAAAACTACATACATAACACTACTGAGCGAAAAGTTCGGGAGGTCGAGCGCCCCCGGCCCCTTCTAACCTTCGCCCCTGTTCGTGATGACACCGAACGTTATTGATTCGGTTCACAGAACATATAACTATATTTTTAAATAACAAAAAGAGTAAATCGCGTCAATTTATATAAAAATCAACTTTTATCAAAACGTAAATAAAAGTAAGTACGTTGCAACGGTATATTGGAAAAATTATAAAGCATTTAACTATATTATTAAAAGAATGAAAAGAGTCAATTGTGTCAATTTATATAAAAAAAGCTAAATCATGAGACAACTTTGATGACTTATATGTTTGTGTTTTGATCACTTGTATAAAGTAATTCACAACTCGGTTTTGAGTAAAATTTATATGGAGACGTAGATAAACATAGGAACATTTTAACGGCATAGTCAAATATACGGAAAATATCCTATCTTAAAAATTATAAAAAATAAAATATGCTGAAAAGTTATAATGATAATAAAATATAGTTAAACTAGGTTAGAACCCCGTGTATTACACGGGTTGAATAAATGTAATTTTATATCTTAAATAATTAAAAGTTATATATTTATGAACCTTGTATATTACACGAGTTAAATAAATGTAATTTTATATATCAAATAATAAAAAAGTTATATCTTTAAAAACCATGTGCATTACACAGATTAAAAAAATGTAATTTTGTATAGTAAATACTAAAAACGTCGTATCTTTAAAAAACTCGTGTATAATCGGGTTGTATAAATCTACCAGATAATAAAAAATTACATCCTTAAAACCCCCATATATTACATGTGTTGAATAGATCTAAAAAAAGAGTTATATCTTTAAAAACCATGTGTATTATACAGATTAAATAAATAATTTTGTATATTAAATACTAAAAATGTCGTATCTTTAAAAAACCTGTGTATAGTCGGCTTGAAAAATCTACCAAATAATAAAAATAATTATATCCTAAATAAATGTAATTTTGTATATTAGATACTAAAAACGTCATATCTTAAAAAAAACCGTGTATAGTCGGGTTGAAAAATCTACCAAATAATAAAAAAAAATTATATCCTTAAAAACCATGCGTTTTACACGAGTTGAATAAATATAATTTTGTATACCAAATAATAAAAAAATTATATTTTTAATAAATTAGGATAACATTTAATATTAATTTATTATTTATATATTTAATATAAGATAAGTAGATAAGAGAGGTATTTGTTTTAAAAATATATTAAATTAACAATTAAGATTTGAGGATAATATTTTATTAAAGTATGATAAGATTTAATATTAATTTATTATTTATTAAGTTAATATAAGATAAATATAGATTTGAGGATACATTCAATGAATGACACGTGTCCAAAAATTGGTTTATTTTATTATAGTAGTTAGATATTGATATCGTTGAACTTTCTAATCTATATCTATATCTATATCTATATCTATATATATATATATAAATAAATGAGATGGATTTGGGCTAGGTGGCATTTGTATTTGGCCATCTTGGCTGATGTGGCAATTTAGTTTAGGAGGGAAATCACATTTTGGTTCTCAATACACAAATAAAATCACTTTGGACACGGGATCCGACTACATTCGGTTCGGATATATGGGTTTTCAAAGAAACTGAGTAACAAATATGGATCCTATAAATCCTTTCTCTCAATTCACGCTTTACTTTTTCTCCAAACCCTAAACGAGATCATGCATCCTTCTCTGTCGGCGACTAACATCTGATTCCATCGATCTTGCCTAAATCACATTAACGATTTCTGATTCAAGCTATCTTTTCTAAACAATTTTGAAAATCGAAGGTATGTCGTTTTGATTTCTTCATCATCTATTTTAGATTTGTTTTGTGATTCGTTCATCTAGGATATTCGATCTGGTCCCATTTGATTGATCTTCCAGTGTTTCTTGGCAAGTTTGTTTCATATACAGATTATTCACAACTATTTGGAGATGACTTTCACATAAACTTTATAGCAGATTATGAACTGGTATTCTGGTAATTATCATATTTGAGGCATGTTCTTCATTAGGGTTTGGATTATTCAAGATACGTTATTTGATTTTGGAATGTTATAAAGTTGATTCCTCTTCGATTTTTGTTGTGTCGGGGAATTAGGGTTTGGATTTATGTGTAAATAAGCCAAATCTTTTACTTTTTGGTGGTAATTTGTTGGGCCAGTTTAGATTGCTCTTGAACATAACTACATAAGCTACTTTGATGTATATTTCACTTTGGAAGCCAATTTCTCACTATGCAGCTTTAATTTTGGACAAAAAAAAAAAAGCAAAAAGAAAAATGGCTCTAAAACCCTTATGCATCAGATGATATAATATTAAAAGAAACTAACCAGTAAACCATTTGTTATGTACGGCCCAAAATTGATGTCTCTTTGTTGAAGATCGTTCTTTTTTTTTCTGAGGATTATCAAGAATGACGACGTCGGTGTTCTGATTGGGTTTTTGTTGATGACTTTGATGATTAATCTTGGTTTTTGTTGATGACTTTGATGATTCTGTTAGGTTTTTATTATAACTCTATAACCTAATTTCGGTTCAAATTTGGGGATTTTGGAGTCCAATTAGGTTTAGTGAATAGGATTAGAATCTGGATGCGTGGATGGCGTTAAATACTTATGGTTCTATGGAAAATGATATTGTGTAAAGTGTACTTGATTAACTTTTAGGTATTTATTAGGGGATTTGACCTTTTTAAAGTAGTAGTCTATATTTTGGGGCTCAAAGTTTGATTCTGTTGTTAGAGATTATTCTGTTAAGCTACTTATGGTAAAGTGAATTACGGCATTTATTATCTTAGTTTTTCTCAGTTGGACAAACTAATAATATTATGATTAGGATGTATTGTGTCGTTGTTCGTTCATATGGGTCTTGATTTGTCGGTCTTGATGTTGTACCGTTTTTGCTTCAAGATGTTTTTGGGATTTTGTAAAATGTTTTCAGTGTGTAGGACTTATTTTTCTTACACTGGATATTGTGTTTATTGGTACTGATCTGAATTTTATGCAATGTTATGGTCTTCAGCTGTCATATTTCCAGTGGTTCAGAAACAGCATCAGCTTCTTGTAACATTGCTTCTGTGCAATGCAGCTGCCATGGAGGTAATATATTGGAACTTAACAGTTATTATTACTTCTAAATTATAACCACGGAGCTGCAGTCACACAGATCTTGAACTTGCAACGAAGATCCTTTTGATTGTATTTTTTTAATCTTGAGAGGTTTTACATAAGCTCATTGTTACATCGCACTTATAAAAATAATTTGACAGAACTCCACAGCCCACACACAGTAGCTTTATAGCTTTGCAAACTGTTAGGGAGAAGTTGAACATGGTTGCTGAGGTAATTTCAAAGTAAAATTGATAATTGCTTTAATTATTAGTATTAAAATGCAAATAACAATTATTTTAATATAAACTTTCAACGCAAAATCACTAATTATTAGAAGTAGCAATCCATCATTATAAAAAGGAAGATTTGGAATGTTTTTACCTATAGCATGTTATATGGGTATAATAAAAAGAATAGTTAGAAAAGAGAGTAAAGTACACCAATGGTCCCTGCGGTTTATTAAAATTTTAGATTTGGTCCCTGTGGTTTGCACTTTGTGACGCATTTAGTCCTAACCAACAAATTTTAAGATTTTAGCCGGTCCAAGTTGTAGGGACTAAAGGCGTTACAAAGTACAAACCACAGGAACCATCCATCATCCATGTACTTTTGAAAAAAGTTAGGAACTAAATGTGTTACATAGTACAAATCATCACAGGGGCCGCCCGTGTACTTTTGAAAAGTTAGAGACTAGATCTAAATGGCATATATAATAGTTTTTTAAATTTTATATGTGGAATCTTATTTATTTTCAAAGCATAACATATTTTTTTATATTTTTCTCTATGTGCGCTTTTCTTAAAAAAGCCCACGCTTTTTTTGCGCCTTGCGCCTAGGCTCCGGGCGAGGCCAATGCGCCTCGCCTGCGCCTTGCATCTTTGAAAACATAGTTAAAAACACTGTGTTTCGGGGTCAACTTTTTATAACCCACTCAATTTGCTACCTCTATTAACCATGCATAGAAGTTGCAAGTTGAGTAATAAAAGTCTAAAATCACACGAATTTATCCAATTGGATCACTTTGTTATTTCTAGAAAAAGTAAAAATGTTGTTGTAACATATGCAGGTGGAAAAAATGCACTCAATTTAAAATTAAGAATAACAATGAAACAACATTTACAAATTGACGCCTATTTCTTAAGCGTTGTTTGTTATAGGCTGCATTATCATGAACTGTATTCTGTTTATAAATTCAAGAACTCCATTGAATAAAATTCGTAACAAAATTTTGCTGAGCAACGTAAATATCATGTTCAAATTTTTGTTCTTAAGTGTGACTGTGTGATATTTTCGAGCATAAGGGTGTCGGGGGGCCTTCAAAATGAACCCACCAATGAGGGAGTGCCACCTCATTTTTACCCAAAGTGAACCTAAAGTACCCAAATTGCAACGATTTATCCAAATGGTTTAAAGTGACCAGATTCACAAACCAGTTTTTTTACCAATATGCCGAACCCAAAGGGTTTGCGGCGGTGTTCCAGTTTTACCCGATTAACCCAATGGTCTATCCCCCCTTCTGTGACAACCCTCACTAAACCAGGTATCCGTACGATTTAATTAATAATTAATTGCTGCTTAATTACTGTGCTTAACTGAAATTGCTGATGAACTGCTACTTGATTTCTAGTACTTGTATATTCCTGCATCATACTTTACATACCGTCACTACATTATTTTACATGTTAAACCTTAGTGACAAACATGATGCACAAAAGCACAGTAGCATTAGAACGGATAACCTATTGAACATGCTGATAAAGCCAGCATCAGGCAGACACTGCCTCTAAGGGCCTGTATGAGCCAGAAATATTTTACTACACCCATAGTGAGTGTAGGGATACAAGGGTTGTAGAACTGCGTCTCTAGGAATAAGATATAATGACTGGATGTGCCTAAAACGTACTCTAAGCACCAAACACAACACTTTTATTAACATATCAGCTTCTGGCTAACTAATAAAGTGCCAAAACATGAGGAAAATATTCCTGACACATTGGGAAATAAGTTGTGTCACTAAAAATGTTACTTACGACACTTAAAAGCTTACTTAAGCACTTTAACGGATTACTATCCAACCGAACAACCGGACTATACCCGGAACATAAAAATATTGACATTAACAATATTGGTCTTTTTCTGAGCCAGTTAGGGTCCCTGAATACCCTAACACCCGCATTAGAACGCACCACACCACTAACCGAGTTAACCCTAAATCTAACTTGGTTTAACTTAACTAATCATCAACTAACTTGTTAGAATCAAACTAGAACCCCCCCCCCTTTTAGGCCGATCGGCCACCATGTAACTAGAGGGGACACCTCTAGTACAAACTTGGATTATTTTAATTGTTTGTGCTTAATATCTAGAGTGCACAATATCCCTTGGATCATAAACTTCCTAATTGCCTATAAGTAACTTGTATGTGTACATGAGATTAAACATTCACAATTCATCTCAACCAACTCTCTCTCTCTTGCCTCCATCCTCTCGGCCGAGCACCCACACTTCCATCCATCCATCATCCAACTTCAAACATTACATTCCAAGGTTATACAAGTCTTACGGGTCACGCATAAGGAGTCTTGGAGCTAACGGAAGGCGAAGGACCTTTCTACTTTGCTTTTATCCACCTCTTCTTCGCATAGATTCTTCCCTAGCCCCGAGCTAGAGGTATAACACTTAAAACTCATACTCGAACTAATCTAAGGTGGTTAATAAGATTTGTAACGGTTAAAAGTCGGAAACTTGCGTTTTGAAACATTAAAGTCTACTAAAAACATGAATCTTGATGGTTAAAAGCATAATAGTTGTGTAAAAGTTGTAGTACTTGAAAGTTGTGATTATTTAGGCCCGATCTACGTTGTGGTAGCTCGGATCACCATTTAACCCGGTTTGGTTAAGATCATGGATCTTGACATAAGCTTGTTTCGGACGGTACAAGGGTTAAAAGGTTTCACTCTACCACACGAGAAACATGAACTTGTGTAAAAGTATTTTTACTTGTAAAATAGTGTTTAAAACTAGCGGATCTACGTATCTGCAAGTGGTATTTTCAAAGGACCAAGTGTCGAGAAAATCATGTTTTCTAAAAGTCGGATGACACACTAACAAGTATGATTTTTACAAACCACAAGTGTATAAACACTTGTGAAACGAAAGGTTTCGACAAAATAACAATCTTTGTAAAAGATGACGGAAAGATGTAAAGATGGATTTATTCTAAAAACGAGGTTTTTACGTGATTAAACTATTTTATACAAAGATCCACAAACTATAACGGGATCTACACTATAGTTTTCGGAAAAACTACAAGTTCATGTGATCATGCGATTTACATACTTGTCGACTAGCTTGATGTGTCGGAAATTGTTTGATTGAATAAAGAAGTGGTTGAAATGATTTTGTAAAAGAAAATGATACGCTTGAAAGCGTGGCCACCTCCAGTTACAGGGGAAACTCTGGCGAAATTTTTTCTAAAAACATAACACTTAGAATTATTTACAAGTGTTAGAATTATTTTTGATATGTTTTCAAAATATATTTCGCCATGACTTTATTTACAAATATTCGGAGGTGGGATTTTCACAAAATTAAACGTGATAAATATATATTTGGTAAATATAATTTTTCACAACACTGTTTATGATTATTTTGTGAAAATACACAAATATTATTTTTAGAGTAAAAATAATATTTACAAACGTTGACGAATCCAAAATAATACGAACGCTTTCGCGATAAACATATAAGTTACAACGGTAATTATTATTACCACACGATTACTAAAACGTAACTTACGCATTATACGGAAATGATTATGAACGAATATTTTATCAACGTATTATTTTTGGGGAAAAATTATGTGAAATGGAAATATAATATTTTTGAGAAAAATATTTATATTTGGAATTAGAAATGAAAATATATTAAGTGAGACTTAATATTATAAATTGAACGCACATGTATTAAATCCCCCATCCTTGGGAAGGAGATTAACTACCAAGTACATGCAAAATATAAACACGAAATAGTTGTCTAACTATTTCCCAAAAACCTAAACTATAAAGCTAAGGCACGGCCATCCGTCTAATAGAATTAGTGCATGTAGGTCATCGCACAGCTGACATTCGGAGTACTTGGTAGAGACGCACTGACTGTGAGTTCATGTCCCCCTTTTCTCTTAACTGTTTTCAGTTTTATAAACTGCGGGGGTGAAATACATGTTATTATGATTACTAGTACTTTATACATGGTATGGTTAGCGTAAGGAGGTTTACTACTTAGATCATGTGAGTGGGTAGGCGCAACTTGAGGCCATTAATCCTCATTGTAGGACCGAGGGACAGTAGCGGTAGATCTATCTGGGTGTAGCGAGCCCAGCCCAGGCCCAGCATAACGGACCTCGGGGTGACTTTGTGCCCAACGCATAAATCCGCTAGGTTTGAGTCTTCCTACTTGCACTTCACACATATCAATGGCCTTGCAAACCATTGGTGATCTCTTTTTCCTTATTTGCTACATACCAGAGTTTTTGATAAATACAAAGGTTTATTTACTCACTTACACATGAACTCGCTCAACATTATTGTTGATTTTTCAACTTACATGTATTTCAGGGAATTAAAAGATCTGGCACGGTATGGCGCGTTTTCCCGCTGCACTAGTTTCCAAGGTCATCCGGGGTTTAGGGAATGTGACTCTTTCCTGGACAAGTCACAGTCCTTAAACTGTGTTTATGATATGTTTGAGTTTGTATTGTCTGTTGAACAAGATTATGGTTGTTAGGGTGTTTCCCGTTAAAACAATGTTATGGTATTTTCGGTTTTAAACTTAATGGATGATCTTGCATATTTTTAAATTCATATAGCTTTGTTATGATTAAGCTATGGTATTAAGAAGTCACACCAAATTAACCACGCTTCCGCAAAGCCAGGGTGTGACAGCTTGGTATCAGAGCCAGGTTCATAGCGAACTAGGATTCCTTCTCGAGTCTAGACTATGATCACTAGGGCTCTCACGAAAACATTTTTACTGCATACCACTTAAGTCCAGATCCAAAACGTTTTTTTATAAACAAATGTTGAGCGCATTTTATTTATTATTTTTAGGCTCAGTCTGGGAGGCTGAGGCTCGGTCTGGGAGGCCGAGGCTCGATCTAATAGATCGAGGTAGTTGTCTAGTGGGACTAGGGAGTCAGTCTGGGAGGCTGGGAGAATTGGCTAGTGGGACTAGGGAGTCAGTCTGGGAGGCTGGGAGAATTGGCTAGTGGGACTAGAGAATCAGTCTAGGAGGCTGGGAGAATTGGCTAGTGGGACTAGGAAGAGCAGTCTGGGAGGCTGGGAGGCTAGTGGGACTAGGAGGATTATGTGATATCTTACTTGGTAACTTATGTGATTATGATTGATTATTTGTACATACTTGTGTCTATGTTACAGACTCATGGACTCAGCCGGTACTGGTGATTCGGACACCACTGGACCCAGACCTATCGTATCTGACGACCTCGTATCCTCAGAGCACGAGGTGCACACCTCTGACTACACCAGCACGGACGATGACGATTTCCAGCCCTTCGCACTACCTGAGGGTGCTGATGAGCCTGCAGATGGCCCTCCTGCTGAGTACCTACCCCTAGTAGTGATTCCGGCTCCTATACCTTTAGCCGTTTATCCAGCATATGACTTACTTCTTGACGCCGAGGCTGACGGCGATATCGATCTGTTTGAGGATGAGCCTATCGAGGATGAGATCCCGGACGCAGCCCTACTTCCTGCTGGCGATCTTCTGATGATCGCTGATGCTCCTGCCGAGGACTCACCTGCACATTCACCGGTCCCAGACTCTTTTGAGTCTGTGGCATCCGCACCTTCTCACGAGGTGAGCGCACAGCACTTTGCACATGACTCGGATCCTGACCAGGCATCCTCTGCTGCACCTATTCCGAGCTTTGCGTTTGACCATGATGACATAGAGGATTCTGATCCCATCTTTCCTCCGGGATTCGACCCAGATCATGATATTGAGTTTATCCCGATGGACCAGCCCATGGAGGATCCCGCTGATCCAGTTGATCCTATTGATCCCGAGTTCGATTTCGAGATGGCTTTTGATGACCATGAGCCTGCCTTGGCTCCTGAGCAGGCAGCTGCTCTAGATCCTATGCCCGAGCATGACCCCGTACATGCTGGCATCCCAGTTGAGCCTGTTCTAGCTGACCCGCCTGTCGATGATCATCTGGAGGATGATCATGTTATTGCTGTCGATCCTGTTGTTCCTCCACCTTTTGTTGCTGATATACCAGTTGACCATCCTGTTGATCACGTTGCACCAGTTGATCCTGTTGTTGCTCCCCCATTTGATCCCGTTCCACTTGAGCCTGAGCACGCACTGTTTGCAGACCACATGGATCCACCGGATGAGCATGCACAGCACGGTTGGATACCTGCTGATGAGGATGTTCCATCTTTGCCCCCTCAGATCCCTGTTACACGACATGTTGATTTCACTTTTCAGGTTCCTCAGTTTGTACCTCCAGCGAGGCCTGGAGAGGGTTCTTCAGCCCATCCTTTTGGGCACGTACCGATGTCTATCCCCTTCATGCCCCAGATGTCATCTGTTCCACCCTCTACTTCACCATTTCATGTGGCACCGTTTGACCCCACCAGTGAGCCTTTGCTTTGGTCGACACCACCAGTCATGCCACCTACTGATCCTTACCATCCATTTCATGTGGGACACACTATAGAGGATGTTTTGATGTCCTTCGTTTATCAGCACGAGTCACACACGCAGCGTCTACAGGAGCTTGAGAGAGCTCAGCTGCCACCATGTTCATGCCATGGTCAGACACACTCTCCTCTTCAGCCATGTCGATCATTACCCCCAGATTATGCTGCTCGCCTCTTTACACTAGAGCAGCAGGTTGCTTCTGTTATTCGTACTCAGCGAGCTATGGAGGAGGACTGGCTCCAGTTACGTCGCTTGCTTTACACTTACCTTCCCCCTCCTCCACCGCCATCTGTATAGAGCTCATCAGTACTGCTTGTGTAGACGTTGGTGAGAGGACCGCGATTGCTTCTGGTTGCACAACATTTTTGGAGACTACATGATGATACTGACTTTTGACACATACTTGATGTATTTGATGTATTTGACACTGATTTGATATAGCTTTTGGACAGGGGTGATGTAGCCCCTAGTTGATTGATGATTGTATGACACAATGATGTACTGATACACTTATTCTGTGGTCTCGATATATATGGCAATCGCAGTGTTCTCATCATATTTGATTCGCTTGATCGCTTATTTACATTATTATGACATGGGATGTTGTGTGTATATTTTTATGACATGGGATGTTGTGTGATCCATATTTGTGATATATTGATAACATGAGATGTTATGTGTTATTACTATTATTATACGTACGTTATATTATGGCCTGACCGACGTAAACACATCTTTTAGAAGATGCCACCAAGACGCGAAATGCGCATGCCCACCTCGGAGGCAGAACTTCAAGAGATAATTGCTGCAGCTATAGCACAACACGAGGCCCTATGCTCTGAACCTAGCAGAGGTACCTCAGAAAATAACGGTTGTCCCTACTGGCACTTCCTCAACTACAAGCCTCCGAAGTTCGACGGCACTGGAGGTGCCATAGCTTTTGTGAAATGGATTGAAAGTATGGATTCCATCTTTCGAATGAGTGGTTGTACGCCAGAACAACAAGTCCTATACGTTTCTGAGTTGTTTCAAGATGGAACTCGACTATGGTGGAACCTTCAGGTTCAAATAAAGGGAGAAACCGCAGCATATGCATTATCATGGGATGAACTGAAGGGAATGATGCATAAGAAGTATTGCTCCCAAGCGGAAACCCAGAAGTTGGAAGGGGAATTCCAGAGCCTGATGATGGAAGGTCCAAAAATGTTGGGATACATGCAAAGACTTCATGACTTGGCACGAGTTGTTCCCCACTTAGCGGAACCAGAAATGAGGAAATTGGGACAGTTCATTTAGGAACTGGCACCACAAGTCTTGAGCTTGATGACAGCATCTACGCCACCAACAACTATTGCTGCAAGCAAGATGGGTTTGGCACTGGTTACAGAAGCAATTAGACTAGAAAAACTTGCAAACCCCGACAAGAAGAAGGAAACTCCAGGGGAGACATCCGAGAAGAACAAAAGAAAGCTCAATGAATTTCAAGGAGGTAATCGGGCAAATAACAAGAACAAGGCCAAAAAGGAAAGGGGGTACAGGGGTAAACTACCTAAGTGCGAAGAATGCCTGCGCCATCATATCGGGGCATGCAAAAATGGAAAGTGTGATAACTGTGGCAGGGTGGGACACTACAAGGAGGAATGTTACCGCCGGAAGAAACGTGGAAATCAAGGTCAAGATGGTAGTGGAAAACACGAAGTAAACAACGACCACAGTAACTATCAGGACGGAAGTGGAGATATGGGGCACCTTGGGAAGGATTGCCCAAGAGAGGTTAACCAAGACCATGAAGGAGCTTCCCACATCGGAGCTTGTGAAGCATGCCAGGATCCAGGCGTGATTACTAGTACGTTCTCTATTAACCAAAAACTTTTGCATCTATTTTGTTTGACACTAGTGCCGACTATAGCTTCGTGTCATTAGAATTTAAGAACATGCTTGGTTTAGCCGCTAGTAAGTTGATACTCCGTACTCGATCGAGTTGGCGAATGGGAAGTTAGTAGAAGCTAATGAGGTGATTCGAGGTTGCGTAATCGAATTGGGAGAGCGTGAGTTCGCTCTAGATCTACTACCAGTCCAGTTGGGAAGCTTCGACGTGGTAGTAGGAATGGATTGGTTATCGAGTAACAAGGCCGAGATAGTTTGTCATGAGAAGGTCGTTCGTATCCCGACCGAAGATGGTGAGACCATTGTTGTTCACGGAGAGAAGCGTGAGACGCCGTTGAGGATTATTAGCTGCCTGAAAGCAAGAAAGTGTTTGCAGAAAGGATGTGTTGCTTTCCTGGCACACATTGTAGATAAGAAGGCTGCTGAGCCAAAGATCGAAGACATCCCTGTCGTAAGGGAATATCCAGAAGTCTTCCCAGAAGATTTGCCTGGCTTGCCGCCTCAAAGGCAAGTGGAATTCCGCATTGACTTAGTTCCAGGCGCCGCTGTGGCTAAGGCACCCTACAGACTTGCTCCGTCTGAGATGCAAGAACTGTCGACGCAACTTCAAGAGTTGTTAGACAAGGGATTTATCCGACCGAGCTTCTCGCCTTGGGGAGCTCCAGTTTTGTTTGTCAAGAAGAAGGACGGTAGTTTCCGTATGTGCATTGACTACAGAGAGTTGAGCAAGCTGACGATCAAGAATAGGTATCCCCTGCCAAGAATCGATGATCTGTTTGACCAACTACAAGGTTCAAGCTTCTATTCGAAGATCGATCTCCGATCTGGATACCATCAGTTAAGGATACAGGAGGAGAGTATCCCAAAGACAGCCTTCAGAACTCGATATGGACACTACGAGTTTCTCGTTATGCCGTTTGGTTTGACAAACGCACTTGCAGTGTTCATGGATTTGATGAATCGAGTTTGTAAGCCGTACTTGGATAAGTTCGTGATTGTATTCATCGATGATATTTTGATTTATTCAAAGACAAAGGCTGAGCACGAGCAGCACTTAAGAGCCATTCTGGAGCTGCTAAAGAAGGAACAGTTGTACGCCAAGTTCTCTAAGTGCGAGTTTTGGCTACGAGAAGTGCAATTCCTTGGGCACGTGGTAAACGGAGATGGAATCCACGTGGATCCAACCAAGATCGAGGCGATCAAGGATTGGGAAACGCCAAAGACGCCAACCGAGATTCGGCAATTCCTGGGTTTGGCTGGCTACTACCGCAGATTCATTGAGGATTTTTCAAAGATCGCTCAACCATTGACGCTCCTCACTCAGAAGGACAAGAAGTTTGATTGGGGAATCAAACAGGAAGAAGCGTTCCAGATATTGAAAGATTAGCTTTGCAACGCGCCAATCTTAGCCCTACCGGAAGGTACAGATGATTTTGTGGTATACTGCGACGCTTCGCGTCAAGGATTGGGTTGTGTGTTGATGCAACGCCAAAAGGTTATTGCCTACGCGTCACGCCAGCTGAAGGTACATGAGAAGAACTATACCACACATGATTTGGAACTAGGCGCAGTGGTTTTTACATTAAAGATCTGGAGACACTACCTTTATGGTACGAAGTGCACAATCTTCACAGATCACAAGAGCCTCCAACACATATTCAACCAGAAGGAGTTGAATATGAGGCAAAGACGATGGGTAGAACTGTTGAATGACTACGACTGCGAGATTAAGTATCATCCAGGGAAGGCGAATGTGGTCGCCGATGCCCTACGTCGAAAGGAGAGAATCAAGCCCATAAGGGTTAGGGCTTTGGAGATGGTTATTCGAACCGATTTTCCTCTGCGCATTCGTGCCGCGCAGAGAGAAGCTTTCAAGGAAAGAAACCTTGAAGAAGAGTATCTCCGTGGGATGGAGAAGTTATTGGTACCAAACAAGGAAGGAAAGTTGTGTTTTGAGAAAAGAATTTGGGTTCCTCTGTTTGGTGGTTTAAGGAAGGTTATTTTCGATGAAGCTCACAAGTCGCGGTACTCTATCCATCCTGGAGCGGATAAGATGTACCAGGATCTTAAAGATTATTATTGGTGGCCTAGGATGAAAGGCGATGTGGTTGTTTATGTGAGCAGATGTTTAACATGCGCCAAGGTTAAGGCGGAATACCAGAAGCCTTCGGGACTTCTGCAGCAACCAGAGATTCCCAAGTGGAAATGGGAACAAATCTCTATGGATTTTATTACGAAGTTGCCAAGAACGCCAAGAGGCCATGACACTATTTGGGTAATAGTGGACCGCTTAACGAAGTCAGCACACTTCCTACCTATCCGAGAGAAGGATAATACGAGCAAACTGGCCGAAATTTACATGAGAGAGATTGTTACACGCCATGGAGTACCTCTCTCAATCATCTCCGATAGAGACGGAAGGTTCGTATCGAGGATATGGCAATCCTTCCAGGAAGCTTTTGGCTCAAAATTGAATCTGAGCACTGGTTTTCACCCGCAGACCGACGGCCAAAGTGAGCGGACGATTCAGACGTTGGAGGACATGCTGAGAGCATGTGTGATGGATTTAGGCGGTAGCTGGGATAAACATTTGCCTCTGGTTGAGTTTTCATACAACAACAGCTACCACACCAGTATTGGTGTCGCGCCATTCGAAGCTTTATATGGGCGCAAGTGCAGATCACCGCTCTGTTGGTCTGACACAGGTGATAGACAGTTGGTTGGTCCTGACATGGTACAGGAAACCATAGATAAGATCGCACAGATACGAGATCGCATCAGTGCGACTCGTGACCGGCAGAAAGCCTACGCGGATCGAAGCAGGAAACCTCTAGAGTTTGAGGTTGGTGATATGGTTTTGTTGAAGGTATCACCCTAGAAGGGTGTGGCACGCTTTGGGAAGCGTGGGAAGTTGAATCCGCGATATATTGGACCGTTTAGGATTCTGGAAAGAATCGGGTACGTAGCATACAAGCTGGACTTACCTGCTGAACTGAATGGTGTTCACGATACATTTCATGTATCCAATCTGAAGAGAAGTCCAACACAAGATACCGTTGCCATTCCCACCGACGAAATTCATGTTGGCGACACGCTCCATTTCGTTGAAGAACCTGTTGAGGTCACGGATTGGAAAGTAAACAAGACCCGCCGGAGCAGTGTCAAGCTCGTCAAAGTTCGTTGGAATGCTATACATGGTCCTGAATTCACCTGGGAGCGTGAGGACCGAATGAAAGAGAAATACCCCCACTTATTTCCTAAGAACCCTGCTTCTATAAGCAGAACTTAAAATTTCGGGACGAAATTTCTTTAACGGGGGGAGAATGTGACAACCCTCACTAAACCAGGTATCCGTACGATTTAATTAATAATTAATTGCTGCTTAATTACTGTGCTTAACTGAAATTGCTGATAAACTGCTACTTTATTTCTAGTACTTGTATATTCCTGCGTCGTACTTTACATACCGTCACTACATTATTTTACATGTTAAACCTTAGTGACAAACATGATGCACAAAAGCACAGTAGCATTAGAACGGATAACCTATTGAACATGCTGATAAAGCCAGCATCAGGCAGACACTGCCTCTAAGGGCCTGTATGAGCCAGAAATATTTTACTACACCCATAGTGAGTGTAGGGATACAAGGGTTATAGAACTGCGTCTCTAGGAATAAGATATAATGACTGGATGTGCCTAAAACGTACTCTAAGCACCAAACACAGCACTTTTATTAACATATCAGCTTCTGGCTAACTAATAAAGTGCCAAAACATGAGGAAAGTATTCCTGACACATTGGGAAATAAGTTGTGTCACTAAAAATGTTACTTACGACACTTAAAAGCTTACTTAAGCACTTTAACGGATTACTATCCAACCGAACAACCGGACTATACCCGGAACATAAAAATATTGACATTAACAATATTGGTCTTTTTCTGAGCCAGTTAGGGTCCCTGAATACCCTAACACCCGCATTAGAACGCACCACACCACTAACCGAGTTAACCCTAAATCTAACTTGGTTTAACTTAACTAATCATCAACTAACTTGTTGGAATCAAACTAGAACCCCCCCCCTTTTAGGCCGATCGGCCACCATGTAACTAGAGGGGACACCTCTAGTACAAACTTGGATTATTTTAATTGTTTGTGCTTAATATCTAGAGTGCACAATATCCCTTGGATCATAAACTTCCTAATTGCCTATAAGTAACTTGTATGTGTACATGAGATTAAACATTCACAATTCATCTCAACCAACTCTCTCTCTCTCTTGCCTCCATCCTCTCGGCCGAGCACCCACACTTCCATCCATCCATCATCCAACTTCAAACATTACATTCCAAGGTTATACAAGTCTTACGGGTCACGCATAAGGAGTCTTGGAGCTAACGGAAGGCGAAGGACCTTTCTACTTTGCTTTTATCCACCTCTTCTTCGCATAGATTCTTCCCTAGCCCCGAGCTAGAGGTATAATACTTAAAACTCATACTCGAACTAATCTAAGGTGGTTAATAAGATTTGTAACGGTTAAAAGTCGGAAACTTGCGTTTTGAAACATTAAAGTCTACTAAAAACATGAATCTTGATGGTTAAAAGCATAATAGTTGTGTAAAAGTTGTAGTACTTGAAAGTTGTGATTATTTAGGCCCGATCTACGTTGTGGTAGCTCGGATCACCATTTAACCCGGTTTGGTTAAGATCATGGATCTTGACATAAGCTTGTTTCGGACGGTACAAGGGTTAAAAGGTTTCACTCTACCACACGAGAAACATGAACTTGTGTAAAAGTATTTTTACTTGTAAAATAGTGTTTAAAACTAGCGGATCTACGTATCTGCAAGTGGTATTTTCAAAGGACCAAGTGTCGAGAAAATCATGTTTTCTAAAAGTCGGATGACACACTAACAAGTATGATTTTTACAAACCACAAGTGTATAAACACTTGTGAAACGAAAGGTTTCGACAAAATAACAATCTTTGTAAAAGATGACGGAAAGATGTAAAGATGGATTTATTCTAAAAACGAGGTTTTTACGTGATTAAACTATTTTATACAAAGATCCACAAACTATAACGGGATCTACACTATAGTTTTCGGAAAAACTACAAGTTCATGTGATCATGCGATTTACATACTTGTCGACTAGCTTGATGTGTCGGAAATTGTTTGATTGAATAAAGAAGTGGTTGAAATGATTATGTAAAAGAAAATGATACGCTTGAAAGCGTGGCCACCTCCAGTTACAGGGGAAACTCTGGCGAAATTTTTTCTAAAAACATAACACTTAGAATTATTTACAAGTGTTAGAATTATTTTTGATATGTTTTCAAAATATATTTCGCCATGACTTTATTTACAAATATTCGGAGGTGGGATTTTCACAAAATTAAACGTGATAAATATATATTTGGTAAATATAATTTTTCACAACACTGTTTATGATTATTTTGTGAAAATACACAAATATTATTTTTAGAGTAAAAATAATATTTACAAACGTTGACGAATCCAAAATAATACGAACGCTTTCACGATAAACATATAAGTTACAACGGTAATTATTATTACCACACGATTACTAAAACGTAACTTACGCATTATACGGAAATGATTATGAACGAATATTTTATCAACGTATTATTTTTGGGGAAAAATTATGTGAAATGGAAATATAATATTTTTGAGAAAAATATTTATATTTGGAATTAGAAATGAAAATATATTAAGTGAGACTTAATATTATAAATTGAACGCACATGTATTAAATCCCCCATCCTTGGGAAGGAGATTAACTACCAAGTACATGCAAAATATAAACACGAAATAGTTGTCTAACTATTTCCCAAAAACCTAAACTATAAAGCTAAGGCACGGCCATCCGTCTAATAGAATTAGTGCATGTAGGTCGTCGCACAGCTGACATTCGGAGTACTTGGTAGAGACGCACTGACTGTGAGTTCATGTCCCCCTTTTCTCTTAACTGTTTTCAGTTTTATAAACTGCGGGGGTGAAATACATGTTATTATGATTACTAGTACTTTATACATGGTATGGTTAGCGTAAGGAGGTTTACTACTTAGATCATGTGAGTGGGTAGGCGCAACTTGAGGCCATTAATCCTCATTGTAGGACCGAGGGACAGTAGCGGTAGATCTATCTGGGTGTAGCGAGCCCAGCCCCAGGCCCAGCATAACGGACCTCGGGGTGACTTTGTGCCCAACGCATAAATCCGCTAGGTTTGAGTCTTCCTACTTGCACTTCACACATATCAATGGCCTTGCAAACCATTGGTGATCTCTTTTTCCTTATTTGCTACATACCAGGGTTTTTGATAAATACAAAGGTTTATTTACTCACTTACACATGAACTCGCTCAACATTATTGTTGATTTTTCAACTTACATGTATTTCAGGGAATTAAAAGATCTGGCACGGTATGACGCATTTTCCCGCTGCACTAGTTTCCAAGGTCATCCGGGGTTTAGGGAATGTGACTCTTTCCTGGACAAGTCACAGTCCTTAAACTGTGTTTATGATATGTTTGAGTTTGTATTGTCTGTTGAACAAGATTATGGTTGTTAGGGTGTTTCCCGTTAAAACGATGTTATGGTATATTCGGTTTTAAACTTAATGGATGATCTTGCATATTTTTAAATTCATATAGCTTTGTTATGATTAAGCTATGGTATTAAGAAGTCACACCAAATTAACCACGCTTCCGCAAAGCCAGGGTGTGACACCTTCACCCTAACAACAATACTTCAAGTTGTTTTTTCAGTTACCATTAGACTTGCGGGACCCACCAATACCCTGTTAATTGTCAATCTTTGGGGTTGTATTTATTTGTATAGATGAATAAAGTCATAATCCCAACAACTACTTGATAATATCCGTTTGTTTCTGTATATTGTTTTTTTTAACTTACAAGTTGACAGGGGAGACTTCTTGCTCGGGCAGGTGATTATGATCGAGCTGCAGATATATTTCAGAAAGTTTTTAAAAATTTTGGTATACTTTCATCTTCTATTCACGCATGTGTATAATTTAGCTTATGTCTTTTTACTGTATGTTATTTTTATGAAGTTTTTGTGCTTCCCAACTTTTCATTGTTGTTTCGGTGAAGCTTGGAACTGATGGTGCTTCTCAGCTGTCTATGGCTTAAAGGCATTGAACCTTATTAGGTAGCCGTTCATCTGCTAGAGGTCATTATGGTGGTCAATATACTTCAGTGTACGGTTCAACTGCACACGACAGTGTTCTGTAGGTCAGTGAACTATTTGATCAGTAAAATGAGTTTAAGGGCTGTTTGGCAACATATATATACTCTTGGAAACATATATATACTTTTACTTTACTGCATAATACTCTCACATCGATTTGTATTAGTTTCCTTCACAAGTTCACAACTTAATCGTGGTGATCCATGGAGTGTGCACAGAATATGAACCGCACTAAAGACGACCGCAGATGTGGATATGTGTAGTGTTTTGTGTCCACAACTTATGATGGTTTTGGTGGCGTTGATTGTTGGTGATTGCGGCGGCAGAGATGGTTGGTGTGGTTGTGGCGGAGATGGTTGATGGTGGCTACGGTGGTGGCGGATTAGCAATGGTTTGATGGTGGTGGCGATGGCTGTGGTGGTGGCAATGTGGTTGACGGTGGTTGCGGTGGTGGCATTGGTTGACGGTGTCTATGGTGGTGGCGTTGGTTGACGGTAGCTAAGGTGGTGGCTTCGGGTGATGGTGGTTGTCGCAGAGGCAATGGTTGGTGTTGGGTACGTTGTTGGGGATGGTTCCGGTGGTGACAAGGCTCGCCCTTCGAGAAGGGCTACTTAGAAAAATAACAACACTTTTTCCCTTTGCCGTTATTGTTGAGGTTTTCTATATGCAGGTGTGTTATGGTGTTTCCATTTTTTGTAGGTTACATGCTTTATAACTGTGAATAAATTTATAGCTCATTGTTAGTTGATTATTTGTGTTTCATCACCAGAGAACTAAGGTTGTTCACTTCATGTGTTTTTTTTTCTTTGCTGATTATATGAACTTATGATTTTTTTTTTAATCACAGTTGTGGTTGTGCTAAGTCCATTCATACCTTATATCCTCCTATGGTGCTTAACTATTTCTTATTTGATTAGCATCTAAACTCATAAGGCTCGCCACAATTGAACTTATATCTTGCACGCAACAGGGCGCATCATGCGTTTCTCCGCATCAATATTGCATTAGAGAATCTTAGCGCATCGCCACACTTGATATGTTTTTAGCATCACATCATGCATCATGCGCACGTTTAAGACCAATCTCATAAAGGTAAAAAGGGTGGGTGGTTACGTGTGATTTGGAGGTAATTTTATACCTCATTTATTTATTAAGCATAGATTTTCTTCTGTTAGACTTAAAGACACGATGTTGCAGATTCTGATGAAGATTTCATCTATAGTTATGTTTAGTGTTATCTTTAGATAAAGCTATTCGTGTTCGGATGCTTGATGAAATATATTTTGTTATTTTACTCATTAATGGCAACATTATCATGTCTAATTCAGATCTTCTTTGTTTTCACACTCAGTATATTGACCGAGCTGTGCGAGAAAAGAGAGACTGAATTAATGCAAACATTGCCGTATTGTTGCAAGGTTCACACTGTTGCTTAACAAAGGCAAACTTCAGGTAGAATATGCTATTATGGTTGATTTTAGATACATTTGTAGCGTTAATTGGTTTAAATTTGAATTGGAATTTTAAGTTTTACTAGGGGTTTAGATTTGATTATAAAGACTCAGAGTTGAAGGTGATTAAAGCATATACCATTACTGTGAGGTAGTTTTTTGTTTACAAGTAGTTTATTATGTACGTATTTTAGTCTCATGCTAACAATTAAAATAGATTCGCCGGGTAGCAATGGAAGTTCGTTACCTGGTGTCGACATGACAGACAACTGCTTTGAATGGAGATTCAACTGGTATATTATCTCTGTTGAGTTGGATAACTTATGGCAATGCTGAAACTTTCTTATCTATCTGTAATATTGAATTTGTTTTGCAGGTTAATAGGTTGTGGGAGTTGAGTAAAGAACAGTGGGATGCCATTTGGTTGTGGTTCTGGTGCAGAGTACACATATAGTGAAAAAGAGGTGTTGCATGAATAATTTTAATGTAAATGTAACGTGTTTTCTTAGATTTTTTAATTGCAGTTATTGTTATATGATGACTTAATAACATAGGTTTTTATTGTGCGGACTAACCCGACCCGAACCGAAACCCAAGTCAGTGAAATTTCCAGAACCGAGCATCAAACATTGGCTTTTATTTTGGGTCAAGTTTCCATGGTCTTTGCTTTTCGGGCATCGGCTTGAAGACCAAGATCGACATCATTCACAACCCAGCGAATTGTCCATTGCTTTTCTTACTCATCATCATCCTTCCATCTAAGCAAAATTGCTTTAAAATATCCTTTAGCAGTTTGTAAATATAAAATACCCTTCTACAACTATAAAATAGACTTATATTATGGAATAAGATTCAATATTGTCAATCAAATTACGTAACTTAGATTTGGAATACCATCAACGAAAATTGGTGTGGTTTTACATCAGAAAGAATTATGAGGTGTTTTACTTATGCGTTACGTATTTAACAATGTTTTAAAAAGCAGTTTTTAAATCAAATCGGATTAGGCTAAAAAATGTTTCAACCGGTTGAATCAAGTTGTACCGAGCGGTTCAACCGGGTTGACTACCTAACTCTATAATTTCACAAATTACAACATCAACTCAAAAAATCATCCAAAAATGCATGATTACATATTAAAGATTAAAAAATGTTTCAAAAGTAAATCCATAATAAAAAATTATCTAAAAGATAATCGAAAATCATTCAATTTTCCAACAAGCATTTTTAAATGAAAGTGTACGATATGTTTAAGTCATTTGGATGTTGAATACATCAAGTTAACGATCGCATAAAAGATGAAATCACTATTGTTGCCATCCTCATCAACTAGAGGATAATTATTTTCGTTTCATACAATATTAAATAAGAACTTTTAGTTACGAATAATCATAATATATAAAAATTACGTAAGATAAGTAATATATGTAATAAAAATAGGTAACAACCCAAACTAAAATAACCTTGGCTGGTACTGGTATTACGTTTCAAACCGGTATACCAGATTTTACCGCCGGTACAAACCTTATGCCGTTTCACTTATTTACCGGGGTGTTTCGTACCGGATTTACATCTAGAAATGGTAATACCGGTATAATCGGCAGGTTTTTAAAACATTGGTATTTAATAAACATTTACTTTTAACAAATGTGTTAAGAGTTATGTATTCTCTAACGGGTTAAAAAAGGAAATATATCTCAATTATCTTCTTTTAATGTGTTTAAAAGTTTTGTTGTGGAAAGTTTGATGTGGAAAGTTTTTGTTATGTTTTTTACTTAGGTCATGTGTGGCTTCATGTACAATTGTGTTAAATACTCGGTTTAGGTAGCATTGGGTCAGGTTTGGTAATCGGATTTTGGTTAAAAAACGTAAAAACATAAGTACCTTTATTTCTTTGGGATTATGGTAAAAAAAGTGGTTTGGCTCAACTCATTTCTTCATAAGTGCTTTGGCTTAACCGGTACCGTATCGCATAGCATAGGGGTGCACATGTAAAGAAAACGAAGGAGGCGCCCCATGGAAAAAAAGTGTTATTTTACGCCAAATAACGTTTGAAAACATGTTTTTAATTTCAACATTGGTACCGCATAGTATTGACACCAAATTTTAACTTATTTATTTAAACACTTAATAACGTTTGAAAACGTGTCTTTTAATTTATTTAATGACATAATTAGATTATAAATTAATTTTTTCTGCCCGGGATGTTCCCGGGTTATAAAGATTCACAACTACATGGTATATTTTTATTAATTAATATATATAGATGTATATTTATTTTTTAGATATAAAGATTCACAACCCGGGAGTATTCCCGGGTGATAACCTAGTCTATACTATATAATAAAAGAAACCTGATTTGGGACACATGTCATTCAATGAGGGCATTAATACTTTATTGATAAATTTTAAATTTTAAATTAAAAAGATTTAAATATTATATTTGAATTTTATTTTGATTGTAATTAACATATTTATTTTAAACAAATGGATTCGTAATTATTATATATTTTAAGCACGTTATTTAATCTTTTCAAATTTTCTGTTATTTGTTTAATGATGATAATGATAATGGTTTATCTGTTTCTTATTTTTTTAAATATTTTATTTGTTTATATGGGTTTGGGCATATACTATGATGATACGGTTATCAAGTTCTCATTTAAATTTTTATATGCACATTAGGTTATTGTCCCGTGTAATACACGAGGTGAATCATAATTATAATATGAAATAAAAAAAATATGTTCATAATATGATCTAAGTATATATAATATAGAGTAATATGCAGACTAAATACGAAATAAATATTGAAGTTTGTATACCCATTCATAATAATATGATCTGTTATTTGTTTTAGGATTTGTCATAGGAACTTAAATAAAAGAAACCTGATTTGGGACATATGTCATTCAATGAGGGCATCAATACTTTATTGATAAATTTTAAATTAAAAAGATTTAAATATTATATTAGAATTTTATTTTGATTGTAATTAACATATTTATTTTAAACAAATGGATTCATAATTATTATATATTTTAAGCACGTTATTTAATCTTTTCAAATTTCTGTTAGTTGTGATCCGTGGACGTTGATTAAGATATTGCCTTGTACCCATTATTTCAATTCCAGTTGTTAAAAACCAGGCCATTTTTTATTGGGCCTTGTCACGTGATTCAAAACGTTTTCGCTATCAAAATAGAAGAACACATCATGTTTTTTTTAGATAAGTTTATCATGTCAAATAAGTAATATGCATATTATCTATGTCACATAGAAAACATCATGTATTTTTATATAAGTTAGATATGTGTTTTAAAACAAGGTAAGCTCTTAACATACATATTTTTTCCTATTGTAACTAAGATGTAGAGGTCTGTGAAAGGTATCTTCACATTCGGAATGTCATAACTTTTTTTTTTTTAAAATTTAGATTTACTTAGTTGTCGTATGGTGTCTAATGTCTTTATTTTTATTTTTTTTCACGTATATATATGTTTCATTGGTTCAATTGTACATGTAAAGTATTACACTATATATAGTATTTTCTCAACTACAGTTAATTGGTTTTATTGATTCAATTTTTTTTCTATTCATTTACATTACTTTAATCTGTCTAGAAGTCCATTTTAGACCTTTCAAATGGTATGAGACATATTACATCATCAAGAATTTTTATTGGTTTCATTACTAATTGTGATAAAAGTAATTATTTCGTACAATTCATATTGGTTTATAGCTTTGAATACGAGCATACCTTATATTAATGTTAATGATAGCGAAAGTGAGGAAACTATATTTGGATGGTAGAAAATATAATATTATGCCAACATTAACCCGTCAGAATAATCTATTATCAAATAAAATCAGACACGTTACCTTTGAACAAGAAAATGTCACAATAAATATTAGTAGTGGTACAAAATTTTAAGTTCCTATGACAAATCATAAAACAAATAACAGATCATATTATTACGAATGGCTATACAAACTTTAATATTTATTCGTATTTGGTCTGCATATTACTCTATATTATATATACTTAGATCATATTATGAACATATTTTTTTATTTCACATTATAATTATGATTAACCCCGTGTATTACACGGGACAATAACCTAGTTATAGTTATATATATATTAAGTTTTAATCTTTTAAATTGAAAAAACATAGAAACTAAAAGAGAGACAATTATCAAAATAAAAAACCCACAAAATGTTATGGTCAAAAACAGAAATATCAAAAGTATTAAATATTAAGTTTTCATTTTAAATTAAAAAGATATAGAAACTAAAAGTGAGATTATTGTCAAAACTAAAAACCCACAAAAAAAAATTGTGGTAAAAAACAAAAATATTAAAACTTCTTTGTAGCTAAGAAGATGTTATTTAATATATATAATATTAATGTTGAGTTTATGAGATTAGTCAAAGTCTCGAGATTACAAAGAACGGTAGATTACTACGATATTCTTAGCTCGCTCACTCACTCACTAGCCAAAAGAGTATGGGATGGACGATTATGCATCGAGGTTTGAAACTTTACCATGTGTAGCTCACATGCTTCTAATGCAAGTGTACTATAGTTAGTGGTGAGTGCACAATATGAAATATGTCAGTGTATTCTTCACTAATTGTGTTGACATAACATCTACTTGTCCAGTCTTGATCTTTAGAAAGCATAGAAGCTGTGCTTGTAAAGATTTTGTTGACTTTATTTTGAGACTCTAGACCTTGAGTTGGCTTCTTTGACTTCGTGTAAAACCATGCTTGTACATATTTTCAATACTATTACAATACAAAATAAAATAGGGACCTAACAAATTGTGATTTGATTTAGGGTTACAACATGTGTGATCTGGTGGATACAAGTGGTTTTTCATGTGCGTTGTTGTGTTTGTGTCACCGGAGATAACATTATCGATTTATCGTCACAAAACATGGTGTAACCGGAGGAGACGTCGATGAGGAGATCACGTCAACAAAGAGACATCAAAGAGCGGGGGTTGTCGGCAAGAGTGTTGAATGGGGTCATGTTTACGGGTTGACATGTCGAATCAATCTTGAACCCGAATACTTTTGCATATTTGAGGGTTGCCATATACATTATGACTCGTTTCACCTGATTTTCTTTACAAAACTGTTGAGCTTAAACTACTAAACCCAACTCCATATAAAATATTCCATCCATTTAAATTTAAGATAGATTACTACTTAAAATTTTACCAAAAGTAAATGGGTCAGTCTTTTAACCCGTCAGGTTGATTGAGATATCAAAACATGATGTTTTTAGTTTTGGCCATGATATTTTACCAGACGGGGAAAGTTGCATATGCTGGATCCTGGGCATTTTCATTTTTCTTTCTTTCTATTTAGACGTCTTTACCTTTCCCCTAACACACATGACGCTTTATAATTAATTTCTGTCGTTCTCATGATTTTTCCTTTGATACATTTTAGACGGGGAAAGTTGCATATGCTGGATCCTTTACATGCGAGTCGCATGTGTAGTTTCGTTCTTTTTCTCTATAGACGTCTTTACCTATCCCCTTACACACATGACGCGTTATAGTTATTTCCTACCCTTCTCATGATTTTTCCTTTAGTACATATTAGAAGAAACTTTAAAAAAAATCACTATTCATATTCAATGAAGAGTGAGTTTTCCCTCAAAACTAGAGCTGTAAACGAACCAAACGTTCAGCGAATCGTTCGCAAACCGTTCGGCAGAAAGTTTGTTTATGTTTGTTCGATTAGCTTAACAAACGAATACGAACAAAGGTCCCGTTCGTTCGACTGTGTTCGTGAACGTTTGGTAATATGTTTAGCTACGTTCGTTCATGTTCGTTTAATTATATAAAAAATAATAAATAATAAATAATAATTTTGATTCATCGTTTGGTGGTTGCAGTAGACTTTTTGTGTTTTGATTTGTCTTGTATCTAACTACTTATGTCCAATATTTAAGGTTAACAATGTTTTTATTTTCAAGTTAAATGTTCTTCTACGTTCGTTTGTGTTTGATGCCAGTGTTCATGAACTATTCGCGAATAAATAAATTTCCTTAACGAACGAAAACAAACATAAACTTGTGTTCGGTATGTGTTCGTAAACAGTTCGCAAACATATTAATTTTCTTAACGAACGAACATGAACACAGCCTTATTCGTATTCATTCAATTCGATTACGATCTTACTCAAAACTCAAAAATGTTCCTTTTCTATCATACTATATGCATCATACAATATAGAATGACCATATTACCCCTAACAATAGACGCGCTTACGGTAGAAAGTTACAACGTCCTGATGTCCGTCCGGTGGGTCATACGACTCATCTCATCTATTCAAAAACTCAACCATGGTTAAACTTAAACACATCTAGTTCCAAATCATCAGGCCAGTGCCTCTATCTTCTCCGTTCAGATCTTCCGATCACAGCTACCTCCGAACAATTTTCCGGTAAACAATCGTCAATACATCTTCTTCTCCGTTCGTCAACGGTTTTTTTCCCTCAAACGCGATTGCAATTCGTGTATAATTGATCTGTTGTTTACTTGCAGAAATTTTGAATTGTTGCCGTGACCTGTTTTGATTTCGATTTGTGTGTCTAGTTGTTTGAGCTATGGGGCTCTTTGATGGATTACCTGTTCCGAAAGATAAAGAGGTGAGTGAGTTCTATTTAAGCATTGTATAAATTATTATCTGTTATTGTTATTCCGGTAGTTTAACGAGATTTAGGTTTTTAGAATTGTAGGAGTTTCATTGTGAATCGATTGATTTGAGTGTGATACTAACACATTTGGGATCATATGATGTGTGTTAACTAGTTTTACTTAAATATTTAATTTGATAATCTCGTGTGTCCTGTAATTTAAAGGATTTCAGGAATTTCATTGCCAATTTGTTAATTTAAGTATGAGACTGACTAACACATTTGGATCACATGATTTGTGTTAACTAGTTTTACTTATAATTATATTGATGATAACCTAATTTGTCTGGTATTTTAAAGGATTTTAGGAATTTCATTAACTAGTTTTACTTATAATTATATCGATAACCTCATTTGTCTGGTATTTCAAAAGAATTTTAGGAATTTCATTGTAAATTTGCTGATTTAAGTATGATACTAACACATTTGGGATCATATGATGTGTGTTAACTAAGTTCACCTGTGTTAACTAGGTTCACTTGTAATAATATTTGATAATCTCATGTGTCAGGTAGCTTAAAGGATTTTAGGTTTTTAGAATTATAGGAATTTCATTTTGAATCAGTCGATTTGAGTATGATACCGACTCATTTGGGACCATATGATGCGTGTTAACTAATTCCACTTATAATAATATTGATAATCTCTTGTGTCCGGTAGTTCAAAGGGTTTTAGGATTATAGGAATTTCATTAAAATCTGTCGATTTAGTACGATGCTAACACTTTTTGAATCATATGCTGTGTGTTGACTCATTCAACTTATAATAATATTTGATAATCTCACGTGTCCGGTAGTTCAAAGGATTTTAGGTTTGTAGGATTATAGGAACTACATTGCAAATCTGTCGATTCTAGTATGATACTAACACATTTTGGATCATATGATGTGTTTTAACTAATTTCACTTATAATAATACTGATAATCTCTTGTGTCTGGTAGTTCAAAGGATTTTAGGTTTTCAGAATTATAGAAATGCATTGCAAACCTGTTGATTTAAGTATGTGACAAACACATTTGGGATCATATGATGTGTGATAAGTTGTTAACTAATTTCACTTATAATAAGTATTGATAAGGGCTAATTGTATGTGTTTATAGCAAGAGTTGGTTATAAGAGACAAGAGATGGATTGTGGTGCTGTAACTCCTGTTTGATTTTATATTAATTGTATGGTTTGTTTTCATTGCAGTATTTAAGAGAGGATCTTGAGAACGTAGACGAGAGTTGGACTGTAGCACGGTTCGATTCATTACCTCACGTTGTCCATATCTTAACTTCGAAAGACCGCGATGGTGAAATCCAAGCATTGAAAGACCAGAGCGATATTGTCGAGGAAGTCGTGGATGAAGTTGTTCAAACTTATCATAGTGGATTCAACAGAGCAATTCAGAATTATTCACAGATATTGCGATTGTTTAGTGAGTCTACTCAAAGTGTAGGAAAACTTAAAGTTGATTTGGGTAATGCGAAAAAAGTGATTAGCGCTCGTAACAAGCAGTTGCATCAGCTTTGGTATCGGTCCATGACATTGAGGCACATAATCTCGTTGTTAGATCAAATTGAGAACATAGCTCAGGTTGTTCACCTTCCAACTATTATGTATTGTTTAATTCTGAATTTCATTTGCTTTAAGAAAGATACGACCATGAGTAATGCTGGACAAGATATTAAAGAGAAAGTCAACTATTCATATGTTTCAGGTTCCAACTCGTATAAACAAGCTTATTGATGAAAATCAGCTATATGCAGCAGTTCAAGTACATGTTCAATCAGCTAGAATGCTTGAAAGAGAGGGACTTCAGTCGGTGAGTCAACTTAAAAAAAATCAGATAGTGTCTAGGCTATGCAGTTAATGTCGGTGATATATCGGTCTCCATGTAAGATATCGGTGTTCAATGTTGGTCAGAATATCGGTACCGATATTATCGGCAATTTTGACCAATATTTGACCGATATATCACCGATTCTCCCGATATCAGTACCTTTCTTCTTAGTTCTACCATTCGTCTTTCTTCTTATTGCTGCTATTAGTGTTTTAAGTCTTAATTGTCAATTGTTAGTGTTTAAAGTCTTAATGAGTTCCTACTTGCTACAATTGTTAGTGTTTTGCAAGTTGCAAAAGGTTAATTTGTTAATGGTAGGAGAGTATGCTGAATTGTTACTGTTAAATTGCTATATATATATAAACTCTGCATCATCCTACCGCAATAACCTATATCTCAAATATTGGTCCTTAACCGATATCTTATATTTTACCGCATTAACTACATAGTGTCTAGGTTACCCTTCTTTGTGGAGAGATCCCAAATATGATGTCCTGCTGTAGTTCAAGTTGGAAACCTAGCACGGCTGATATACTTACATGCTGTAAATCAAGTCTATACTATAAAGATATTAAAGAAATTATCCTTTTGATCTATTTGGTGAGTTACACATCATAACTTTAGTGCACATGACAATGAGATTAGGCTATACTTGGTTCTAAAATGGTTAACGAGAGTATGAGACGTCCTTTAAGTACCTAATACCTAGTTCCCTTTTGAGACATGTTTAAGTTTAAATTAAGAGTATTTACATCCTAGTTGGTTTGGCCAGGTTGGCGCCCTTCAAGATGTCCGATCTGAGCTGGCAAAACTGCGAGGAGTTCTCTTTTACAAAGTGTTGGAAGCTTTGCATGCCCATCTTTATAATACTGGTGAATATAGGTAAATTTTCTTTTCTGCTTATCACTTGTAGCAATTATTACTTGCTTCATGGATGTAAGGATTTTCCCGCAAGTATACATAAAAAAGAATATAATGATCTTTTTCAGAACTGATATTTTTTTTAGTGCAGCTCAGCTACCCCTAGCATGAATGAAAAGGATGATGCTATTCCAACCACAACCGTTGCTGCATTTTCAATGAACAATTCCCAGTCTCTCTCACGGAGAACCAGATTGCAAAAAGGCGACAGTCATGTCGGTGCATCTGGATTCGCAAGTTCTGTTGATGGAGGGTACGATGAAATCTCCGTTCTTACTGGAAATTTTATACAATATTTTTTAAGTAAAATGCCATTTTCGTCCTTGAGGATTGGCCAATTTTGCGACGTTCGTGCAAAGGTTTGTTTTTCCGTATCTGGATCCAAAGGTTTAAAATCTTGCCATTTTCATCCGGCTCGTTAACTCCTTCCATTTTTCTTTGTTAAATTAGGGGTAATTTTGTCTTGTTGCTAAATTAAAGGGCAATCTGGTCTTTTTTATTTTATGTAAAAAGACCGAATACCCCTGAAAACGACCTAATTGCCCTTTAAGTTAACAAAAAAGACGGAAATACCCCTGACTTAACGAAGAAAAATAGATGTAGTTAACGAGCCGGATGAAAATGGCAAGATTTCAAACCTTTTGGATCCACATGCGGAAAAACAAACCTTTGGACGAAAGTCGCAAAACTGGCCAAACCTCAGTGACGAAAATGGCATTTTACTCGAAACTTTTTATTATGATATTTTATGGTGGATCCTTTTTCAACCACTAATCTTTTGTTTTTGTTTCAATGTATTTCAGTTCCTCATATGATGGCCATGACGATGATGACATTGACGGTGCTGACAATGCTAAGAATGTTCCTCGTCTTCCAGCATGGCTTTCGGAATCCACCCCTGATGAATTTGTTGTATGTACTGTGCATGACCTCACCGTATACATTTTGAAAAAGGGTTTATCTTCTCTAATAATATAATTATGGGTTACTGATTAACTGTAGGAAACAATGAGAAAAAGTGAATCTCCGCTTCATGTGAAGTATTTGCAAACGATGGTTGAGTGCCTTTGCATGCTTGACAAAGTTGCAGCTGCTGGTGCTATAATCTGGTATACGTTTCATCTACGTATTCTTTTTTTAGAAAAATGCCTGGATAGTCCCTGTGGTTTGCCCAAATTTTATCTTTAGTCCCCAACTTTCTAAAATTACATTCATGCTCCCTATGGTTTGACTAATTGTTACTCGGATAGTCCCTGAAGTAGATGGAGGTTAGTTTTATAAGTGGGTGTGAAATGACAAATTTGCCCTTACTAATAAAAGTGATAATAAAAACATTAAAAGAAACGAAAAAAGGTTGTAGGCTCCATTAATTATTTAATCTTAGACAAATAGGTGGGTAATTTCGTTTAATGGACCCCACTACTTTTTTTTTAATTCTTTTAATATTTTAATTACCAATTTTTTAGTAAGGGTAATTTCATTATTTCACACCCACTTAACTGATAAAACTAATCTCCATCCACTTTAGGGCCTATACGAGTAAACTAGTCAAACAATAGGGAACATGGATGTAATTTTAGAAAGTTGGGGACTAAAGGTGAAATTTGGGCAAAACACAGGGACTATCCGGGCATTTTTCTCTTCTTTTTTCAAATCTTTTTGGTGTTAAAAATATTACACCGATATTGAAATATGTTACACATTTCATCTACAGCCAAAGATTGAGACCAACGATTCATGAAATCATTACATCGAAGATTAAATCTCAGGCCGAATACGTAAATTCTTCTAGGCCTGGTGTGGGCCATGCTGCTCGAACTGCTACAATAGGTCTTGAGTATGTAAAAGGACACTTACATAAAGAACAACATAAAAACGGGACATCGTTAGTTGGATCGCTAATGGCAGTCAGCCCTGTGACACCTGTCATGGCTCCTATGGGTGCAGCACAATGTGCAGCAAAGGAACTTCTTGATCTGATTCTAGATACCGTCGTTCGAATATTTGGTTCGTATAAGTAACCTTGATGCTCATTGCTCTGTGTGTGTCTGTGTGCACTCACTATAAGTTTTTATTTGGAGTAAAATGCCATTTTCGTCTCTGAGGTTTGGCCAGTTTTGCGACTTCCGTTGAAAGGTTTGTTTTTCCGCATCTGATTCCAAAAGGTTTGAAATCTTGCCATTTTCATCTGGCTCATTAACTCCATCCATTTTTCTCTGTTACGTCAGGGTATTTCCGTCTTTTTTTGTTAACTTAAAGGGCAATTCGGTCTTTTTCAGGGGTATTCGGTTTTTTTACATAAAGTGAAAAAGGCCGAATTGCTCTTTTAAGTTAGCAAAAAAGACGGAAATTCCTCTGACTTAATGGAGAAAAATAGATGGAGTTAATGAGCCTGATGAAAATGGCAAGATTTCCAACCTTTTGGATCCATATGCGGAAAAACAAACCTTTGGACGAAAGTCGCAAAACTGGCCAAACCTCAGGGACAAATTTTTTCCTTTCAATAATATTATGTGAGCGTTATATTTTTCAGATAACCACATTGTTGTTGGGGAGCTGCTTGAATCAAAATCTTCTCAACAAGCACCAAAGGCTACGGTGCGTGAGATATCTGGGAACCTTGATTCTGAAGCATCTCAGGCGACAGGTGGCTACACTATCGGCTTTTCCATGACGGTTTTACAGGTAGTTAATTTTGTTTACCATTTTTGAATATTAATGTTTAGCCCCTTATGCTGCGCTGTAAATATCCCAGAGTGAATGCCAACAACTCATCTGTGAGATTCTGAGAGCAACCCCTGAAGCTGCGTCTGCTGATGCAGCTGTTCAAACAGCTAGACTTGCAAGCAAGACTCCTTCAAAAGAAAAGAGGCAAACAACTATAGTTTAATATATATTTTTTTCTTAATATACTGAGAAAAGATTGAATAAAGAGTATTGTAAATTTTGGTTTCAGGGATAAGTCAGAAGATGGCCTTACATTTGCCTTCCGCTTTACTGATGCTGCAGTTTCCAGCCAGGGTATGTGATATATATATAGTGAAAGTTTTAAATACAAATGGGTTTTAGCGTGCGAAGGTACCAAGTGAGCGAATAACGTGCATAAATATGTTTTATAACATACATAATAATTTGAGTTAACCAACCCATGCATAATATGAGTTTAACCCATGAGTAATTTTGATGTTTGATGGCATGTGGGATTTGATTTTTGTAACATGCGTATTTTAAAACTGCAAATGCGTAATTTCGAATGTTCATTTCGTACCTTCGCACGTTAAGGGGCTATTGTACAATAACCTTCCCCTCTATATATATATATATAGGGTTGGGTTCAATGGGGAACACTAAGAAAGTGGGGAACCGAGGAAAAGTGCATTTAACATGTTAAATATATCATAAAAATTCAATTTAACATGTTTAAAATTAATTTTTTCAATTTTTTTGCATATAAATACATGTAGAAGCTGCATAATAAAAAAAATTCAAAACTAAAAAAAATTTAAAAATCCTTAAAAAAGGTAAAAAAAAATTACCTCCACATTTTTATATGCAAAAGCTCCAAAAAAATGGTGAAAGAATAATTTTTAGCATTTTAAATTGAATTTTATGATATATTTAAATGTTAAATGCACTTTTTCCCGATTCCCCACTTTTTTAGTGTTCCCCATTGAAACTCACTCTATATATATAGTGTTTAAAGTACAAAAGTCCTTAACGTGCGAAGCGTACGCGAGCAGTAGTATAACGTGCGTGATCATGTTAGTATGTTGCAACATGCGTAATTAGGGTTTCTGACCATGCGTGATTTTGTTTCTTTAACCATGCGTGATTTTTGTGTTCATGCGTAACTAGGGTTTGTAAATTATAACATGCGTAATTTTACAATGAACATGCGTAATTTACACGCGTACGCTTCGCACGTTAAGGAGCTATTGTACGTTAACCTTCCCCTATATATATAGGAAAGGGATCATTAGAAAACATAAAAGATACTAGAAAAATTTAAGAAAATCATTTATAAACAAGATTTTTTCTATCATTCTTTTTATATGTTACCATTATTCATGGAAATTAAAAAGAAAATAAAAAAGTATATGTAGATCGACGAGCTACATATATATGTTGCTCGTGAACTACATATACATACTTCATATGTGTACCTTCGCAAGCTACATATATGTAGCACGTCAATCTACATATATTTTTTAATTTTTATTTTAAGTTCTATGATACTAACCTTATAATTAAAGGAAATGAAAAATAAAAATAAAAAAAGTTGATTGGTTGGTACTAGTTTTCTCGGTTTTCAAGTTTTGAAGTGTGTGTGTGTGTGTGTATAGGGGAAGGTTAACGTACAATAGCTGCTTAACGTGTGACGCTATGCGCCTTAATTACGCTTGTTCTTTTGTAAATTACGCACGTTATAAATTTCAAACCCTAATTACGCATGAAGAAGAAATCACGCATGGTCAAAATATAAATCACGCATAGGTTTGTTTTCACCCTAATTACGCATGTTATATCATAATTACGCACGTTATTTTGTTGGTCGCGTACCGTCGCACGTTAAGAGACTTTTGTATTTTAAACTCTCTCTCTCTCTCTCTATATATATATATATGTGTGTGTGTGTGCAATTTTGCCGAGTTTCCCTGGAAGTTAACTCTGGTTTGGTTAATTTAACTAATGTCAGGTGCGGATTTGATGCGCCAAGGACGAAATAGGAAAGGTCAAAATGTCCAAGAAGGTTACGGTTCAGCTTCCATCCTACCAGAGCAGGGAATATACCTAGCAGCATCTGTATACCGACCTGTTCTGCAGGTTTGACCACTTGACCCACTTACATCCGTTCTAATTCCTGTTAGGTGTGCAAGCATACTGTATTTTTGACCTTTTTTGTCCTATTTGCACCTGCAGTTCACAGATAAAATCGCTACAATGCTGCCTGAAAAATATTCTCAACTAGGGTAAGTTTGTTGCTGATTCCGTGTTTCAGTGTATCATACTATCATGCACGATTTATGTTTACTTTCATGTTTTTATGCACCGTTATTCGCATGCGGCAGAAATGATGGATTGCTGGCTTTTCTTGAGAACTTTGTAAAAGATCATTTCCTGCCAACTATGTTTGTTGATTACCGGAAAGGCGTTCAACAAGCAATATCAAGTACGTCGTATATAATTCGTTTCTCTAAGCTGTCCGGATGGCATGAACAAATGGTTTGATGTAGGGGTGAGCAGAAAACCGGAAAAACCGAATCGAAACCGATAAATACCGAACCACACAAAAATCCGAACTGAACCGAATAACCTAAATTATCATTTTTTAAAGTTTGTTATATATTGATTTAGAAATTGTTAGTTTTATTCTTGAATGTTGAGTATTATAATAAAAACATTAGCATGTTTATTTATTTTTGAAATGATTTATCCATTGCCTACAAGAAATAACATAATACAACATAAAATTTAAATGATTTTCAACGTATTATTAAAAAATGATGTTTAAATAAAAGCTTTGGAGAAACATAAAAATAGATAAGAAAGTTAGGTTTATGTAAACAATATTAATTAAAAAGGTTAAACATAATAACTTAAATGTAAACATCAGAAAAAGATTCTTAAATCTTGGATTATACTTTTTATTTTTGAATCTTAGGTAATTTTGTTCTAAGAACGGAAAAAACCGAAAAACCGAACCGTTGCTAAAACCGAAAAAACTGAAACCTAACGGTTTTCAATAACCGAACCGTGCACACCCCTGGTCGATGTTCAACATTTTGTTCATCATGGACATGGATATTATATTATTCTGTACTTATTTCTTCTGTTTTGGGGTTTAGATTAGAATATCTTCCTGGTATTTGGTTGTAAAATAGCCTGTATGGTCAAATAGTATACAGTAAATTAAATGTTGACACTAGAAATTGTCGCTTTTTTAAGGTCCAGCTGCATTTCGCCCACGAGCAAATCCTACTGCTGCTTACACACCGTCAGTTTCTAAGGGACGGCCTATCTTACAAGGACTTCTGACCATAGATTTTCTGGCCAAAGAGGCATGCTTCTTTTTCTTTAGAAGTTTATTCTCGAGTAAAATGCCATTTTCGTCCCTGAGGCTTGTTCAGTTTTGCGACTTTCGTCCAAAGGTTTTTTTTCCGCATGTGGATCCAAAAGATTTGAAATCTTGCCATTTTCATCTAGCTCGTTAACTCCTTACATTTTTCTCCGTTAAAGTCACGGGTATTTTCGTCTTTTTTGTTAAATTGGGCAATTCTGTCTTTTGAATACTTGTACATTATGTTAAATGCTTGTACATAAAGTGAAAAAGACCGAATTGCCCTTTAAGTTAACAAAAAAGACGGAAATATCCCTGATTTAACGGAGAAAAATGGATGGAGTTAACAAGTCGGATGAAAATGGCAAGATTTCAAACCTTTTGGATCCAGATGCGAAAAATCAAACCTTTGGACGAAAGTCGCAAAACTGGCCAAACCTCATGGACGAAAATGGCATTTTACTCTTTATTCTCCTTATTTATTGTCATATCATTGATTTTCAATTTTGTTTTAATTTGCATAATCTTATTGTAGGTTCTTGGGTGGGCCCAAGCAATGCCAAAGTTTTCTGGCGACCTTGTGAAGTACGTGCAAACATTCCTCGAACGGACATATGAAAGGTGCCGCGCGTCGTACACTGAGGCATGGCTTATTCTTTTTTCTTTGGCTCTTCATTTGCCTATGTTACATGTATGAGTTATGAGATAATTTCGTGTATTTTTTTTGGTTATATATCAGGCAGTTCTTGAGAAGCAAAGTTATATGCTTATTGGAAGACATGATGTTGAGAATCTGATGAGGCGTGATCCCGCAAGTACTTTTTTGCCAACCTCACTTGCCCATGCAAATGCAGATAACCATATCGCTGATGCAGAAAATGACGGTGTTGAGCTGCAAATAAGTGAATTACTGATGAAACTTAGGCCGATAAAACAGGTTCTTTTTTATTTTTCTTTGAATGGTTCACACTGTTCTATAAAGAAGGGAAAGGCTATTAGATACTGTATTATATTCATGAACCATCTTTATCATTTTCATGCATATTCCAAAAATGAAATTTGAATACATAAAAAAGATTAAACGGCCAGTTCGGTGCCGGTCCTAAGTATCAGACCATCTCCTGGATTGTTAAACTGCCAAACCTTAACCTTAAAAATCTCAAACCGGTCGGCGGTCGATAGGGGTGCAAACGAGCCGAGCCGAGCAGGAGCTCGATTAACTTATGAGAGCTCAAGCTCGGCTCGGTTCGAGCTTTGTTTTCAAAGCTCGAGCTTGGCTTGTTGGTAGTTTTCAAGCTCGAGCTTGGCTCGTTTATTATCTATTAATTAATATTTTATATAAAAATAATATAAATAATAGACTCGTTTAGGCTCGTGAGCTCGATAAGTGAAGCTCGGGCTCGTTTACTAAACAAGCATATTTTTAGGTTCGGGCTCAGCTCGTAAATAAGTTTAAATAAGCTCAGCTCGTTTACACGAAATATTAGTAAAGTGTAAATGTTACTAAATATTAATAAAACTAGTATTACACTAAGGCTCGACGAGCCTGACGAGCTTCACATGCCAGGCTCGAGCTCGATAAATAAACGAGCTGTATTTTAGGCTCAAGCTCGGCTCGTTTCGAGCTTTTTTTCCGAGCCTATCCCGAGTAGCTTGTGAGCAACTTGGCTCGTTTGCATCCGTCGACTTGGTTTGGTACGGGTAGCTTAAACAGTTTATTAACAAACACCCCTACTTGACAATAATGTTCCTAGCTTTAACCCTTCTAGTCTAGAACTCTAATTGACAATAATGTTCCTAGCTTTAACTTACAAGGATCTGTTTTTGCAGGAGTCTTTAATTCGTGATAATAACAAGCTCGTATTGTTGGCATCGCTTAGTGATTCATTGGAGTACATTGCTGACTCTATAGAAAGGCAAGTTCTTATTAAACGAAACTTATCTTTAAAAAAGTACACACATTTGAAGATACTTGTGAGATTGATTGTGGTCCATACAGGTTCGGGAATGTTGCTGGAAAAGCATCTGAAACAGAAATTGATTTGAAGCCTACACCTGTCCACCATAAACGAAATAGCAGTTTACCTCCTAAGGATCTAGCAGCATTTGCTGAGGATTATAGAAAGCTGGCAATCGATTGCCTAAAGGTTTTACGCGTAGAAATGCAATTGGAAACAGTTTTCAATTTGCAGGTTTGTCACACTTAAAATAAATAAAAATATAAATACCATTAAATGATGAATTATCTTTTAACCTTTCAACGTTGCTTTTAACAGGTAATGGCAACACGGGAATACTTGGAGGACCAAGATGCTGAGGAACCTGATGATTATATCATATCATTAATCACCCAGGTGAGCTTTTCTTGTTTCTAGTATTTGTCTTTCATTATTATAATTTTATTTTTACCGGGTACAAGTGTGATTTTATCTATGATATGTTTGTTTTTTGTTTGTTATAATTTGTTAACTAGTTTGTTTTTTGTTTGTTATAATTTTATTTTTAAACTAGTATTTTGACTTGCCGCGCGTTGTGGCGGCGTCGAAACTTAAAGTAACTCGAACTTATACCGTCAAATATTTGACCCAACTCGGTTTCGAACACAATTTACGTCAAAACGTAGACCAACTGAAAACGCACATGAAAATAAGCCAAAAAATGTATTATATTTGATCTGACTCATTACCGAGAAAATTTACGTCGAAACGTAAACCAACTTGGATTTGTAATGAAATGTACTTGAAAATAAGCACGTAAGAGAATAGTGTTCTTTTACGTTAGAGAATGGTACCATGCATTGCGGCGGAGTCGAAACGTAAAGTAACTTGACTTTATACCGCGTAGTGAAAAGGTATTATATTTGACCCAACTCGTTTCCCGAACAAAACGTAGACCAACAAAACGTACGTAAAAATAAGCACGAAAACGTTTTATATTTGACGCACGTACATAAAAATAAACACGTAAAACTCGAGGGGGGTCATAAGGACATTTTACAAAGTTTTTAGAGAGCTGAGAGGGTGTAAGTGGCAATGCGAAAATTTGAGAGGTTGAATACACAAAAAGAAAAAAAAACCATGGATGGCGTTGTAAATATGGCAAAAAAAAAACATAGAGGTTGTGTCTTACGTGCTATCCCTAAGACACCCTCTTTTGTTATATTATTATTAATAATGATAATAATAATTAATAATAATAATATATTACTTATATGTTATATACTTTACTGCCATAGATAACTCGTAGAGACGAAGTGATTGCTCCTTTCATTGCTCCAACCAAACGGAACTATATATTTGGCGGAATATGTGCTGTTGCCTCACATGCATCCATCAAGGTTTCTAATATCGTGCCACAGTATTTGATAATTATATTTCTTTTTTTTTTCCTGGTTGTAATATACAAACTTTTCATATATTCTTCAGGCTTTGGCAGAGATGAAACACATCAACCTTTTTGGTGTTCAGCAGATTAGTAGGAACACAATTGCGTTAGAACAGGTTTATCATTACTTTCCGAATTTCATTAGTTAGTATACGATATTGTGTTAACATTATCAAAAGATTCAAAACTGCATCTAAGAATTCAAATAATTAATGATGTAACAGGCACTGTCCGCGATACCCTCGATCGATAGTGAATCTGTGCAAACGAGATTCGATCATGTTCGAACTTACTACGAGCTGCTAAACATGCCAGTTGAGGTAATATCTATGCACACACACATTTTCTCAACTAATCTATTTTCTTTATATGGATTAATTTCATATATACCCTTACAAACTTGAAAATTTTCATATATACCCAACCAAAACTAAAAATATCAAATATACCCAATTTATTAAAAACAATCTAGTAAATAATCATTTTACCCTTATTTTTTTAACTCCAAGTTTTCATATATGCTCATCTTTTAACTTCATATTTTTATATAACACATTTTAAGCTTAAATCTGTTTTTACCCATTTTTTTCCCATAAACATTAGTATTCTGCATATATAATATTTAAGCTAAATAAATTAAGCTAGAAATGAGTAAATATAATATTTGAAGTTGTCATATATGAGATTTCAAAGTTTTTAAAAAATAAGGGTAAAATTGTCATTTGTGAAATTGTTTTTGATGAATTGGGTATACATGATATTTATAATTGTTCATGAGTATATTTGATATTTTGCAAGTTTGTTGAGGTATATATAATTGCCCCATTAGATTAATTACACGCATATTTTAATATTTTGATTTGCAGGCCTTGCTTGCCTTTATCACCGAGCATGACCGTTTATTCAATCCCATAGAGTATGTCTAGCATGTTCCTTTACTCGTATCTCAATTTCATTTCATTACAACTATCGGTTTATCATGGTTGACTTTTGTTTGACCTGTTTTAGGTATTACAACCTTCTAAAGGTCCAAGTTCCTGGACGCGAAGTTCCAGACGATGCGAAAGCTAGAATGGCAGATATATTACCAATTTAAGTGCTGCGATGGCGTATTTGTTTGTTTAGATGTTCAGAGGTTGTTGTCGTTTGTCTGTTTTGTTTTTTATATATTTTTTCTGAAGGTATCAATTTTGTATTCTTTTGTGTACTTTTGGTATAAGGCCTCTTTTGGTCCGGCTGTCAAGAAATCATCGTAAGTAGCATGTATTTTCGTGTAAATTGATCGACACAAGTTTTATAATGTCCGCTATTATCGGGATGAATTTTTATTTAAAAGGTATTGAATTCTCAATTCTGATGTTTTTATATATGCACATTTGCATGGAGCCCAAAGTATTTTGGGTTTTGTTTTTGAATATTCAATCGAGATGCAAAGAGAGTTAAGTCGCGCAAAGAATCGATATTCCTTTCAATGAGTGAAGTTTTTCACTAAAAATGAAATCACCCTCTCACCATCACCACTAGCCGCTGCATCCTCACCATCGTCGCTACCTCTAATTTCGTCATCAGCATCACATTCCAACTTGCTCAACAAATTTATGAACCAAATACGGTTATATGGTTAAATCAAATTTATCATTGCTTAAAAAATCAAAGTGAAAGCTTTAGGAGAACTTATTTTATATCGGATATTTGCTAATGCATTCAAGTAGCCGTTCTAGCTCAGTTGGTAGAGCGCGTGGCTTTTAACCACGTGGTCGTGGGTTCGAGTCCCACGGATGGCGATTTTTTTTTTATTTTTTGCCAAACAGCAAAAAAAATGTCTTAAACGTGCATTGGTTAATTACAAAAAATACATGATTAATTACAAACAATTATTGTTATCAACAAAAACCAACATTAAAAAGTCTTGAAAGAGTGATATGTGAGCTACAAAACAAACATAAAAACGTGGTTTTTCAAACACTGCACAAAAAACAGTACATTAATCTTTCAAACCATGTGACGATATCTTTCAAACCATGTGATATCTAATTCAAAATATGGTAGAATTTGACATATCCTCAATGGACTAAAAATTCAACTTCAAAATTATTAAGAATTCAAAATCAAGAATAGAAAAGTAAAGCACCTGGGTAGTCCCAATTGGTGTTCTGAGTCAAAAATGGATACAAATTTCATGAATTATTTAGGTAATGTAAATGAACCGAACGTTCATGAACTGTTTGTGAACTTGTTTGGCAGGAATTTCGTTTATCTTTGTTTATTTAATAAATGAACGGATATGAACACAATTTTTTGTTAATTTAATTAAACGAACGGACATGAACACACTGTTTGTTTGTTCATTTATATTCGTGAACGTCCGTTTATATTCGTTCATTTACATTTGTTTATGTTGATTTCAATTTTATTACATAAGTAATTAAATTTATATAAATATGAAACAAAAAAGGAATTTTTTAACTATTTATATAAATATAACTAATTGTTAATTGGCTTTCTAGTAATAAAAATGAGGTTTCGATGGAATTTATCATAATTTATCACTAATTTATATAGAAAATTACTTATGTTCGTTTATGTTTAGTCAATTATGTTCATGTGTGTTCATTTATGTTTTTTTTTCAAGGTGTTGTTTATTGTTTGTTAAATTATGTTCGTTTAAGTTTGTTTGCTTATGTTTGTTTACGCTCGTGAACTGTTCGTTTAGGTTTTAAATGAATGAACATAAACGAAAATGAATGTGTACATTTTCTTAATAAACGAATATGAACACAAAAATGTGTTCGATTATATGTTCGTGTCCGTTTAAAGTTAAACGAACGAACACGAACATGCTTCTGTTCATGTTCGTTCGGTTCATTTACAGGCCTAATGAATATTGAGTCATGGAACTGGCTTCTAGTTTTCCAAAAACAAATAGAAGCATGTTTTCGTTGTTGCAAATAGCAGCAATCCGCAGAAAGTAATAGAAAAGACCCAAGTTAATCGTTGCAATGTGTAAGTCAAGTGATGTGACAATGCCACGTACCAAATCATCACAGGAGCCGATAAAAATAACATCATCCAAAGTTGGGTTCAAACTTACAATCGCAACTATTTTAGAAGTTAAGTTTGAGACCTGCCTCTCTATTATAATTGGAACCTTTAAATTAAATTGTCATATAGTTTGTGAGTTTGAGTGAGACCTGTTGAGTAATGATACTAATTGTTGGAAGGCACCTCTTCTTCAACTTAATCAAAGAATAAATTTAATATGAACAAACTTTTTGATTAAAATTGAAGTCACATAAACCCTAAATATATAACCCCTATTTATACTAAACAATTACATCGTTCCATGTCTCTAATTTCAGGAAGTGTTTAGCAGATGAGGAACTTCAGGTTCCCATCGAAGACTTGCAAATAAACGAGACTCTTCATTTTTTAGAGAAACCAGTCGAAATCATGGACCGAGGTACCAAGCGGCTAAGGCGCAACAAAATTTCCATAGTTAAGGTTCGATGGGAAGGAAAGCGTGGAATTCACTTGGGAACTCGAGAGTGAAATGAAATCCAAGTATCCACAGCTCTTTGTTCAGTCTTCCTCTTAGATTTCGGGGATGAAATCTCCTTAAGCAGGGGAGACTGTAACGCCCTGCGTTTCGATGCTCTTATTAACTTAGCAAGTCTTATCGTACTTCCTATCCAGTTATGCTTGTACTCTCGAGACTACCGATCATAATGAAAATAAGGTTGTTTGAACCATGATTGTGTTAAACTATGTGCAAACTATTACTATATGTGATGCTTCTTATATGTGAACGATGTGTTTAAACAGATTCTTGACCCTTGTGGTGCTTTTTGTGAACGATGTATTTATCCTAGATTCTTGACACTTGCTATGCTTTGATACTTGATGAACGAGAAACTAGATTTAACAGGAATTCGAAACACGAAATTACTCTTATTATTTATGCTTTTTGAACGCCAAAATGTAATGATTACTCACAATAATACGCAACACAACACTTAACCTCGCTCGCAAAACGAACCAAAGTTGGAAACTAAAAAATGTGAACTGGCCGTCCGAATGGGCATCCGCTCGGATGACCATCCGCCCGGATGACCATCCGACCAGATGGCCATTCGACCGAACGTAGCCATCCGACACGTGCCACTCGCCACCGCCTTAACCCATCCGAACGTAACCAGTCGAATGAGCCTGTCACTGTCACCTATAAATAGTAGACTTGCACTTTCATTTTCACCTTTCACTCTGCCCTTTCGCTCTCAAGCTTCCAGACGTAATCCAAGGCTATTTTGTAAGCTTTTTCACCTAAATCTTCTTCAATCTTCATCTTTAATCACTTCTACTCCATCTTCTTCATCAAAATCACACACATTTTAACTTTTTCTCAAAAACACCGATTTTAGACCTTCCGAAGGTGGATTTCACTCGTTTTGCTTAGGCAAACTGTTGTGAAGCACTAATAAGTTGGAGTTGGTCTAAGATCTAGAGGATTTTTCAAATTTTTATACCAGATCTAGAGGATTTTCACATGTTTTCGGCTCAAATCTGATAAACTTGCATGTTTTACAACTTATTTCTAAACTTCTCCTCTGTTTTACGCAAATATGGATGGAATCGGGACTCAAACAGACTCTTGACTCGTTTCTTAATCGAGATCCAGCTTGAAAACGGAATTCCACCGGAGAGATAGACCGATTAACGGGTCAAACATGAAATTTCACCAAGAACAGCTCGTCTGTCCGAAGGGGTGGTACCCATCCGACCGAATGAACTAGATTTGGTATGTTTCCGTTGTTTGACACATCGTCACGCCGTCTCCGTTAACTCAAAACTTTTACTTAGAAAAATTTTATGAAATTTCAAACACCGACCATCCGTCCGAATGGCCATCCGATAGGATGACCATCCGTCCAGATGATCTGCCCATGATAACAATTATTGTTTACTGTTTACTGTTGTAGGACACTTTGGTTGAAACATCGAAAACTTTAACAGTTCACAAACAACCACGGACTACCGAATGACCATCCGTTCGAATGGTCATCCGACCGAATGGCCATCCTTTCGAATGGTCATTCGACCGAATGACCATCTGTCCGGATGATCATCCGCTCGGATGGAACTCATCCACTCGGATAGTCTGTCAAACTCTTAAACTTGATTTTGCACCATTTAACACTCTATTCTCTACCGGGTCAGCACTTAGAGGACTTATGATCTATTCCCCGCACACAGCGCTCCCTTCGATCCAACCGAACTGTGTCTAGGTTCTAAGCACCCATTGTGAGTATACTCGATCCCCTTTTGTTTTAAACACTTTGGGATGCAACATTTATTCTATATAAACACACGACACTTGAAACTTGTTTGTAACCATGCTCTATCCACTATTATACATGAAAACATGATACTTGTGATACTTGTGAGTCTTATATGCTATGTGAACGTTGAATCTTATGTTAACGCACCGCCCTTGAGACTTGGGGTATTGTTAAGTTTGATTCTTTTACCTCCTCTTCGTGGCAACGATGTAGGAAAGGAACAGTTAACGCGTTGGAAACTTAGGTTAACATATTGATTACGTGAGCTTAGCATGTTGAAACTTGTAACATGTTCTTCATGTTGGATATGAGGAAATTCACATTTAAACTATTTATGTTATGTATTAAACTTGTATACTCGCCAACATTTTTGTTAATTTTATTTTAATACATGTTGCAGGTTGATAGTCGCAGTCAATCAAGAATCAAGCTAGGGTGACTTTAGATACACACCTTAGAAAAACACTGTTTTGAACAATGTTTGAAATTTTGGGATGTTTTGATACAATTTTGACTGTGTTTAGTTAGTATGACAATTTAGCTATCATTATGAAATTTTGATTAATCTATATTGAATAAAGTAGCGTTATGATGCTTTGAGCGATTTGTTCGTCCCGCCCCGATGTTTCTGTCACACCCCGACCACGTAAAACAACAAAACGTGGCGGAATCGTCGGGGAGTGTTGTAACAGAATCATTGTTTCATAACACATAGGAAATTGAAATGCTGTTTTATTGATTTAAGAGTTACAATGTCTTAACAAACAGAGAAGTAATACAAAATTTAACTAGTCTTGCATCTTTTAATGTCACTAAGGCCTCGTCCAATCCTATGTGAGCATGCGTCAAAATTATCATCAAATATAGTACCTGAAACACATGTGAAAATACATCAGCATAAAAATGCCGGCGAGTACATAGGTTTTATTGATTTAGGATTCATGACTTATAAGTTTAGAAAAAGTTGTTTAACAAAAGTCAGTCATGATCCTTGTAAAATGTTTTGTTTTATAAATCATTTGAAAAGCGATGATAGATATGTATATTTAAAAGAATAATGTAAGGTTAAATGAATAACCCAGTAAAAATGAATTTGTATAAATCAAACTGTTTTGTAAAACGATGTCTTGTGAAAAATATGTTATTTGTATAAAATGTATAAGTCCAAATTGAATGATTTAAATAACGCTACGACATGTAATATAATACAAGCACTTATATATAGGAAGTACCAGCGGCGTATCCACCATGCTTGTATCACATTACACACGTCTCGTTACCCAAACAAACCATCAATGTAAATTGCCCATGTCTAAACCATTTGTCAAATGTCATAGTAAAAACCATGTCAAAAATGTCTATGTCAAATGTAACCATGAAATGTGTAAACAAAAAGTCATGTATGGCAAGTGAAATATGTATCAACTAAACCATAGGTGAAAATGCACAAAACAAAGTATTGAAGTAAAACTCAGTTTAAATCAATGTTATGTTTTGTGGATGTGCATGCTATACTGATATAAACACTTATGCGGTATGTTAAACGTGATGTGCGTGAAGTGTAATATTATTTTGATGAGTATTTAAGCCCTTTTTACACTTTTAGCCAAGTTTTAAATTTATAAAACACGATATTCACTAACACTAAACACACATATGGGCAAGTGCACCCATCGTGGACGTAGTATAGTGTTGGTAAGATACCGAGGTCGTCCAAGGACACAAGAGCTTTTAATACCGGTTTATCCTCAACGTCTAACCAAATCAAAAAGTTAGAAAAATGTTTTAAACTAAGAAAAATAAAAACTAACTAAATGCTGAAAAATAAAAATAAAATGAAAACAGATAGACAAGATGAATCACTTGGATCCGACATGTGTGTTAGTATAACCTTTGATTATTTTCGCACTTTTGCACTTGTTTAAGAGATTATCTTAGTTATTGTAGTAGGCCTCTCTTTTGAAGGCGACGTTACCCTCAACCCAGTAGTTTGAGTCAGCAAGGATACAATTCTAAAGGGTCGGATTATTGAAAGATAATTAATTAAGTTATTAATGCAAATTGTGGTAGGCCCCGCTTTTGGCGGTGACGTTACCCTCGGCTAAGTAGTCTGAGTCAGCAGGGATACAGTCCTAAATAGCCGGGTTATAGTATTAATAGTAGTTAACTTATGAGGGGGTCAAAGAGTTTGGATCCCCGCCATCCAATACCTATGGGTATTGAAGGAGATCCTACTAAATTTGACCCAGGTCCCAAGCAGGACCTCTAAACACTGAACAAGGGCAAGACCCTTACCAAACCGTTCCCTTAACCCCCGACCAGGTAGCCAACATACCTCCATATAGACCGTGGAGATATGAATGGTGAAAATCTTTTATTTTATATAGACAGTAAAATAATGCCAAGACACCACGGACAAACGATAAGGAAAGATCACCTTCAACATAAGTAACTAGTTATTAAAGTCATTAATACAAAACCAAATAAAAAGTGCAAAAGATTAAAAATAAAAAGTATTATACTAAACACTTGTCTTCACCAAGTGATGTAAGAGACTTAGGCAAACATGGCCTTGATTGTCAAGAACTCTTACGATCAATCTTGGATCCCGAGACGACTCACACACTCTACGATGGACAATGGATGATGGTGGTGGATGATGGTGTTATGGTGGTGGTGGGTGGTGGATGAGGTGTGAGAGAGGTGGTGTGCCAAGGGATGAGAGAGAATGAAGCCAAGCTCCTCTATTTATAGGCTGAACAGAAGGCTGGACACGGCCCCGTGTCCGCTGGACACGGCCCCGTGCCCGTCTGACACTCTCTCTCCTCATTAATTGTAATTGCGAATTACAATTAATGCGCCTGCTGTACTTTCACCACGCCCCCGTGCCCGCTGGACACGGCCCCGTGGTGGGCAATGGAAGCTTCTACTGGTTTGTCTTTTCTGCTGCTTCCTGGGCACGCCCCCGTGTTCGCTGGACACGGGGCGTGTTCAGACTCTGTTTCTTCTCCTTTGCTTTGGGAGGTGCCGTTGAGGGTCCGGGCAGTCTACTTTTGTTCCTTTTCTTGTATTTATGGTAGAATTAGTTGTCTTTTTGCTTCTTTTGTGATTTTGAGCTCATTTAATCCTGAAAATACAAAAGGAAGACAAAAACACTCTTTTTACAACATTAGTACTTAAAAAGGGTTAGTTTTATGCCTTAATTGATGTGATTTATATGTTGCATTTTACACACATCAAATACCCCCACACTTGAACTTTTGCTTGTCCTCAAGCAAAACTCTTTAAATGTGGCTTACACTCCCAAATGGAATAGGTAGAAGAGAAGTTTTTTTAGCTTGTCCTAGAGTGTCGGGAATCCAAGGTTTTTATAGGTTTTATTTTTATTTATTTACAATCCTATTCGTTATGATTTATTTTGAACGTTTCATAAGATGAATTACTTATTTGGGCATAGCATGCCTTATTAAAATTCCATTTATATACAAGTTCACATACCTCACGGGGGATCACTCAACACTCGGCCGAAGGTGTATATTTTTAGTGAATCACTCGAGAGCGGCATGGAACTTACGCCTTCCATAGGCTTGCCAAGCAATCAATCCTCCTCCTTTTTAACTTTTTACCTTTGTAAATATCAAGAGGACTTTTGGGGTGAAGGGTTAGGCTTGGGTTAAAGGTGGGTGGTTGGTTAGTGGTTAGTAAAAAGGGCGAAAATCGTAACAAGCGTCGGTTTTCGTGAAGTACCTTGTTTTTAGTGACTTTTTTATTTTGAACTATTTCTCCAAACAAGCTTTTATAGCTTTTGTTTGTTTTTGACTTCATCATCATTTTTTTTTTGATCGTCACATAAAAAGGTGAGTTTACGAAAAAGCGAGCTTGTTACTAAAATAAAGGGTGAAAAAAAATAAAAAGGTTTTTGGTGGGTAAAAAGGGTTTTGGGGTAATGAAATGAAAGGTTTAGGCTCAAAGGGGCTATCTAGGGGGATTTTGGGTAGGTAAAAAAAATGAAAAATAATGGTTTTGAAAGAAAAATGGTTAGTCCTAATGCCTCCATCATTTACTTACTTGGGTTTAAGTTGGTAAGGACCGGGAATGTATCGTCGTGGCAAGTTCTAGATTTGTAAGAACCGAGCGGCTATTCACACAAGAAACGAAAAATGAGCATTTAATCTAAATATGTGTATTTTTATGCTCAATAAAGGCTCAAAACTCACTTTTGTGGGAATGGGTTTTTAATGTGATCAAGTATATATAATCGAATTTTTAACTAGACTTGTTATACCGTTTCATAATTTTCTTATGTTGGTTCCTTTTATCATGACGCTATCGGTTGTAAACTTGTAAAAATATAACTTTTTAGAACTTGTTATTCCCAACTTAAACTAAGACAAGTAAATAAAAAAAATGAAAAAGTTTTTTGAAAAAATTTGGGGTGTTTAGCGGTTCCAATAGAGTTTTGTGTAAGGCTTGTGTTTAGGATTTTGCAAAATTTCAAGGTTTTAGCATCCCCCCACACTTAAATTACACATTGTCCTCAATGTGTCCAAAAATAAAGTTTTTGGTTGATTAGAATGTGTAAAAGTGGGTTAAAAAGCAAAGATTTATGTTACTGGCATCCTGGACACGGCCCCGTGTTGACCGGGCACGGCCCCGTGGTCAAGTGCCAGTAACAAAAATTACAGAATTGAAACAGAAGCCTGGACACGGGGGCGTGTCCGCTGAACACGGCCCGTGTCCAGTTACCTGAACTGGGTGATTTTCTGCAGGGGGCTCAGCACGGGGCCGTGTTGGTTGGGCACGGCCCGTGTTGAGCCTTCTGTGATGGAGATTTTTGTCGGGTTGCCCTGTTCTTCGTGCATGGTTCCATTTTTCTCGTTCCCTTTTTCATCCATTACCACCATGAGTGTGTTTTATTTGTTAAAACAACCATCAATCTTAAAAACCATCATAACATTACTAATTAAATAGAGACATTACATAAAGATAAAGATAAAAATTACATAACTATTAAACTTATGGAGTTCTAGCCCTATGTTTTATTTTAATTTAGCAAAATTTCCAAGAAGCTACTAATCTTGGTTAGATAAGGCTTTTTTAGAACTCCTACTTCCGGGTGTGGTTCTCCTCATATGTCGGCAAGCCACTCCTCTACCTCCCTTGGAAGGAGAAAAGAGGGCTCGTTCGCATTAGTTTGAGGAGTTTCAACTTCCGCTGGAACTTCTTGTGGATTTTCCATGGGAGGTTCTGCGGGAAAGTCTCCCCACCCGGTAGGGTTGTTAACACCGAGTGCCAAGTTCCAGTCTTGTTGTGGAAGGACTGGTTCCATAGGAGGTGCTACCAAAATGTTTAACCTTTGGTGCAAAAGGTTAATCTCTTGGAAGCTGCTTTCAAGTCCCATTGTAAGATCGTTAATACGGTCAATGAGGACCTCCTCTACTGACGTCATTTCGTCGAGAGCTTCCCTTAGTGCTATCACGTAGTGCACAAGTGTAGCTTCAACGGAGGGCCTCCTTCCCCTTCGGCTGTTTGAGGAATGAACGGATGATGTTTCGCTGTTTTCACTCGCCATTCTACGAAAAATAAACCAAAAGCAATTTATATGACGAAACAGTTTCGGGACACGGCCCCGTGCTCATTGAGCACGGCCCCGTGTTCATCTTTCTGCAGAATTTTGGAGCAAGGAATCTTGGGTTTTTAAGTTATTTCCTGAGTTTATGCAAGCTTTTTGACAGTAAATAACTCTAAACAATGTTACATAACATGTTTTTACCAAGATTCCATGATCAAAACTCATTGTTCCCTACCACAAAGATTGAAAATTCAAACTTTTCATGGTAGTTCTTGAAGAAAGATGAAGAAGAAGGAAATGTCTAGAAGAGGAAAGGACAAGATGGGTTGTTGGAAACTTCTTTTAGACTTACCTAGGATTGTTTGAGAGAAGATTCCTTCAAATCTCTGTCCCCAAGTTGGTCCAAATGTGCAGGATTTTTGGCTGCATTTATAGAAAACGACAGCCTGCTGGACACGGCCCCGTGTCCGCTGGACACGGCCCCGTGTGCAGATAAAATTCTGACACAGTTTGTCCGTATTCTGACGTTCTGATCAGAAGGGAATCTTTTGGTGGACACGGGGGCGTGTTGGCCGGGCACGGCCCCGTGTCGGAAAGCTGTTTTATGAAGTTTTGTCTTTACTAAGGAGCTAATCTATATCGGGTGGCTCTTGACTTGTTCGAACAACCCCAAAGTGCCTAAGATACCTTAATTGTCCTATACTAAGGCGAGAACGCAAGAGGTTGTCGGTGAGGGTAATTCCTATTTTCATTCTAGGTGGACAAGTCCAACCCTTTCCCGGGCTCTCGTTAAAGAAGGTGTATGCCGAATCGCTCAGGTCTATGTATGCATCGAACGAAGTCGATGGGGAGTCCTTCACGGCACAATCGGCACAGGGACGACTATCGTCCGCGTCTTTTCTAGGTAAGAAGGTATTTTCGGGAGCAACGAGGTTGTCGGAATGCGGTTCCAACATTTCCTCATGGTCATCATCTTGGGATGGATCTAAAAAATCCTTCCTAAGTTCTTTTGACCAATTGAGAAGTAGTTCTTCTAGTTGAAATAACTCGTCAAGGAGCATTTCTCCTAGAATATCTGGCTGGGCGCATTCGAGGGAGAAATAGTGCTTATTTGTACTTTCGCCCCTCTTAAGGTTACAAGGAATCGGTGGGTCTATATAGTGGGGCCTATAAGTGAGGAAAAAACATTTTAATTCCTCATGTTCGCCTCCACATATTCGACACCACAAACCATAAGAGTGCCGAAAGTAAAAAGAATTACTATCACTCATGTTTGTGTCAGAAATTACCAACCGCCGGGATCTAACGGTTCTGTTTTCAGCAACTGAATCTTGGGCACGGGGGCGTGTTGAGTGGACACGGCCCCGTGTTCAGCCTACTGTCTGACTTAAAACAGGATTGCCAGTTCCAATGATTGAGCACGGGGCGTGTTCAGCGGGCACGGCCCCGTGTTGAGCTCTGCAGAAGCTAAAAATCTAAGAAAAAATCCTAAAAAATTAAAGAAAAATAAAAATATGATTAGGCCGTTGATTCCTAACTTTCTTAAAATCCTTGTGTCCCCGGCAGCGGCGCCAAAAACTTGATGTGCGTGAAGTGTAATATTATTTTGATGAGTATTTAAGCCCTTTTTACACTTTTAGCCAAGTTTTAAATTTATAAAACACGATATTCACTAACACTAAACACACATATGGGAAAGTGCACCCATCGTGGACGTAGTATAGTGTTGGTAAGATACCGAGGTCGTCCAAGGACACAAGAGCTTTTAATACCGGTTTATCCTCAACGTCTAACCAAATCAAAAAGTTAGAAAAATGTTTTAAACTAAGAAAAATAAAAACTAACTAAATGCTGAAAAATAAAAATAAAATAAAAACAGATAGACAAGATGAATCACTTGGATCCGACACGTGTGTTAGTATAACCTTTGATTATTTTCGCACTTTTGCACTTGTTTAAGAGATTATCTTAGTTATTGTAGTAGGCCCCTCTTTTGAAGGCGACGTTACCCTCAACCCAGTAGTTTGAGTCAGCAAGGATACAATCCTAAAGGGTCGGATTATTGAAAGATAATGAATTAAGTTATTAATGCAAATTGTGGTAGGCCCCGCTTTTGGCGGTGACGTTACCCTCGGCTAAGTAGTCTGAGTCAGCAGGGATACAGTCCTAAATAGCCGGGTTATAGTATTAATAGTAGTTAACTTATGAGGGGGTCAAAGAGTTTGGATCCCCGCCATCCAATACCTATGGGTATTGAAGGAGATCCTACTAAATTTGACCCAGGTCCCAAGCAGGACCTCTAAACGCTGAACAAGGGCAAGACCCTTACCAAACCGTTCCCTTAACCCCCGACCAGGTAGCCAACATACCTCCATATAGACCGTGGAGATATGAATGGTGAAAATCTTTTATTTTATATAGACAGTAAAATAATGCCAAGACACCACGGACAAACGATAAGGAAAGATCACCTTCAACATAAGTAACTAGTTATTAAAGTCATTAATACAAAACCAAATAAAAAGTGCAAAAGATTAAAAATAAAAAGTATTATACTAAACACTTGTCTTCACCAATTGATGTAAGAGACTTAGGCAAACATGGCCTTGATTGTCAAGAACTCTTACGATCAATCTTGGATCCCGAGACGACTCACACACTCTACGATGGACAATGGATGATGGTGGTGGATGATGGTGTTATGGTGGTGGTGGGTGGTGGATGAGGTGTGAGAGAGGTGGTGTGCCAAGGGATGAGAGAGAATGAAGCCAAGCTCCTCTATTTATAGGCTGAACAGAAGGCTGGACACGGCCCCGTGTCCGCTGGACACGGCCCCGTGCCCGTCTGACACTCTCTCTCCTCATTAATTGTAATTGCGAATTACAATTAATGCGCCTGCTGTACTTTCACCACGCCCCCGTGCCCGCTCGACACGGCCCCGTGGTGGGCAATGGAAGCTTCTACTGGTTTGTCTTTTCTGCTGCTTCCTGGGCACGCCCCCGTGTTCGCTGGACACGGGGCGTGTTCAGACTCTGTTTCTTCTCCTTTGCTTTGGGAGGTGCCGTTGAGGGTCCGGGCAGTCTACTTTTGTTCCTTTTCTTGTATTTATGGTAGAATTAGTTGTCTTTTTGCTTCTTTTGTGATTTTGAGCTCATTTAATCCTGAAAATACAAAAGGAAGACAAAAACACTCTTTTTCCAACATTAGTACTTAAAAAGGGTTAGTTTTATGCCTTAATTGATGTGATTTATATGTTGCATTTTACACACATCAAAACGCAATACATTCAAGCCTTGAGACAGCAGGATAACCTTAGAGTAAAGGTTATCAAAGTGAAAATGTTCACGGATTCAATCATTCCTTACACCCAAACAAACCTAGGATGTCAGGAACGGGATTTGTCAAGTCCTATGGTACCATTACTTACTACCGAGCGGCGTAGCTAATGTTAATGAATGTAGTAAAAGAACCGTTTAAACAAACCAAATGTTTTACCAATGTAAGCATGTGATGTGATGTGAATGTACTAAGTATGGACTAAATGAACATACATAGCATGAAAAAGGTAAATGTAAATCAAATGTACTAAGTATGCTAAGTAAACATACAAAGTAGAAAAGTCATGTAAATCAATGTGCTAGCATGCTCAGTAAACATACATAGCAGAAAAAGTAGTGAAAACAATGTGCTAGCATGTTAAGTAAACATACATAGCAAAAGAAATGTGATGTAAAACAATGTGCTAGCATGTTAAGTAAACATACATAGCAAAAGAAATGTGATGTAAAACAATGTGCTAGCATGTTAAGTAAACATACATAGCAAAACATAATGAAATCGTGTACTAATAGTGTACTAATGAAAATAGCAAGTAAATGATATGAAAACATGAAAAGCATGAAAGTAACAAGTAGGCACATGTGTTTCACCCCAAAATGTTTGAAAAACAGTAAAAGAGGGGTCTATGTACTCACCTGAGGGTGCTTAGAAGTCTTGAACAACAACCAAGCAAAGCTAGAGGGATCACGGAAATCAAACGGCACCCTATATAGATAACTACATAAATAACCGGACCTAAATCGGGGGATTGGATAGTATGAGGTTTCGTAAACCAAATGAGTATTGGAACTCATATGATATGGTTAATCAAATCCCACATACTAGAATGAAACCTAACCTAAGTGCTTACGACCCATTACGACCCGTTTAGGGAGCTTACGCTACTTTAACGCGTCGTTCGCGTAAAACGCGTTCGGATCGCCTAACTAGTCCTATGACAAGTAATGTATGCCTTAACATGTCTAAATTATTGTCTAATCAGTTTAGATGTCAAAACTTAGGTTACATATGCTTAAAATGAATTTATGCATAAAAAGGGCATTTTGGTAATTTTCCTAAGGCATAAGAATTACTTATCATACAACTACTTAAACGACGTGACCATAAGGTATAACCTTAAAAGGTTATTTTATAAACAACTATGGTCACCTAAAGTGTTTGGTCGGATCCTAATGATCGACCAAATGGGTCGGGTTCGAAAGTATAAGCGATTGATTAAATCGCTTACCTTTACGACCCTAAACAAGCACAAATCTAAAAGCGACGAGCTAAACATGCTAGAACATGTTTAGTAAAGTTAGAAAACAGGTTTGGTATCAAAACAAACGGTTTTGATACCCTAGAGTAGTTTGGTTACAAAATACGCGAGGAAACGCATTTTGGCCGAAACTACGACTCGTCACTGAGCCTAGATAACGTGGAAATCAGTAGGTATAGTCACTAGGGACTATAACCATTGTGATTACGCTCATGTTATGAAGTTCAAACGAACTTCGCATTGACCATAAACTGGTCAATGCAGAAAGTCAAACACAGTTTGACTTTAACGCTAAAACGAACGAAAAACGCGAAAGAATACTTACAGAAGGTCCCCGCAAGATTGATTTCCGAGTATTTCTCAGGTATGAAGTGTTTATAACTCCAACTTAGAGAAAATCTCAGAATCAAGTGGGTTAGAATGAAGTTGGGGTTGGGTATTTATAGGAAAGGCACAACCGTTAGGATCATTTCTCGATAATCGAGCTTCAATCTTGGCCATACAAGTGGGCACATGGTTTTGCCATACAAGGGGTACCCAAATACCAGCCCATAGAATCAAAATCAGGGGTTAAAAACCATGGGAGGATGATATAGAGGCCAGGTTCAATGTTTCTGCAAGTCTGCTGGTCTGGGACTCCTTTACGGACCGTAAGAGGTCCCATACGGTCCGTAAGGACCCTAGGTGCTGGCAGAAAGTTTGCAAAATTGGCAGAACAGGCCCCTGCACCTCCAAACTTGGTTTTTGATGCGTTTTGACACGTTTAAGCCCTGTTAACCCCATTTTAAGGCTCTAAAATGAAGTTAAAGTATAGGGAACTTGAAACATGCTCAAAAATATGTCGGATGTCGGTTCGTTTGGCCGTACAGTTGCGTTGTTCGGTTAATTACGACGGAAGTTGTAACGGACGCAAAAACGATCCAAATTGCGCGACGAATGGATTTTTGACAAGCCAATGACTAAAACATAATATTTTAATGATTACATAAATTTTTGAATGTCCGGATGTATTCAGAATGTAAGATATGCGCGAAAATGCAAACTTATGCACTTTTTGACGCTTTTAGTCCCTGGATGACCCAAAAGTTTATTTTAGCACACCGAACCCCTCAAAGCCTATTTCTAAGCTATGTAAAGGATATTTAGGGTGTGTTTAACTTATGGGCATGTTCCGGAATGTTCGTTACAGTTCAAATCGGCATACTTTCGTAGTTTGTCAATTTTAGTCCCTGTAAGCGAATTAACTTGATTTCGGCATACCAAACCTTCCAAAACTTATTTCTAAGTTATGTAATGGTTATTTAAGGTATGTTATGCCTATGTCACTATTCCGGAGTGTTTGTTGCATTAACCTGGTTATATTTACGCATCAGTGTGCTTATAACCCTCTAGAAAGCGATCTAAAGCCCGAAATCGAACAAGAGTTGATATGTGCAAATGATACACATGTTTATACAAATACCAAGTATGAAATACAATATTTCATTGGTTTGGTATTTGTTTGATGGTTGAAGTGACACAGGTGTCACAGTTTTCGCCATCGGTTGGGGTGTGACAGATTGGTATCAGAGCCATAACTATAGGGAATTAGGAAAAGTAGGAATGCTTTTACCTAGTCTATAGTTTAGGAACATTCTCACTATGTGTTCTTTAAAACTACTTGCATTCTCCCTTAATTGCTTCTATCTATTCTCTTTGGTCTTTTAATGTATATGCCTTTCCTAAGGCTAACACAATACACACTTGGATGCTTTGAAGACACTCTTGTAACACAATCGAAACGACTCATCAAAGTAGGGTGATTCCTGCCTTTGGTGATGACTTTCACTTCGCTATACTTTGTATTTTGCACGAAATTTACCCTTAAGTTAGGAGTGATATCCAAACCTTGAAGGAAATTTCCATCTCATATTCTAGTGGTCTTATCTTTTGATAAGTACCAACCATACTAGGGTACGATGTTACCAAGTTAGAGGTGAAACTCGTATCTTGATAACTAGTCCCACTCTTTGATTTCAATCTCGCCAAAGTTTCGAAATCTTCAAATGGTTAAGGACGTGTAGTAACTGGAAAGACAAATACTCTCATCAATATTTGTCTATTAGGCCCAGGGCACGTCTCCTTAATTCAAGAAAGAGCTTCGATTCACTTTGGAATAGTCGACGTTTCTCTACCCGAAACAATCCTATGTTTTATGAGTCTCTCTTTTTATGTTATCTCGATTATTATGTGGTTTTATACTTACTTTCGCTCGTTTCAAAATCGTTACACACTTCGCACGTATCTCCGCAATCTAAAAAAATAATAATCTCCCGCGAACGAATTAAATTTATGATGTTTTCATTGTTCTATGTGATACAATGTGAAACTTGTTATGCTATGTGAAACATATGCACAATGTGATACTATTTGAAACACTTATGAACTATGTGATGTACTCTGTGATACGAATCAATTTAACAAAAAAATTATGATCGAGTCTCACTCGGTCCTTGTTCTAAATCTTTAGATGTCGTCAAGCCGACTTTCCAAGCCACATAAGAGGTCTAAGGCTAACACCCAGAAGAAGATGATGTCTTTTATGGCTGATCAGATCGCACGTATTGTTCCTAATATTGTCACTGAAATTCAGGGTTCAAACACTCCTCCTTCCTCTGTTGACTCGAAAGCGGCCCAACCTAAGTCTGTGAGCTTCTACTACAAACACTTTGTCTCTTACAACCCTAAGCCTTGCACATGCAGTGATGGGGTGACTGCAATTCTGGAATGGTTCGACAGCATTGAAGTTACTTTCATCAACAGTGAATGCCCTGAACATCTCAAGACTAGGAGTGCTACTGGTGTTTTCCAAGGCAGAGCTTTGGAATGGTGGACCAATGAGAGAAACATCCGCTCAAATGATGAAGCATATGCTTTACCATGGGCCGAAGTTAGGGAACTGATGATGCTCGAATTCTGCCCTCCTCATGAGCAGCAGAAGCTTGAGGACGAGTTTTGGCATCTGAAACAAGTTGGTGATGACAATCTGGCCTATACTACCCGTTTCAAGCAACTCAGCATAATCGTGCCTCATTTGGTGTCTACTCCCAAACGCATGATCATGAAGTACATTCATGGGTTACACTCTGCCATGCGTGACTCCATTGAAGCAGCTCAGCAAGACTCCATCGAAGAAGTTTACCGACTAGCAGCTAGTCTGAACAACAACCGTGTTCGTGATAAACAGTTTAGCACACCTGCCCCCTCGAAACCAGCTAACCAGATCACCCAGCAATCAAGCAGCAGCAAGAACAAGAAACGAAAGTCTCAAAACTCTGGCTGCAACGCGATTGTACCTGCTACAAACCCAAACCCTGCTTCTCCTGAAAACACAAAGAAGTCATACACTGGGGTTCATCCTAAGTGTGACACTTGTCACTATCATCATCCTGCCAACTCAGCATGTACCTCTTGCAACCGCTATGGTCACACTGCTCCTTACTGCCGCCAGACCAACCAAATTCAGCAAGCTCCCCAGAACCCCAAACCAGCAAACAATGCACGAGCCTGCTACAAGTGTGGTGATACCACTCATCTCCGCCTCAGTTGAATCAAGGGCAGCCGCAACAGCAAGCCCCGCGAGGACGCACTTTCAACATCAACGCCAAGTAAGCTCAGAACGACAATGACGTCGTTAATGGTACGTTTCTCGTTAATAATTTTTGCGCTTCGATCCTATTTGATACTGAAGCTTTGTGTTCGTTGAATTTGAATCTTTGTTAAACTTTGCACGCTCTAAACTACCTAAGTCGTTCTCAGTCGATATTGCCGATGGTAAGTCTATTCTAGTCGACTCTATTCTCTGTGATTGTCTCCTGACTCTTAACGATCACGTTTTCACTATTGACCTCATACCCATGCAATTGGGTAGTTTCGATATCATAGTAGGCATGGATTGGTTGCGTTAGAACCATGCTGAAATCGCTTGTCACGAGAAGTACGTTCGTTTACCTCTTCCGTCTGGTGATACTTTGCACGTCTATGGAGACCGACCTTCTAGAGGACTGAAATTGATGTCATGCACTCAAGCGAATAGATGCTTACGTAAACAGTACTTTGCCTTTTTTAGCCCACGTAGTGGAAGAAAATGGCAAGGGAAAGAGCGTAAGTGATGTTCCAGTAGTGTGTGATTTCCCTGATGTCTTTCCTTGAAGATCTTCCTGGTCTTCCGCCACCTCGATCTGTTGATTTTCGTATTGATCTCATACCTGGTTTGACTCCTGTTGCCAAGGCTCCTTACCGACTTGCACCCTCTGAGATGCAAGAGTTATCTAGTCAACTACAAGAACTACTCGACAAGGGTTTTATACGTCCAAGTACCTCACCTTGGGGTGTTCCTGTGCTATTCGTCAAAAAGAAAAATGGTTCATTTCGCATGTGCATCGACTACCGTGAACTTAACAAACTCACTGTCAAGAACCGTTATCCTCTCCCCCGCATCGATGATCTCTTTGACCAACTACAAGGTGCAAGTTGTTTCTCAAAAATCGACCTTCAATCTGGTTACCATCAACTTTGTGTTCTCGAAGAAGATATCTCCAAAACCGCATTTCGCACCCGTTATGGACACTACGAGTTCATGGTTATGCCCTTTGGCTTAACCAACGCACCTGCCGTGTTCATGGATCTTATGAATCGTGTTTGTAAACGTTATTTGGATTGTTTTGTAATAGTCTTTATTGATGATATTCTCATTTACTCGAAAACCCAAGCTGATCATGAACGACACTTACGCCTCATGTTAGAACTATTACGTGGTGAACGCTTATACGCATAGTTTTCTAAGTGCGAATTCTGGATTAAAGAAGTACAATTTCTCGGGCACATTGTTAGCAAGCAAGGAATTCATGTTGACCCTTCCAAAATCGAAGAAGTGAAGAATTGGATCACGCCTAAATCTACATCTGGATTCGTTCCTTCTTGGGATTAGCGTGTTATTACCGCCGATTCATCTCGAACTTTTCGAAAATCGCTATTCCTCTCACTTCGTTAACTCAGAAAGAGAAACCTTTTGCTTGGGGTCCTGAGCAAGAGGAATCTTTTCAAACTCTTAAGAATCTGCTTTGTAACGCTTCTGTACTTGCTCTCCTTGATGGGAATGATGATTTCGTGGTATATTGCGATTCCTCGAACCGTGGTCTTGGTTGTGTTCTCATGCAGCGAGAAAAGGTCATCGCTTATGCCTCTCGACAGCTCAAAATACGTGAGAAAAACTATACTACCCATGATCTTGAGCTGCGCGCAGTTGTTTCTGCGTTAAAGATTTGGCGACACTACCTATATGGTAATAAGTGTGTGGTTTTCACTGACCATAAGAGCATGCAGCACATCTTTAACCAAAAGGAACTGAATATGCGTCAGCGACGACGGGTGGAGTTGCTTAACTACTACGACTGCGAGATTCGCTACCATCCTGGCAAGGCAAATGTCGTGGCCGATGCTCTTAGTCGTAAGACTCATGTTAGTAGCATCTGCTGTTTCCAGATCACTAGTGATCTTCATGCTTGTATTCGTGAAGCTCAATACTTGTCAGCCAACGATGGTAGTCTAATCGTTGAAATACGAGGTGCTTCGATAGACCAACTTATGACGAAGTCTGATGGACTTCAATACTATCTCGATCGCATCTGGGTGCCGGATCACGATAATCTTCGTTAGCTCATTATGAATGAGGCCCACAAATCCCGATACTCTATTCATCCAAGTGCTGATAAAATGTACCATGACTTGCGTACATCCTATTGGTTGCCTGGTATGAAAAAGGAAATTGCCACTTACGTCTCGAAATGTCTCACTTGCTCAAAGGTCAGGCCGAGCATCAGCGTCCTTCAGGTCTTCTCGAACAACCCGAAATTCCTGTTTGGAAATGGTATAGCATTGCCATGGACTTCATAACTAAACTCCCTCAAACACCTTCATGTCATGATAGTATATGGGTAATCATCGACCGTTTGACTAAATCAACTCACTTTCTTCCTATTCGCAAAGATTTCAAAGTGGAGAAACTTGCTCGAGTTTACACTAATGAAATCATATGTCATCATGGTATACCCATTGACATAATCTCTGACCACGATGGTCGCTTCACTTCACGTCTTTGGCAAACTTTTCAGTCCGCTATGGGTTCTCACTTGAATCTTAGTACAGCCTTTCACCCTCAAACAGATGGACAAACAGAACGTACTATCGAAACCCTAGAGGATATGCTTCGTTCTTGTGTCATCGACTTTTGATGGTAATTGGGATGTACATTTACCATTGATCGAGTTCTCATACAACAGCAGCTACCATTCCAGTACTCAGATGGCTCCTTTCGAAGATTTATACGGTCGCAAGTGCTGATCTCCCATCAGTTGGCATGAGATTGGTGACAAGCAACTTACCGGCCCTGAGCTCATTCAAGAGACGACGGATAAGATTCTTCAAAGCCGCGACAACTTGCTCAAGGCTAGAAGCAGACAAAAGAGCTATGCTGACAAAAGGCGTAAGCCTCTGGAATTCAATGTTGGAGACCACGTACTACTCAAGGTATCTCCCTGGAAAGGAGTGATATGTTTTGGTAAAAAGGGAAAGCTTGCCCCTTGCTATGTGCGTCCTTTCAAGATACTCGAAAGGATTGGCAATGTGGCTTACCGACTCGATTTACCTCAAGAGCTTAGCAACGTACATCCGACGTTCCATGTCTCTAATCTCAGGAAATGCTTAGCAGATGAGGAACTTCAGGTTCCCATCGAAGGCTTGCAAATAAACGAGACTCTTCATTTTGTGGAGAAACCGGTCGAAATCATGGACCGAGGTACCAAGCGGCTAAGGTGCAGCAAAATTTCCATAGTTAAGGTTCGATAGGAAGGAAAGCGTGGCGCCGAATTCACTTGGGAACTCAAGAGTGAAATGAAAACCAAGTATCCACAGCTCTTTGTTCGGTCTTCCTTTTAGATTTCGGGGACGAAATCTCCTTAAGAAGGGGAGACTGTAACGCCCTGCGTTTCGATACTCTTATTAACTTAGCAAGTCTTATCGTACTTCCTATCCAGTTATGCTTGTACTCTCGAGACTACCGATCATAATGAAAATAAGGCTGTTTGAATCATGATTGTGTTAAACTATGTGCAAACTATTACTATATGTGATGCTTCTTATATGTGAACGATGTGTTTAAACAGATTCTTGACCCTTGTGGTGCTTTTTGTGAACAATGTATTTATCCTAGATTCTTGACACTTGCAATGCTTTGATACTTGATGAACAAGAAACTAGATTTAACACGTATTCGAAACACGAAATTTCTCTTATTATTTATGCTTTTTGAACGCTAAAATGTAATGATTACTCACAATAATACGCAACGCAACACTTAACCTCGCTCGCAAAACGAACCAAAGTTGGAAAACTAACAAATGTGAACTGGACGTCCGGATGACCATCCGCCCGGATGACCATCCGACCGGATGGCCATTCGACCGGACGTAGCCATCTGACACGTGCCACTCGCCACTGCCTTAACACATCGGAACGTAACCAGTCGAATGAGCCTGTCACTGTCACCTATAAATTGTAGACTTGCACTTTCATTTTCACCTTTCACTCTGCCCTTTCGCTCTCAAGCTTCTAGACGCAATCCAAGGCTATTTTGTAAGCTTTTTCACCTAAATCTTCTTCAATCTTCATCTTTAATCACTTCTACTCCATCTTCTTCATCAAAATCACACACACACTTTAACTTTTTCTCAAAAACATCGATTTTAGACCTTCCGAAGGTGGATTTCACTCATTTTGCTTAGGCAAACTGTTGTGAAGCACCAATAAGTTGGAGTTGGTCTAAGATCTAAAGGATTTTTCACATTTTTATACCAGATCTAGAGGATTTTTACATGTTTTCAGCTCAGATATGATAAACTTGCACGTTTTACAACTTATTTCTAAACTTCTCCTCTGTTTTACGCAAATATGGATGGAATCGGGACCCAAACAGACTCTCGACTCGTTTCTTAGTTGAGAGCCGGCTTGAAAACGAAATTCAACCGGAGAGATGGACCGATTAACGGGTCAAACATGAAATTTCACCAGGAACAGCTCGCCTGTCTGAAGGGGTGGTACCCATCCGACCGAATGAACTAGATTTGGTATGTTTCCGTTGTTTGGCACGTCGTCACGCCGTCTCCGTTAACTCAAAACTTTTACTTAGAAAAATTTTATGAAATTTCAAACACCGACCATCTGTCCGAATGGCCATCCGATCGGATGACCATCCGTCCAGATGATCTGTCCATGATAACAATTATTGTTTATTGTTTACTGTTGTTGGACACTTTGGTCGAAACATCGAAAACTTTAACAGTTCACAAAAAACCACGGACTACCGAATGACCATCCGTCCGGATGACCATCCGCTCGGATAGTCTGTCGAACTCTTAAACTTGATTTTGCACCATTCGACACTCTGTTCTCTACCGGGTCAGCACTTAGAGGACTTATGATCTGTTCCCCACACGCATGCTGATCCAGCGCTCCCTTCGATCCAACCAGACTGTGTCTAGGTTCTAAACACCCACTGTGAGTATACTCGATCCCCTTTTGTTTTAAACACTTTGGGATGCAACATGTATTCTATATAAACACACGACACTTGAAACTTGTTTGTAATCAAGCTCTATCCACTATTATACATGAAAACATGATACTTGTGAATTTTATATGCTCTGTGAACGTTGAATCTTATGTTTAGCCAACCTTGACACTTATAGTGCTATAGGGTTAATGCACCGCCCTTGAGACTTGGGGTATTGTTAAGTTTGATTCTTTTACCTCCTCTTCGTGGAAACGATGTAGGAAAGGAACAGTTAACGTGTTGGAAACTTAGGTTAACATATTGATTACGTGAGCTTAGCATGTTGAAACTTGTAATATGTTATTCATGTTGGATATGAGGAAATTCACATTTAAACTATTTATGTTATGTATTAAACTTGTATACTCGCAACATTTTTGTTGATTTTATTTTAATACATGTTGCAGGTTGATAGTCGCAGTGACTCAAGAATCAAGCTAGGGTGACTTTAGATACACACCTTAGAAAAACAATGTTTTGAACAATGTTTGAAATTTTGGGATGTTTTTGATACAATTTTGACTGTGTTTGGTTTGTATGACAATTTAGCTATCATTATGAAATTTTGATTAATCTATATTGAAACAAGTAGCGTTATGATGCTTTGAGCGATTTGTTCGTCCCGCCCCGATGTTTCCGCCATCGGTTGGGGTGTGACATATAAACCCTAAACATATAACCCCTATTTATACTAAACAGTCACTTGGAAAACAAGTAACCTACTCCTATAAAATAACAAATAAAATAAAACTAGTATTTCATAAATCTTCCTACTAAAATAAAATATAAATAAAATAAAGAATTTAAATCCTCTAACTTTTTTAAGTATTGATAAGATTAGTTCCAACAAGACCGGGTCATTCCATTTGACAACTTGAATATTTGATGTGTAGGAAAAGATAATTTTGTTTTTCAAATTGGCTACAAGTTAAAATTAAATTAAATTGGCTACAAGTTTAAGTTAAATTGCAATGGATCATAATTCCTCTCGCAATCTCTTTAATGCCAACCTTGTGTATCAACTTGTTTTGGTGTCCATAAAAGTTTTATATAAACCAAAATGTATGTAAAATTAATCTAGTAACAGACATAAGAGAAAAAATGTAAAAGCATGACTTAGCGGTTTATAATTACGGGAAAGATTGATGTACAACAGCCCTTTAACATGCACGGTACATGATTGTGCGAAGTGAATTACGCATGTTCATTTTTGAAATACACATGTTATTTTGATGGTTGCATACCGTCGCACGTTAAAAGCCTTTTGTATTTTAAACTTTCACTAGAAATTACATGTTGCTACATTGTCTCCAACTAGATAGTATATACTAAATGAAAGCAAACTAATATAATAGCATCTACGTAATCAAGTAAAAGTTACAAACATACAATTACGAATTACAAAGTTACGTTGTGTTACAGTACAATATCTCTTTGTACTGGTAGTGAAAAACTATCGAAAAAATATGGAAACTAAATCGTATAAAAACCAAAACCATAATCGATGCCAATACTGATGTTGTTCGGGCGGTATTGGTTTGGTTTGGTAAAATTTATGTGTATCCAAAAATGTTTTCTTATATAACCCAAAAATTAAAGTCGTGAAATGCCCATAAGGATAATTTGCATCGATCAGAAATTAAGTAAAACAAACACTGATGTTGTTTGGTTTGATATCGGTACTTAGTATTGTTTATGATACAAAAAAAATATTTACAATAATTTCATTACACAAAAGTTTTCTGATGTAACCCAAAAATAAAGTTATATCTTACATCGATCAAAATTATAAAAACGAATATCGGTACCGGTTCCGAGAATTTTGATACCAACACTAAAGTTGTTCGACCGGTATAAGTTCGGTTCGTCACGATACCAGTACCATAACAACGCTCGCTATAGCTTACGATACCAACGCAGACTTATTTCGAATACAACTCCGCTTTTAATATAATTTATACCGGAATGTCAAGAGAAAAAAAAAAAAAACTAAACACACCTAGGTAGTCGATTTTTTTTAAAAGTTAGGAATACATAAAGAATGAGTAATTAGTGTTTATCATTTCTCATTTATAGTACTGATTATACTCAATATGTTAAAATGGAGAAATGATCCGCTAAAAAATGAGGTTTTGCCTAAGTAGCGTAAGAAGGATTATGGAAATAACATGCGACACTCCTTAGAAGTAGGATGGAAAGGTATTTTGGTCCTACAACACAAACTTTCACCCTTTTGTTTTCCCAAATTAAATACAATACAAAAATTCTTTTGCAAAAAAATTAGCACAAAAATTTTAGTACAAAAAATGCAGCAAAAAAAAAAAAAAAAAAAAAAAAAATCCAACACAAAAAATATAGAACAAAAAAAATATAGTACAAAAATGTAGCACATAAATCTAGTAAAAAAACCAACACAAAAATATTATAAACATAGAAATCTAAGACAATTTTTTGGGTTTTTTAGATCTCATATTTTATATAGCAATATCGTACTCAAATTAAAGATAAAAAATGATCGACTTTATGGTACAATTTAAAAAAAGTTTATGTCGTATGAAAAAGTTACGAATATGATAAAAATGATCGATTTTATGGTGCAATTAAAAAAAATTAATAATGTCGTATGAAAAAGTTATAAACGTTTAAAAATATGATAAAATATGTACGTGTCTTGCATGTGGAGAAAAAAAGTTAACTAACAGGCTATTGCAAAAATACCATTAAAAATTCAAGATTCCTTATTATCCTTACTTAGGCAAAATCTGTAAAAATTATCATCTTGATCGTGGCTTAATGGTATCACATTACTATGATAAAAATAGAGTATTTATAGTTGGATTGCTTGTCGTTAAGCAAAAAGTTGTTTAGATATAAAAATGGATAAATTATGAAAAGAGGACAAAAAGTCCCCAATCTTAATCCGTTTTGGCGGCCATTAACCTTTACCGGGAACGAAAATAATGCAAGTCTCAATCCAGTTGACTAACTTAGACTAAACCCCATCACTTGCAAGCATGAGTTTTTTAATGATGGGTAGACCTAACAGCAAAAGGTCGTTTACGTCTGTGAATGCAGACGGTGCTAGTGATTCGTTCTATTACTATTTTACAATAAAAACTCACTCATTAAAGCCTACTATGTTAAACCTCAGACTCAATCTAAAGCAATATTGCTACAGGCAGAGGTGGACCCACATTGGTGCCATCGGGGTCCCCGTACCCCCAATCTTTTTAAAAAAAATAGTAGATTCGGTATATTAAACTGTATATGGACCCCATAAATACAATTAAGTGGACACCATAGAAATAAAAAGAAAGCTGGTGTAGTGGTAAATCTCCCTCTTTTCCACCAAGAGGTCGTGGGTTCAATCCTTGATAAGCCCATTTTTCTTATTTTTTTAAAAATCTAGTTCAAACCTCACTTTGACTCGACCCGAACGAGGACCAACCCGAAAATGGACCCCATTGAAATAAAATCCTAGGTCCGCCACTGGCCATATGCGAGATGGAACCTATGACCTTCACATTGGAAGGTCTTAGGGCTGCCAATGCACCATAAGGTCAACGACGCCCATATCATGAATTGATATGATATACCTTGCACTCTCCCGTATTGTCTAATAGTTGGTAAATATTAGGGGTGAGCAGAAAACCGAAACAACCAAACCGTAACCGAAATAACCGACAAAACCGAACCGAAACAAAAATCGACGGTTCGGTTTTCGGATTTTAAATAACCGAAAATTTCGGTTTGGTTTTCGGATAACCATTTTCAATAACCGAAAGAAACAGAACCGAAACGAAAAAAACATATATTTTTATGTTTAAGTTTAAGTGTTTAACCCATACTATTAGGAATTATTAATTTTAGTCTTGAATATTAAGTACTTATAATAAAAACATTAAGATGTTTATTTATAATTGAGATGATTTATTTATTGACTATAACAAATAATAAATTTTAATATAAAAATTAAACTATCTTCAAAGTATTATAAAAGAAAAAATCCTAATAAATACTTTGAAGAAACATAAAAATAGATTAGTAGGTTAGGTTTATGTAAACATTTTTAGTTAAAAAGATTAAGTATAATAACTTAAATGTAACTATGGGACTGTTTGGCTAAGCTTATTGGAATGACTTATTTACTTATTTGCTTATTTGAAAAGCAAATAAGTCATAATGGAATAAGCTTTATTCCTCTCACATAATAAGCTAACCCAAACACCTTTTAACTTTTCAAAAAGTAAATAAGTAAATAAGTCACTAAAATAAGCTTAGCCAAACAGCCCCTATATAAGAAAGATTCTTAAATTTTGAATTACACTTTTTTATTTTTGAATCTTACTTACTTTTGTTTCAAAAACTGAAAAACCGAACCGAATCGGTGTAAAAACCGAAAAAACCAAAACTGAAAAAAACCGAACCCGAACGGTTTTGAAAAACCGAAAACCGACATTTCGGTTTCGGTTTTGATTTTGCCCAAAAACCGAACTGAACCGAATCGTGCACACCCCTAGTAAATATGGTTACTCTTACAGAGTAGAGCTAGTCTACAAATCGTGTTTTTTCTATGAAGTCTAAGAAGCCTTATGAACCATCATATTGTAATTTTGGATGGATGAGATTGATAAGTGATATTTTTGTAAATTGTGTTTAACTTTTAATAACTAATTTAATAGCATAGGGGTATAAATGTAATTTAAGCGTGTCTTAAATTCAGAAACCTATATGCAACTTCCTCCGTCTTTTTTAAACGTCAAAACATTTGTATACGTAATTGGTTTTCTAAAATAATTACACCACGATAACGAGCGTTTTTATCTTTAATACGAGTATCGTATTGATATATAAAAAAATTACATTTCAACTAGATATTTTTAGTCCATGGTGTTTTTGGTTCTGTTTATCCGACGGTGTTTTGATTCTAGCGGCTACATTGTGTTTTATTTTGTAGGTAACAAACGAATCACAAGGTAGTGTTTTATTAATAATGGTTGTATGGTCTTTTATTTTTTGATAACAAAGGGTATATAGTGTTATATTTTGCATAGAACAAATGGTATATGATGTTTCATTTTGAAGGATTATGGTGTTTTTATCATAATTGAATAGCTGTCTAATTTACTCTTATACCATTCGCCCTTAATTTTAATGGATGTCACATGTCTAATTCTTATGACTTCTTAGCCTTTTTACGAATTTTACCCTTTCTTAAGGAATTCTTACCTACTCTCACATATTGTTACTATTCAAGATTTACTTCATTTATATGCCTGGTGTACAAGTTATAAGTGGATTAATTTTTTGTTTTTCTTTATATTTCTGGGTACAACTCTATATGCAACACAAACAGACAGATAGTGGTGAAGGGTTGAAATGTGAAGAAAATATGCGTATGAATAGAAATATAAGTTTCAAACCAATAGAATTGCTTCATTTAATATGTATATTTAATGTAACTGTAAGTGTATATAGGTAAATTTATAGTTTTAATTAATTTATTGTATTCCTTAAATTAGCTAACTAATTAAACTTTTAACTTATTTTTAAAATATACTCTTTAAAGAAAATCTAATTTATGGTGAATAACAATTTTCGATCTGTATATGATAAAATTTGAAATGTGAAGGATAAAATGTTTTTACCTGATTAATGGGATTGAAAATAAATAACGGGTGATGTTATAACCTATTTGTTGTTTTTTCATTATGTCATTTCTTCATTTCTTCTCATATTAAGTTTCTTCTCAAATTATCATTCCCTTCTCTTGAGTTGTGAAAACTCAAAAAAACCTTATGTAACAATTGTAACAATTTTTTTTCCTAAAAAATAGGGATAGTAAGCTAAATGTTTTCAAACGTGTTGAGCCAAAAAAAAAAAAAAAAAAAAAAACTAAAAAGTGCCGAATGGTTTCTTTATAAAAAATGAAAATTTGGTTTTTTAAGCGTATATATATAAAAACACCGAATTTTAAAAAAAATTACAAAAAACACTCGGCACTTTTTGTCTTTTTTTTTTGGCTCAAAATGTTCAAAAACATGTAGCTTACATTCCTTAATATTTCTAGAAAAAAGTTTGTTACATAATTGAGTTTTCATAACTCAAGTGGGTATTCTCTCTATAATTTCTCTCTCTCTACATATATATATATATATATAAAGTATATCGTACATTACGGCTTAACGTATTTCACGTACAACAACGTGCGTGATTTGTTCTATTACATGCGTGATTAATGTTTTCAATATGCGTGATTATTGTGTTTCAACATGCGTGATTTTGGATTTTTGAGTTATAACGTGCGTGATTTTAAAATGAACGTGCGTAATTACCTGTCGTACGTGATGTACGTTAAGCCGTAATGTACGTTAACCTACTTCTATATATATATATATAGGGAAAAAATAAATCGAATACCCATGTGAGTTGAGAAAACCCAAATAAACCCTATGTAACATTTTTATTTTTTTCTAAAAAAAACAGGGAATGTAATATAAATGTACACAGACCTATTTATGAAAAAAAAAAATGAAAAAACGCTTACTAGTTTTTTTTTTTTTTAAATGTTGAAAATTTGTATGTTACATTTTTTTGGACATATATATTATGTAACCTGAAATTTGTAACATTTAAAAAAAAACTACTAGAGGTTTTTTTGTGTTTCTTTTTTTTTAAATGTTCAAATATATGTATATTACATTTCCTATTTTTTAAAAAGGTTTCTTGAGTTTACACAACTTAAGTGAGTTTTCTCTATAGCCTTCCCTTATATATATATATATATATATATATATATATATATATATATATATATATATATATATATATATATATATATATATATATATATATATATAGTGGAGGGTTCAAATGAGAAGATTTTTTTTGTAAGAAGAAAAAAGAAGAAGTTTCAACCAATAAGAATGCTTCATTTTACTTCATTTAATATGTGTAGTTAATTTTAATATAAGGGTATATTGGTAAACTTACATAAATCATTAATTTATATTCTTCCCCTTTAATAACTTGCTAAATTAATTTTGTAACTCCTTTTCAAAATAAATACTTTTTTCCAAATTAAAAAAACCAACTTAATTTAAAGTGTAGAATAAATTACTATTTGTGTAGGATAAATTACGAGTTGTGTAGGATATATATCGAGGTATGTAGGATAAATTTCGACTGTGTAGGATAAAATTCTATAATATGTAGGAAAATTTTGATATGTGTAGGTTTTCAAGATTTTATGTAGGATAATTAATGATTAGTTGACTAATTAATTAAAGAGAGAAAAATTAATGACATGGGTTATAAATGAAATAACATTTTACTAATATGCCATTTCTTCTTTTTCTTCTCACATTAAATTTGTTCTCAAATGAACCTTCCCCTATATATATATATAGGGGACCGCTAGAATGAGAACCACCTCGAGTTGTAAGAACCGCGAGAACCACACCGTACGGGGCGAGGTGGACCATTTTTTTTTTCAAAAACGTAGATGCATGTATTATAAACACATTCGTAAAAAAACATTTTTAAAAAAATGCCGTGCGTGTAGTTTTTTACACCACAAGTTTGTGGTTTACGAGTCCCGTAAATTTACGGGACTCGTAAACCACAAACTTGTGGTGTAAAAAACTACACGCACGGCATTTTTTTTTTAAATTTTTTTTACGAATGTGTTTATAATAGATGCATCTACGTTTTTGAAAAAAAAATTTGGTCCATCTCGCCCCGGATCAAGTAGTTCTCGCGGTTCTTACAACTCGAGGTGGTTCTCATTCTAGCGGCCCCCTATATATATATATATATATATATATATATATAGGGCAAGGATAAATCGAAAACCCACTCTAGTTGACTAAACCCAAGAAACTCAACATCTACCATTGATTAGAAGAGATGGATGGTTGTGATATGTTTGAGTATTATCTCTCCTACTTTTTATTATATTAATCAATAAATGGTACATCTAAGGGTAAAATGGGGATAGAATCATCTGTGCATCTGACTTCCTTTGATGTGTCCCCTTTTCCAAAGTGTCCCAATTTTCGTGCATCCTTTTTAACATATAATTCAAAAATACATATTAAAAAAAAAGAAAAGAAAAAGGCTCTGACAAATTCTTTTTCCAATGTGTTCTCTTTCTCTTGCATCTTTTTCTTATTAAAAAACACTAAAATCTTATTCATGAAATGATGGTTTTTTTTAATTCATATATATTAACGAAAAAAAAGTGTCAACTTCTTCATACAGTTGTTTTGGGCCACTGGTGTAGTATATAACAAAATAAATGCAAAAGCATTAAGTGAAAAACTGGATATACACGTTAAACAAGGTTACATTATATGTACCATCTTATTAATGTTACATTCTACAAATAACGTTACATTTTCTGTATAATTTCAAAAAATGTACAAAAACGTTACCATTTAAAGGATATCGCCCTACATAAAAGTGTAACGCGTTTTCTTTTCTTTCTCGTCCGACACAAAGTGTTATATTACATCACATGTTTACAAAAGTCGTCTTCCTACTAAAAGATGTTACTTGTTGGTACGTACACTACAATTTTTACATGATCAATTTTACGTCACATATGTAACACTTTTTTTGTTACATGTAAATGACATTATTTCTGTAACACAAAAAAAATGTAACAACCATTTTTTTACAGTAATTTAAAAAAGTGTATATGACAATCTATTTTTGTAACATATATTTTTTTTTGGTTTTGTTACATGTGTTACATAGAAACGTAACATATAACCTGGAAAAAAATGTAACAACAGATTTTATTTTTACAGTAATTTAAAAAAGTGTAACAATACACTTTATTTTTTTTAACGTGCATTATTTCTGTAACACAAAAAATTTAACAGACATTTTTTCTTTGATTGTTACATTTTTTATGTAACAAAAAAATGTAACAGACATTTTTTATTTGATTGTTACAAAAAATGTAACGGACATTATTTATGTAACACAAAAAAACGTAACTGACATTATTTAGGTAACACAAAAAAACGTAACTGACATTACTTATGTAACATGCTTTTTTTCTTTGATTGTTACATTTCTAACACCCGGTTACATAGTGTTACATAAAAAATGTCTAGATCTTGGAGTTTCACAATTAAGACGCAAAGAATTGTTATGAGAATTATTACATCAAAAATATAACATGTATATAAAAAATATAACTTTATTAACAAGAATCCAACAACAACAAGTTTTTTTAGATTCAATCATCATAACAATAAACAAGAAAGTAACTTAGATTTTAATTCATTCAATACATAAGAACTTAAATCAAATTGTTTCCATTTGTTTAGTTCTAAAAACAAATTTTACACAAAAAAATGAAAAAAATAAGTAATAAAAAACAATATATCCAGACAACAAGAACTAAAAAACATTCATCTTCTTGAACAAAAAAATAAAAAAAGTTGCAGATCTACAAAACACAAGAAATGAAGATCTACAAAACACAAAAAAATGCAAATCTGAAAAAAAAAACTTGAAAACAAACATACTTATGGATCTGGAGGATCTTTTAGATCTGGAACATCATGTTCAACATAAAACATCTTTTAGATCATCTTCAATAATGAATCATCATCTGAAACATCATCTTCAACATCAGATTTGTTGACCACCGCCGAATCTTGAAACCACCATCAGATCTTGAAACCCTTGTCGATGAACTACCCGAGCCCACCTTACAAATCTATTGAATCACTGAAAGCACTAAATCCGCCAAGTAAACCAATGGTTTTGGTGATGATTTGTGGTGGATCGATGGATATTTCGTTCGCCAAGAAACCGGATCTTGTACTACACCGTCACCGGGGTGTTACGCTTGTAGATCAAGAGTTTTGGTGGTTGATTATGAATGATTTTGATAAGAAGAAGAATTTTGATGGTTGATTATGAATGATCTTAGATTTGGAAAAATGGTTATCTAGAGAGAGAGAGAGAAAGAAAGAGATAAGTGTGTGTGATTTTGTGGTTATGACGAGAGAAGAATCAAGATGAGGTAGAGATAAAGGTCTGTACAAAAAAGCTTTTCATGTCTAGTACAAAAAGTATGTCAGGTAGGGAAATTATATATATGCCCTCAACACCCTTTTCAAGACTTGATACGTGGCACACTGGTGTCCATCTAATGGGTTTTCAGGGTTTAGTCAACTGGAGTAGGTTTTCTCCTTATAATTAGCCTATATATATATATATATAGGGTGGGGATCAAGAGTGAACAATGTTGATTTTGTGAACAAAAACGAACAGATCTTGGCCGTTGGATGAGGAGATCATGAATTTAGGAATTAAATGACTTTAATAAATTATTAAAACAAAAAAAAACTTATCTAAATAACTGCATAAGGGTAAAATGGTAATCCCATTCTTTCAGTTATTAGGAAATAAAATCACAATTCAAATTAAACCCCATCTTCTTCTCTCTCTAGAAGTTAAAAGCGACAACCATTTTTTTTTCTTTTGGTGAATTGTTCTACACCTCCATCTTTCCCAGTGATTACATATTCAGGTGATATATCAAGGTACCAATTTCAAGTGTATTTTGGTTTTTGTAATTCTCTGTTTCATCCGATAGTGTATAGTTCAACATTTGTTCCTATTAAAGCTAGGGGTTTAGATGATTATGCATATAAGAAGCTTTTTTATTCAACTAGGTTTGGTTCAAGCTGCTTGATTTACATTTGATTTTTGATAGTTTTGTTCTGATTTTATCAATTTTGTGTTTTATTATAGGGTTCATCCGATTTCTTCTTTGATTTGTGGTTTGTGTTTGATAGGGCTCATAAACAAATTAATACTCTGTTATACACATACGTATACTTGTGTTGAAGATATTGTTCATTAGCTGCTACTTGGTTGTACTGGAACATAACTGATAAGATATCACTATACACAGGTGTATAAATTACGTTATAAAAATCACGGATACACATGCGTATAAACTGTTATACAATAGTTTGGGTGTTTTGTTTCGTATTGGAGTAATATTTGGTTCTACAAATATGTATATCTCATCTGATGTTGCTGATATGTTTGGATTTTGTTGTTAGAATGTTGCTGATTCGACTATACACATGAATACTCTGTTTTTTTGGGTTTATTCAATTATACACATATGTATATTGTTTTGTTGTTCTTATGTGTATAAACACCTTGTGTGTAGAAATTAATTGTTTGTACAATAGTTGATTTGTTCGGATTTTATGAAGGGTACACGTATGTATATTCAGTTGTGTGATGTTTGTACATATACATACATACACACACACACACACATATATATATATATATATATATATATTAGTCATTGTGTGTAAATTGGTCTAATTAATTCTTGTGTGTTTATTTCTTACAGTTGAATAATGGTTGCCTGAACAGCCGAAAGAAAGGAGACCAACCATGTCATCCACTGCAGTGCAGTACACTAGCGGTGACATAAAAAATCCGGCGAACTCAGAAAAATGTTTGATGTGGATAACGTTAGTTCCCGACAAAGAAAGTCTGGACCTATAGCTAATGCCCCTTTAAGAACCGGTTCGTTTGGTAATTCGTCCCATTCCAACCAAACGTCATCAAACTCCGGTAATCGAATGGGTTCATCAGGGGCGGGTCCTGGTTCGTCTTCGATGAAGAAAGCTAGTTCTGGTCCTTTGAATAAACACGGTGAGCCTATTAGGAAGTCACCTGGACTGCAAAGTGGAGGGATGCCCAATTCTCGACACAACTCTGGACCGCAAAGTGGAGTGACTCCAGTTCTCCGAACCACAGGGCTCATCACGTCTAGACCCCTTAACTCAAGCGGTCAACCCCGGAGAGGGTCAGGGTCAACAGACGCTACAGGGCTTGGTAAATCGCAAACTGCCAGGGTTAAAAATCAAGCGGTTACTCACTTACGCCAGGAGGATGGGCGTTCTTTCTCCAGGTTATTATATAAACCATTATTATGGGGATTTGTTGCTACATTTTTTTTATTTTTGTTGTTACTGTAACTGTTTTGTTGCTACATTTTTTTTATTTTTGCTGTTACTATAACTGTTTCACAGGCGCAGTTGATGAGCTCCGCCCGTATGGCAGGGGTCGGTACGACATCAACATGTTACCAGAAGTCAACATTAGTCAACTGAGAAATGGGTCTCAATGGTTCGAAACCAACCGAAAGCTTGCAGTCGATATCATTAAAGATACCACATTTTACCCCAAGTTTAACCAGTTTTGTAGTCCCGCATGTTATGTTGACGAACACTATTTCCCCACTATGCAAACGATTAAATCTCCAAGTTTATTGTACTTATTAAGAAACTAATAGCTTTGAATGACTGATTAAAAAACCTGGTTTTGGTCGTACTCTGTTTTGGGTATTGTGTACAAATGTGTATAGCGTTGAATGTAATGTAGTAAAAACGCACACGTTCTGGTTCTGTTGGTGTATTTGCGTTAACACACAAGTGTATGGTTGCAATACACAATTGTATTTGCTTGTTTTAATAAAAGTATTTATGAGTTACACATTTTTATGGCTGATTATACACAAGTGTATTGTTGTCGATTCCTGAATGTCTAAACTTTTAAACAGGGGTCTATAGAGGGAAAAAACAATATCTGTATTGATGCGGTTAATCTAATCATTGTTCACAGGTTATACACAAGTGTATCATTAAAAAGAAACCAGCACACTAGTGTACAGTTATCTATCATATAGACATACAAGTGTCTCATGTACACCTAGTTAACGTTTCTGACACGTTTGAGTTTGCAACTTCATCTTGTTCGTTTTAATCCCGCTGTTTCAAAAGACAAGACTTCCTTTCCTCGCTGTTAACACCCTACCAAGATAATTACGTGTTATACTAAAAATAATAGAACCAACTTTAACAACATAAAAGTTATCCAATACATACCTGCCATCGTTTGTAATATCGTTCTTACCCTTCCTTTTCCTCGGTACAACATTTCTGTACACAAACAAGAATTTATTCAATCATTTAAAGCAAATACCCAACAATAACAATTTACGTCAGATAATACCTTCTTTATCAACTTTTTCGCGTATAGTTTTGGGTTAAGCAACACTCGAACTTTGGCTCTTCCACACACGTCTCATTTTACATACTGGTTCTCATTTAGAGATTTCAAACAACAAAGCCTTGTATGCGCAAATGTCTTTCTGCAGAAAAATAAAAAATATAAAGTATATTACATTGTATGGTGCTTGTGTTAGCCTGTGTACAGTACACAATACACATGTGTACAACTTGAACATACACATATGTACACTGGTAATTCTAATGTACACATGTGTGTACCGAACCAGTTCACATAAAAACAAAACAAGAACAACTAATTTGTAAAATCAACCATATTGTCACACCCCCAAAATCCACCCGCGGATAACACCCGCTTCGAGGGCGTGACTGACCAGGATCCAGCCACCAATTATACCGAATACTTAAGTTGATAACAAAAGTAATACTTACTAATCATAAGCTTAGCAAATATTAAGTTCAGAGTTTAAAGTTTTAAGTTCAAAACAGTAATAAGTAGCGGAAGCTTAAGTGAAGAAGTTTAAACAAAGTTCATGATTCAAAATGAGGTAACACCCAACACAAGGGTGAACAGACACTACACGTTCCCAAGCTGCAAGCTCCTTCGTCATTGGTTACCTGCAAAGCATGCAGTAAGGGGTCAACAATAATGCTGAGTGAGTTCACTAGTTGTCCAGTTTTAATTACCAAAAAAACTTTGTTTCACCGGTTAAATTATCCGTTTATACATGCCCTGGGGAGCTACCCCAAAAGTTAGCGACTAAACTGTTTTTCCAATACCGAACACTAGGTAACCGTTGCGTATCTGCAGGATGCCCCGATGTCAATGTTCTATCATCATTGACGGATTTCTGAGTACATTAGTTCACGACCGTCCCAAACCAGGGCACGGTGTGAGGCTGGTAAACACCTAAATAGCGCTATCAACTAATAACCCGCTCGCCTAACCCGGCGACTAATCGGTATTTGTAGTAGGGACTTGAGTGATAGAGTTTCGTTTAGTGCCGTTAGTTGCAATCCGTATAAACAGTAATTAACCAAAAGGTTTCCCAATACCCGGGAAGGAAAAGTAAGTTTTGTTCCCGAAAACTAGGGAAGGTATGTAAGTGGTATCCCCTTTTACCAGGGGATAGGGTTGTTAGTCTCGTGTCCCAAACCACCGGGACGCATGCTTTTAAGTTGTGAACTCACCTTGGGTTGCTCGGTAGGTTTAGGTTACTTGTCAATCACGTTGGTCACCACGTCCTAACATGGTTACCGGTATAGGTCAGGTTCGGTATACAAGCATTCACGTAAAAACACATACGGGCACGTAACATACATACAGGTAAACAGTCATGGGGTTATTGGGCCGGCCTAAACAATTAAGCAGTCAACAGTAACACATAACCCAGTCAATAGATAGCCCATAACACATAGTGGCCCAATAACCAAAGTGGACAGCCCAGTCGCAACCAGCTGGTCTCGAGTCGCAACCAGGTGGTTGCGGCTTGTCACGTTATGGTTGCGAGTCGCAACGGTGGTCTCGAGTTGTCACGTGTTGGTTGCGAGTCGCAACCGTCGTAGTTTCGAGTCGTAATCACGTGGTTTCGACTTGTCATGCTTTGGTTGCGAGTCGCAACTGCGTGGTTTCGAGTCGGAATACTGTGGTTGCGAGTCGTAATGCCGTTGTTGCGAGTCGGAAACTGTCATTTTCATGTACACGTGATGATGCAGAAAAGACAGTCCAAATTGTACCGAGAATTCAGACCCAAATCCGGAAACTACCAATAAGGTTTCTACAAACACTTTTCCTCATTTGACTAGTAGTAAAAATAGATCAAACTTTGCCTTATTTGAAATCTTCAACCCACATTCAACAAGTTCATCCTATGTTCATAATTTCTAGGGTTTTCATGCCAACATATTCACACATTTTTGGACCGAAAATCACCTATTTCTAACAAGATTAATATGCAAGAACAAGTAAAACATACACTTAGTGGCATTAACATAACTCGGTTGGCCCTAAACATCCTTAAACCATTATTCCATAACCATTTAAGCATGTTAGTAAGTATCATACATAAGGTTTAACACACATAGTCAAAACTTCACAAACTTCCTAAAAATCATGCATAGTATTTCTAGCCAAGCATAATATTTCTAACCAAACATGCATAAAAATCTAGTTCATACAACAATATAAACCCTATGCACATAATAATCACTTATGCACATAATAATCACTAACCGGTTGAAAAGGGGAGGAATGAGCCGAAATAAAGGAAGAAGCCGAGGAGATGAAGTGTCCGAGTGATGATCTTGACCGAGTTTCCTTGTCCGAAATCCTTGCTTGAACCGAAAGAGGAAGAAGAGGGGTGTTGTTGTTGGAGGTTACTAGTTGAGAGAGAATAGAAGTGTTGTGGGTTTGTGTGTTGTAACAAATGAGGGAAAGTGAGGAGAAGGTGGGATATATATACATGGGGTGTTTCGGGTTGGGCTTGGGGGTTTCGGCCCAAGCCGGTTACGGCCCAAAGGCCCACTCGCAACCGAGTGGTTGTGTGTCATGGTCTCGGGTCGTGGTTTCGGCTCTCCTATATTTATATATAATACACATACACAACACATATCAAGTAAAAGTCACGTTTCCATTTAATTATAATCATATATACACAAAATATTACAAGGCGTTCGTTCGGAAAAACCTAGAGTGTCACATTATCCCCAAGTTTTAAGAACTTTCGTCCCGAAAGTTGAAGCAGCCACTGCCAAGCTAGCGTGTTTCAACGGGGTGTCACATCATCCCCCCGTTAGTTTGGAATTTCGTCCCGAAATTCGGTTGTAGCTTCAGTGCTGGGGTTTTCGTTTGGGAATAACTGGGGATACTTGGACTTCATCTGGTCCTCCCGCTCCCAGGTAAACTCTGGGCCGCGCCGTGAGTTCCAACGAACTCGCACAAGGGGTATCTGGCTACGTTTGAGGGTTTTGATTTCTCGATCCGTGATCTCAATCGGTTCCTCAGTAAAGTGTAGCTGTTCATCTATAGTCAGTTCCTTAAAAGGAATTACAAGTGTTTCATCCGACAAACACTTCTTTAGGTTAGATACGTGAAAAACGTTGTGCACTGCACTCAGCTCTGCAGGCAGGTTTAATCTATAAGCAACCTTACCGATTTTCTCGGTAATTTCGAATGGTCCAACATACCGTGGATTCAGCTTGCCCCGTTTACCGAAACGGACCACACCCTTCCAGGGTGAGACTTTAAGTAGAACCCGGTCCCCGACCTGGAATTCTAACGGTTTTCTACGCTTGTCAGCGTAGCTTTTCTGACGGTCACGAGCTGCCGCCATGCGTTGCCTGATCTGGGAAATCTTTTCCGTAGTATCTACTACTAGTTCTGGGCCTGTGAGTTGACTATCACCAACTTCCGCCCAGCAGAGAGGTGATCGGCATTTACGACCGTACAATGCCTCAAAAGGTGCCGCCTGAATGCTAGTGTGGTAGCTGTTGTTGTAGGAGAATTCCACCAACGGTAGATGCTTCTCCCAGTTCTTGCCAAAATCGATCACACATGCTCTAAGCATGTCTTCCAAGGTTTGGATGGTGCGTTCAGACTGCCCATCCGTTTGCGGGTGATAAGCGGTGCTCATGTCCAAACGTGAGCCAAAGGATTTGTGCATAGCTTGCCACAATTCGGAAGTAAAACGAGCGTCTCGGTCGGAAATAATAGAAATTGGCACCCCGTGCCTGGAGACTACTTCCTTTAAATAGATTTCTGCCAAGGTTGAGAACTTGTCTGTTTCCTTAATGGCCAGAAAGTGTGCAGACTTAGTCAATCGATCTACTATCACCCAAATAGTATCATTCCCGCGTTGAGATCTAGGTAGCCCTGTAACAAAATCCATGGAAATCTGTTCCCATTTCCATTTCGGGATTTCGGGTTGCTGTAGTAGGCCTGCTGGTTTCTGATACTCGATCTTGACTCTTGCGCAGGTCAAACATTTGCCAACGTAGGCTGCTATGTGGGCTTTCATGCCAGGCCACCAGTAGGTGGTTTTCAAGTCGTGGTACATCTTATCTGCACCAGGATGTACTGAATAACGGGACTTATGGGCTTCGTCCATCACAAGCTCTCGTAGATCTCCGTAAAGTGGGACCCAAATGCGCCCTGCCACATAGTAGGCGCCGTCTTCTTTCTGTTCTAGTTGTTGTCTCGATCCTCGCAGGGACTCAGCCCTGATGTTTTCCGGTTTCAGAGCTTCAATCTGAGCATTTCGAATCTGGGTAGGGAGACTAGACTGAATAGTAAGTTGTAATGCTCGCACGCGCTTTGGTATAGTGTCCTTTCGGCTGAGGGCGTCTGCCACGACATTGGCCTTGCCCGGATGATACTTGATGGCGCATTCGTAATCATTCAGAAGTTCGACCCATCGGCGTTGTCGCATGTTTAACTCCTTCTGCTTAAAGATATGCTCGAGACTCCTGTGATCGGTGTAAATGGTGCACTTGGTACCGTACAGGTAATGTCTCCATATCTTAAGCGCAAATATCACCGCTCCCAGTTCCAAGTCGTGTGTTGTGTAATTCCTTTCATGTGTCTTAAGTTGTCGAGAGGCGTAAGCAATAACTTTCTCGCGTTGCATCAACACGCAACCGAGCCCATGAATAGACGCATCGCAGTAAACCACAAAGTCGTCCGTGCCTTCAGGTAACGAGAGAATAGGAGCACTGCAGAGGTTATCCTTAAGCCTCTGAAAAGCAGATTCCTGTGCTTCATTCCACTTGTAGGTGACGCCTTTCTGAGTAAGTGTAGTGAGGGGTTGTGCAATCTTTGAGAATCCCTGAATGAATCTGCGGTAGTAACCTGCCAATCCCAAGAATTGGCGAACTTCAGTCGGAGTCTTAGGGGTAGGCCAATTCTTTATAGAGTCGATCTTAGCTGGGTCGACGTGGATTCCATCCTTGTTAACCACGTGCCCAAGGAAATGGACTTCTCGAAGCCAGAAGTCGCATTTCGAGAACTTGGCATACAGTTGCTCGTTGCGAAGGAGTTCGAGGATAAGGCGCAGGTGCTGTTCATGCTCTTCCTGACTTTTCGAGTAGATCAAAATGTCGTCTATGAACACGATCACGAACTTGTCGAGGTAGGGTTTGCACACACGGTTCATGAGATCCATGAACACTGCAGGGGCGTTGGTCATTCCAAAGGGCATAACGAGGAATTCATAATGACCATAACGAGTTCTGAATGCAGTCTTGGAAATATCTTCATTACGGACCCTTAACTGATGGTAGCCTGATCGCAGGTCAATCTTAGAATAGTAGCTCGATCCTTGCAGTTGATCAAACAAATCGTCGATTCGCGGGAGAGGGTAACGATTCTTGATGGTAACCTTGTTCAACTCACGATAGTCTATGCACATTCGGAACGTGCCATCCTTCTTCTTAACAAAGAGTACCGGTGCTCCCCAGGGTGATGAACTAGGGCGGATAAACCCTTTATCCAATAGTTCCTGTAGTTGTGTCGAGAGTTCCTTCAATTCTGCAGGGGCTAAACGGTAAGGTGCACGAGCTATAGGCGCTGCTCCGGGAGCTAGCTCGATTTGGAATTCGACCTGACGATGGGGAGGGAGTCCAGGTAATTCCTCAGGAAATACCTCGGGGTAGTCACGCACTACTGGAAAGTCTTCAATCCTCTTTTCCTTTTCCTGCGTGTTGGTAACAAGCGCTAAGATAGCGGTGTGCCCTTTTCGTAAACACTTCTGGGCCTTCAAGAACGAGATAATGCCGGAGATTTCTCCACCTTTGCCACCTTGTACAATGAGGGGTTTGCCAGAACGGCGAGGAATACGAACTGCTTTCTCTTGACAGAGGATCTCAGCGCGATGCTTGGATAACCAATCCATACCAATAACGACGTCGAAGCTTCCGAGAGTAACAGGGAAAAGATCGATACTAAATGTCTGACCAGACAACTCTAGTTTGCAACCCTTGACAACGTGTGAGGCCTCGATGTTTCTACCATTAGCTAACTCGACGGTGTGAGGAGAACTTAGTAACGAAAGCGGACGCTTAAGCTTCTTACTAATACGTAGGGATACATAACTAGCATCGGCACCAGAATCAAATAACACAGAAACATAACGATCATCGAGTAGGAACTTACCCGTCACGACATTGGGGTCATTCCTTGCTTCACCAGCTCCAATCACGAAAGCTCTTCCTCTAGCACCATTCCCAGCATTGTTGTTCTGATTGTTGTTCCCAGCTCCCTGATTATTGTTGCGATTCTGATTCAGTTCAGGGCAATCCTTCTTAAAGTGCCCCTCAGCTCCACACTTAAAACATGCCCGGTTGTTTCCCTGCTGCTGTTGCTGTTGGGGTTGCTGCTGGTTCTGTCTAGCTGGGAACTGACTTCTACAATCCTTGGCCTCATGCCCCATTTTGTTACATCGCTGACACTGGCCCTTCACACACTGCCCGCTGTGATGTCGATTGCACTTGTTGCACTTGGGGTGGTTTCCACGATAGCCACCCTGTTGTTGAGCGCCCTTGTTGTTTTCAGTTTTCCTTTGCTGTGCTGGGGCCTGAGTGGGGTTAGCATCCTTGCTTTGACTTCCTTCCCACTTACGCTTGCTGTCACTAGAAGTTCCGACAGTAGCACTGATCCTTTTGGGCAACCTGCCCTCCTCTACAGCCTGATCAGTAAGTTTGTGAGCAAGTCGAACAATCGGCTGAATGGTAGTGTGGTTGGCTGAAGTTACATGGCTTCTAATCTCTGGAGCCAAACCTTTGATATACAGTTCGATCCTTCGGTACATTGGTCGTGACATGTTTGGGCAAAGAGCAGCATAGTCGTTAGACAGCTTGGTGTAGGTTTCAATCTCTGACCCAACCATTTTGAGCTCATAGTACTCATTCTCAAGCTTGTGGATGTCATCCCGGTGACAGTATTCATCCTTAATCATATCCTTGAAATCCTCCCATGCAGTTGCATTAGCAGTTTCCAACCCAAACATCTGAATCTGCGCCTTCCACCAAGAAAGCGCGCTTCCTTCAAGCGTAGCAGTAGCAAATTTCACCCAATTTGCAGGGGGACACTCGCAAACAGCAAAAACAGCTTCAATTTTCTCAATCCAATGCAGAAGACCTATGGCACCCTCAGTGCCGTTGAAAGGGAGAGGCTTGCAATCCATGAAAGTTTTGAAAGTACACACTGGTGGTTGCGCAGGTGCATGCTGACCTGTTCGTGAAAAGCGAAGCGTATAGGTTTAGGGGCGAAAAGTCGATGTGGCGGTAGGATCTATACATCCTAAAACAACGAGCTTACCTATAGGGTGAGCTGCAAAAGCCGCAGCCACTGTGTTGAGCAGGTTAGTGAACTGAGCCTGCGTCATGTTAATGTTTCCTCTTCCGCGTCCACTCATTGTCTTCATAACCAGAAAACACAGTATGAGGGTGGTGTCGTAGTGTAGCGAGAATGAGATAGAAGAGAGAGGTGTATCTATCTAGTTTAGGCACACTAGTACGTATATCATAACAGGAACATAAAGCAAACAAGTAAACACTGGTCCGAGCTATGAGGTCAAATGTGTCGAGCCTTGCACTTGAAGTGTAGTGTCGTTACGAGTCACGGGTTATAGTCTGGTTTTCTCCAAAAAGATTTTTCCCCTTTTTAAAACCAAGTTCACTATAACCAATGGCTCTGATACCAATCTGTCACACCCCCAAAATCCACCCGCGGATAACACCCGCTTCGAGGGCGTGACTGACCAGGATCCAGCCACCAATTATACCGAATACTTAAGTTGATAACAAAAGTAATACTTACTAATCATAAGCTTAGCAAATATTAAGTTCAGAGTTTAAAGTTTTAAGTTCAAAACAGTAATAAGTAGCGGAAGCTTAAGTGAAGAAGTTTAAACAAAGTTCATGATTCAAAATGAGGTAACACCCAACACAAGGGTGAACAGACACTACACGTTCCCAAGCTGCAAGCTCCTTCGTCATTGGTTACCTGCAAAGCATGCAGTAAGGGGTCAACAATAATGCTGAGTGAGTTCACTAGTTGTCCAGTTTTAATTACCAAAAAAACTTTGTTTCACCGGTTAAATTATCCGTTTATACATGCCCTGGGGAGCTACCCCAAAAGTTAGCGACTAAACTGTTTTTCCAATACCGAACACTAGGTAACCGTTGCGTATCCGCAGGATGCCCCGATGTCAATGTTCTATCATCATTGACGGATTTCTGAGTACATTAGTTCACGACCGTCCCAAACCAGGGCACGGTGTGAGGCTGGTAAACACCTAAATAGCGCTATCAACTAATAACCCGCTCGCCTAACCCGGCGACTAATCGGTATTTGTAGTAGGGACTTGAGTGATAGAGTTTCGTTTAGTGCCGTTAGTTGCAATCCGTATAAACAGTAATTAACCAAAAGGTTTCCCAATACCCGGGAAGGAAAAGTAAGTTTTGTTCCCGAAAACTAGGGAAGGTATGTAAGTGGTATCCCCTTTTACCAGGGGATAGGGTTGTTAGTCTCGTGTCCCAAACCACCGGGACGCATGCTTTTAAGTTGTGAACTCACCTTGGGTTGCTCGGTAGGTTTAGGTTACTTGTCAATCACGTTGGTCACCACGTCCTAACATGGTTACCGGTATAGGTCAGGTTCGGTATACAAGCATTCACGTAAAAACACATACGGGCACGTAACATACATACAGGTAAACAGTCATGGGGTTATTGGGCCGGCCTAAACAATTAAGCAGTCAACAGTAACACATAACCCAGTCAATAGATAGCCCATAACACATAGTGGCCCAATAACCAAAGTGGACAGCCCAGTCGCAACCAGCTGGTCTCGAGTCGCAACCAGGTGGTTGCGGCTTGTCACGTTATGGTTGCGAGTCGCAACGGTGGTCTCGAGTTGTCACGTGTTGGTTGCGAGTCGCAACCGTCGTAGTTTCGAGTCGTAATCACGTGGTTTCGACTTGTCATGCTTTGGTTGCGAGTCGCAACTGCGTGGTTTCGAGTCGGAATACTGTGGTTGCGAGTCGTAATGCCGTTGTTGCGAGTCGGAAACTGTCATTTTCATGTACACGTGATGATGCAGAAAAGACAGTCCAAATTGTACCGAGAATTCAGACCCAAATCCGGAAACTACCAATAAGGTTTCTACAAACACTTTTCCTCATTTGACTAGTAGTAAAAATAGATCAAACTTTGCCTTATTTGAAATCTTCAACCCACATTCAACAAGTTCATCCTATGTTCATAATTTCTAGGGTTTTCATGCCAACATATTCACACATTTTTGGACCGAAAATCACCTATTTCTAACAAGATTAATATGCAAGAACAAGTAAAACATACACTTAGTGGCATTAACATAACTCGGTTGGCCCTAAACATCCTTAAACCATTATTCCATAACCATTTAAGCATGTTAGTAAGTATCATACATAAGGTTTAACACACATAGTCAAAACTTCACAAACTTCCTAAAAATCATGCATAGTATTTCTAGCCAAGCATAATATTTCTAACCAAACATGCATAAAAATCTAGTTCATACAACAATATAAACCCTATGCACATAATAATCACTTATGCACATAATAATCACTAACCGGTTGAAAAGGGGAGGAATGAGCCGAAATAAAGGAAGAAGCCGAGGAGATGAAGTGTCCGAGTGATGATCTTGACCGAGTTTCCTTGTCCGAAATCCTTGCTTGAACCGAAAGAGGAAGAAGAGGGGTGTTGTTGTTGGAGGTTACTAGTTGAGAGAGAATAGAAGTGTTGTGGGTTTGTGTGTTGTAACAAATGAGGGAAAGTGAGGAGAAGGTGGGATATATATACATGGGGTGTTTCGGGTTGGGCTTGGGGGTTTCGGCCCAAGCCGGTTACGGCCCAAAGGCCCACTCGCAACCGAGTGGTTGCGTGTCATGGTCTCGGGTCGTGGTTTCGGCTCTCCTATATTTATATATAATACACATACACAACACATATCAAGTAAAAGTCACGTTTCCATTTAATTATAATCATATATACACAAAATATTACAAGGCGTTCGTTCGGAAAAACCTAGAGTGTCACACATATACTTGAAAATAATTATACAAACTTCTGCAAAACATGTTCTAACGTAATCATACACATGTGTACACATTTTATAACTTCACATTCATAAAATTAACACCTAACAAATATACACTTCTGAAATGTCAAAAAAGCTTCTACAATACAATTGTATACCGAGAACAATCCGCTAATTTGTTAACTATACACTTATGGACGCAATACACATGTGTACATAAACGACTTTACAACAACTCACCCAAATAAACAGCCTAAAATCCCTTAAAAAACAGAGCACAACCCACTGACTATTCCGTTAACTCAACCTTTTTATTCAAAAAAATCAAAAAAGGCACCAAACGATTTTACAAAGTCACACACTAATTAATCAAGCTGTACACAGGTGTACATAAACGATTTTAGGTTATCTAAACCAAACAAACATGCCTAAACTCGGAAAAAAAAAAAACAGAGCAACATCCCCTAATTTGATAAATCAACTTACCGAACCACTTCCTGAATTTAGATGAATAAAATTATGACTGAGACTTAAGGTTTTAACTCGAACATTGATGAACAAACTGATCCGATTGAAAAAAATTGTAGCATAAACCAGTAACAAAATTAGAAAAAAATAATACAACTACTTATTCATGAAACAACGTACCTGAATACACATCCATTATCGTATATACTTAGATGTTTAAAAAATATACCTTGCAGATCAACAGATGTTACAAGCACATCATCTTCTCCTACTCGTTCGGGGCTTTGAGGAATCGCTAAATTTGCTGAAACACCAGCCCGGTCGTTCGTGTCTTTCATAAATTAAAAAATTATAGCGATATAAAAACAAAGATACGATTATGGTTATGATATGCAGTTTGTTGACATGGAAGATGATGAACGATTACAATGAATATGGACATGTTTTTTTTATCTTGTGGTTGATTGAATTCGAAATTAGGAAGTTGTAGCAAGATTTTAGGGGCGGTTAGATATATCTCCTAACTGATTATGGTTAATAAAAACGAAAATTAAATTAAAATTATATATGTATAATGACAATCCTACCCCTATATTTAGTAAAGAAGATCAATGGCTAGGATTTGTTCTTTTGTTCACTAATAGGGAAGTGTTCGCAAATGAACCTAACCCTATATATATATATATATATATATATATATATATATATATAGGGTAAGGATAGTGTAAAAAGGGCCTAAAGTGTGAGAAGTGTATTATAACACTATATATAATACTATATAACACCATATAAACACCGTATAACAATATGGAACACCATATAATACCATATAACACTATGTAACACTATATAACATTATATAACAAATATAACACTATAGTTTGTCTGATAGCGTGTCTATGATAGATGTATAGTGTTATATTTGTTATATAATGTTATATAGTGTTACATAGTGTTATATTGTATTATATGGTGTTACATATTGTTATACGGTGTTTATATGGTGTTATATACTATTATATATAGTGTTATAATACACTTCTCACACTTTGAGCACTTTGAGCACTTTTTACAGGATCATCTACTTATATATATATATATATATATATATATATATATATATATATATATATATTCCAGATACATCAAAACTTAGAGCTCCACGTGTCAATACTTTAGAGCTTTTCAGATTATGGTTATTGGATTTAAATAACTATAACTTTCACTTGTTGGCCAGCAACACTCGGAACTAACGAATTGCCCTTAACCACTCACAACTTAGTTTCCTTTAGGGCTGTCCAAAAAGCTCGTAGCTTGGAGCTTACTCGAAGCTCGCTCGGATTTAGCTCGGAAAAAGCTCGCTCGATATGGCTCGGTTTGAAAGTGAGCCTAGCTCGGCTCGGCTCATGACGAGCCAAATTGGCTCGCTTGGTAGCTCGGCTCGGCTTAGCTCGAATTATTTTACTTTTAATATATTTTATTTTTATATACATCTAATTGATATTCGCTAATTTACACATATTTTAGTCCCCCGTTTTACCCCCATTTTATGCGTTTTCGGCCGTAAAACCGTCATTCGGATACTTAATTATCTACATTTTTGTTTACAGGCCTAAAACAGCATACCAGACAGGATGATAGCGAAAACGAGGACTTTCCGGACAAAACGACAAGGCTGCGAAGATTCTGTGAAGAAAACTGACCTGGGCGTTTGGCACGGTCATGCGGCCATATGCACGACCGTGCATATCCGACAAACCAAGAAGACCCGGCAGTGAACCAGGCGTGCAACTCACCGTGCAAGGCACTGAAGGCAAGCCCGATATGGAACGACCGTTCCCGATCAAGAACGATCGTGCGGATCCGACATCCCAGAAACATCTCGGAGCTGAACGACCACAAGTCAAGGCGTGCAACAAAATGCCGGTGTGGAACGCTCGTGCCAAATGTGGAACGCCCGTGCGTGACCGAAGACTAGTCAACGATCTGTGACGTCATGCAGTACGGTGGCCCACCACCAATAATGCTTAAAGTGCACGGTCGTGCGATCGGGAGAACGGCCGTGCAACTTCGAAAAAGCATTTAAACAGAACAGAACCATTTTAGTAGTAACTCTGGACATTTTGGGAGCTCTGCAGGCGATTTTGAGGCTCCGAAGGCTGCTGCTTTCACTCGGATTCAAGCCACATTGCCCGGTTTTGCTCATTTACTATCCAGATTCTCATTCTTATGCTTGTTTATGGTTTGGTTTCTCAAATCTTTCCATTATTTTGTTATGTTTCAAGCATTTAGACTGATTACTATGTATTAATGTAAGCCTTTGGGCAAAAACACAACAATCCCTTGCTTGATTATAGCTATTAGTATGTCAATCTATGTTTGTAATGACATTTTGAAGTGTTTTCTATGATTATCTTTGATGATTAGTTTGCAACCTTGTTATTGATATTGATTTCTTGATTATAAGTAATTGTGTTGGATGATTGGTGCTTGGTTAGGTAAGATAGTTGAAAAATGAAGCTTATTTAATCATGTATTAGTAAACTTTTAATTTGGTTAACTAGTTTAACTTGGTTAAAATGTGGGCACCATGATACTCTAACGGGTTAGTGGTTTAATAAAATGTAATTATTGTTAATCAAGAAAGCTTGCCTTCACGGAAGGACTCTAACGGGTTAGATGGTGTTGTTACGAATTCTTGCCATGATTTGTTAGCTTAGTTAGTAGTTTCGGCCAAAATTGCTATCTTGGTGAATTTATGTGCAAGATTTGTAAAATGAACTCGGTTGTGATTTAATCTAGTTTATGCTTGTCTCGGTGGTTGCATTGTGTTTATCGGTGTTGCTTTCCTTGATTAAGTGAGGTTAGAAAACTCCTAACGGATGACTAACTTATTTTTAGGAGATTTTTGTAGACATTAATCAATCGCACGTTAAAGAACAATTTTAGGTGGTTAAAGTGTGTCTATCGTTTTAACTTTCCGAATGATTGTTATGTTAGGATTCCCGAAAGGGATACTAACTGTCTCAAAATGGAAAATTGACCGAATGCTTCTAGTGCCAAAACTGACTTAGTTGACATGTTGTGGTTGTGTATTAAGCAAGACTATTTATATATATTTTACTATGTTTTATAAGTATTTATTTATGCTTAATTTAGATTAATTAAAACCAAGACAATTTATGTTTTTACCGGTAATTTAGTGACAAAGGTCTAGTATTATTTCTCCGCCCATTTCCGTGGATCGATACTTGGTTCTTACCGATACTTTACTACATATATGACGGGGTACACTTGCCTCTTTCGTGTGTGTTTTGATGTAAAAGTAATAATCACTTTTATAAATTTAAAACCAATTCGTGTGTAATTTCATTGTAAAAATATGTATAGTCACGCACGTACCAAGTTTTTGGCGCCGTTGCCGGGGAGTGGCGAGTTTTAGGAACGACCCGAGTCATTGTGTTATCGGTGTATATACTTGTTAATATTTGTGTATATTTTTCGTGATTATTTATTTGTTGATTTATTTGTTAATATTTCTTGCTTTTAATTCAATTTATTCATTTTCGTGATTGTTTTGTACACTTGTAAATTTTATTCTATTTATTTGTTCAAATCCGGATTTATTTATTCATTTATTCTTTGAGTTTTCGGCTCTTAAAAAATCATTCTTGTACTAGCCGATTCGATTATTTTCGTTGCTTTAATTTTTATAAAAATTTCGGCCCATTTTCGGATTTTTATAAATTTTACAGCCCATATTTATACATATTCTGCTTCTATTCAAAAAAAAAAAAAAAAAGAGCATTATTTTATTAATAAAATATTCATTGTGTCAGTTTTTCGTTTGCAGGTTGATGTCCTCAACTCCCGCGCCCGCTATTGCTGAGCCGACTGAAGAACCAGCGCATAATCTTAGAAGAAGTAAGAGGCTGCGCGAAAGGTCGCTTGTCGTTGCACAACGCATAGCAAAAGCAATCGACGAGCCGGTGATTATCTCTGAAGACGAAAGCTCAGGGGACGAGGAGAGAGTCGTCATGGCGGACGACGACCGACCGCTGAATGAAACAAACCAGCCCGGAAGGGCAGGCCTGGAGCCGAGTATCCTTCAGCCTACTATAGATACTCCTACTTTTGAAATTAGACCTAGTATTATTAATATGGTACAAAATTCTGTACAGTTTGACGGACGTGAGCATGAGGATCCTGGGAGACATATCGCTGCTTTTCTCGCTGTCTGTTCGACATTTAGGATTACAGGTGTTTCGGAGGATGCGATTCGGTTGAGGTTGTTTCCGTTTTCATTACGTGACAAAGCTAGAGCTTGGCTTATGTCACTTCCTGCCGGGTCCATCAGGACCTGGAATCAGTTGGCGGAGCAGTTTATGCAGAAATATTTTCCGCCTGAGAAAACGAACAAACTACGGAACCGGATTGTTTCCTTTCGCCAGGACGAGGGCGAGTCGTTGCATGCAGCTTGGGAGAGATTCAAAGATTTGTTGATTGATGTGCCACATCATGGCTTCTCCAAGCGACAGCTGGTTTTGACGTTCTATCAGGGGCTCAGCTATAATACGCAAGAGCGATTAGACGTGAACGCGGGAGGCGATCTAGGAACTAAGACGCCGACTGAAGCGTATGACATTATAGAAAAAGCTGCGTTGAAATCCAGCTCGCGTCGGGATGGAGATAGAGGTCGATCATCATCATCTCGCTCAGGAGTTCATGCTGTAGACGACTACACGGCCATTACTGCACAACTCTCGGCTCTTACATCGAGATTCGACAAGTCCCAGATGATTGCGCATGCTGGCTCGGGATGTGACCAGTGCGGAGTGTCACACGAGCCTGGGGCATGTTTTCAGGGAGTCGTATATGAGGGGCACGAAGAAGTGGATTTTGTGAGTAATCAAGTGAGGCCGCAGAACAACCCGTACAGCAACACCTATAATCCCGGTTGGAGAAATCACCCAAATTTTGGGTGGCGAGCGAATGCAGGAAATCAGAACCCATTGGGGTTCACTCAGCGTGCTCCAGCGCCTCAGCAGGGTCAGCAGTACCAGCAGTACAACCAACCCTACCAGCAGCGTCCATATTCGTACCAGAATCAGGGCACTGGGAGTAGCTCCCAGCAGCAAGCCCCTCAGTCTAGTTCCAAGCTGGAGGATATGATGGCTCAGCTTCTCTCTAGCTCTGAAAAACGATACCAACAAAGCGAAGATCGTTTTCTGGCTAACGAGGGAAAAATGAGGAGTCAGAAGGCCTCGATTCAGAACATCGAGAATCAGGTTGGTCAGCTGGCACAGATGACGTCCAAAAGACCCCCAGGCGGTCTTCCGGGTAATACAGAACCAAACCCGGGTGGACACAGGGATGTGAATGCTGTCATGACCAGGAGTGGAAAAACTACCGGACCCGTCATATCGGACTCAGTACCGATCACTGAAGTAGTCCCGACTGACACACCGGACGAGGTGCAAGCCAGGCTGCGCCCAGCAAGTACAACACAAGTCCAGGAGCCGGTCAAAGATTACACTCCTCCAGTACCTTATCCAGGCAGGCTGAAGAAGCAGAAGAATGAAGAACAATACGGTAAGTTCCTAGAGTTGTTTAAGCAACTACACATCAATATACCGTTTGTTGAAGCCTTGGCCCAGATGCCAAAGTATGCAAAATTCCTTAAGGATATCCTCTCGAATAAACAGAAGCTCGAGGATATATCATGTGTGGTGATGAATGAGACTTGTTCCGCCGTTCTGCAAAACCGTCTGCCCACGAAAATGGGAGATCCTGATAGTTTCACGCTCCCGTGTTTGATTGGAAACATGTCTGTTAGCCATGCGTTGGCTGACTTGGGAGCGAGTATTAACCTTATGCCGTATAAGGTTTTTACTAAACTGGATCTGGGTGAGCCGTCACCCACTAGGATGAGCATTCGGTTGGCAGATCGCTCAATAAAGTATCCGCGCGGATTTGTGGAAAACATGCTTGTAAAAATCGATAAATTTGTTTTCCCCGTGGACTTTGTTATCCTTGACATGGATGAAGATTCAAGGGTACCTTTGATACTTGGACGTCCTTTCCTCAATACAGCGAGGACGATTGTTGATGTGGCAGCTGGCCAAATCACGCTCCGAGTGAATGATGAGCACGTGACATTCGATATCAAAAGATCGATGCAGCATCCGCAATGTCACGATGACAAGCTTTATTACGTCGACATTGTCGATGCATGTGTGTGCTCTCATTTTCAAGGTACTATTGACGAGATTGATTCGGACACACGTCTGTCGTGTGGGGACCTGATTGGCATTACGCAGGAGGGCCACGATTTCGAGCAGCCAGTCTATCAGATTGGTGACGATGGTTCCCAGAGTCCGGAGAGATTTCTTGAAATCGACCATGTGAAAAAGGGGGAAGCAGAGCCTTCGGTTGATGATCCGACGCCTTTGGAGTTGAAAGAACTCCCGCCACATCTCGAGTACGCATTTCTGGATGAGGAGCGTCGCTTACCGGTCATAATTTCAGCATCATTGGAAAAGGATGAGAAAAATCGGCTTCTCGAGGTTCTGAGACTTCATAAGAGAGCCATTGCATGGAAAATCATGGATATCAAGGGCATCAATCCTTCTTTTTGTACTCACAAGATTCTGATGGAAGACGAGTACAAACCATGTGCGCAGCATCAGAGACGTTTAAATCCAAATATGCAGGACGTGGTGAAGAAGGAGGTGATTAAATTGTTGGATGCCGGCATGATTTATCCTATTTCTGACTCTGTATGGGTGAGTCCGGTGCAGGTTGTACCTAAGAAAGGTGGTATGACTGTAGTCTCGAATGATAGGAATGAGCTAATTCCTACCCGTACCGTCACTGGGTGGCGAGTTTGCATTGACTACCGCAAGCTCAATGATGCTACTCGCAAGGATCACTTCCCGCTTCCATTCATCGACCAGATGTTGGAACGTCTGTCGGGGAAGTTGTATTACTGTTTCCTTGACGGATTCTCTGGGTACTTTCAGATTCCTATCGCTCCTGAGGATCAGGAGAAGACTACCTTTACATGCCCCTTCGGCACATTCGCCTACCGGCGGATGCCTTTTGGGTTGTGTAATGCACCAGCGACCTTCCAGAGGTGCATGGTTGCAATTTTCCATGACATGATCGAGGATTCCATGGAGGTTTTCATGGATGATTTTTCGGTATTTGGGGATTCCTTCGATCACTGCTTGGAAAATTTGAGAAAGATGTTGAAGAGGTGTGAGGAGACGAATCTGGTCCTGAACTGGGAGAAATGCCACTTCATGGTGAAAGAGGGCATAGTTCTGGGACACAAGATTTCGCATGCTGGTATGGAGGTCGATCCAGCCAAAGTGGATATCATTTCACGACTTCCGCCTCCCACCTCTGTTAGAGCGATACGGAGCTTTCTTGGTCATGCCGGGTTCTATCGGCGATTCATTAAAGATTTTTCAAAAATCGCCAGACCCATGACCCGTCTGTTGGAGAAAGACGCTCCGTTCATATTCGGAGATGATTGCTTGAGAGCCTTTGACCTTCTCAAGCAAAAGTTGATTGAGGCCCCTATTTTAGTTGCACCGGACTGGAGTTTGCCGTTTGAAATTATGTGCGACGCGAGTGATTACGCCATAGGGGCCGTTCTTGGTCAAAAGAGAGAAAAGCACTTTCATCCGATCTATTATGCGAGCAAAACTCTTCACGACGCTCAAGAGCATTATACCACGACTGAAAAAGAGCTCTTGGCGGTCGTTTTCGCATTTGACAAATTTAGATCGTACTTGGTGCTTTCGAAAACCGTTGTGTATACTGATCACGCAGCCATCCGATATCTCTTCAGCAAGCAGGACGCTAAGCCACGTCTGATCAGGTGGATCTTGTTGCTGCAGGAGTTTGATATTGAGATTCAAGATAAAAAGGGTGCGTTGAATGTAGCGGCTGACCATCTATCTCGGTTAGAGTATGGAGACATCGTGGACGCGCGTTGGGATTCCATAAATGACAACTTCCCACACGAGTCTTTGATGAGTGTTGAGATATGCGATGAGTCGCCATGGTTCGCTGACCTTGCGAACTACCTTGCTTGCGGGATTCTGATTAAAGGGTTGACTCACCAGCAAAAGAGGAAATTCTTTTCGGATGTCAAGCACTACATTTGGGATGACCCTTACTTGTTTCGGGTTGGTGCTGATCAGGTGATTAGGAGATGTGTTTCAGGAAAGGAGGCGACCGATATTATGCGCCACTGTCACGAGGGACCTACCGGAGGCCACCATGGAGCCAACTTTACCGCCAAGAAAGTGTTGGACTCCGGGTTTTATTGGCCTACTATATTTCGTGATGCGCAGAGTTGGGTTAGAGCGTGCGATGCTTGCCAGAGGGCGACAAATATATCGGCACGTGATGAAATGCCTCAGACCTGGATTCAGGTTTGTGAAGTCTTTGATATCTGGGGGATAGACTTCATGGGACCATTTCCCCCCTCACGAGGTAATAAGTACATCCTGGTCGCGGTTGACTATGTATCGAAGTGGGCGGAGGCACAGGCCTTGCCCACCAATGATGCAAGGGTGGTCGTGAGATTTTTGAAAAGCTTATTTGCCCGGTTCGGCGCTCCGAAAGCGCTTATCAGTGACAGAGGGACGCATTTTTGCAATACTCAGCTCGAGAGAGCCTTGTCCCGTTACGGTGTGCATCACCGTCTATCCACGCCCTATCATCCACAGACAAGCGGGCAGGTGGAAGTCACGAACCGGGGGCTGAAAAGAATCCTTGAGCGGTCAGTAGGTGCAAACCGCAAGGATTGGTCAGATAAGCTTGATGAAGCGTTGTGGGCCTTCCGTACGGCTTACAAGACGCCTATTGGGACTACTCCCTTTAGGCTTGTTTACGGAAAGGCATGCCATTTACCGGTTGAGCTGGAACATAAAGCGATGTGGGTGCTAAAGACCGCAAATCTGGACCTAAAAGCCGGAGGTGAAGCCCGGTTCCTCCAGATTCACGAGTTGGAAGAGTTGCGACAGCGCGCTTATGAGAACTCCGTGTTGTACAAGGAGCGCACGAAGAGATTGCATGATAAACGCTTGAAGGACCACAAAGAATTCCAAGCGGGCGATCTCGTTCTTCTTTACAACTCGCGGTTGCGCTTATTTCCCGGAAAGCTCCATTCACGTTGGACAGGCCCATACACGGTTAAAGAGGTATTTCCGTATGGGACTGTTGCAATGGAGAACGCGGACGGCGTTATTTTCAAAGTAAATGGGCATCGTTTGAAGTTATACGTTGTCGGGCCGACAGAGTCGGTGATGGAGGTCATTGAGCTCCAAACCCCGCACACATCATAAGTGTGGGGAGGAGAGAGTCTACGCTGTTGACTCGTGGATCAAAAATGCAGCAAGAGCGTATTTTGCGCTTTAGGGGTAGTTTAGTCATTTAGGATTTATTTTCTAGTTTTAGCGTAATTTAGGTTAGTTAGGTAGTTTCCGATAGTTTGTACAGTTTCTATTCGTGCCGAGCGAGGGTTCTATGCTGCAATATTGTTAGAACAGTTGGTGTGTCGAAAAAATGGCGAAAAACGGCCGAAACAGTTGCTGGAAATAGCTTCTGCAGAAAATTCTGATCTGCAGCTGATGCACGCCCGTGCCAGGATTCGCACGACCGTGCGTTTTCGATGTTCAGGCACGGTGGGTCGCACCCTCGGTGCATCACCGAGGAAAATGAGCGTCGTCGGATTCGCACGACCGTGCCAAACGGCGAACGACCGTGCGGCAGGCTGAGGGCATTTTTGTCATTTTGCACATTATATATACCTTCATCTGCTGCAAAACCTCTCATTCGCGAACCCTAGCAACTGCAGCCGTTCCAGAGCGGGTTTTACACCAAATCGCACGATTTTTCGCACGGTCTCACACCCAACTTCGCACGGTACGTCGCTAGTGTTAGATTTCTTGTTTTCTCGCTTTCTAGGTAGATTTCCTCCGATTCAACAAGGGATTTATTAGGGTTCTCTTCATAAACAAATCGAAACCCTAACCTTTGTTGAATCAAAGTATCGTGAACACCCGATTGTGATTCCGACCCCTGTTAGCCCAATACTTGTTGAAATTTGCGAAAAATCAGGCTGTTATTAGATCAGGGGTTCGAAATACTGCAGAATCGGCGTTGCACGGTCGTTCTTGTATGGAACGGTCGTGCCTTTCTGGGTGTTCAGTGCTTCTGATGTTGGTTCGGAGTTGCACGGTCGTTCCGATGTTCGCACGCCGTGCTGTTCCGAGTTTACTGGGCCGATGGTGCACATCGTCGGTGATGCACGACCGTGCATATCGCCGCACGCCCGTGCCATTCGCCCAGATCAGTTGGACAGAAACTTCATAATTTGCTGCTCGGCTGTTTTCAATTCCATTTTCTCCTGTTTCTGTCTTTCTAACAATGTTCCCCATTACAGATGGATCATCCCTTCCTACAGTTCGATCCTAACAACGAGCGTGAAGCTTTGTGCATTCCTAAGAGAGACGAGTTATGGGCCCGGAGGGGGCAATTCGGAGTCCCTAGATGGCTTGATTGGGAAGTTATGCAAGAACTTAATCAATACGACCGTTTAGAAAATATGATGAGTCGTCCACTTATAAATCTGGTCGGTTGCAACCGACCCGTGTACTTGGAGCTTACCATAGAGTTCTTTGCATCATATGCTTATGAAAAGCCAGTTGCTGCGCGAAGACCCAAATTCCGCCACAAGGAGCGGATAGCTTTCCGATTGTGAGGTAAATGGCACCGGTGGTCGGTTGGTCGTCTGGGAAGAAGACTCGGTATTTACACTAGGGAAGACAGGGATGATGCCAGTGTCTTCACAGAGCAGTTCACTTTCCCGTCTGATGCAGCAAGGGATGAGTTTTGGGCTGCAAATGCTGTTGGGGACCCATACAACCCAAGGATGTCAAAGGCCTCATGACTTAAAGACCCTCTGGTGCGGGTGATGCACCATGTGTTTAGCCACACTATATGCGGGCGCATGGACAGTCTTGGTAACTGTCCAACACCAGATCTGATTTTTCTTTACGCATTGGTGGAGAAGGCGCCAATTAATTTAGCGGCGCGTATGGCTGAATACTTTGTGAAGAGCTCAGGAAGGACCCCTAACAGTCAGATACATGGCGGTCAATATGTGACCGAACTTGCATACAACGAACACCTCATGACTGACGAGGTACTTCAGAGTCTCACCCTGATTACTGAGGGAGTGCATGTTGACATCAGGTCGCTGAAGGCGATGGGGGTTATTGTCGAGACTGATCACGGGGATAGGTTGAGGGGGCTGAATAACGAAGTCTGGGACCCGTTACCCCCGCTCCCAGCAGAGGAAGAGGAAGAAGATGTAGAGATGCATGAGCAGCACCAACCACACACACCGCCACACCAGCCGCAGCACCATGAGTTCTATCAGCACCAGGACTGGCCTGAGTTTTATCAGCAGTTCCAGCAGATGCGTGTCACGCAGGAACAGCATGGTGCGTACATCGATCAGATTAGGACCAGCCAGGACCAGATCCGGGCTAGTCAGGATCAGCTCAGGGCCACGCAGGATCAGTTGAGGCAGAGCCAGGAGAGCTTATACCAGGGGGTGAGTGCCGGGTTTTCGTACTTATTCAGGGAGATACACCATGCATATCCCGACTACTTCCAGCACCCTCCACAGTTCCCAGCGTGGAACCCACCTGGTTATGGTGGTGCGGGCCCATCCTTCACGAGAGACGATGACGGCGATGACGAGTAGGAGTTGGTGGTGATTTTCGTTGGTGGTTTTTATGGTTATTATTAGTACTTGTTATTTCGGGTGTTCTTTTTGCTTAGTATTTCAAACACCCTCGGATTGTATTTTATTTTTCAAAACACTTTACTTTATGTTATATCTTTGTTTGGATTGGTAGTATTTATGTACATTATGGTTTATTTGGGTTTATTCTGTTACTGTTCTGTTGTGCTGTACCATATGACATATTTGCAGATTGTGGCTATCAAGTCTTTGACCGGAGCATATGACAGACGCAGCTTTGGAAGCCTCGATTCATCAGATATCATCTTGAGGGGAGTACTATTATCCTTTTTCTCTATATTTCGGGTTTCGCATTGGGGACAATGCGAAGTTCAAGTGTGGGGAGGGGGTTAACTTTGTTAACTTTGTTTGTCCTCATGTTTATATATAAAAAAAAAATCAAAAATCAGAAAAATCATTCAAAAATACCTGTATTTTGTATATATTTTAGTAAATAATCAGGTTGATTGTGTTTTAGAAAGCATCGGACTTGATAAAAACTCGACAAGCAAAATATTTTTGAAAAAAGGAAACCGGAAAGCGTGACAAACAAAGAAAGACTTGCATGATAGTTTTCACACTTTTACCCATTCCATCCGTTACGTGAGCATATTTGAGCCTATTGTTATATATTTGTTCATTTCGGATATAGGAGTGAGCCGGATGTTATGTGTAATATAGAACTTGTCACTAGTATGCTTGTTAAAACCATGAACTTGTGAATTTGTGTAAAAGTGATAGAGGCACTTAGATTACCCCTTTGTTGTAAGCCTTGTTCTTTGTGTTGTGCTTTCCGTTCACCTTATATTACCCTTTAGGATTAACCATGTCGAGCCTTCCCGTTTACCTTTGTATACCCACATTATCGCCCACTTAGCCAAATTTAGCCTTTGTATGTTTTAAACCCTTTTTGGTATTAAAACTCGGACAAAATAATCGTTTAACTAGCATTTGTTTCGGTTTATTGTATAGTTTTATATATATATATATATATATATATATATATATATATATATATATATATATATATATATATATAAAAGCAACCCAGAAAATAAAACACCCTAAAATAGGGTGAAGTTGATAGAAATCGAGCAATTTTGAATGCTTAAATGTTAAAATTTTGTTGATAAGCTTGATTGCGCTTTAGTCGCCTTTTTAAGGCCTTTGCATGTATAGTTGTATTATGTTCTTGCTAGTTAAACGCTAAAACCGAGTTTTAACCATTTTCGCCACTTTAAATGTCTACTTCCATACCCTTCGCCCAAGCCTAACGTTACAACCCGTAAAGATCTCTTGATTTACACTTATTTGCATGTTAGTTGGTGGAGACGAGATCTTATGACAAGCTTATGATATTGCATGTTTCATTGACTAGGCGTTGAGTGTTTACACATACACATTTTATGTATGTTTCATAAATAAAACCGAGTGTGTGAACATTGTGAGTCGTGTGAAGATTAGCATGTGAGTCAATTAAATGTGAAGTCACGGCTCTTTGGTTGTCGCTTGTTAATTGCATATGCTTGTTGGGTTTGAGTCTTTTGATGATGTCTTTCGACAAACCGACCAACCGTTTATAGTAGTTTTCAATAAAATAGTGTGTAAATTATCGTACTTGTTTCTTTCCGTCTTTTATTGCTTTTTAGTTCTGCTTGCTTGAGGACAAGCAAGGTTCAAGTGTGGGGAGATTTGATATTCGCTAATTTACACATATTTTAGTCCCCCGTTTTACCCCCATTTTATGCGTTTTCGGCCGTAAAACCGTCATTCGGATACTTAATTATCTACATTTTTGTTTACAGGCCTAAAACAGCATACCAGACAGGATGATAGCGAAAACGAGGACTTTCCGGACAAAACGACAAGGCTGCGAAGATTCTGTGAAGAAAACTGACTTGGGCGTTTGGCACGGTCATGCGGCCATATGCACGACCGTGCATATCCGACAAACCAAGAAGACCCGGCAGTGAACCAGGCGTGCAACTCACCGTGCAAGGCACTGAAGGCAAGCCCGATATGGAACGACCGTTCCCGATCAAGAACGATCGTGCGGATCCGACATCCCAGAAACACCTCGTAGCTGAACGACCACAAGTCAAGGCGTGCAACAAAATGCCGGTGTGGAACGCTCGTGCCAAATGTGGAACGCCCGTGCGTGACCGAAGACTAGTCAACGATCTGTGACGTCATGCAGTACGGTGGCCCACCACCAATAATGCTTAAAGTGCACGGTCGTGCGATCGGGAGAACGGCCGTGCAACTTCGAAAAAGCATTTAAACAGAACAGAACCATTTTAGTAGTAACTCTGGACATTTTGGGAGCTCTGCAGGCGATTTTGAGGCTCCGAAGGCTGCTGCTTTCACTCGGATTCAAGCCACATTGCCCGGTTTTGCTCATTTACTATCCAGATTCTCATTCTTATGCTTGTTTATGGTTTGGTTTCTCAAATCTTTCCATTATTTTGTTATGTTTCAAGCATTTAGACTGATTACTATGTATTAATGTAAGCCTTTGGGCAAAAACACAACAATCCCTTGCTTGATTATAGTTATTAGTATGTCAATCTATGTTTGTAATGACATTTTGAAGTGTTTTCTATGATTATCTTTGATGATTAGTTTGCAACCTTGTTATTGATATTGATTTCTTGATTATAAGTAATTGTGTTGGATGATTGGTGCTTGGTTAGGTAAGATAGTTGAAAAATGAAGCTTATTTAATCATGTATTAGTAAACTTTTAATTTGGTTAACTAGTTTAACTTGGTTAAAATGTGGGCACCATGATACTCTAACGGGTTAGTGGTTTAATAAAATGTAATTATTGTTAATCAAGAAAGCTTGCCTTCACGGAAGGACTCTAACGGGTTAGATGGTGTTGTTACGAATTCTTGCCATGATTTGTTAGCTTAGTTAGTAGTTTCGGCCAAAATTGCTATCTTGGTGAATTTATGTGCAAGATTTGTAAAATGAACTCGGTTGTGATTTAATCTAGTTTATGCTTGTCTCGGTGGTTGCATTGTGTTTATCGGTGTTGCTTTCCTTGATTAAGTGAGGTTAGAAAACTCCTAACGGATGACTAACTTATTTTTAGGAGATTTTTGTAGACATTAATCAATCGCACGTTAAGGAACAATTTTAGGTGGTTAAAGTGTGTCTATCGTTTTAACTTTCCGAATGATTGTCATGTTAGGATTCCCGAAAGGGATACTAACTGTCTCAAAATGGAAAATTGACCGAATGCTTCTAGTGCCAAAACTGACTTAGTTGACATGCTGTGGTTGCGTATTAAGCAAGGCTATTTATATATATTTTACTATGTTTTATAAGTATTTATTTATGCTTAATTTAGATTAATTAAAACCAAGACAATTTATGTTTTTACCGGTAATTTAGTGACAAAGGTCTAGTATTATTTCTCCGCCCATTTCCGTGGATCGATACTTGGTTCTTACCGATACTTTACTACATATATGACGGGGTACACTTGCCTCTTTCGTGTGTGTTTTGATGTAAAAGTAATAATCACTTTTATAAATTTAAAACCAATTCGTGTGTAATTTCATTGTAAAAATATGTATAGTTACGCACGTACCACTAATATATTACAAAAAAGTGATTATTATATACATGTATTAAGGCTTGTAGTTTGATATCCATGACATATTTAAAGGTTGATTGTCGTGCTAATGAACAAATATTGTATTTACTTGAAATATAAAACTTAATTTGCGTTGTTGAACGTGATTTTGGCTTGTAATTTATTAGGTTAAACTTATTTTGAATATATTCTTTTAAAGTATTGAATAATATTTTAGAATACTGAATTTTGAGAGCTATTATTAATTTTTATTTTTAAAATCGAGCTAAACCAAGCCGAGCTGAGCCAGCTCGATTTAAAATCAAGCCGAGCCCGAGCTTATATTTTAAGCTCGGTTTCAAATTCGAGCCGAGCCGAGCCAACTCGGTTTCAAATTCGAGCCGAGCCAGCTCGGTTTATAATCGAGCTGAGCCCGAGCTTGCCCTAGCTCGGCTCGGCTCATGAACAGCCCTAGTTTCCTTTGGTACTCCCAAATTAACTAAACTCTATCTCAGTTAGTTTTTTATGCTGATGTCAGATGCCACATCATTAAAAATGTCACATTACTAAACAAGTGGCACATCAACATAAACTAACTAACTGGTTTAGAGTTCAGTTAGTTTGTGAGTGCCAGAAGAAAATAAGTTAAAAGATGGGAGTGGTCGAGGGCAATTCGTCAAGTGAGAGTATTTTCAGTCAAAGAGTGAAAATTGGGGTTTTTAAATGCAATAACCCTTTGGGGAAGGTTCATTTGAGAAGAAATTTAATGTGAGAAGAAAAAGAAGAAAGGACATATTAGTAAAATACTATTTCATTTATAACTCATATCATTAATTTTTAACTCTTTAATTAATTAGTCAACTAATCATTAATTATCGTATATATAATCTACAAAATCTACACATATCAAAATTTTCCTACATATACCCTACACATTATAGAATTTATCCTACACAGTCAAAATTTATCCTACTCACCTCGAAATATATCCTACACAACTCGTAATTTATCCTACACAACTAGTAATTTATTCTACACTTTAAATTAAGTTGGTTTTTTTAATTTGGAATAAGTATATATTTTGAAAAGGAGTTACAAATTTAATTTAGTTACTTATTAAAGGAGAAGAATACAAATTAACGATTTTTGTAATTTTACCAATATACCCTTATATTAAAATTAAATGCAAATATTAAATGAAGTAAAATGAAGCATTCTTATTGGTTGAAACTTTTTTTTTCTTCTTACAAAAAAATTCTTCTCATTTGAACCCTCCACATAACCCTTTAGATTATTATTTAATTGCTATAAATAATTTTGAATGTACTTTGTTTTTTTCTTGTAACTTTTAGATATTATCTTTTATAAAATTCCCTAATATACCGTTACGACGTGATTATATTTATAGATTTTCAATATAAATTTTATTAAAAACCAAGTTGTTGTTAGTAATGTATAAATAATTAAAGCATAAACGTGCATGTTAATAAAGCTACCTCACGATTTATTTTTTTTAACAAATTCCTATAACTTTTAAAATATGATCTTTTACAAAATTTTGAGTATATTGTTGTTACGGTTTTCTTTATCTACTGGTATGATATTTATTCAAAACCGAGTTGTAAATAATAATATACACATAATTGAAACATAAACATACAAGTAGTTGTTTTCTAAGTAAAGTATTTGTTTTTTTTATGATAAGTTATAGCAAGTGACGGTAACGTAACAATATCATAAACAATAAATACGGTTTCAATTTTACAAACCATAGTTAACAAACTAAATCTGATTTAACAATAGTCCATATAGAGCCAATATATCATTTCTACAGAACCAGATCACAATAAGTCTTATGAATACTTAAAACATTATATAACTTTAAAGGAAAAGTATTTATATAACTTAAAAGGAAAAATATAAAATTTAGTTAATTATATAACTTTAAAGGAAAAATATAAAATTTAGTTAATACATCCAATTCAATTCAATAAACGGCATATTCTCTAAATATTCTGTTAAACCTTCTTTTAATAAATAAGTGCCATTAATATATAAATTGGGAGGGAATGAACCCTTACTAGATATTTAAAAACGAAAATAATAATAATAAAAAAAAGTTATTTAAAAGCATATAACATTTCTTTATTTTTATTTAAACATAAAAACATAATCATTACATAACCGAAACCTTAATTAATCAAAATATTAATAAAAAGAAAACTTAAGAAAATGTGTTTTAAGGTTGTTCACATGATATTAGGTATTCAGGTGTTATTAAATAATGCTAAATCCGCCCATGGTTTTAGTTAAACTCCTTTCCAAAGCCAAAATAGACAAACCTAGATCAATGTACATATAACAATGCACAAAATACATGTCACTATAGCAACACCGTTACAGTTGCATCATTTATACGTGCTAAAACGTAACCCAGAATCTTTATCATCTCACATACAAAATCTTGAAACCACTCCACAAGATAAGATTAGCATTATGAGCATTTGATTAAATATGTACTAATCTTTTTCTAATCGATAATAATTATTATTATATACTTAAATTAACAACATTATTTTACCAATTAGTGGAGTACTATGTCTATTAGATTCTCCCCATAGAGTCACCTCTCCATAAAAAAATCAGTTATTATAGCTCTTAGGTGTAACATGACACCTTTAAGATTCCAATCATCTACAATATTGGTAAATGACCCCCTATACAACTAAATATTATCTGAGCGAGATAAGCATATTTATAAGACTGGAGGGTGTGTAAATACTTATATGAGTAAACTTTAATTTGCGTCTCTGACCTAATTAAGCGGTGTCATCTTGAGGCTCCTAGTGAGACTTTGAAAACTTGCATCCTCGTTGTTTAAAGAACGCTACAATTAGAGTCCCTGGCACTAATCTCATTAAATTTTCCATTTAAAAGATAACAAGCTGGGGCAAAACAACAATTTTACAATTTTACAATTCTATATGGGGGTAAACACGTCTTTTTACCATTTCTTAGGAAGTTTAACAACCTTACCCCCTTATATAATGTCATTTTCTCTCTTGAGTCCTCACACTTTCCTATCTCTTTCCTTATCCTTTTCTCATATCCAGTGACGAAGACCCGACCGGTCTTCTCCTTTTTGATGACCAAGACCTACCTGACCCGCTCTTTCCCTCTTTATCCGGCTACCATCAAACCACCGTACATAAGAATCCACCACGAGCCACACACAAAACCCAAACCCGCCACGAACCACCGTCTCCCGCCACCGTATCCCCAAACCAAAACCCACTATACACGAGTGCCACTGTCCTCATTCACCGTCTCCATTAACCTGCTATCTAACCACAACCATCATGTCAAACCAACCCATCAAACACCTACTGATCCGTCAAATCACCACTGCGGGGGGGGGGGGGGGGAAGTTGCACGGACCTCCCATCCGCCGGAGTATTGCAACTCCGCAAGCTAGCTTAGCCCCATAGCTGCCTGGCGGTGATTACCCACGGTGAAGGGCCCCAACACCCCATTAGGGCATTGCCGGGAATCGAACCGGTGACCTCAAGAAGAGGCTGGGTGAGGCTGGCCAACTGGGCTACCCCAGAAGGTTTCAAATCAACACTGCGACGACAACATCACCAAAACTGTCATCCAATCATCACCGCCGTCAAACCCAAGAACATCAACCCACCTCAAACTCAAAGCCAAATCCAAGCCTATATCTAAACCGGATCTGAGCAGTAACAACTAACATACCCAACCCGATCCAACCATACCCAAACCCGTACCGTACATCCCTACCTGATTCACCCATACATCATAACCACCACCAAATTGTTGGATTTAGGTTCTAATTATCGATTATTTAACGTTTCTATTAAGGTACGATCTAAATAGTTACTCTTTGGACGACGAACAAAGAATAATATTTAATTTTTAAATATTATATATAGATCACGATAGCGGATGATTAATCATGGAGAACAAAGATTTTGGTGAAATATTAGAAACGTTGATCGTTTACGAAACAATCAATTTATTGGAAATAATTGGTTTCGTTTGAAGAGTTAAACGAATAATAATTTTATGAGAGTTAATTTTATTATTTGATAATAAGACAAAGCTAAAGGGTCAAGATATAATAAGTAATTAGTCAAGACTAATTACTTGGAAGGAAAGTCAATTGTTGATGGGTTAGAGTGTAATTAGGGGTTCTATAAATAGAACATTAACCCGAAACCCCAATTACAACACACAACCAACACAATCAAAATAATATGAACAAGAGATATCAGAACCCTAGCCTCCTCCCTTCCCTCTTCTCTTGCGAGGGCCGCCGACCACCGCCGACCTGCCGTTCGACCACCACCTGCGCCGCTGACCACCTCAGCCCACGCCGTCGTTGCCTCCGCCACACCGCGCCACCACCTCGCTATCTCGCGTTTGGTGATTCGCATCCGATTCGTTTCCTTTCCTTTCGCATGTGGAATCTCGTAAGTATTTTGGAGATTATGATCAGGGGCTTACTAGCGCAACCGTTCGCTCCATCCATTGTGTGAGTTTTGAGTTTTCGTTAAGGTATAATCCTAAACCCATTATGGTTATGTTTTATATATAATTATCTGAGTAAACTATAACTGGATTGCTAGTGAGATAAGTTTATCCGTATTTGTGTTTATTCACGCTTCTATATCTGATTAATAATAAAGTGTTATTATTATTATTATTATTATTATTTCATTTTAAAAATGGATTTTATAAATTAAAACGGATAAAAGGATTCCAAACACGCGCAACCGCCACATCCCACCACCGTACAAGCACCATGCCAATTCAAACATAATTTATCTTCGATCACCAATTCACCATGGTGTGGGAGGTAATTTGGTTAATACACGTTGATTAGTTTACTTATTATGGTTAATACCGGTTGATACCCGTTAATTAGTTTAATAATTTTGTAGCCGAAATCACGCTCGTGCGTTCCGGTTATCAAGCCGGGATTACGATGAACATCAGTTCTGTGGCCGAGCTCATGGTGCAGGTTCGAGTTGTTCTAGACGTTTGAGTGGACACGGGTGTTTGGTCTGTGGCGACAACCCCATGCCCATATGCTATGAATTATTTGTAGGGTTTAATATTAATCTTATGTTAGTTTTATGACTTTCAGTATGTAATATAACTAACTTTATGACTTTTGGTACGTTATGGTAGATGTTTATGTTAATCTTACATTAATATTCACAAAATACGCAATTTAAATACAATTTATATACTTTATAAAACCATACGGATGGATTTTACTATGTATTAAGTAACATAGGTGTCGCAACCCCCGCCCCCTATCTGTCCCGGGAACGGGCGGCCGCGAACCCAGTGTTGGCGGTATCGGTGTTTATCAATTTGGCAGCGGAAATTACATCAGGACCATAGTTAGGAAATATTTTATCAGAGTAAAACACCATATTTTATATAAATAAGTAAATTGGGATAAAACCCAAGTTTTCATTACAACTGATGTATGGGGATAAATCCCATTTTATTGAATTAAAACGTCTTCTTTATTTAGGTAACTTTTATAGCCACTTTTCCAAGCCTTCAGTGCTGTCCAGCTGGCTTCTAGTTGGCTTTCACATTTTGTTACCTGAAACGCGTTTAAAAACATTTTGTCAGTGGAAAATACTGGTGAGTGAATCCCAGTTTAATCAAGAAGGGTTTTATTGATTTGCAGTATGGAGAGCGATTACAATGTTTATATCTACACAATTACTCATTCAGTACTTGCCACTCAACCGTATCTATGGCTATGGTCATATCGCACATTGGCTAACCCGTTGTCCAATTGTGAAGATTATCAAGTAATGTATACAAAACCCCATAATACCGGCAGTAATTGAAGACTACAAAGATTCAATCACTGCTTAATCACATTGTAAAACATTTAAGGTTTTATAAAAACAGTTTACAAAAAGGAGATTACTCACATTGCTGTCTTAGGTTTTCTGTAAGGGTTTCCTGGTGATTATCTATAATTTACACAAATGCACACGTGTTAGTATAATAACTCTTAATATTTACATTAGCAATACCCTCCCCGAGACGGCATTGCAACGACTACGTCGGGCAGAACCTTGTTAGGATCTGAGGCTCTCATGATTGTGTTTGTTTGTAATAGATGAACAATGAATGAACATGATTCAATGATTTATGCAGCAGAAATGAACACAAACTTTGTAAACACAATCAAAGAGAAAAATAGTTTTGATAAACACATGCTTTCCATTAGTCGAAGGATTACAAATCAAATCCAAAAGGTTACAATGCATGCTTACAAACTAAACTCCCCCTCAGCCTGATGCTCCATGGTTGATTGCACAAGATGAAAGGATTGGAGGAGAAGAACTCACTCGATCAATCAAATGTAACAGTACAGGGTACTGTTCCATTTATAGGAAAATCAAACCACTGAAGCATCTAAGCTGACGTCACCATGAAAGTGACATCTAACAACCTAACAACTTGTAACCACTGATACATATAACTACTGCTAGCTAAACACTGATACTATTACAATAGACAAAGTAAACAACTGTTTCTTCATTCCACTACTTCATTCCAAGCTGGGCTTTGGTCTTTAGCAACACTTTGTCTTCAGCAGTTGTTGTGTACAAGCAGTGCTTAATGGACAACAGTTGTCGTATTCGAACAGTGGATGAGGGCCATCAGATGTTATAACCACTTTCAAGGGGAAAGTCTAATGCAAACAGCTTCTTATGATGAATCCACTGTTGTGAACCGGTTTTGGCTCTCATTATCTGTTCCTCTGATAGGGTTCAATCCCAACAATCTCCCCCTAGAACAGATAATGCCAAAACCCTTCATTTTTCTGGATCTTTATTGTCTCATCAGAAGTTCCCTAACTTGTCCTTTAAATTGTAGCTCAAAATCCATGGAACTTGTATCATCCTCATCCCTACACAGTATAAGCTCAAGGAGATCTTGTAGATCTTCAACACTCAGGCCCAGTGCTTGTTCCTTTGATGTGTGCTTTACTTCTCCATTGGATCTGATCAATGTCAATACATGGGTGTTTTGATCAGACATCCATTTTAGTATTTTTGAACCCAATGGGTTTCTTGGGAGAGTTTTATTTACTAATGAGTTGGGAGATTGTGGCCTTGTGAGAATTTGTTGATCAGTACCGTGAGCTTTTGCTAACTCGGAGCTTTCAGCTGACATTTGTTTGAAGGCCTTTTTTATGATGTCATTTGCTACAGCTATGTCTTCTGTAGTTTCCTTTTCAATCTGCTCTTGCCTTTTTCTTTGATCTAACTCAGTGTCTGAGACATCTGCTGATGTAATCAGTGGTTTAGGAGCACCGATTTGTTTTGTCTCTTTTTGTTTAGGCTTCTGTGGTAAACTAGGATCTGTCATTCTTCTATTCTTTAACCTTTCATAAGCCTCATCTGTGTATTGCCTAGTCCATTTTGCTATGGCTTTGGCAGTTCCAACCTTTGCATCCACCAGCTCTTGTTTCTTTCTTTTGTATTCTGAAGTAAGTTTATTAATGGCCTGTTTGTATTTGCTCCAGTTTGGAGCTATTCTTTTCTTACTTGGATCATTCTTGATTCTCTTGATTCTGTTTGCCTCATGCTTTAATGCAATGAGTGGCCATTCACTGAATTGTTCTTCTTTGGCTGGATAAAACTTTTCTTTCATGATGAATGCAAGATAATCCTTTCTCATTTCCTTTTGTAGGGCAGCATCAGGTGGCATATTTGACATGTCTTTGCTCAGGTCTCTTGCATAATCTTCCATTTGTTTGACCTTAGTGAATAAAAATTCCATTCTCTTAGAAATGGCTTTATCACCTTGATCTTTGCATTCAATTCTTGCTCTTATATCTGCTTGCCTAGCTTTGAGTTTTAGATACTCATTCATATTTACTGGATTCCTGAAGCCAATGAGAGAAGGAAATCTTCTTTTCCAAGGATCATCCTCTGTATAGAATTGTCTCATCTCATCCTTTACAGCTTCCAATTCCAGTGGATAACTTTCAGCAACAGATACAATGTTTGCAGGATTTACTGGTTTGGCCAGAGTTGGTGGAGTGGATGGTTGTGGCTTGATAACATTGTAAGGTGTGGAGGATAATGGAGTAGGTGCTGGTATCTCATCATTATTCTTCTGAAATTTCCTTTTCCTTGTGTAAAGCTTTTTGGGTGAAGGGGGTTTTGATTGTGATGTGACACTGGGTTTAGAAATGGTAAGAGCAGTGGTAGATGGCTGACAAACAGCTGTTGAAACAACTGGTGTTTCAACCTCTGTTGTCATTACAACTACTGATATGTCAGTGGATGTCTTCTGCTTATCAGCAGGTGGTGGTTTGATGAGTGGTGATGTACTTGAAGTGATGGCTTTTGGTGGTGAGGTGATTTTAAGTGGTGGTAGGGCAGTGGTTGTGGTGTGTGTTGAAGTGATGGTTTTAACAACTGCTGAAACTACTGATGTACCAACAGTTGGTGATACAGCAGGAGTTACATCAGCTGTTTGGGTAGAGGTTTGGTGCTTGGAGTCTTTGGGAGATGGTTTGGAAACATGCTTTTCTGGTTCAACATAAAGGCCATCATCTATTCCCTTCTTCTTCCACTCCTTGATTTTCTCCCCCTTTTTGGCATTATCTGGGGGTAGTTGATCAATGAAGAGAACAGTGGAAGGAGCAGTGCCAGTGGTATTCAGGATGTGGGCCTTTATAGCCTTGATATCTGCTTGGGTGTTTCTAAACCTTGACTCCATCATGTTTCTTAGCTCTTGTACATATATTGCATGTTGCTGATATGCCATTTGTCTTTGTTTTTCGAGCAGTGGTTGAAATAAATTCCATAGCTCATTTGCAGCAGGTGCAGGTTGTGCAGGTGCTTGAGCTGGAACAACAATGGGTTGTACCTTTTTGAGCTTTTAACAACTGTTGCACCATATCTTTTATTTCAGCGACAGACGTTTCAAGTTTGTCAATTCTACCCGTCAATTCCTGATATTGTACATCATCACCCAATTTAATGGGATCATCTGATTCCCCACCAGCAGTGGTTGTATCAATGTGTGACTTAGGAATCGAATCCCAAAAGTCATCAATTGATGCCCCTTGTTCTTGGTACTGGGGTCTTCTTCCTTCAGCACTTGATAGCCTTTTAAAGGTACCAGTGGTCATAACAACCTCACTGGTGGTTATCAGAGGTGCTATAGAATGAATTACCTTCAAGGGAGTCTGATTGATGAAACAACTGGCCAAACGTAGATCTGTTGATCCAACACTTGTAGTTGCTGCTCCACTTGAACTACTGTCAGGAATTACTTGTAATTCCTGCAGTGTAGCCTCCTCAATTGTTGCTGGAATAGCAGAGGTATAAGTATCAGACCCAGTCACTTGTGGGAGTGTGCTCTCAGTGATAGATGGTTGAGAGGAACTGGTTTGTGTCTGAACTATATCAACTGCATGCAACAAGGGTAATATGGATTGTAGTAATGTGAGGGGTGAAGATAAGGGTGTTGAAAGAGATATGTCCTTGGGATCAGGACTGAGGAAGATGGATCCAATTGGATCCAGAGCTTCATAATGTGGGGTCCCTGTGTTTACAACCTGATCCTTTTGTGAGGATGCAGGAGGAGTTTGAGGCAAGGGTGGAGATCTTTCTTCCATCTGCTATGAGGAAGTAGCAGCAGTGGTTGTTGGTGACATTTGTGTTATCACTGGCAGTGGCTCTGGGATCTCATCTTCCAGAGTTGCCTTTGATTTGGGTTTGGGGGGATTTTTGGATGTTTTCTTTTTGGTCTTTTTGGTAATGGCAGGTGTGGGTTTCAAAGCAGTGGTTGTGCTGCTATGATCACCTGGAGCAGTGGGCTCAGCAGCAGATACCTGAGGGGCAGTGGTAGTTGCTAAATTCTGCTCAGGCACCTCTGCTTTTGTTTTTGTAGGTGTTAACATTCTAGTGAATGTTTCAGGTGTTAAACCATTTATTTGAAAATAAACACCTTGTTTGAGCAAATTTTCATTTTCCTTTCTAAATTTTTGTTTAAAATAGTAGCTTAGAAACCTTGGAAAAAGTAAAAATGATTTGCTATCAACATTTTTTACCAAGTCATTAAAGATCTCCTGGGAATAGTTAAAATTTTCGTTATGTAAAATAGCATAACCCAGACATTGGATCTTTAATGGTATTTCGTTAAAAGCAGTTGTTTTATTTGAAACACACATTAAAAGAGTATGAAATAAAAACCTAGGTGCAGAAGGGAAGAAACCTTTTTGTAAGGTATCCCTTTTTGTTTGTTCTGCATACCCCTTTTCCAGAAAATCAGTTTTTAACTCGTTTTTAGGAAAAGAAGTTTTACCTTGCTGATCATCGAGTTTAAAGAATTCTGAGATGGATTGTGGAGTAATTTGAATTTGTTTACCCTGTATGGAAGAGTTGATGGCTATGACGGTCTCGCCTTGTTTGTCAAGGGTAGCATTTTTCCAAAACTCTCTTTGGGTTTGTTGGTAAATTGGAGCATCTGCTGTTAGCAAAGTTTTGTACTTTGATGCAGACATGATGTCGATGATGGAATCCAAGGTGTGGGTGGTGGTGGTGGGTTTTGTGAGTAAACCCAAGTAATTGTGAGGGGATTTGTATGGGATTTCAATGGGTTCAGCAGCCATTTGAGTGACCTCTTTGGAAGATGAGGATGATTTTGATTTTGATTTGTCATTTTGATGAAGAAGAACGAAGAATGATTTGAGATGGAAGGTTGGAAGCTGCTTTGAGAAGAGAATTTTGGAATTCAATTCGACAGTGTAAAACCCTGTTTGGGGTTTTAGACAGGGTTTTATTTAGGGAAAAAGTGAATGATGATGTGGCAGCGGTTACAAAGATCTGATGGCTAGAAACTGACCACGTGCCAACCTCTGATGAGAAGATGAATAAAGGAGGACAGTTGTTTTGGGAACCACTGATGGAAGAAGATCAGTGGTTACAACGGTAACAATATGAGAGCAGTGGGTGATTTTTACTATCAGTGGATAGTACATCAGTGGATGAAACACTGATTTTGAACAATAGTGCTTATCAAGAATATGAGAGAACAGTTGTTGGCTTTCAGCAGTGGACAATATTTAGAAAACAGATGTTTGAGCACAACAGTAGTTAGGGGTAAAGAAATGGTAAAGATTTGAACGACTTATTACATCAGCAACTGTTAGTGCAACGGTGAATAAGCTTTTCACAAAAGTTTTGAGCATCTGCTTATTCAGATGAGGGGAATGATTTTGTCTTGTATAACCACAACATCATGTCCAACATCTGTTGATGGTGATTTAGGAAATATCTGCAAGAATGCTATCCTCAACAAAATACATTTTAGATGCAAATTGTCTAGATTTGTATGTCAGCAGTTTTTATAGGAATATGTATTTAAGGTTTTGCCACATGTCTATTACAAGTTTTGAAACTTTTATAAATTCCTGACAGTTCTTTAGTACCCCAGATGATGAAAACTCTTTTACAATGGCTACTCATTTTGAGTCATAATTTTTAATTATGACATGAATATCCAAGCATTTTAAGGTCTGTTAGCAATCAATCTTTGATCTGTGTTAAAACAAACTTGAGTTTGACATGACCTTGACACTTGTACCATTTCCTTTTGATCTATTTTCAAGGATAGTATCACCAAAAAAAAATAAGGGTTTTATATCCTGACAGGAGATTGAAATTTTCACTACCAAAAAGAGGTAAAAATACAAAATATATCATTCTAAAGAAAAATAATGAATAATATATCCTGTTTTATTGAGAAAAACCTTTTCAAGAAAAATAATTTAAGGTTATTCTGAAAACAACATCAAAAAGGATCTGGTATATTTTCCAATTAAAACTCATAGTCATATCATTCTCAAGTTTTAAGAAAATGGTCAATGATTTGAAATACATTATAATACCCACTGTTTGAGACCATTTCCTTGTCAATTGATTGCAAAAATGAGGAAACATGTACACATAGTTTTTGAAAGTCCTGTTATAGACTTTGTTACCATGTGATGACACTGAAAAACTTGCCTAGTCCTCTTTTAAGTTTAATCACTGGTGATACTATTGTTACCTGAACTTCCCTGAATCAATGAATGCACACAGATGCTTGATGACCACTGTTTACCCAATTTTGAACTCATAAGTGTTTTGCATCTATACTCTTTTCTTTTGACTTCAAAAGTTTTGAGATAAACACACTTTTAAGATTTTGTGATTTTTCTTTTTCCCTTTTTACCCTTTCCATTCATAAGTACTAAAATACTCACTGGGAGGTTTTTATTGAAGAAATACTTAGACCAGAATCATTTTACAGCAATGTTTGGAGAGACTTGGACATTTTTGCACATGCATATGTCAAATCTCACATTACATATGATTTAGTCTATTTTAACACTTGATTTTCTTAAAGTGTTCTTAACAAAGTTGATTTGATCCTTTTTAACAAGTTTAACAAGATTCTCAACCTGTTTTTCAATACATAAGATTTAATAACTATGGTTTTAATTTCCCTCCTTTTATGTTAACAAAAACACTAATGTTTTTACGAAAATAGGTTTTTGTTGACCAGAGGGTCACACCTTAGTATTAAACATGGTGGAAACAACACAAACTTCATATCAACACTTGAGATCAATTTTGTAAAGAAAATGATTATACCATAGTTATCAGACATATTTTCAGATCTGAACACTATAGGTGGTTTATGCATGATATCACTTGTTATGAGAAGTTTGTGTGTCTTATGACATCTTGGTTGTTTTACAGAGTTTTGAGTAGCAACTTTGAGCGTGCTCACTCGTTACTCTGTTTTTCAACAAAATACGATCAACCTTAGCATCAATGAATTTTGAGCTGAACTGTTATGTCAAATTGATTGTTAGATCGAATTTGACTGTCCAAGCTCTGATACCAATTGTTAGGATCTGAGGCTCTCATGATTGTGTTTGTTTGTAATAGATGAACAATGAATGAACATGATTCAATGATTTATGCAGCAGAAATGAACACAAACTTTGTAAACACAATCAAATAGAAAAATAGTTTTGATAAACACATGCTTTCCATTAGTCGAAAGATTACAAATCAAATCAAAAGGTTACAATGCATGCTTACAAACTAAACTCCCCCTCAGCCTGATGCTCCATGGTTGATTGCACAAGATGAAAGGATTGGAGGAGAAGAACTCACTCAATCAATCGAATGTAACAGTACAGGGTACTGTTCCATTTATAGGCAAATCAAACCACTGAAGCATCTAAGCTGACGTCACCATGAAAGTGACATTTAACAACCTAACAACCTGTAACCACTGATACATATAACTACTGCTAGCTAAACACTGATACTATTACAATAGACAAAGTAAACAACTGTTTCTTCATTCCACTGCTTCATTCCAAGCAGGGCTTTGGTCTTTAGCAGCACTTTGTCTTCAGCAGTTGTTGTGTACAAGCAGTGCTTATTGGACAGCAGTTGTCGTATTCGAACAGTGGATGAGGGCCATTAGATGTTATAACCACTTTCAAGGGGAAAGTCTAATGCAAACAGCTGCTTATGATGAATCCACTGTTGTGAACCGGTTTTGGCTCTCATTATATGTTCCTCTGATAGGGTTCAATCCCAACAAACCTCGACAGCCGTTACGGAATCCTGGATCAATCAGGCAGCGTATCTAATATGTAACCTGGGTTATGATACTTACAAAGGAGCAGAACTTCGTTATTTAGGGGGGGTATTATGCCCGGAAATAGCTTATACTATAAGAAAATTTCGAGAGAGAAAAGGATTTGAGCGAATTCGAATGTTCAGCCGATGCCTGCTATTTTTAGGGCTGATCTTTGGTTTCGCCACGCCTCGCGTAGCATTCCTCCAGGGCTTACGCGGCCCGCGAGGCTTCCAAGGGTAGGCCCTAGGGTTGCTGATTCGACTAGTAGCCTCCACACGCGTCTCAACACGTGGCGTCCTAGGGTTTCGGCCTGATCTCCTTGCTGTCGCGGCCCGCGTAGGTGGTAGCCAAGGGCTACGCGCCACGCGAGAGACCATGAAAATTTGTTTTTATTTAATTTTTAATTATATAATGTATTTTGGGCTCGGTTTTCGTATACGGGGTATGTTTTAAGACATATTGAGGCAATTTAAAATATTTTAGAGCGTCGAAAATTTTAGGAGGGTTGTTATATCCTCCCCACCTTATTTTAGAGCTCGTCCTCGAGATCTTCTGGAATAAGTGTGGATATTTCCTTTGCATTTCTGATTCGAGTTCCCACGTGTATTCTGGTCCTCTTTTGGAGTCCCATTTCACTTTGACCAGAACTAATCTTTTGTGCTTGAGGTTCTTAAATTTCTTGTCTTCAATCAATAGAGGTCTTTCTACAAATTTTAATTGTTCATTTACCTCTATGTCCTTAAGAGATACTACCAGTGATTCATCAGCTAAGCATTTCTTGAGATTAGATACATGAAATACATCAAGTATTCCTGCCATTTCTTCTGGCAGTTGTAGCTGATAGGCTACAGGTCCTATTCTTCTAATAATCTCAAAAGGTCCAACATACTTGGGGCTTAGCTTTCCCCTTTTGATGAATCTTACCACTCCTTTCCAAGGAGAGACTTTCAACAACCCTTTGTCTCCTACCTGAAATTCCAACGGCTTTCGTCTGTTATCAACATAACTCTTTTGTCGATCACGTGCTGCTTTCAGTCGTTCCTTAACTTGAATAATCTTGTCTGTCGTTTCTTGCACTATTTCAGGACCAGATAGTTGCTTTCCCCAATTTCTGCCCAACAGACTGGGGTTCGGCACTTTCGTCCATAAAGTGCTTCGAATGGTGCAGCATTGATACTTGTGTGATAACTATTATTATAAGAAAATTCTATTAATGGTAAGTGATCATCCCAATTACCTCCGAAATCAATTACACAAGCTCTAAGCATGTCCTCCATTGTCTGAATTGTCCTTCCGCTTTATCCGGCCGTTTGAGGATGATAAGTTGTGCTTAGATTCAACTTGGTTCCCATTGCTTTTTGGAAGCTTGTCCAAAAATGAGAGGTAAAACGGCTATCTCTGTCAGAAACAATTGATAAAGGAATTCCATGCAATGAAACTATTTCATTTACATATAGTTTAGCTAACTGTTCCATACTGAAAGTTTCCTTCATTGGTAGGAAATGAGCTGAGTTAGTTAGCATGTCTACAATTACCCACATTGTATCACTACCTTTTCTTGTTTTGGGTAATTTAGTAACAAAATCCATTGTTATTAATTCCCATTTCCATATTGGCATTTCTAGCTGCTGCAATAAACCTGGGGGTTTTTGATGTTTAGCTTTGACTTGTGAACAGGTTAAACACTTAGAAACATAAGCTGCTATGTCCTTTTTCATTCCTATCCACCAGAAATTCTTTCTTAAATCCTGATACATCTTATCACTTCCAGGATGCATCGTATACTTAGACTTATGGGCTTCTTCTAATACACGGTGACGTAGGTTTCCTAATTTAGGTATCCACATTCTTTTCTTATGGAACCTCCAAATTCCATTTGTTCCTTGTTCTAATTCCTTGATCATTCCTTTTAATTTTTCAATATCATCCTTGATAACTGATTCTTGTGCTTTTCTAATTTTCTCATTTAATCTACTTGTAGATTTAATTTAAGAGAACGTACCCTTTTTGGCTTTTTATGATACTTTCGGCTTAAAGCATCAGCCACTACATTTGCCTTTCCTGCATGATATTGGATATTACAATCATAATCACTAACTATCTCCATCCAGCGTCTTTGCCTCATATTAAGCTCTTTTTGCCCAAAGACATACCTTAAACTCTTATGATCAGTGAAAATGGTAAACTTACTACCATAAAGGTAATGTCTCCAAATTTTTAGGGCAAAAATTATAGCTCCTAATTCTAAATCATGGGTTGAATAATTCTCTTCATGATTCTTAAGTTGTCTAGATGCATAAGCTATAACCTTTTGGCGTTGCATCAATACACATCCATATCCTAACTTAGAAGCGTCACAATAGACTATAAAATCTTCAGTTCCTTCTGGTAACGCTAGTATAGGTGCGTTGGTTAACCTTTGCTTAAGAATTCTAAAGGCTTCTTCCTGTTTTGGTCCCCATTCAAACTTAACAGATTTACAGGTTAACTTAGTTAAGGAAATGGCTATTCTAGAAAAATCTCGAATAAATCTTCTATAATAAGCGGCCAATCCTAAGAAACTTCTAACCTCGGTTGGTGACTCAGGGGTTTTCCATTTGGTAATTGCCTCTATCTTGGTGGGATCCACATGAATTCCTTCATGGTTAACTAAATGTCCAAGAAACTGTACCTGTTCTAACCAAAACTCGCACTTTGAAAACTTAGCATAAAGCTTTTCCTTTCTCAATAAACTTAGAAGTGCGTGCAAATGCTTTGCATGATCCTCTTTACTTTTAGAGTAAATAAGAATATCATCTATAAAGACAATTATGAATTTATCCAAATATGGCTTACATATTCGGTTCATCATGTCCATAAATGCAGCTGGGGCATTGGTTAAACCAAATGGCATGACAGTAAATTCATAATGGCCATACCTTGTTCTGAATGAGGTCTTAGGAATGTCCTCTTCCTGTACCTTTAGTTGATGATATCCTGATCGTAAATCAATTTTAGAGAAAAATCAAGCTCCTTGCAATTGATCGAACAGATCATCGATTCTCGGTAGTGGATACCGATTCTTAATCGTGACTTTGTTCAATTCACGGTAGTCGATACACATTCGCATCGATCCGTCTTTCTTTTTAACGAATAAAATCGGTGCTCCCCACGGTGATGAACTTGGTTGTATGAATCCTCTCTCCAATAAATCATCTAACTGTTTCTTCAGTTCCTGCATTTCTGCGGGTGCCAAACGGTAAGGTGCTTTGGCAATTGGTGCTGTTCCGGGTAGCAGATGGATTTTGAATTCAACTTCCCTGGCTGGCGGTAGTCCTGGTAATTCTTCTGGAAATACGTCTGGAAACTGAGATACTACTGGAATATCTTTTAATTCTTTTCCGTTAGTGATTATAGAAATCAAATATACCAAAGATCCTTTTCTTGTATAACTTGCTGTTTTCATCACAGAGATGAATTTCGTGGATCTAGATGGCTTATCTCCTTTAATTGTGATCTTTTCACCCTTTGGTGAATCTACTTGAATTGACTTTTGATCACATAAAATACTGGCTTTATTGGCTATTAAGCAATCCATTCCTAATACTACATAAAATCCTGCTAGATTCATTGGGTAAAGGTTTGCCATAAATTTTTGATTTAAAAATTCTATTCTTGCTCCCTGCAAGATTTCAGAAATTTTAATGGTTTCCCTGTTTGCTATCTCTACTAGACATTCTTGTGGGAGTTTAGTTAATGATTGATTTAGAAGTTTGCAAAACGAAGTATTAATAAAAGTTTAGTTTGCACCAGAGTCAAATAATACTTTAGCAAAAACATCATTAACTAAAAACGTACCGGCTATCACGTCCGGAATCATCTTGGCTTCATTTGCAGTCAGAACAAATGCTCTGGCATTTTTAGTATTCTTGTTGTTCATAGCTGGAGCTAGTTTCGGACAGTTCGGTTTGATGTGGCCTTGTTCTCCGCAGTTGTAGCATATCCTATTGTTAAGTTTCTTCCTGCAGTCTTCTTCCTTGTGTCCAGATATTTTGAAAAAATTGCAGTATATGGAGCATCTTCCAGAATGCTTCCTTTTGCAATACTTGCAATAAGGTGCAGAGGTAGAACCTGCATTTTTCCCACGGCTGGAATTTCCAGAACGAAATTCCTGGGTAAGCCTTTGAGCTAGGTTCTTCCTTTGATCTTCCTCTCGTGTACGCACTAATTCATCTGTCAAGGTATTTGCTAGTTCTACAACTTCTTCTATAGTTTGAGGTCTAGCTGCCTTGACTACATGCCTAATCTACCCGATTAATCCCCAGAAGTGTCAAACTCTGACTTTTGTGGAAGCGTGATTATGGTGTGACCTTCTTAATACCATCGCAATCAATCATAACAACACTATATGATTAAAACCATAGATGTTCATCCATAAATTTAGTTTAAAAACATGACAACATTGTCTTTGTTAGGATTGAACCCTACAGAGGAACAGATAATGTAAAGCCAAAACCGGATCACATCAGTGGACTAACAATAAGCAGCAGCCTACACTTTGCTCTCCCCTTGAATGTGGCTCAAACATCTGATATACTCCAAAGTACTGCCTATATTAACATCTGCTGACCTACAACTGCTGATCAACACAAAGACTGATGAAGACTAAAAGCCCTGCTGTTCAATCTGCTGCCCTGAGTCAAGCACTGCTGATCATGACAAGTACTGCTAGGTTCACAGCTGTGGAATGATGCAGCAGCATTTCTATTCATCTTATGTAAACTTTATACACTATCAGTAGTTAGCAAAGCAGTAGTTGTATAGATCAGTAGATAGAGTTTGTTAGGTTGTTAGATGTCACTTTCATGGTGACGTCAGCTGAGATGCTTCAGTGGTTTGGATTGTCTATAAATGTAACAGTACTCTGTACTGTTACATTTGATCGTTTTGAGTGAGTTCTTCTCCTCAATTCAATCCTTTCATCTTGTACAACCAACCTTGGGGCATTAGGCTGAGGGGGAGCTTAGTATTGTAAGCATGCTTGTAATCTTTTGATTTGCTTTGTAACCTTTCAACTGATGAAAAGCAATTGTTTATCAAATTATTCTCTTCTTTGATTATGTTTATAAAGTTTGTATTCATTTCCGCTGCACTATACATTGTTTTATATCCATTGATTTGTCAAATTCTTACAAACAAGCAAAATCATGATAGCCTCCGATCTTAACAATTGGTATCAGAGCTTGGACAGTCAAATTCGATCTAACAATCAATTTGACATAACAGTTCAGCTCAAAACTCATTGATACTAAGGTTGATTGTATTTAGTTGAAAAACAGAGTAATGAGAAATCATGTTCAAAATGATGACTCAAAAGCTCTGTAAAACAACCAAGATGTCATAAGACTCACAAATCTCATACAACTGGTGATGTCATGCACAAATCACTCATAGTTTCCAGATCTGGAAACTTATCTGGTAACTATGGTATGTTTATCTTCATTCAAAATTAATTTCAACCGTTGTTATGAAATTTGTGATGTTTTCATATTTTACACTAATGTATGCACCTCAGATTAGCAAAACCTATGTTCATCTAAACACAGGTGCTCTGCTAACATAGAAAGAGGGAAATAAAGCTTTAGTCAAAATTTCTTATGTGCTCAAAGGCAGGCTGAGAATCCTCAAAAGGACCAAATCAACTTTGTCAAAACACATTAAGAAAATAAGGTGTCAAAACAGTCCAAATCATACATAATGTGAGATCTGGTAATGAAACATGTATAAATGTGGCCAGATCTCTCAAAACATTACTTCAAAATAATTCTGGATTAAGCTCTTCAAAATAAAATTTCCCAGTGAGTATTTCTGAACATGTGAATGGAAAAGGTAAAAAGGGAAAAGAACAAATCTCAAGGTATGGCTATCTCAAAACTTTTGAATCCAAAAGAAAAAGAGTAAAAGCATAAAACACTTATGAGGTCAAAATTAGGTAAACAGTGGTCATCATGCAACTGAGCGCTTTCATCAAATACAGAAATCATTCAGGTAACAATAACATCTCCAGTGATTATCCTTAAAAGAAGAATTTACAATCAATTGTTTAGAAAATGACCCCAAACAATGGTCAAAATAACTTGAGAATGATATGATCATGAACTTCCTTGAAAAGCTGTCAGATCCTTTTGATGATTTTCTAAACATCCTTTAATTTTTTTAAGTTGTTTTTCTCAAATAAAACCGGATATATTATCTCATTGTTCCTGGATAATCTATTTTGTTCTTTTACTCATTTTTTATAGTAAAGGTTTCTCACCGGTCAGGATGTAATTTCTTAATTTTTGTGTGAAATTACTATCCTTAAATCTGATCAAAAGGAAATGGCACACATATCAATGTCATGTTAAGCTCAAGTTTGGTTGTCATAGATCAAAAATTGATTGCAAGTTGTTTTTGAATTACTGAGATACTCATGTTCTAGTTCAAGTAATTAGACACAAAATGAGTAGCTTTAGTAGAAAAGTCTTCATCATCTGGGATGCTAAACCACTGTCAGGAGTAATGAATATGTGGCAAAACCTTGAACAAAAATTTCTGTAGATAACTGTTGACAATTTAATCTTGATAATATATATATAAAATGTATTTTGTTAAGAATAGCATTTCTGATGCTCAAACGATGTTAGATAGATATTGTGCCTTCACAAGACAAAATCAAATTCCTACATCTGAACAAGCAGATGCTAAAATTATTTGTCAAAAGTCAAAACACTGCTGCACAAACAGTGTTTATACTAATGATCCTCATTATTGTCTTCAACCACTGTTGTACCTTAAATGCTGTTGTGCCTCAACATCTGCTCTCTAAAGTCTGTCCACTGCTGATAGTCAACTCCTGCTCTTTCAAAAACACTGATGTTTAAAATCTTTGTTCTATCCACTGATACACCCACTGCTTCATTTCATTACCGTTGTAACTACTGATGCTTGATCCATCAGTGGTTGTCAAAACAATTGTCCTCCATTATTTTCCATTTCATCAGGGATTGGCACGTGGTCAGCTTTTAGCCGTCAGATAATTATAACCGCTTCCACATCAGCATTCACTTTTTCCCTAAAATAAAACCCTAATTAAACCCAAACAGAGGCTCACACTGTCGAATTGAATTCCAAATATTCTCTTCACAAAGCAGTTTCCCACTCTTCCTCACAAAACCTTCTTCGATCTTCTTCATCAAAAATGACGAAACCAAAATCGAAGTCAAAATCAAAACCATCTTCTTCCTCCACCCCAACAGACGCCACTCAAATGGCTGTTGAAGCGAGCGAAATACCATTCAAAGCTCCTCACAACTACGTAGGTATACTCACAAAACCCACATCCGACGACACCTTCAATTCCATCATAGACATCATATCTGCATCAAAGTATAAAAATTTGTTAACATCAGATTCTCCCATCTACCTGGAAACCTAGAGAGAGTTCTGAAAAAATGCCACTCTTGAGAAACAAGATGATGTTATCAAAGCCATAAACTCCTCAATAAAGGGTAAAACCATCCAAATCACTCCGCAATCTATTTCAGAGGTCTTCAAACTCGATGATCAGAAAGGTAAAATTTCTTTCTCAAAAAGCGAGTTGAAAAATGATTTTCTGAACAGGGGATATGCAGAACAACCTAAAAGGGATACCTTACAAAAAGGTTATTTTCCTTCTGCACCCAGATTTTTATTTCACACACTTTTGATGTGTGCTTCAAATAAAACAACATCTTTCAATGAAATACCATTAAAAATTCAATGTCTGGGTTATGCTATTTTAAATAATAAAGATTACAACTACTCCCAAGAAATTTTTAATGATATGGTAAAGAATGTTGACAGCAAAGCATTTCTGCTCTTTCCATGATTTCTGAGTTATTATCTTGAACAAAAATTTGAAAAGAAAGATGTAGATTTGCTTAAACAAGGTTCTCCTTTTAAAATAAACGGCTTAACACCTGAGACTTTCTCAAGGATGTTAGCCCCTGTAAAAACAAAAGCAGGGGTACCTGAGCAGAATTTAGCAGATGAAACTGCTCCTCAGGTATCTGCTGCTGAGCCCACTGCTCCAGGTGATTAAAGCAACACTCCCACTGTTTTGAAATCCACACCTGCCACCACAAAAAGAACCAAAAAGAAAATATCCAGAAAGCCCACCAAACCCAAAACAAAGGCATCTCTGGAAGATGAGATCCCAGAGTCAATGCCAGTGACAGCACAAAAGTCACCAATAACCACTGCTGCTACTTCCTCACAGCAGGTGGAAGAAAGATCTCAACCCTTGCCTCAAACTCCTCCTGCATCCTCACAAAAGGATCAGGTTGTAAACATAGGGACACCACAATATGAAGCTCTGGACCCACTCGGATCCATCTTCCACAGTCCTGATCCCAAGGACATGTCTCTTTCAACCCCTTTATCCTCACCTCACATAATACCACCATCCACTATACCCTTATTGCATGCAGCTGATGTTACTCAGACACAAACCAGTTCCTCTCAAACACCTATCACTGAGAGTATACTTCAACAGGTGACTGGGTCTGATGTTGACACTTCTGTTATCCCAGCAACAAATGAGGAGGTTACACTGTAGGAATTACAAGTAATTCCTGTCAGTAGTTCAAGTGGAGCAGCCACTACAAATGTTGAACCCACTGGTTTACATTTGGACAGTGGTTACATTCATAAGACTCCCTTGAAGGCAATTTCTTCAATAGCACCACTGAAAACCACTAGTGAGATTTTAACTACTGGCAACATCAAAAGGTTATCAAGTGCTGAAGAAAGAAGTCCCCAGTACCAAGAACAAGGGGCATCAATGGCTGATTTTTGGGACTCTGTTCCTAAGTCATTCATTGGTAAAACCACTGCTGGTGGGGATTCAGATGATCTTGTTAACTCAGGTGATGATACAAGATATCAGGAATTGACGGGCAGGGTCGAAAACCTTGAGACCTCAGTTGCTGAAATAAAAGATATGGTGCAACAGCTGTTAAAAGCTCAGAAAGCCCAATCTACTGCTCCTCCTGCTCAAGCATCTGCTCAACAAGCACCTGCTGCAAATGAGTTATGGAACCTATTTCAACCACTGCTGGAAAAACAAAAGCAGATGGCAGATCAGCAGCATGCCATACATGTTCAAAAGCTGACAAATATGGTGGAATCAAGATTCAAAGATACTCAGGCAGATATTAAGGCTATCAAAGCTCACATTCAAAGTGCCTCTGGAAAAGTTCCCTCCACTGTTCTCTTCATGAATGAACCCTTCTCAGATAATGCCAAAAAGGGGGAGAAGATCAAGTGGAAGAAAAAGTGAATTGATGATGGTATGTATGTTGAGCTAGAAAATAGTCAAACCAAAACTGCAGTATCAACACACACCACATCACCACACACCACCACAACTACTGTTCCACCATCATCTGTGTCTACAGCACCAAAACCATTATCACCATCAAAAATATCCAACCCATCATCACCTCCTGCCAAAAAGCAGAAGACGGCAGATGTTATAACATCTGTTGTAATGGAAACAGTGGTTGAAACACCAGTTGTTTCAACTGCTGTTAGTCAGCCACTTATCACCACTCAAACAACTGCCACCACAACCCCTGCTCAAAAGCAGAAGACATCCGCTGATACATCAGTAGTTGTAATGACAACAGCGGTTGAGGCACCAGTTGTTTCAACAGCTATTAGTCAACCATCCACCACTGCTCTCACCTTTCCTACATCACAACCAAAGCTCTTCAGCAGAAAAAGAAAGCCAATCTCTGCCGATGAAGGTATACATGATCCTAATGCTGCAAAATATCCACTGGAACTTGAAGCTATCAAAAATGAGATTAGACAATTCTATACAGAAGAGGATCCTTCAAAAAGAAGATTCTCCTCACTCATAGGCTACATGGCACCAGAAGATATGGATGATTACCTCAAAATCAAGGCAAGGCAAGCTAAAGTAAGAGCTAAAGTTGATAGTGAAAGTGAAGGTCTAAGTGACGAAGGCATTGCTAAAAGACTGGAGTTCTACTTCACAAAAGTAAAGCAGATAGAAGAGTTCGCACAAGACCTAAACAAAGAAAAGGCTGATCAAAAGAAAAAGTTAAGAAAACAATATCTAGCCTACATCATGAAAGAGAAATTCTATCCTGCTGAAGAACAACAGTTCGAAAAATGGCCAATAGTCGCTCTAAAGCATGAGGCAGAAAGGATTGAGAAAATCAAGAATGATCCTACAAAGAAGAAGAATGCTCCAAACTGGAGCAAATACAAAAAGCTCATTGCTGACCTAACTGCTGAGTATAAAGGAAAGAAAAAGGAGCTGGTGGATGCAAAAATGGATACTACTGAAGCCATATCAAAATGGTCAAAACAGCAGAGTGATGAAGCCTATGAAAGGCTAAAGAAAAGAAAGATAACTGTTTCAAGTGCTTCAAAGAAACGTGAACAAATGATGAAGCTTGAACAACAGATTGAAAGCCTCAAAACACTGTTCAAAATAACAGATAATCCTACTCTTGTGTCAAACCAAGAAAAAGGAAAACAATTGTCTGAAGAAGAGGTCAAGGAAAAGGAAGTTGAGTACTTCAATGATGCCATCATAAAAATGGGATTAAAAGAAGAGAACTCAACAAAGCTTCAGAACCTTTTTAAGAAGGTAATAACCAACCCTGCATCACCAAACACTACAACAGGCATGGCAGACATTGAAAGGCAAGAGCTGATCGAAAAAGAGTCTGTAGAAGACATAGCTGCAGCTAACAATGTTATTGAGATGGCCTTCAAAAGAATGTCTGAAAGTCTGCAAGTGTTCACAAGGCCATCATCTCCAAACTCATCTAAGAATAAATCTCTCCCAAGAAACCCATTTGGTTTAAAAATACTAAAGTGGATATCTGATCAGAAGACCCACATATTGACTCTGGTCAGAACCAATGGTGAAGTGAAGTACATATCAAGGAAAGAAGCACTAGGCCTTAGTGTTGAAGATTTGCAGGATCTCCTTGTACTTACACTGTGTAGGGATGAAGATGATCTAAGTTCCAGGGAATTTGAAGCTGAATTTAAAAGACAAGCTAAGGAACTTTTGGTGAGAAATAAAGGTCCTCAATAATGAAGGGTTTTGGCATTATCTGTTCCAGGGGGAGATTGTTAGGATTGAACCCTACCAGAGGAACAGATAATGTAAAGCAAAAACCGGATCACATCAGTGGACTAACAATAAACAGGAGCCTACACTTTGCTCTCCCCTTGAATGTGGCTCAAACATCTGATATACTCCAAAGTACTGCCTATATTAACATCTGCTGACCTACAACTGCTGATCAACACAAAGACTGATGAAGACTAAAAGCCCTGCTGTTCAATCTGCTGCCCTGAGTCAAGCACTGCTGATCATGACAAGTACTGCTAGGTTCACAGCTGTGGAATGATGCAGCAGCATTTCTATTCATCTTATGTAAACTTTATACACTATCAGTAGTTAGCAAAGCAGTAGTTGTATAGATCAGTAGATAGATTTTGTTAGGTTGTTAGATGTCACTTTCATGGTGACGTCAGCTGAGATGCTTCAGTGGTTTGGATTGTCTATAAATGTAACAGTACTCTGTACTGTTACATTTGATCGTTTTGAGTGAGTTCTTCTCTTCAATTCAATCCTTTCATCTTGTACAACCAACCTTGGGGCATTAGGCTGAGGGGGAGCTTAGTATTGTAAGCATGCTTGTAATCTTTTGATTTGCTTTGTAACCTTTCAACTGATAAAAAGCAATTGTTTATCAAACTATTCTCTTCTATGATTATGTTTATAAAGTTTGTATTCATTTCCGCTACACTATACATTGTTTTATATCCATTGATTTGTCAAATTCTTACAAACAAGCATAATCATGATAGCCTCCGATCTTAACAGTCTTAAAACAAAAAAAAATTCAAATACGAGTACAACCATGCAACTTGTTTAAAAGTTCACAAAGACTCGACCAATGATATTAAATAAAGCAAGGACTTGGAAGACGTGTCTCGTCCAGGAATAAGACACACTATCCAACCCTAAGACCATGGATGACATCTTTTATTCTTAACGCAACTTGAAACATCCAACGCCCGCCAAATCCACTACTAATTACCTGAAATACATGTATTATGAAAACATCAACAAAAGTTGAGCGAGTTCATGTGTGTGATTGTGAATAAACGGTTGAAATAATTGAAAATATATTTGTGAAAATGAACAGATCAATTAATGTGTAGCTAATACATTAACATGTGTGAACCGGTGTAGGAAGGCTCAATCCTTTGCGTATTTCGGGCCTCCCGGCTGGAACGACATAGTCACCACATGAGCCAACTCACGGACTCATGGGTGGGGCTCGCAACACCCAAAAAGATCTATCACTCATGCCCTTCGGTCCTTCTAAAGGATTAATGGTCTGAAGCTAACGCCTACCCTTTCAAAAGATCTAGCAGTTCATTTCATTTGTAAACCCTTTGAAATCATAATCATTTATAACATGTACTTCACCTCCGAAGTTCTAAAATGAAAACAGTTAAAAGAAAAGGGGGACATGAACTCACAGTCTTGCGTCTTCAGCAATCGTAACTCTAGCTCCTTTGGTGAACACGACTACCTACAATGTACTAATGTCTATTAGACAAACGGGTCTTGCCTTGACTCAGTATTAATGTTCTTGAGTTACGTTTCGTTGGTGTCTTCGATATTATTCCAACTTACATAATTATTTGCTAAAATAATTTATATTTTAACTTAAATTATATTTATACATTTTGGAATAATCGTTAAACAATATTATTGTAATTATACTTCCCAAGGATGGGGGTATCTTGTACATGTGAATTTTGCCATGTTTTGGGGGTCGTATTCATTATGAATTCTTTATGAATTCTTTATACTTAATTTCGTATTAAATTTTCCAGAATAGTATTCTTAATAAAAATCCTATATATATATTTCCAAAATATATACTATACGGAATATTACTTAGAAAAATTATTTATAATTTTTCTTTGGCAAAATTATTTGTATTCCCTTATAAATTTCAAAAATAATATATTTTCAAGTCCACTTGGAAAATATATATATATATATATATACTCATTTTTCCCAAAAATATTGTATCTCATGTTTGTGTAAGAAAATATATATATTTATTATATCTTCTAATATTTGAAGAAAAATTATATGTTTCATATTTTTCAAAAATATGATGTATTCTTATAGTAGTTGTAAAAAATCATATTTTTACGTAGTTGTAAAAAATCATATTTTTACTTCTTTGGTGTCTAAAATATTATTTACCAAAATACTCTTTGTGAATAAATTTTCCGGATATTTTGTAAGTTACATTTCATAGTTCAATTCTCCAATATTTTTGTGTAAGCTTGTATATTTATTCTTTGGGATTTTGGTACTATTTTGGATAGTAACTTCTTGGTATTTTGTGAGTTATAATATTTTAAGTCCTAAAATAATATAACTAATACACAAAATATTCAATTAATCACACACATGGTGTCTTCTAAATATATATTTCCTAAATACATATTTAGTCACTTTTATCTATAAAAACCAACCTCCAATATTTATATTTTACAACAAAAATTATGGCAAAATTTATGTAGGAAACTCTTGGTTTAAAATACACTTGTAAATGTTTGTTTGAAAATATTTTTCTAAGTGTTTATATTTTTAGAAAATTTTGCCATAGTTTCCCCTAAAAATGGAGGTTTCCATGCTTTTAAGGATATCATTTTCTTTTGTAAAAATCATCACAATCAATTCACAATCATCAACTAACAACCTTTACTTACCAATCTTGCCAAAATCATGCATATTCTACTACTTCATGAACTTGAATATTTGTAAAAATTTGTAGTAACTTACTAGTATTCTTAGTAAGTCTTGTTACCCTTTAAAATATGTTTAATTCTTTAAAAACTTCATTTTTAAAGAAGTTGGATGTTTACAACTTCAAAACATATTTTCTAAAAATATTTCTTTTTGCATACTTCTTGTTACACAAGTGTTTCTACACTTGTTTAACCATAAAAAACAAGATTTGTTTATGTAAGAACCAAGATTTAATGAAACCTGTACTTTTAACTTGGTTTCTTTATAAATCATTCACAAATAGTTAGATCTACATGTTTAACAACTTACTTTAATCATGTTTTTTCAAGAAAACATTATTTTCCTTCAAGTTCATGCTTTTAGTGTGGATGATCCATCATCCTACAACAATTTCTATTCTTATATCTTGCTAGATTATGTTTTTAATCATGATCTAGCAAGATCTTATGATGATCAACATCATTTCTACAAACAATCAAAGATCAACAAGCATAACAACTCATATTCATCAAGATATCTTCACTAAATAAGCTTATGTTCATGTTTATTTCATATGATTCTTTAGTGTTCTTGATATTTTTGATCATGATTCATCATTAACCACCTAAAATAGATGTAAAATAGATAGATCAAGGTTCTTACCACTAGCACAAGGCTAGGGATGATTCAAGTGTAGAAATGAAGAGGATAAAAGAAGATAAGAGAGGTCCTTCAATATCCAAAGCCACCAAGCTTCCTTGCATGATCTCTAGCTTCCTTGTATATGCTTGGAATGGTTGTAGAAGATTGGATGATGATGGATATGTGTGGGTGAGGGTTCGGCCGAGAACAAGAGCAAGAGCGGAAGAGAGAGTAGTGTGTGTGTGAGTTATGAGCTCTTGATCTTCAAGTCTTTACTTATAACCATATTCTTACACTAACCGTTGGTTAATGTGCTAATTATGGGGGAACAAGATCTACTTTTATAATGAAAGAAAATCTATTTGGTGGAGCCAGGTATGGCCGTGAATAGGTGGAGGGGGGGTCTAGCTTAGGTGCTAACTAGTTAGTTACAATCTAGTTACAATTCAAGTGTTAGTTACATGATTTGGTTATTAGATATTTTTAGGAGGTGTTATGATGTTCGGGGACCATAACTAGCTTAGTAATGTTAAAACAGTGCTTCTAGTGTAATTTTGATGTTTCGGGTAGTGTCCAGTTGTTCGGTTAGATACTGGTTCGTTAAAGTGCTAAATTATACAGTTTAATGTTCTTTATGTACCCTTTTGTGACACTTTTAATTCCCGACACTTAGGAAAGCATACAGGATCATTTAAACATATTTATGCATGAAATTAGATTGTTTAAATGCTGATTTATGCTGAATTTTGCTGAATTCAGCACTTTAAGTGAGTTTTAGGCACTTTCCGGCACTTAAACTATCACTTAGAAAGGCAGTTTTGGGATCCTTACTTTCCTACACACTATGCTAGTTCAGTACTTAGTTTCTGGCTTATACTGGGTCTCGAAATCACTGTCTGTCTAAGTGTTGTGTTCTGTCAGCATTTTCCTGATTTATCCGCTCACTGTGCTAACTGAACTTAATGCATTTTCTATGCCAACATGTTTGCATGCAGTAATGAAATGGCATTATGCAATAAGTGATGCACATGTAAAAATAATGCAGTAATCAGAAAACAGTTAATTGTAAATTCAGCACAGTCATTAAGCACTAATCATGATTAATTAATTGTACGGATACCTGGATTTTTGACAGTTGTCACATTCTCCCCCTGTTAAGAAAATTTCGTCCCGAAATTTTAAGCTCTACTACTAGCTGCAGGGGTGTTAGGGAATAAATGTGGGTACTTAGCTTTCATGCGGTCCTCACGCTCCCAAGTAAACTCCGGGCCGTGACGCGCGTTCCATCTAACCTTGACCAGTTTAACACCACTCCTTCGAGTTTTGTTAACTTTCCAATCAGTAACCTCAAAAGGTTCTTCGGTGAAGTAGAGGGTGTCGTCAATGTGAACTTCATCAGCAGGAATAACCACCGTTTCTTGTGTTGGACTTTTCTTCAGATTAGATACATGGAATGTATCATGAACACCATTCAGTTCTGCAGGTAGATCCAACCTATATACTACAGTACCAATCCTTTCTAGGATTCTGAACGGTTCAATATATCATGGGTTTAACTTTCCACGCTTCCCAAAGCGTGCTACACCTTTCCAAGGTGAAACTTTCAATAGAACCATATCTCCCACTTCAAATTCCAAAGGTTTCCTTCTTTGGTCCGCATAGCTCTTCTGTCGATCATGAGCCTCCTTAATGCGCTCTCGGATCTTCATTATCTTATCTGTCATCTCTTGAACCAATTCAGGAGCAACCAACTGTCTATCGCCTGCATCTGCCCAGCATAACGGCGATCGACACTTTCGTCCGTAGAGAGCTTCAAATGGTGCAGCTTGAATGCTTGTATGGTAGCTGTTATTATAGGAGAACTCGACCAAAGGCAGGTGAGTGTCCCAACTGCCACCCAAGTCCATTACACAAGCTCGTAAGATATCTTCAAGCGTCTGAATTGTTCTCTCACTCTGGTCGTCTGTTTGTGGGTGAAATGCGGTGCTCAAATTCAGCTGTGAACCAAACGCTTCTTGGAAAGATTGCCAAATCCTTGACACAAATATTCCATCTATATCAGATATAATCAAGATAGGCACTCCGTGACGTGCAATTATCTCCCTTAGGTATAGCTCAGCTAGCTTACCTGTGTTATCCTTCTCCCTGATCGGTAAAAAGTGTGCAGATTTTGTCAGACGGTCTACGATTACCCAAATTGTATCATGTCCTATGGGTGTCCTTGGCAACTTAGTTACAAAATCCATTATCTGCTCCCACTTCCACATGGGTATCTCAGGTTGCTGCAGAAGTCCTGAAGGCTTCTGATATTCTGCCTTTACTTTGGCACAGGTTAAGCACTTTCTGACGTAAGTAGCAACATCACCTTTCAATCTTGGCCACCAGTAGTAATCCTTCAAATCTTGGTACATCTTATCCGATTCTGGGTGGATCGAGTACCTCGATTTGTGAGCTTCATCGAAAATCACATTTCTAAGACCACCAAAGAGGGGAATCCAAATTCGCTTCATGAAACATAGAGTTCCTTCCTCATTGGGTATCAACTTCTTCTCCATCCCACGGAGGTATTCATCCTTAAGATTCTCTTTCTTAAGAGCTTCTCTCTGAGCATCACAGATATGCAACGAGAGATCTGTTTGAATGATCATCTCCAAAGCCCTAACCCTTATAGGCTTAATCCTCTCTTTTCGACTCAAGGCGTCTGCTACCACATTCGCCTTTCCTGGGTGATATTTGATTTCACAATCATAATCGTTTAACAGCTCCACCCAACGTCGTTGTGGCATGTTAAGCTCCTTCTGGTTGAATATGTGCTGAAGGCTCTTGTGATCGGTGAAGATTGTACATTGGGTGCCATACAAGTAATGCCTCCAAATCTGCAAAGCAAACACCATTGCGCCTAGTTCCAAATCATGTGTGGTGTAATTCTTCTCATGAACTTTCAACTGGCGCGAAGAATAAGCGATAACCTTCTGTCGTTGCATCAGCACGCAGCCCAATCCCTGACGCGAGGCGTCACAGTATACCACGAAGTCGTCGGTGCCTTCGGGTAGGGACAAAATAGGTGCATCGCAAAGCTTGTTCTTTAGCAGCTGAAAAGCTTCTTCTTGCTTATCTCCCCATTCGTACTTCCTATCCTTTTGAGTAAGAGAGGTCAGCGGTTGAGCGATTTTTGAAAAATCCTCAATGAATCTATGATAATATCCTGCCAAACCCAAGAATTATCGCATCTCGGTTGGCGTCTTAGGAGTTTCCCAATTCTTTATCGCCTCGATCTTGGTGGGGTCCACATGAATCCCATCTTCATTCACTACATGTCCAAGGAATTGCACCTCACGCAACCAGAACTTGCACTTCGAGAACTTTGCGTATAGTTTCTCCTTCTTGAACAGCTCTAAAATGATTCTAAGGTGTTTCTCATACTCTTCCTTTGTCCGCGAATAGATCAGAATATCATCGATAAATACAATCACGAATTTATTGAGATACGGCTTGCAAACTCGGTTCATCAAATCCATAAACACTGCTGGCGCGTTTGTCAGACCAAACGACATCACTAGGAACTCATAATGTCCATAACGAGTTCTGAAGGCAGTCTTCGGAATACTCTTTTCCTGAATCCTCAGCTGGTGATAACCTGATCGAAGATCAATCTTGGAGTAGTAACTTGAACCTTGCAGTTGATCGAATAGGTCATCAATCCTCGGCAAAGGATACCGATTCTTGATGGTTAACTTGTTTAGCTCTCGGTAGTCGATGCACATACAGAAACTACCGTCCTTCTTCTTAACAAACAAAACTGGAGCTCGCCAAGGCGAGAAGCTTGGTCTAATGAATCCCTTTGTCCAAAAGCTCTTGAAGTTGCGTCGACAACTCTTGCATTTCTGAGGGTGCAAGTCGATAAGGTGCCTTGGCTACAGGCGCGGCGCCTGGAACTAAGTCAATATGGAATTCGACTTGTCGTTGTGGCGGTAATCCTGGCAAGTTTTCGGGGAAGACTTCAGGATACTCCCTTACCACAGGGATATCTTCCAACTTTGGTTCTTTAGCTTCCTTATCCACAATGTGAGCCAAAAAGGCAACACATCCCTTTTGCATGGACTTCCGGGCCTTCAAACAACTGATAATACTTAGAGGAGTATCGTGCTTCTCTCCATGCACTACAATCATCTCGTCATTTGCCAACGGAATACGGATTATCTTCTCATGACATATGATCTCAGCTCGGTTACTTGATAAGCAATCCATCCCAACTACTACGTCAAAGCTTCCCAACTCGACTGGCAAAAGGTCAAGCGTAAACTCACGGTCTCTGAGTTCTATCACACAACCTCTAATGACTTCGTTCGCTTCTACTAGCTTTCCATTGGCTAGTTCTATCGAGTACGGAATATCTAGCTTACTAGCAACTAACCCAAGTATATTCATAAACTCTATGGATACGAAGCTAAAATCGACACCGGTATCAAATAATACAGATGCAAAATGTTGGTTGATAGGGAATGTACCAGTGACTACGTTTGGATCTTGACGAGCTTTCCTAGCTCCAATGTTGAAGACTTTGCCTTGAGCTTGGTTGTTCTTTGGGCAATCTCGCTTGAAATGCCCAATGTCTCCACATCCAAAATAACCTTGGCCTCTACAATTTCCGTTTCCATTTCCATTTCCTCCCTGGTTTTTGGTTGCTCCACGGTTTCCGTTCCCAGCTTGATCACCATGATTCGCATTACCGCCATTTCCTCCTTGATTGCGGTTCCCAGTCTGATTCCCATTACCGTTTCCAGCACGGTTTCCATTACCATTTCCACCGGATCCGCCGTTCCTTCGTCGAGCACCATACCAGCATGCCTCCCTGGCATGTCCTACCTTGCCACAATTCTCACATTTCCCATACCTACATCGCCCTGTGTGATGATGTTGACAAATATCACACTTGGGCAGGGCGCCCATATAACCTTTCCCCTTACTCTCAGAACTTGTAGCACTAGTCCTGACCTCGGCTGGTGGGTTAGCATCTCTTTTCTTGTTGGTACCACTACTGCTTCCTTGGGTACCTTTCTTGAAGTTGGAGAACTTCCTCTTGTTCTCTCCTGAGACTCGACGTGAGTCTCCTTCTTCTTTCCATCAGAAATTGAGAACTTGTTCAGCCTAATCGCTTCTTCAGTCAATGCCACACTCAAATCAATGGCCTCGGTGATCGTTGGAGGCTTCGATGTCATTACCATGCTCATGATTTGGGGTGCCAATCCCCAAATGAAACGCTCGATTCGCTTGAACTCTGGTTCAACCATGTAAGGGACAACGCGAGATAAGTCATGGAATCTCTGCACGTACTCAGCAATCTTCGGACCATCCATCTTAAGATTCCAGAACTTAGTTTCCAGCTTCTGAATCTCAGCTCTCGAGCAGTACTTCTTGCGCATTAGTTCTTTCATCTCTTCCCAAGTCATACCATATGCAGCTTCCTCTCCCAGAGTCTGAACCTGAAGGTTCCACCATGATAGAGCTCCGTCTAGGAAGAGTCCAGAAATGTAGGTGACCTGGTGCTCAGGCGCACATTTGCTCATCCGCAACACAGAATCGGTTTTCTCAGCCCATCTAACGAAAGCTACAGCACCTCCACTGTCGTCAAAGTTTAGAGGCTTACAGTCAAGGAACTGCTTGTAAGTACAACCTGTACAAGCAACATCATTGACAGAAAGCGTTAGCAAACGCACATGGAAAGTCTAAACGTAACGTAATGTGTCCTTAATGACTTAAACATTACCGTGAGGTGGGTTATTTCCTGAGGTACCTCTGTTGCTCAGAGCGCAAGGCCTCATGTTGCGCGATTGCTTGTGAAATCCGTTCTTGTAGTTCTGCCTCTGTTGTGGGCAACTGATTGTTTTTACGAGAAGGCATCTTCTATGAAGAAGATGGTAAAGGTCAGGTCTTAAATAGTATAATAAGTATATAATATGTATATGTAATAGCACCTATCAAGTAAGCAAGCATATAACATCTCAATCACAGCACAACATGCATTTTAACAACATATATAATGAGAACATTGCGATTGAGCTTTCATTAATCATCGACCACTAATACAGTTACATGTTCTACAAATGTATCGTATCAAAAGGGATCACAGGGTCACACTACCCTTGCCCCAAAATATCTGTCAGTCTACCATAAGTCACACAATCAAAAGTGGTCTCCAAAAGGCTCGTAAGCTAGGCTCAATAGCGGTGCTCTCATCAAAAGAAAGCTACCTACATAAGACCAAAAACCGGTTATGCTGATGGGGGTGGAGGAGGAGGTGGAGGAACAAAAAGCAAGCTGCGCACATGCGCAAGCTCCTCCTCAAGATCGTAAACGCGCCGCAACAGATAACTGATATGCTGCTCCATAGTGAGAAATCGAATATCAAAATCTGGATAAGGCAAAATAGGAGAAGGTGGAGTCGCAAAAGGTGACGGACATGAACAAGGTGGGGGACGTGGAATCATCTCAAGCTCCAAAACTCTACGACTCATGATCTCATACTGAAGCTGTAATGACAGAAGTAACTCATCCCGTGTGTAGCCACTAAAGTGTGAGGGATTATAGGGATCAGAAGTCGGCATGGTATAGGGTGGGAACCACCTAAATGGCTCATCCAGTGGTGAAGAAGTAAAATGAGCAGTAGGTGTATACTGAGGCATGTGAGGAAAAGCTGCTGAGACACGAGGGTCGTAGCCAGGCTGCTGGCTAGACGGGCCTTCCCCTGGACGGGGTGCAGGTATGTCCTGCAAGTAAGTGATAGGTAAGTCAGTGCGGTGTACATCTGACTCAACCGGATGAAAAGAAGCAACGTCAAAAAGTGCAGGAGCATGTGGGGGAGTAACGGGCTCGATAACAGGAGGGTCAGGGTAACGGGGGTCTACCTGACTGGCAGAATCATGGATCGAGAGAGGTACATCATCATCATCATCATCTATCCACCCATTGCTATTGAAAGCGTATCGGGGGTCTGTCTGACTGGCAAAAGCAATAGGGTCAGTGGGTGTAGGAACCGGATCTGGTATAAGTGGTGCAATGTCAGGTGTACCAAAGGGAACAGGGTCAAAATCAGGCAAAGGCTCAGGAGATGGCACCGGCTCGGGAGCTGGTACCTGCTAAGGATCAGCGGGTGCGTCAACATGCTGATCGATAGGAATAAAATCAAGCTCAAGTCCAGGCTCAATGTCATGTGGAGGAATTGGGGCAGCTGACATGGCTGTATTGTCGTCAGTATCGGTGGCGTAACGTCGCAGACCAACTTCCTGTAAGGCGGAAGAGGATACAGACTCGAAAGAATCGGGGACAGAATGATCAGAAGAAATATCAATAATAGGAATCTCAACGAGTGGAACAACAATGGCATCCTCAGCTACAACTCCATCTCCCTGGGCACCATCAGCGGGACCATCAAAAAGATCGACATCATCATCGAACAAGTCATCAAAAGGTAAATCCTCAAAAGGAAAAGCAGCAAGAGGCAAAGGGACGGGGATCGGAGCCACGACATGCTCACCATCGGGATGTGGATGAGATGGCCCTGGACATGAATAGGAATATGAAAGGGATCTTCGTTGGGGATACCATCAGCATGCGGTACATCATCGCCAAAGTCGGGCAGCGCAAAAGGCTGGAAATCATCGTCGTCGTCGGACATCATCTCCGGGTCACTCTCGGTATCGGAGGTAAAGATCTCTAGCTCAGGGATAATCCCATCGTCAGAGACAATAGCCATGGGGCCAACAGTGTCAGACAGTCCACTCTCAGACGAAGACATAGTGTTTGTAACAAAACAATCACAACATTTGCACATATATTAACATTTATCATTTAGCATGTAGTCAAATCAGTGTAATTATGTTATCATAAATCCTTCCTATCCTTCCTAGTCTCCCAGACTAGACCACCTAGTATCCCAGACTAAACCAACTAGTCCTTAGGCTAAACTAACCAGTCTCTCAGACTACCAACCAGTCTCTCAGACTACCAACCAGTCTCCCAGACTGAACCACTCAGTCTCCCAGACTGAACCACTCAGTCTCCCAGACTGAACCATAACCATAAACTATAAAAAATGTGTTTCGTGCCTTTTATTTGTAAAAATATTTGTTTCCTGGATCTGGGCATTTCGTATATACAATGAAAACGTGTTATAAAAAATATATATTTTCGTGAGAGCCCTAATGATTGTAGTCTAGTCTCGAGAAGGAATCCTAGTTCGCTACAATCGAAGCTCTGATACCAAGCTGTCACACCCTGACTATTGCGGAAGCGTGATTATGGTATGACCTTCTTAATACCATCGCAATCAATCATAACAACACTATATGATTAAAACCATAGATGTTCATCCACAAATTTAGTTTAAAAACATAACAACATTGTCTTAAAACATAAAAATTCAAATACGAGTACAACCATGCAACTTGTTTAAAAGTTCACAAAGACTCGACCAATGACATTAAATAAAGCCAGGACTTGGAAGACGTGTCTCGTCCAGGAATAAGACACACTATCCAACCCTAAGACCATGGATGACATCTTTTATTCTTAACGCAGCTTGAAACATCCAACGCCCGCCAGATCCACTACTAATTCCCTGAAATACATGTATTTTGAAAACATCAACAAAAGTTGAGCGAGTTCATGTGTGTGATTGTGAATAAACCTTTGAAATCATTGAAAATATATTTGTGAAAATGAACAGATCAATTAATGTGTAGCTAATACATTAATAGGTGTGAACCGGTGTAGGAAGGCTCAATCCTTTGCGTATTTCGCACCGGGCCTCCCAGCTGGAACGATATAGTCACCACATGAGCCAACTTGCGGACTCATGGGTGGGGCTCGCAACACCCAAATAGATCTATCACTCATGCCAATCGGTCCTTCTAAAGGATTAATGGTCTCGAGCTAATGCCTACCCTTTCACATGATCTAGCAGTTCATTTCATTTGTAAACCCTTTGAAATCATAATCATTTATAACATGTACTTCACCCCCGAAGTTCTAAGATGAAAACAGTTAAAAGAAAAGGGGGACATGAACTCACAGTCTCGCGTCTTCAGCAATCGTAACTCTAGCTCCTTTGGTGAACACGACTACCTACAACGTACTAATGTCTATTAGACGAACGGGTCGTGCCTTGACTAAGTATTAATGTTCTTGAGTTACGTTTCATTTGTGTCTTCGATATTATTCCAAGTTACATAATTATTTGCTAAAATAATTTATATTTTAACTTAAATTATATTTATACATTTTGGAATAATCGTTAAACAATATTATTGTAATTATACTTCCCAAGGATGGGGGTATCTTGTACATGTGAATTTTGCCATGTTTTGGGGGTCGTATTCTGGTGTGTGTTTATACGTACAAGGATACTTATTTTTTGTATTTATTATGAATTCTTTATACTTAATTTCGTATTAAATTTTCTGGAATAGTATTCTTAATAAAAATCCTATATATATATTTCCAAAATATATACTATAAGGAATACTACTTAGAGAAATTATTTATAATTTTTCTTTGGCAAAATTATTTGTATTCCCTTATAAATTCTAAAAATAATATATTTTTCAAGTCCACTTGGAAAATATATATATATATATATATATATATACTCATTTTTCCCAAAAATATTGTATCTCATGTTTGTGTAAGAAAATATATATTTCTTATATCTTCTAAGATTTCAAGAAAAATTAAATGTTTCATATTTGTCAAAAATATGATGTATTCTTATAGTAGTTGTAAAAATCATATTTTTACTTCTTTGGTATCCAAAATATTATTTACCAAAATACTCTTTGTGAATAAATTTTCCGGAAATTTTGTAAGTTACATTTCATAGTTCAATTCTCCAATATTTTTGTGTAAGCTTGTATATTTATTCTTTGGGATTTTGAAACTATTTTGGATAGTAACTTCTTGGTATTTTGTGAGTTATAATATTTCAAGTCCTAAAATAATATAACTAATACACAAAATATTCAATTAATCACACACATGGTGTCTTCTAAATATATATTTCCTAAATACATATTTAGTCACTTTTATTTATAAAAACCAACCTCCAATATTTATATTTTTGTAACAAAAATTATGGCAAAGTTTATGTAGGAAACTCTTGGTTTAAAATACACTTGTAAATATTTGTTTGAAAATATTTTTTCTAAGTGTTTATATTTTTAGAAAATTTTGCCATAGTTTCCCCTAAAAATGGAGGTTTCCAAGCTTTTAAGCATATCATTTTCTTTTGTAAAAATCATCACAATCAATTCACAATCATCAACTAACAACCTTTACTTACCAATCTTGTCAAAATCATGCATATTCTACTACTTCATGAACTTGAATATTTGTAAAAATTTGTAGTAACTTACTAGTATTCTTAGTAAGTCTTGTTACCCTTTAAAATGTGTTTACTTCTTTAAAAACTTCATTTTTAAAGAAGTTGGATGTTTACAACTTGAAAACATATTTTCTAAAAATATTTCTTTTTGCATACTTCTTGTTACACAAGTGTTTCTACACTTGTTTAACCATAAAAAAACAAGATTTGTTTATGTAAGAACCAAGATTTAATGAAACCTGTACTTTTAACTTGGTTTCTTTATAAATCATTCACAAATATTTAGATCTACATGTTTAACAACTTACTTTAATTATGGATTTTCAAGAAAACATTATTTTCCTTCAAGTTCATGCTTTTAGTGTGGATGATCCATCATCCTACAACAATTTCTATTCTTACATCTTGCTAGATTATGTTTTTAATCATGATCTAGCAAGATCTTATGATGATCAACATCATTTCTACAAACAATCAAAGATCAACAAGCATAACAACTCATATTCATCAAGATATCTTCACTAAATAAGCTTATGTTCATGTTTACTTCATATGATTCTTTAGTGTTCTTGATATTTTTTATCATGATTCATCATTAACCACTTAAAATAGATGTAAAATAGATAGATCAAGGTTCTTACCACTAGCACAAGGCTAGGGATGATTCAAGTGTAGAAATGAAGAGGATAAAAGAAGATAAGAGAGGTCCTTCAATATCCAAAAGCCACCAAGCTTCCTTGTATGATCTCTAGCTTCCTTGTATATGCTAGGAATGGTTGTAGAAGATTGGATGATGATGGATATGTGTGGGTGAGGGTTCGGCCGAGAACAAGAGCAAGTGAGGAAGAGAGTGTAGTGTGTGTTTGAGTGTGTGAATTATGAGTTCTTGATCTTCAAGTCTTTACTTATAACCATATTCTTACACTAACCCTTGTGTAATGTGCTAATTATGGGGGAACAAGATCTAATTTTATAATGAAAGAAAATCTATTTGGTGGGGCCATGTATGGCCGTGAATAGGTGGGGGGGGGGGTCTAGCTTAGGTGCTAACTAGTTAGTTACAATCTAGTTACAATTCAAGTGTTAGTTACATGATTTGGTTATTAGATATTTTTAGGAGTTGTTATGATGTTCGGGGACCATAACTAGCTTAGTAATGTTAAATCAGTGCTTCTAGTGTAATTTTGATGTTTCAGGTAGTGTTCGGTTGTTCGGTTAGATACTGGTTCGTTAAAGTGCTAAATTATACAGTTTAATGTTCTTTATGTACCCTTTTGTGACACTTTTAATTCCCGACACTTAGGAAAGCATACAGGATCATTTAAACATATTTCTTCATGAAATTAGATTGTTTAAATGTTGATTTATGCTGAATTTTGCTGAATTCAGCACTTTAGGTGAGTTTTAGGCACTTTCCGGCACTTAAACTATCACTTAGAAAGGCAGTTTTGGGATCCTTACTTTTCTACACACTATGCTAGTGCAGTACTTAGTTCCTGGCTTATATTGGGTCTCGAAATCACTGTCTGTCTAAGTGCTGTGTTCTGTCAGCATTTTCCTGATTTATCCGCTCACTATGCTAACTGAACTTAATGCATTTTCTATGCCAACATGTTTGCATGCAGTAATGAAATGACATTATGCAATAAGTGATGCACAAGTAAATATAATGTAGTAATCAGAAAACAGTTAATTGTAAATTCAGCACAGTCATTAAGCACTAATCATGATTAATTAATTGTACGGATACCTGGATTTTTGACAGTTGTCACAAGATGTAACGGGAGATTAATACTGGTTCAGGTGATGCAAGGGTCGGTACTATTCTAGCATATTCAAAGAATGTAGTAGTATAACCCTTACTATCCACTCCAGTCATTCTAAGTTCAGGAATTTATTTGCTATATGTTCTTTTTCATTGGGAGGGCAGAATTTCCTTTCTACCATGTTCTTAAATTCCTCCCATTCCATATTATAAATCCTATCACTTCCTCTAGACTGGAGGATAGTGTTCAACCATTCTAAGGCTGAGTTCTTAAATATATTAGAAGCAAACATTATCTTATCTTCTTCCGCACACTTGCTTATTTTCAAGACTGCCTCAGTCTTTTCTATCCAGCGTAGAGTTGGAATGGGTCCTTCATTGCCCGAGAATTCTATTGGTTTGCAGGACCAGAATTCTTTGTAAGAAGAACCATAATATGTGGTTCTTCTTCTTTTAGGAATGGGCACTTGAAGTACAGGTCCATTGTTTATGCTGTGTTCCGGTTTAGTTGGTCGCTTACTGCTATGCTTACTTTTATTATCAGCTTCCTTAACAGTTTGGATAATAAATGGCATTGCATCTATAATTCCTTGTGCCACTATGTGTTGGATGGCACTATTATCCACTTGGTTTCCATTGTTATTGTTGTTTGGATTCTCATTATTCGGGTTATTGTCGTTCTGGTTATTATCATTCTGGTTTTCCTGGTTCACTTCGTTGTCCATCTGAATTTTAAACATTTACCATGTATTAATATTACAAGAAAATATTTAATACAACCAATCACACAGCACACACGTTGATCAAAAACGTCGAGCATTGCGACTTACGCTTTCTTATATATATAATATGCATCTAGTACAAACCAATACTGAAATTTAAAATTACAATACAAATGAAATAAAAATTTACACTATTAGTAGGCATATATAGTTGTTTTTTTTCATACACACATATCATATATTATTATATTATATTATTATTATTATTACCATCTTCACCATCACCTTTACTGATATGGATTCATCCAGAAATCCATATTGCGCTCGTCGTACTTCCAGACGAGTCGCTATCCAACCTGTCTCATTCTCTCGCTACTTTCTAAAATCTCTTGATGTGTGTGAAGTGTGTTATATTTTAGGTGTATATTTTAAGCCCTTTTACACTTTTTAGCCAAGTTTTAAATTTATAAAACACGATATTTACTAACACTAAACACACATATGGGCAAGTGCACCCATCGTGGACGTAGCATAGTGTTGGTAAGATACCGAGGTCGTCCAAGGACACAAGAGCTTTTAGTACCGGTTTATCCTCAACGTCTAATCAAATCAAAATGTTAGAAAAAGATTTTTAATACTAAGAAAATAAAACGAACTAAAATGCTGAAAATAAAAATAAAAACAGATAGACAAGATGAGTCACTTGGATCCGACTCGTGTGTTAGTGTAACCTTTGATTATTTTCGCACTTTTGCACTTGTTTAAGAGATTATCTTAGTTATTGTAGTAGGCCCCTTTTTTTGAAGGCGACGTTACCCTCAACCCAGTAGTTTGAGTCAGCAAGGATACAATCCTAAAGGGTCGGATTATTGAAAGATAATTAATTAAGTTATTAATGCATAATGTGGTAGGCCCCTCTTTTGAAGGCGACGTTACCCTCAGCTAAGTAGTCTGAGTCAGCAAGGATACAGTCCTAAGTAGCTGGGTTAAAGTTTTAATAGTAGTTTAATTTATGAGGGGATCAAAGAGTTTGGACCCCCGCCATCCAATACCTTTGGGTATTGAAGGAGGTCCTACTAAATTTGACCCAGGTCCTTTGCAGGATCTATACACTGAACAATGGCAAGACTCTTACCGAACCGTTCCCTTAACTCCCGACCAGGTAGCCAACATACCTCCATATAGACCGTGGAGATATGAATGGTGAAAATCTTTTATTTTATATAGACAGTAAAATAATGCCAAGACACCACGGACAAACGATAAGGAAGAATCACCTTCAACATAAGAAACTAGTAATGGGCGTGTTCAGTCTTATGGCTTCTCTGTTTTGCTTGGGGAGATGCTGTTGAGGGGTCGGGCATATCACTTTTGTTCCTTTCTTGTATTTTTGTTAGATTTTGCTGTCTTTTTGCTTCTTTTGTTATTTTGAGCTCATTTAATCCTGAAAACACAAAAGGAAGACAAAAGCATACTTTTTCCAACATTAGTACTAAAAAAAGGTTAGTTTAAGCCATAATTGATGTAATTTATATGTTGCATTTTGTGCACATCAAATAGCCCCACACTTGAATCTTTGCTTGTCCTCAAGCAAAACTCTTTATAATGTGGCTTTATTCACTCCCAAATGGAATGGGTAGAAGAGAAGGTTTTTGGGCTTGTCATAGAGTGTCGGGAATTCCAAGATTATTTAGGTTTTATTTTTATTTATTTACAATCCTATTCGTCATGATTTATTAAAAACATTTCATAAGATAAATTATTTATTAGGGCATAACATACCTTTTTAAAATTCTATTTATATACAAGTTCACATACCTCACGGGGGAATCACTCAACACTCGGCCAAATGTGTATTTTTTTTTTTGTGAATCACTCGAGAGCGGCATGGAACTTACTCCTACCATAAGCTTGCCAAGCAATCAATCCTCCTCCTTTTTAACTATATACCTTTGTAAATATCAAGAGGACTTTTTGGGTGAAGGGTTAGGCTTGGGCAAAAGGTGGGTGGTTGGGTTAGTGGTTAGTAAAAAGGCGAAAAGCGTAACAAACGTTAGTTTTTCAAAAGACTTTTTATTTTTTACATCTTTATTTTATTTTGATGAACCATTTGTTTCAAACAAGGTTATTTTTGATGAACTTGTTTATTTGTTTGGTTTCATCAAAATATATAGATTTTTTTTTTTAATAGAGTCATTAGAAAACCGAACGTTGTTACAAAAATAAAGGGTTAAAAATAAAAAGGTTTAGGTGGGTAAAAAGGGTGATGGTTTTCGGGTTAAGAAATGAAAAGGTTTAGGCTCAAAGGGGTTAACTAGGGGGATTTTGGGTAGGTGGTAAAAAAATGAAAAATAATGGTGTAGAAAGAAAAAGGGTTAGTCCTAATGCCTCCATCATTTACTTACTTGGGTTTAAGTTGGTGAGGACCGGGAATGTATTGTTGTGGCAAGTTCTAGAGTCGTACGAACCAAGCGGCTATTCACACAAGAAACGAAAAATGAGCATTTAGTGTAAAGATATATATATTTGTATGCTCGTTAAAGGCTCAAAACTCACTTTTGTGGGAAAGGGTTTTTATGTGATCAAGTATATATAATCAAATTTTAACTAAGTTTGTCATGCCTTTTCATAATTTTCTTATGTTGGTTCTTTTTATCACGACGCTATCGGTTGTAAACTTGTAAAAATATAACCTTGTTAAGATTTGAATTCCCAACTTAAACTTAGACAAGTAAAAAAATGAAAATTTTTGAAAAAAATTTTGGGGTGATTAGGTGTTCCAATAGAGTTTTGTGTAAGGCTTGTTATTTAGGACTTGCAAAATTCAAGGTTTTAGCATCCCCCCCCCCCCACACTTAAATTACACATTGTCCTCAATGTGTCCCAAAAATAAGTTTTTAGGTTGATTGAATGTGTAAAATGGTGTTAAAAGCAAAATTTTATGTTACTGGCAGTCTGGACACGGCCCCGTGGGGACCGGGCACGACCCCGTGTTCAGGTGCCAGTAACAAAAATTAAAGAAAAGAAACAGAAGCCTGGGCACGAGGGCGTGTTCAGCGAACACGGCCCGTGTCCAGTTACCTGAACTGGGCAATTTTCTGCAGGGTGTGCAGCACGGGGCCGTGTTGGGCGGACACGGCCCGTGCTGTAATGAAGGAATTGTTGTCGGGCGGCCCTGTTTTCGTGCATCGGGCTATGTTTCTCGTTTCCCTTGTTATCCTTGACCACCATGTGTGTGTTTTATTTATGCAAATTTAAACTAAAAGATTAAACTAAACTAAGGATAGTTCCGCGGAATGCCTCCATGGTGCGCCACGTTTATAAGGGTCCTTGGTTAGACCCAAGGTGAGGTTATATGTTTTCCGAGCGGGATGTTTTGCATCCCATGTTGCACCGTCGGAGAGCATCATCCAAACTCGAATCAATAACCTTCATGTAATTGACCGGGTCATCGTCCTCTATTCTCTTCCCAACCCCGAACTTTGCTTCCTTATCCCCATATTTTAAAGTGAGCGTTCCGTCATTCATGTCTACTACTGCTTGTGCAGTGGCTAGAAATGGCCTCCCTAGTATGAGGGGGACTTCGGTGTCTTCTTCCATATCAAGTATGACAAAGTCGGCCAGGTAGACGAAATTGTCGACTTTGACTAGTAGATTTTCAGCGACACCTTGCGGGAATTTGACGGATCGATCAGCAAGTTGTATACTCATCTTTGTAGGACTCGTTTTTCCTAAGCCGAGTCTTTTGAACATTGATGCGGGCATGAGGTTAATGTTAGCCCCAAGTTCAGCTAGTGCATTACGAAAGGGGGAGTCCCCAATCGAGCAAGGAATTGTGAAGCTTCCGGGATCAATCTTCTTTTAGGGGAGTCTGTTGAGTACGAGGGCTGAGCACTCTTTGCATAAGTTAACTAATTGCAATGATTCAATTTTCCTTTTATTAGTGAGGAAGTCCCTCATGAATTTTGAGTATTTAGGCATTTGGGTCAGGACGTCAATGAAGGGAATGTTGACATGCAATTGTTTTAGTAGACTTTCGAATTTTGCGAATTGCTCATTGGTCTTTTGACGGATTAACCTACCAGGGTATGGAACCGGAGGAGCCTTGGTGGGCTCTGGTGATGGTGGAGAAACCTTCTCTTGTTGGGGCGGTGTTGCGATCTCCTCAGTAGGCGGTGGTCCTTCCGCGGGACCCACGGTACGGTTCCGTAGCGTTATGAGATGAACTTGCGCCTTTGGGTTTGTTTCGGTATTACTTGGTAACGCGCCTTGCGGTCTCTCGGAGAAATTTTGGGCTAGTTGATTTATTTGTTTTTCGATGTTTTGTATACTAGCTTGTTGATTTCTAAAATTTGATTCTAATTGTAGAAACCTATCCGAGTTTTTCTTTTCAGTGTCGGAGATGAGGCGAGATACAGTATCTTCAAGCCTTTCTCATCCACCTTGTTGTTGAGGGAAATTTTGTAACTCATTTCTTGGTTGTTGAAAGTTTGTTCGTTGATTTAGGCTTTGTTGGTTACCACTATTGCCGGTTCTCTCCAACCAAGGTTAGGGTGGTTACGCCATCCTTGGTTGTAGGTGCCCGTTGGAGGACCCGACGGCCTAGGTCTATTATCAATGTAGTTTACCGATTCTGGTTGATCGTCTGTTTCTTTCATACAACTCCAATTTTCATGTGGCCCACCACACCCTTCACAAGCCATAACCGAGTCCGTTTTTGCCATTTCTAACTTTTTAATTTTTGAAGAAAGGGCCTCAATTTGGGCTTGTAAAGAAGTGCTTTCATCAACCTTATGGGAGTCCGGGGCAATAGATTTATTACCTCGGGGAGTGTGCCATTGAAAATTGTTTTGAGCAATTTCCTCAATTTGATTGTATATTTCATGTGGGCGGCGGTTACCTAAAAGTCCCCCGGAGCTAGAGTCAAGTGTTTGTCTTGTGTGTGGCAACAACCCATTATAGAAAGTGGATATTTGTTGCCATATCGCAAGACCGTGATGAGGACACTTTCGCAATAGCTCCTTGAACCTTTCCCAAGTTTCATATAAGGATTCCCCGTCCTCTTGTAAATATGTATTAATTTCAGTCATTAATTTAGCCGTTTTAGCGGGAGGGAAATACTTATATAGAAATTTTTGAGCTAGTTCATCCCAGGTGCTTACCGATCCAACTGGGAGGGCGTTGAGCCAAGCTTTTGCTCGGTCTTTTAGTGAAAAAGGAAACATTCGGAGGCGGATGGCGTCATTTAAAGCTCCATTGATCCGAAAGGTATCACATATTTCTAAGAAATTAGTAATATGTAGATGGGAATCTTCGTCCACAAGCACATGGAAGGTTGCGGAGTTTTGAAGCATTTGTATCAAATGTGGCCGAAGTTCGAAGTTATTGGCTTCGACATTCGGTGCATTGATAGCGGCGCCGAGATTACCTACGGTTGGTCGTAGATAATCCATGAGGGTACGTTGGTTCGCCATTGGAAGTGGTTCCCCCGAAACTTTCTCTTGGTTTTTAGCTTTAAGTCTTTTTCTGAGAAAGCGTTCGGGTTCTTCTAGAGGTTCTTTTATGTCTTTATTAGAACTGGAGCTCATACACTACGTAGAGGTGGCGTCTGGTTCCAAGTCCTGCAACAAAAACAAAAAAGAATGTTGGTCAGAAAGTTCACCACGGCCCTGTGCTCAGTGAACACGGCCCGTGGTCGGAGTTACAGTGATTGTTTTCCGGATCCCTGTTACTGGAAAGTTGGACACGGCCCCGTGTTGCACCGACACGCCCCGTGGTCAGCCTTCTGTAACTCGGAAAATTAAAAACTGCCAGTAACACTGCTGGGCACGGCCCGTGTCCGACCAGGCACGGCCCGTGCTGAGCTCTGTAGAAGCTGAAAAATTAAGAAAATCCTAAAAAAAATAAAAAGAAAATAAAAAAAATGATTAAGCCGTTGATTCCTAACTTTCTTAAAATCCTTGTGTCCCCGGCAACGGCGCCAAAAACTTGATGTGCGTGAAGTGTGTTATATTTTAGGTGTATATTTTAAGCCCTTTTACACTTTTTAGCCAAGTTTTAAATTTATAAAACACGATATTTACTAACACTAAACACACATATGGGCAAGTGCACCCATCGTGGACGTAGCATAGTGTTGGTAAGATACCGAGGTCGTCCAAGGACACAAGAGCTTTTAGTACCGGTTTATCCTCAACGTCTAATCAAATCAAAATGTTAGAAAAAGTTTTTTAATACTAAGAAAATAAAACTAACTAAAATGCTGAAAATAAAAATAAAAATAAAAACAAATAGACAAGATGAATCACTTGGATCCGACTCGTGTGTTAGTGTAACCTTTGATTATTTTCGCACTTTTGCACTTGTTTAAGAGATTATCTTAGTTATTGTAGTAGGCCCCTTTTTTTGAAGGCGACGTTACCCTCAACCCAGTAGTTTGAGTCAGCAAGGATACAATCCTAAAGGGTCGGATTATTGAAAGATAATTAATTAAGTTATTAATGCATAATGTGGTAGGCCCCTCTTTTGAAGGCGACGTTACCCTCAGCTAAGTAGTCTGAGTCAGCAAGGATACAGTCCTAAGTAGCTGGGTTAAAGTTTTAATAGTATTTTAACTTATGAGGGGATCAAAGAGTTTGGACCCCCGCCATCCAATACCTTTGGGTATTGAAGGAGGTCCTACTAAATTTGACACAGGTCCTTTGCAGGATCTATACACTAAACAATGGCAAGACTCTTACCAAACCGTTCCGTTAACCCTCGACCAGGTAGCCAACATACCTCCATATAGACCGTGGAGATATGAATGGTGAAAATCTTTTATTTTATATAAACAGTAAAATAATGCCAAGACACCATGGACAAACGATAAGGAAGAATCTGGTACTGGGTAACGCTGCACATAGTCCCTATTATCATCTAACCACAGGTCGTAGTCTGGGTCTAAGGGATTAGGTGCTGGTACCCTAGGTATCTCTTCTGGGTTAAAATCATGCATTTCGACTTGATTTTCTGGGTTGTTTTCTATTTCCATTGGCTAGTTAGGGAACAATGGTAGTGGTTGGGGTGCTATCAGTTGTTCCAGGTTAGGGTCGGCTGCTGTGGTTGCTAGGATATGAAAGTTTGCTAAACCCCTATTAATCATATCCTGGGTGTGGGCATCTGTCTCTCTTTTAGCGGTTGCTAGGGCTCTCTGCTGTTGTAACTTCTTCATTCGTTTCCTACGTTCATGCGCTCCCCTACTGAACCATCCTCTCTTTTTAGGAGGGAATGGCTCTTCAGACTGAGCCTTAAACACGAATATTCCTTCTTCATTATCAGCAGAATACCCTGAGAGGGCAGGCTGTGAAGAGGCGCCTTCGCTTCTAGGCGAACCGGACAACTGACGGTACGCGTCGTATGGTCCTTGGTCGCTCATACTGTAAACTAACAAATAGTCAAATAAGACATAATAAAATACAATTATGCACGTATTTCCGTAATTTATTTCCTAACATATTGAATAATATTTTGGTGTCAGCAGAACACTTCTGTGGCTGAATTAGTGGCTTAGCTCTGATACCACCTTCTGTGTCGCAACCCCCGCCCCCTATCTGTCCCGGGAACGGGCAGCCGCGAACTCAGTGTTGGTGGTATCGGTGTTTATCAATTTGGCTGCGGAAATTACATCAGGACCGTAGTTAGGAAATATTTTATCAGAGTAAAACACCATATTTTATATAAATAAGTAAATTGGGATAAAACCCAGTTTTCATTACAACTGATTTATGGGGATAAATCCCATTTTATTGAATTAAAACGCCTTCTTTATTTAGGTAACTTTTATAGCCACTTTTCCAAGCCTTCAGTGTTGTCCAGCTGGTTTCTAGTTAGCTTTCACATTTTGTTACCTGAAACGCGTTTAAAAACATTTTGTCAGTGGAAAATACTGGTGAGTGAATCCCAGTTTAATCAAGAAGGGTTTTATTGATTTGCAGTATTGAGAGCGATTACAATATTTATATCTACACAATTACTCATTCAGTACTTGCCACTCGACCGTATCTGTGGCTATGGTCATATCACACATTGGCTAACCCGTTGACCAATTTTGAAGATTATCAAGTAATGTATACAAAACCCCATAATACCGGCAGTAATTGAAGACTACATATACTCAATAACTGCTTAATCACATTGTAAAACATTTAAGGTTTTGTAAAAATAGTTTACAAAAAGGAGATTACTCACATTGCTGTCTTAGGTTTTCTGTAAGGGTTTCTTGGTGATTATCTATAATTTACACAAATGCACACGTGTTAGTATAATAACCCTTAATATTTACATTAGCAATACCCTCCCCGAGACGGCATTCCAACGCCTACGTCGGGCAAACCCTCGACAGCCGTTACGGAACCCTGGATCAATCAGGCAGTGTATCTAATACGTAATCGGGGTTATGATACTTACAACGGAGCAGAACTTCGTTATTTAGGGGGGGTATTATGCCCGGAAATAGCTTATACTATAAGAAAATTTCGAGAGAGAAAAGGATTTGAGCGAATTCGAATGTTCTGCTGATGCCTTCTATTTATAGGGCTGATCTTTGGTTTCGTCGCGCCCCGCGTAGCATTCCTCCAGGGATTACGTGGCCCGCGAGGCTCCCTAGGGTAGGCCCTAGGGTTGCTGATTCGACTCGTAGCCTCCACACGCGTCTCAACACGTGGCGTCCTATGGTTTCGGCTTGATCTCCTTTTTGTCACGGCCCGCGTAGGTGGTAGCCAAGGGCTACGCGCCCCGCGAGAGACCATGAAAATTTGTTTTTATTTAATTTTTAATTATATAATGTATTTTTGGCTCGGTTTTCGTATACGGGGTATGTTTTAAGACATATTGAGGCAATTTAAAATATTTTAGGGCGTCGAAAATTTTAGGAGGGTTGTTATAATAGGGACACATAATGAAAGTATTTTATTTGAATTTGACGGGTAAATTGTCTGATGCAACCAGATACTCAAACGAATAATAAGTTTTAAACCATAGGGACTGAAAAAGGGTAAAATGGAGACTTAGTTAGTTAATTTAACCAGGTTAGTGGCAGAGACTCTAATTGTTGAGCTTTTTAAACGATAGCTAGGGACACAAATTTACAAAATCTCACTAGGGACTTAAGATGACACCGTCAAGTACGCAAATACTGCATGTATATCTAACTTATAATAAAAGACTCCAAATAATGGCACATGTCATTCTCTCCTTCAACCTCATAAATTTTATTTATATTTGTTTAATAAATTTCTTTTAATATTAATATTAATTAATAACCAATACATAGATATCACTTATTTTTATCTTTATCTAAAATTAATAAATAACTTCAATTTTGTAATTTAGACCCTTTGTTTTTTTACTTTTAACCCAAAGGTTTCCATCTTTTGCAATTTAATCCAAACTCTTTTTTATTTTCAATTTTGATCCACAATAATTTTAATCTTTCCCAAGTTTTTCGTTTCATTCTAAATTTTGTAAGCTAACACACCGCAACGTGCGTGTGGGGTTCAACATTTTTTCCCGTTTGACTGGCCTGTCGTGTCACATCTATTTTTCTGCATTTGACAAGTTCGTCCAGCACGCGGGTCCCGGATGGACTTAGTTATTTTTTCTATATTTTACGTCTCGGTTTAATTTCTCAGCAACGAGTGTGCGTGATTCAAAGATTTTGCGTCTGCTTTCGCTCGACGTTATTTTTTCCCGTTTTTATTTGTTTTGTTTTTACGAGATTTTCCGTTATTGGTGGTCGCTGACAACGGTATAATATTGCTACTTCTTAACACAGTTTTATGTCAAACGCTGCAACGCATGGGCTTAATACTAGTAAATATATAAAGAACAGCGTAAATTTTATCTTTTAAATTGAAGAACTATACCAGTTTAAACACTTTAAAAGAATTATTTTATCCGAGTTAGTATACAGAAATATGGCTTAAAGGAAACCCCAAACCTGGATGGCGCGGTTTGTAAATATAATATCTTCATATGAAGAGGGACACATCATAGTGGTACAAGGTTGTTGGCCACAACTAGAGGAGTAGATTGGATCATCTAAAGTTTTTTCCTTTTCAGTTGTTTAAAGTGTTACATTCAAGCCTCGTACATATTCATTGTCACTTTTCAACACAACAATGATTAATTTGTGAAATTTAATATATATATATATATAATATATATATATATAGGGGAAGGTTCATTTGAGAAGAAATTTAATGTGAGAAGAAAAAGAAGAAAGGACATATTAGTAAAATACCATTTCATTTATAACTCATATTATTAATTTTTAACTCTTTAATTAATTAGTCAACTAATCATTAATAATCCTACATATAATCTACAAAACCTACACATATCAAAATTTTCCTACATATACCCTACACATTATAGAATTTTATCCTACACAGTCGAAATTTATCCTACACACCTCGAAGTATATCATACACAACTCGTAATTTATCCTACACAACTACTAATTTATTCTACACTTTAAATTAAGTTGTTTTTTTTTTAATTTGGAAAAAGTGTATATTTTAAAAAGGAGTTACAAATTTAATTTAGTTAGTTATTAAAGGGGAAGAATACAAATTAATGATTTTTGTAAGTACCAATATACCCTTATATTAAAATTAAATGCAAATATTAAATAAAGTAAAATAAAGCATTCTTATTGGTTGAAACTTCTTCTTTTTTCTTCTTACAAAAAAATTCTTCTCATTTGAACCCTCCACTATATAGGGGTATATATATATATATATATATATATATATATATATATATATATATATATATATATATATATATATATATATAGGGTAGGGATATGGTAAAAAGTGTCTAAAATGTAAGAAGGGTAAGAAGTGTTTTAAACCATTGGATATTTGATCTAATGGTTGAGATCAATAGGGTATAAAAATGTAAATTGTGTTTTAATTGGAGGGACCTTATGTAAAATTGAAGGGCAATAGTGTCTTTTTCAATGATTCAAATATGGTAACCGTATACAATCAAAAACACATACATTCACTCCTTTTTCCTTAAAAATCGGAATTAATAATCAATATCTAAATCGGAAGCCTCTGTGTTTTATATAAGATTCAAGGCGTGGTGTTTTACGTTTAGAAGAACTGTAATCAGATTCATGGCGTGGTGTTTTAAAACATCTGGATAAATTGACTATGATTCAAGTCATGGTGTTTTATCTGGAATCCAGAAAACACCATGACTTGAATCATAGTGTTTTATCTGGAGACATTGTTCAATACAATACAAAACATGACTATGATTCAATACAAAACATTTCCAGATTTTAAAACACCGTGAGTATGATTCAAGTCATAATGTTTTATCTGGACAATCAATACAAGACATTCCCAGATTTTAAAACACCATGACTATGATTCAAGTCATGGTGTTTTATTTGGAGACATTGTTCATGGCGTGGTGTTTTAAACATCTGGAGACATTGACTATGATTTAAGTCATGGTGTTTTATCTGGAATTCAAGTCAGATAAAACACCATGACTTGAATCATAGTCAATGTCTCCAGATGTTTAAAACACCACGCCATGAACAGTGTCTCCAGATAAAACACCATGACTTGAATCATAGTCAATGTCTCCAGATTTTTAAAACACCACGCCATGAACAATGTATCCAGATGTTTAAAACACCACACCAAGAACAATGTATGATTAAAAGATGTTGCGATTAAAAGATGATGAAGAATATAAAACAATCAGATTTATAATGTTTCCTAAAATTTCTCCTAATTCAAAATTCGATTCAAACCCTAAAAAAACTCATCGCCAGTTTTTTTTGGCAGTTATTCTTGGAAATCAATTAAATGATAAAAATGTCAAATTACTAATATACCCTTTTGAGTTAATTAGGATAAAGGACACTTGTCATTCCCAAATTATTTCTCACACTTCTCACAAAAGTTCCACTTTTTACAGGATCCTCTACATATATATATATATATATATATATATATATATGTGGAATAGTTATTGTACAAATTTAATTTAGCGAGTGTAGATACAAACCACCACGAAACGGTATATGGCTTGGGGTGATGGATATATCTACGATATGCAACATACATAAATGATGATACAACTTCTTATGTTAACAGTTACTCATGTTATTGTACAAACATTTCATTACACAACTTTGGGTGCAAAGGAGTTCAAGAGGTATTGTCCCAGATCAGCAAATCACATCCCTGAGTTAATGTTTTAGTTCCGCCACTGGTAGGGACCACACCACTTTTACCCAGCATGGTGCCTACATCAGCAAATCACATCCAGAAGCTTCTAGAAGCTTCTCGAAGAAATCTCAGGTGACACCAAAGATGCTCTTACAGACAAAAAGGACAACACGTGTCACCAGTAGATGGACGCCAATTGGACCTGCAAGATATTCCTAGGACAGGCCGACAACCACGGTTAGAATTCTCCTAACTAGACGAATAGAGATGCACCGCGTCATCCACTACTCTGGGAATGACAGAGGAGACCAAGAGGAATATTCCTCTTGGTCGGACAGCTGGCGCCCAACGGCAGCTGGCAAGACCCTCCTTCCCTCCTTCATCATTCGGCTATAAATAGAGGACTCCTTCTTCAGGTTTAACATATTTCGGCTCTCTCTCTATTTCACCTTCAACACACACTATTCTCCTCAAAACAGTACTTATTCTCACGCCGGAGGGTGGTCACAAGGAGAACACCCCCCCCCCCCCTTCCCCTCCTTGTGGCGAGTCACCGGTGTTCTGTTTTGCAGGAATCCAACAGTTAGCGAGTGGAGGAAGAGATTGAACCCTTATTCACGAGACGACCCAGCTGGTTAGCCTAGTGTTAACCAGTGTCTCATTAGGAGTCGAGTCAAGCTTAAATGAGAACCAAAAGAATTGACTGGTTTGCACGGAAAGAAAAAGATAATTGCATACACTATATGTACTGTTTGACATATGTTATAGGAGTTATGGACATTTGTGGGTTATGTGGTTCATAACCATTTTATACAATGCATTTAAGGCAAATTTTACAATTGTTTATTTATTTCTAATATACGCCTACTTAAAGTTGATTATGTAAATAATGCGTCTTCTATGTAGGGACGTCTCTGAGAATTCATGTACCCTATTCGAGCTCAAAAAAATGTGCCCTTCCGTAATGTTTTATTATTATTATTATTTAATTTTAAAATCAAATGGGTATTGGGCTCACTAAAGCTAATGCCAATGAGCTAACTTCCAAACCATAAAAATTGTTTTGTAAATGGGTCTATCTTGGAGTTGGTAAAGGTATACTACTTTAAAAAAATTAACATATATATCAGATTTTTTTTTTTTATAAAAAACACGTACCACTCGAAATCACAGGTCTTGTGCTGTGGTCCTCCCCGCACACCCTGATCACCATACATATACATATTCAGAACCAAAATTATATCATGAACCTTGGTAACTTTTATAAACAGCTTAGATTTGCAAATAATGATAACATTAGAAACCATCCAAACCTATACGCATAATATCAACTTTTATTTGTTATTTTCTAATACTTTATAGTTTTTGTAATAATGTATCTTATTTCATGATCATCATGATACTTAAATCTCACCAATAGCAAAACAAAGTAGGTCTGAGAAGGGTAAGATGTAGTCAGCCTTACCTCTACCCTGTAGGAATAGAGAGGCTACTTCCAGTGAGACCACCGGCTCGATAGTAGTTTTGCATCAAGCCTTGGACACAAGGCACATAACACTCAACAATCAGGACAAAGACCGATTAGTGCATGTACCCTTTTGATTTTCAGCTATCAATGCCACCACATAATGCATGATTAACCGTCCTCAGCTTTTAACGTTATTTTCACGAAATTAGTAAAATATCGTTAAAATTAGTGCACTTTCACTTTTACCCTCCGATAGCCCACACATATACATTATATGCGCATACAATATATCATTAAAAAGAATTTTATCGATAGGTTTTATATAAACCTAAAATTGTCTTTTAATATATAATTTAAGGTAATTACGTTAAAATATATTAATAAGATAGGTAAACTATTTATATAACTTTTGTATTAGCTTTTTCATTATCGACTATTCAACTATATAACACATATAACACTAACCTATTATTTTCCTTTATTTTAAAATACACATATAACAGTAACCTATTATTTTCTTTAATTTTAAAATTAATTGTATTTTTTTACTATGTAAGTTGTTTTTATTTGTTTACAATCTATCAATCAGAATTGTAATTAATTTCATAGTTGAATATTTGAATTAAACTCTCTTTTTATGTAATTTCTTTATTTTTATTAAAATTTTTAAGTCTGAATAAAATATTAGTTTCAACAAAAAATTTCACTTTTTTCTTACTGTCTCGTGTAACTTAATTATTAATTTAAAAATAGTAGTCTATCATCACCACATTTAAAGATTTTCTTACACCATGAACAATTTATTTGACATGTTCAAGTAATTAAATATTTAATCAATACTCAAAATCTCCACTCACTGTTTAAATAAAAAAAAGTTTTTGTGTGCAAAACTTAACAATACTACTTTTAAATAGTAAGTAAATAATAGGCAAAAAATTAAATGTAAAAAAGAATTAATTTATGCCTTCGATAACCCAAAATAAAAAAATATATTTGCACCAGACAGATAAAACGGCCAGTTAAATATCCAGAAGATATTATAAAGACAGGAAAATTATAAATCAACTAGTGGGGTTCCATCATCATATCCATGCGCTTCAAAGTTGGTTTTCATATTTGTTCGGTTTTTTACAGTATTGGTATGATACTGACCCTCGATAGCAATCGAAATGTCCAAGAAGATATCACACTTGTTTTATATTGATTGAAAAGTGTAAAAATGAATACCGGTACCCGTATCGATGTTGTTTGGTCGGTATTGCTTCGATTCATGACAGTTTCTTTACCGTACCGGCACTCTCTATAGCTTATATACCGACACGTCAAGAAAACCTTAAAAATGAGCACGGTACGGGTACCGATGTTGTTCGGATAGTATCGGTTCGTCACGACAAACAAACAAAAAATAAACTATATTTAGCTTGGTCGAATATAACTTTTATCAAATTGTTGATATAAATAAACACGCCACAATGGTATATCTGAAATTTTATAAGACTTGATATTAGATTACTAAAATAACGAATTGGGTAAACAATTTCACTTATAAAAATATAAATTATGCGGTAGATTTGGTAATATGTATGTTTGTTTGAAAATCAATTGTACATTATTATTTACAACTTAGTTTTGAGTATAAATTTAGAGTAAAGTACATAGATAGTCACGTGGTTTTTCAAAATTTTGGATTTGGTCAACAACTTTCTAAAAGTACACTGATGGGGTCCTTATAGTTTGAACTTTGTAACGCATTTAGTTTCCAACTTTTGCCATAAGTACATGGATGGTTCGCATGGTTTGCATATTGTAACGCATTTAGTCCCTAACTTGGACCTCCTGAAACCTTTAGATTTGTTGGGTGAGACTAAATGTGTTACAAAGTGCAAATCACATGGACCATCCGTGTACTTTTAGAAAGATAGGATCAAATCCAAAATTTTAGAAAACCATAGTGACTATCCGTGCACTTTACTCAAAAATTTATCTAGACATACATAAATATATAAATGTCATACAACGGCATAGTCAGATATTTATAAAATATCGTATCTTAAAAATTATAAAATGTCGTATCTTAAAAATTATAATGAGGAAAAAATATAGTTAAAATTAACTATAATAATAAAATTATAAAAGGAAAAGGAACCTATTAAGTAGAAACACTTTTAGTATAAGATAATATATATATATAAAAAGCTGTTAATTAATTAAAAAGGTTAAACTAAATATAAAAATTCTCAAAAGTAAAATGTTTTGTCTCTTCAATTTTAATAGGGACAATTAGTTGAACACAGTACCTCGGACTAATTTCACCTGAAACTGTTTGCCACTCTCTTTGTTTATTTTTTTGAAAGGAAAAAAAAAAAAAAAAAAAAACAATCGGGAAATGTTGTTGCAAATCTCACGGGACAAGTCACAACTAGCATTTAACAACTAGTACTATTATTAGGTTTTTCCCGCACCATGCGATTGAAGTTTGGTCATTTTTTTCCAATGTTATGTGGCGTGAGACTAGGTCACTATCAGCTTAACTAATCAGAAACTATAAAAGCGAATATTGATACTGGATATGATAATGCCAAAACCTTAAACCTTAATAAAAAATTAAACTCATTTAATATCATTGCAAAATTATAGAAAACCAAAATGTTGCAAAAATGAAAAACCCTAAAATCCATTCTTTAAAAAGAAAAAACATATAAAAAGACAAAATAAGTACTAGTCGAGCTTGGTTGATACCTAAACCAAATACCTAAAACCACATATCCGTTTACCCAAACTATATACACGGAATTCTTTATTTATACTTTTAGTTTCCTTAACGCATATCTATTAGTGACATATTTTAGTAGGTTCATTAAGTAAAAATGGAATATGTATATAATAATATCATTTATATTTTGTGTGTTATGTAGTATATGAATAAAACTATATAAAAACTATAATATTATTGATTATAAATAATAAACTTATATGTATGTAATGTATATTTTAATTTATAAGTTTTTATATAAATAAAATTATACAATAATTATAACATTAAAAAAGAAATGTATTTGGAAATCCCAATCAGTATCTTTTAACAAATTAATGGGTATAACCGATACCCGATGGGTATTGGACCGTGTATGAGATATGATTTTACAATCAGAAATAAGTATAAAATTACCTATACCTGACCCAAATCCAGCCCATTACCATCCCTATATGTCACTAGACACACTTATAAGTAATCTTAATCGTATCTTATCTTAAAATTTTGTTTTACAATTTCTAAATTTTCATTATTAATTATTAAATATATCATTTATTTAAATCATATAATATACGAGTTTTTAAACTAATAATAAATAAATAAATAAAACAAATAATCCCACATGTCACACATATTGATTGTTTTACTTTATCTTTTACTTATATGGCAAATGTTGTGACACATGTCTTGTTGCAATTGTTTTTCTTATTTATATATTTTTTATTATTAACTCTTAAATTTACTTCTAAAATTCATCTATCTTTTACTTTGTGTTTGTGGGACTTGAACATGTATTACTTTGGTGGAGTTAAACATCCAACACCACTAAATAAGTAGAGAGTGACGGAATCAAAAGTTATTAGTCGAGGGTTCATCACAAAATTATAGACTCTGTTGATCATAACTTAGTGGTTCAACTTATATTTATTTAAAAAAACTCAACTTTTTTATTTAAAAAGCTAACAAGTTAACACACCTCTCAACCCTCCTATGATCCAAAGGTGACATCAAGGTGGTTTCTTATTTGAAGTATATAATTTTAAATTCTATAATTTATGAGAAAATGAAGTCCTTGAATTGAAAAAGAATCTTATGAAAACATAAAAATTGAATTCCGCTGCAAATGGGCCCCACCGTCCAACACTTTTTCGCTATATAATTTCTCCACCCAACCGTAACCCTTCATCCCTCCTACTCACACCTCAACCCCTGAAAAAACCTACGCTTCTCACCTTTCACAAAACTAGGGTTTTTCTATCCCTAACCCAATCATGAGATGACAACTCAGCAATACTTCGTTTCGATCTTACCATCTACTGTCATTGCTTACTGGTGCGGCATCTTCAAGATTCACATACCGTTCAACTCTATAGTTTCTGGGTTATGAGAATCTTGATGATGCTGCATCGGAAATCAATTGACCACTTTAAAAATCAACGCATCAAATACGATTTTGTTGGATCTCATACAAACAAAGGTAATCTTTATTATTGTTTTTATTGCTAGTTTATGTGGTTGATCTATCTGTTCATATTCATTGGTGTTTTGAACATTCCTTGTGAAGTTGATACATGAACAAAAGTATAGCAGATCTTAGGCTATAGACGGTGAATATATTGTTTCTAGCATAAGATTGTAACATCTGGTATCTCGTATCACTAATATTATCTGTATCGATATTTTTTTTTTTTTGTTATTTTGAATGGAAACTTCTCTTGTATGACTAATATCATCTGTTTATAACAATTTTTTTTTGGTTGTCTAGGGAAACTTCCTAGAAGGTCAATTACCTTAGGCTATAGACGTTTAGTTTCTCGTTTCTAGCTTTAAGATTGTATTGTATCACCAATATTATTTATCTATACGGATATAGTTTTTGTTATTTTGAATGGAAACCTCTCTTGTATGACCAATATATCATTTGTTTAACGGATATGTTTTTTGGTTGTCCATGTAAACTTCCCAGAAGGTCAACTATCTTAGGCTATAGACAGCTTTAAGATTGTAAAATTTGGTCACTCATTTCACCAATATTATTTATCTACAGTAGTAAAACCTCTATAATTTAATATCCGATAAATTAATAACCTCGATAAAATTAATAATTTGTTCAGCCTCAACTTGGGAGCAGTACAAAATTGGACCCCAATCGATATAAGATAATAATTTTTTGAAATCCAAATATAAATATATTGGTTCCAACGAAACTATAAATTAATAATTACTAAAATATTTCAAAATTCTAGGATTGTCTAGTAAAAATGAATCTATAGTCACTTCTTTTTTTATGAACTTCAAATCTATACAGAATTCATCTTTAAATCTCCCTATTGCACTTAAGATTTGAAGCACTGTATTCTCGTATTGCAACAAAAAGTAGTGAAGAGTTGTTGCCGATTGCAAGACTTCTTTCCGAGTGACCGGTTCCAAAGGTACTTTATCATTAGACATTTTATAGTGATCAATCTAGATCTATGTACATTGAACTTGACAAGTTCATTAATGTGTGAATGTACATGGGAAATTTGAAAGTTCTAGTTTCTGTTTTATTAAAATAGGTAAAGTGAACGAAAATGGAAATTTTGAAGGTCGATACATTAATTTGAGAGTTGCTCATGAATATAAGCCAACTCTTTAAATTAATAATTTATTAATTTATCGACATAATAATATATCGCTAAATTAATAAAATATCCCGGTCCCAAAATTACTAATTTATAAAGGTTTTGCTGTATACGGATATAGTTTTTGTTATTTTGAATGGAAACTTCTCTTGTATGGCCAGTATATCATCTGTTTAACGGATTTGTTTTTTGGTACAAGGTCATTCATCCTAGGATCATGGATATTTGATCATGTGGACAGAATATAACGATGTGGAGTTTGTCTGTGGTGTCACAAACATAACAGCACCATGTATCCAATTACAAGATCTGCTAAAAGAATGTTTATGCAACAGTATATCTTATCAGGGTGTGTCTTAATAAAGTTTTCTTTGAGTATTTGTTAACATGTATGAGTCAATATATATACTGCTTTCTGTTTTCTTAAGTTATAAGATATTCTGTACGGATCAATGTAATCTCTTCCTTAAACACAAGAACTACATCTAGCATGGATCAACAACTCGCCAATCTTTGGTAAGTGTTATTTATATCTTGGAATCTTGTTTTTTCTTCTTGACTGGGGTATACATAAATTAAACTACCTGATTTGCTTTATACACGACACATACATACCTCCATACTAATGTGTATGTATATATATGGTGTACCTATGTATACATGATACATACATATATTCTTAGAAGCGAGTTATATTTAATAAGATTTGATTATTGTTTCATAACAATCATAAACTTAAATGAAGCCTTAGTAATGGATTTTCGTCAAAGTAGACTTCGGATATTTTGTAATCGGTGTGGAGTTGTGGTTATTTCTTGTACTTCTAACTCCTTGCTAGTTCTTGTTTAATAACGTTACTATTTTCGCTGTCCAAAAGCCGTGGGAAAAGGCTCTCTATCATCTGGGATAGAGGTATAGTTTGCTTGCATCCACCCCTTTTGACACTCTACCAATAGCTTACCAACAACTTTGTTATTGGTGAAATTTTACTATATATGTGTTGTTTTGATCTCCAAAAGATAATCATCATCATCATACTCAGTAAATCTCACCAATAGCAAAACTAACGTAGCGTCTCAGGAGAGTAAGATGTAGACAACCTTACCTCTACCCCATAGGAATAGAGAGGCTGCTTCCGTTGAGACTCCCGGCTCAATAGTAGTTTTGCATCAGGCCTTGGACATAAGGCACATAACACTCAACAATTAAGACAAAGGCCGATTAGTGCATGTACTCCCTTGTCTTTTGGCTATCAACGCCACCACATGATGCATGATTAACCATCCCTTCTTTTAATCTTATTTTCACGAAATTAGTAAATAACGTTAAAAGTAGTGCACTTTCACTTTTGCCCCTGAGCACCCACACATATTTACATTATATGTGCATACCGCAAGCGGGGCGTGTATCTCCAAAAGATAAATAAACTTCAAATGTTAGTTGTCCTTAGATAAAACTGTTAGATCCCTTTTAGTATGCATCACATATGCTTAATTAGTTCTTTGCCTGATTCATATGCATGATTGAAGAATATTATGTATCCATTATTGATCAAGTAAAACACATCTTTAATTCGACAACTGGTTGGCTTTAATTAATTTCTGTTCTGTGAACTGATAGAGAAAATTCATGAGAAATATTGTAATCTTATGATGAATGTTGCAGACAAATCTACTAAATTTTATTGGATGGAAGAACATGTGGTTGTGGTGTTCTTTTGTTCCAAAATTATTGACCCTTAGTACTAAATGATGGTGATAGCTGTTTGTTTCAAACTCCAACGTTTTAGATTTTAAATTTTCAATCTCTATCTTTTATTTTCAATTAAATAAAAATGGAAATGTAGTGATATATATTACTTGATGATGCAGCTGTGTAAACAACATGACATCATTCTAACCTTTGTTGATAGAAACTGAAGTGGTTTTCGTGGGGCATACAATTATATGATTACTGCCCAAGTGTCATTTTGATGGTTCCAATCAACATTTCGATGACACATTATATAATTGGTTTGTCATCTCCACCACCATTTGGTTAAAAGTCTCAAATTATAATTGAGAGATCTAGTTCCAACAATACCTTGTTTCATGGGAACAATTATATTACATGGGATTTTATGTCTTCGATATCATCCCCCGAGAAAACAAAATCATTCTAATACATTCTAGGGCCAAGATCATTTGGAGGAGCTTTGTATAGAGAAAATACATAAAGCGAGAGGTTTGTTAACACGACACTAAATATGATAAATTATCCTACCAAACGATAGAAGATTTGCTTTCCATAAAGTGCTTCCTGAGGAAAAAAAAAAAAAGCATTCTAATACATTATAGGACCAAGATCATTTTGGAGGACCTTTGTAGAGAGAAAATATATAAATCGAGAGGTTTGTTAACACGACGTTGAATATGAGAAAATTTCCTACCAAACGATAGAAGATTTACTTTCCATAAAGTGAGTTTGCACTAAAACTTTGAAATAAATGAACTCGAATTTGAGGGTTTCCTCATACTTGTATCTACATATAGCACTCGTATTTTGCAAACCTTTGATGTTGCTATTATTTGATTTGCCATATTCCAAAATAAAATGGTTCCAAAATTCTCCACTCTTAAACTATACGATGTGGAGGGGCTTAAAAGAATGACGTGGAGCGACATGTGGCAACCACGTTAGCATGGTGGCATGGAGAAAAAAACACGGGGTGGGAAAGTGGCGTGGAAGAGAATTAAAAAATTTAAAAAGAAAATAAACATGAACCAATAAAAACAAACCTAAACTACACCCACCAATCAAGGGCCTCCACCTCACCCAATTTGCCCCCACGCCGGTGGAAATCCTCAAGCCCCAAACACAACGCGGGGCATGGGGTGGTTTTGTAGGTGTGGACTGACAACAACGCCGTGTTTCCACGCCCACACCGTGTGGTCTTAACATGTAACGGAAGACTTAACATTTTTACACGTTCATCCAACTAATAGCTTGCTGAAGTCCCAAGCCAGTTTTTTAATTAGAAAGATAAGTATAGAGTGTATTATTGTATTAAACATTCAAATCTACTCGTCAAAGATCGACCATTTGTTCTTTTAATTTTGTGGTGTTTTACGCGAAACATACATTATAAGCACAATTTTTAAAATTCGAATAATTCAAATATTGGAAATTTAATTCGTTGAACACCCTTATATTTAAATACCTCAATTTTTAATCTGAGGATAGTTGACTGATTAAATAAAGCCAACTCAAATTTACTAATTTCATGCTTAATTCAACTTTAATTGGGCTTCTTATCGGACTCTACACATACAAATCAAATGGACCATGCCCAAATAATCAAGGGTCGAGTTGATTCTTTTTATAAAACTTTAGAAATCACATAATTTGCTTTGGCCATCCCATATGCATTTTAAGTCAGATACATTTAGGAAGGGATCATTGGACATACCAAACAATTGTTTACCAATCTGGTTGATTAGTTTATTAAATCATTACACTAACTTAATTTAGTCACAAATCATTGATTTGTCCAAATCACCATTCTTAGGATTTCAACATGGATTAACATCCAAATGAGTTTCCATGATGATCATAGTTAATTCTCATCATATTGGTGATCAGGGGCGGTTCTTAGAAGGCCCGTGGCAGGGCCACGGCCCGGGCAAGTTTTCGGCCGTAGTGCTAATTTTTCGCATTTCGATCGAAATCTTTTATGTATACTATGTTTGGCCCGGGCTTGCCCGAGCTTTTTTTAGTGCCCGTGTCTTTCGGCCCTGACACGTTCAACGGGCAAGATCCGCCATTGTTGGTGATGATTATAATACACTTTTATATAAAGTTTACTCTCTACCATCACTGATCAAAATCCATCAAGATCAAACACTTGTAACCAAACTGAACACTTATAACCAAATTCTTGATTTAGCTACCTAATTAAAACTGTACTAATCAACACGTTCCAAACATAATATGTGATGACATTGTAAGCCCATGGGTGCCTTATACATGCACTATATCAATTCTAGAAACCCACTTGAAACTAAATATAGTAAGGATGTGAAAATACGAGACCACGGGGCTCACACATTTTCATTCAGACTTAACATTATATGGCCTCCAACATTGAATTCACTCGACCATCTTCTCTTGTCGGCATAAGACTTTTGTTGATCTTTAGCAACCTTTATATGCATGAGTTCCATCAATGTTCTTAGTGGTAGCTTTCGCAATTTCCTTCCCACCAAGCTCACGTTGACTGACTCCACCGTGACATATTGGAGTTCTGAACTTTCTACCGTACACATCATGTTCTTGAAAATTCAAATAGTACTTTTGCTTTCACTGTCGGTAAGTAGTATTATTCAACAATATGATGCTCAGCTTCTTCTAAATTTTCTTCTTGGATCCGGAAGTAAATCGTTCGTCATGACTAGAAACAATAGGCAGTGGCACTATGCCATGACAATACTTCCCTCAAATAAAAGTTTATGATTCGTTCAAAGAATACATCCCTTGGATCAGTAGAAAATGAGTACTCTAATTACTAATCAGAAAACCACCCAAATAGCTCAAAATCCTTTCGTCATGATTGCTAGTTTCGTCAAGATTGCCATAGGCACGACGGTGAAATTACCTGTAAAACTCGCTTGGCTCAAGGATCGAATCCAAGTTTCCTTGGGTCTTCTATCATTGTCCGCCAATGTCTTACTCTGCATCAAGTGGGAATTGAACCTGCATCTTCCATGAGAAATGCAAGTTATCCAATACTTGATCTAGAGATCATTGGCTGACCATCTGCATTCTTGTTTACTTCTTTTGAATTTTCAATTTGGTCAGAACTTTCATCTTCTTCAACATCCAACACGTCAATGGTTTTTAGGAATCTACTCGGTTTGATATCATTAATGAGAACCATTATGTTTTATCATATGAAATTGAAGTATGTAAAAAAAATTCACTCTCACCAAAAGAAGTCAATAACCATCAATTTCTACGATGGGGTCATTTTAGATTTGATTCAGAATGAGAAGCTATTAAATTACTTCTAAGAAATTTTATCCTGATTTCTTATGAAATTTCTCTTGAACTTTATTTTCCGGTTTAGGATCAAATACAAAGGCTCCTAAAAATAAAAAGTGTAAAGACTCCTAAAAATAAACCCACTACACAAAAAAAAAAAAAAAAAAAAAAAACCCTAAACACCCACCACCACCCAAAAACCTAACCTCCCCCCCTTCAAAAAAAGTGTTTTTTTGGCCGGGGGGGGGGGGGGGGGGTTTAGCTTTTTTGGATATGTTTGCAAGCAAGAAACTTTCCATGGGCCGGGCTTTACAATTGAAAATCTTTACGACGGCATTGTCATGATAACCCGCCATTTTATTAAAAAAAAATTGACGAAACATTTTTGTCACAAATCTGTTGATAAATCTACAACCTTAGGATCTATAAGTAATTTGTATCGTTTTTTATATAGATTTTAAAGGTTCATGACCTAACAATTTGTTAAATTTATTGCATTGAGGTAATTTCAAATTGGTGCCCTACTCAAGATTTTCATGATCTTTGTGATAAGAAACCAAATTAGCTGCTTTTTTTTAACATGTACTCGTTGTTCACAATGATGCCCACCGTCCTCACTTCTCAGTTCTCAATACATATGTACTACTATGTTTTTATTATAAAGTGGCATTTACATTTATCAAGTGAATAAATTCGAAACTAGAAATAAAAGTGTTAGAACTTTTTTAAAGGGAAACGTAAATTGTCATTTTTGTCCCCGAGGTTTGATAACTTTTGCGACTTTCATTCAAAGATTTGTTTTTCCGCATCTGAGCCGTTGTGGTTTCAAAATCTTGTCATTTTCATTCCTGAGGTTTAACAATTTATTGCGACTTTCGTCTCTTCAGGTTTGGCCCTCAGGGACCAAAATGATAAGAATTTGAAATCACGAGGACCCGGAAGTCGCAAAAATAACCAAACCTCGGGGATGAAAATAACAATTTACTCTAAAAGGAAATACAAACTAACAAAAGAAATACAAATTAACATGTGCTAAATGCTAATGCAAATGGACATGAAAATGAAAATGGGCTTAAAAGAGTTCAACCCACATTATGGATATTGTGGGCTTAAGTAGACATATAAGTAGATAACTTATTTTGGTTATTAATGTCTTTATATTGTGAGCTTAAGTAGACATATAAATAGATAACTCATTTTGGTTATTAATGTCTTTATAATTATAATTTTCGATGATGTTACTTAGATGGCTTTTAAATTTTTACCACAAATATTGTTTTTTATCCGGTGACGTTAATTTATTCCTATTCACTTTACTTTTGTAACCCTGATTTTGATTATCATCACACATGGCATGCAATAATATTATGAAATCATAAGAATTTGAATGAAAGAAAGAAGAAAAAACAATATTTTATCAGATTAGGATGATTCGTTGTTTCCTTTTACTTGGCCAAATGATTAAATAATACGTGTATATCCTTAATACTTGGTGTTTTGACTAAACTAGTTTTATATCCAGTGCCGCGTTGCGGCGAGCTCAACCGGATCATTTTTGGTGTGATAACACGTAAGCCTTACATTATAAAACCTCATAACACAATCACGCTAAACATAATCCTTCTTGGTGCAAGAACATGATATGCCGAATGTATTTTTAACAAAACAAACAACTCATACTAAATTGTATCGAATAAACCAAAAATGTATCTTTAACAAAACAAACATCTTATAATATAGTATCATGATATGGTAAAGATGTTTCTCTCCCAAAAATGGACATAAACTCATAGATTTGCAGGAAAATTTACCTAAGCTGAAAAAAATGGACAACTTTTTTACACGTTTTATAACTTACAATTTTCCTAAAGTAATTAGCTATTCTTTGTTAAAGATAATATATGGTATTAAAAGAGAACTTACCGTTAGAAACCTATTAGCTATACCAGCTTCAAAGCTGTTTCGGTTTCTTGTGGGTTCGGATAACGTCACCAGTACCGACACTTTTTTTATATAGTCTTTCTTTATAAGATTTCATCAAATTCTATTTCAATTTGTTCTATTAAAATCAGTTATAATATAAACTGGCCTTTTCAACCACAAAATTACAGTGATTCCTTTTGTACTCGGATCACGCACCGCAAGTATAGAATCAAATACTTTCTGTTTGACCCATCGGTCTGTGCGTGATTCAATACAATTACATATTGGTTTGTAGCTGGAACACGCACCGGAAGTATAGAAGCAAATACTTTCAGTTTGACCCGAAAAGTAAAATCATTGAAACCGACCTCAATCCATCACTTTATACTCGGATCACGCACCAGAAGTATAGAAGCAAATGCAATCGACCGAACCAGTTCAAATTGTTTTATTCAAATCATTTTAGTTTATAATATACTCGAGTTGTTTCCATTATTTCTTCATTTTTCCAAATCGAATTGAATAGTTGGTGTTGTGTACAATGATATATAAGCAAATGCAGCAACTTAAAATGAAGATAGAGTCGTAATACTTACTGTTATAGTCTTATAGTCTGATGTTGGTGTAGTCTTGATGCAAATCCATAATAAAGCCTATGCAGCTGCAAAACATCATTATTACATAAAATCCCTTACTCCGAAACTAAACTACGAATAATTAGGTTTGTTTAGATTGAAAAAAAAAAACAACATACTCCACTCCTGGAGAAACATCTAGTAGTGATGATGTTGGAAAACCAGCAGCCCAACCTACGGGGTGGAGATGATGGGGTCGGTCATGCATTACACATTTTTAGGTTAGCAGATTCGATGCAGGCGTACTAATGGATACCTTTTTTTAGTCGGTAATCACAACCAACCAGTTAAACACCAATATTTTATCCCTTAAATACGGCTCAGTAAAACATAAAACACCGATAAGCATAACCAACCATTGCTAGTTGTCACAAAGTGTAAAAGGCTCAGAATGACACTTCATCATCGCCGGTACCAACAAAACATGACTCAATGCCGCTACGGCTGCAAGCATAGTTGCCACGCCAAGTGGCAAGCCACCATCATCGCCGGATAACGCTTCAAATCCCAACATCGACGAGATTACAACTACCTCAACAATAATTTCATAAAAAAACAACAGAATGGCAACAGTTAGTATCTTCATTCTTGAGAAGTTCCTAAAACTTGACAAATGAAAAAAAAAAAAAAAAAGAAATCAAGAATATAGTCGGCTACACAGGCATTTCCCATCCCAGGCTCAGAGTTTTAAAGCCTAAAATAGAAATCCATGGCTGCAAGGGGGTTGCAAGTGAAAACTTACCATCCACCATCCTTGCCAAGCCAAGGTTACATGTTCATCAATTTTTTAGTCATATCCTTGAACTCATCATAGCCACGACAGAAAAGCTAATCAACGTAGGCATAAGAACTGACAGCAGACAAAACACAATATCAAAGAAATACCCTAACAAACCAATATGGCTACACAGGTCAATCGGAACAAACCACGAACACAAACACCGTTCGTTTCCCAGACTTTGAGAGTGAGAGAGAGAGAAAACCCCACAAAACAAAGACACCAGATGGTGATCGCGGTGGTGGTGTGACGGTGGTGACACACCGGTCACCGCCTCTCTCTTCTCTCTCCCTTTTCCCTCTTCCCGTCCTCTCTCATCTGAAGCAAACCGGAAAGAACCCAGCGATCATTCGTAGGTTAAAAACCCCACAAAACAGAGACGCAAGATGGTGACTGCGGTGGTGGTGTGACGGTGATGACCCTCCGGTCACCGCCGCTCTCTTCTTTCTCCCTTTTCCCTCTTCCCATCCTCTCTCATCTGGAGCAAACCGGGAAGAGGGGTATGGTGTTAACCTGGAAGACACGCGTCAGATGAGGGGATGACCGCCCAAGTAGGCCAATTGGAAAAAAACCACGAACAGAAAGACTGTTCATTCCATTGGTCCCCACAAAACAGAGACGCAAGATGGTGACTGCGGTGGTGGTGTGACGGTGATGACCCTCCGGTCACCGCCGCTCTCTTCTTTCTCCCTTTTCCCTCTTCCCATCGTCTCTCATCTGGAGCAAACCGGGAAGAGAGGTATGGTGTTAACCTGAAAGACACGCGTCTGATGAGGGGATGACCGCCCAAGTAGGCCAATTGGAAAAAACCACGAACAGAAAGACTGTTCATTCCTTGGTTTATTAATATTAAAATTAAAATTAAAATATTAATATTAATATTAATATTAATATTAATAGATATTAATATTAATATTAATAATTAATATTAATAATTAATAGCCAATTTCGACAATATTTTTACTAGTTTTCTCTAGCATTTACCTTAATTATAAGTTGTAAATTATTATTCTGTTTAAAATTCTCTACATATACAAAAATCAATTGCTTTCGTCAGCCGGCAATAGTGCCGGCATTCAATTGGATAAAAAGGGCGGCCGCCATAATAGTGCTAGGCACCTGCTTGGCACTTCCCTATTAGTCCAAGAAATTTACGCTTTTATCCCTTTTAAATTACAATTATGCCATCAGTTAAAAATTATGTTTTCGCCCCTGTTTAAAAATAAATTTACGCTTATGCTCCCAGCTAAATATTTCAATTTTTCCCCGGTAAAAAATTACGAATTTGACCCGTTTCAGTTCACACTTTTGCCATTAGTTTTTTTCCCTTAAATATACGATTTTGCCATCAGTTCAACGTTATGTTTTTGCCCACGCTTAAAAATAAATTTACGCTTTTACTCCCGGCTAAAAATTCTAATTTTCCCATTGGCTAAAAATTACGATTTTGCCCCGTATAAATTGATACTTTCGCCATTATTATTTTTTCCTCACAGCCAGGTTACGATTAATTTTCCCATCGGCTAAAAATTACTTGCCCCGTATAAATTGATACTTTCGCCATTAGTTTTTTTTCTCACAGCCAGGTTACGATTTTGCCCTCAACTTAAATTAACATTTTGCCTTCCTGGTGACATTACAAGTTTGCCCCCAGTGCAAAATCACAGTCGTGCCGGCAACTTCCTGGCACTCGCCCATTGGTCCATTTAGTTTACGATTTATCCCTGAATTAAAATTATGATTTGACCCTCAGTTAAAAATTACGTTTTTCTTATCGTTTTAGTTTTTTTTTTTTTTTTTACCAAAACTATAAAGGTTTTTTGTTTTAATTGGTTTACTCGATTTTATTTTTTTTTCGTGTCAAGATGTTGCCTAACACTGGCTTATTAGTCCTGAAAAATTACAGTTTTCCCCTGAGCTCAAAAATACGGTCTTATCATCGTTTTTATTTTTTTCCCTAGCAAAATTATAGTGATCTTTTTAATTGGTTGTAAATTATTCGGTCATCGCCCCGCAAGGCGGGCGGAGCATCTACTAGTGTTATATACAAAGGTTATTCATGTCGTGCGTGGAGGTTGCAAGTTGCAAATTTATTTGTATATAATCATCATCCTTATGTTTAGATTATTCTAAGCAGACGTCGGGTATGTTTGGCAAAAGTAGCTGGTGGCTGGAAGCTGGTAGCTGATGGCTGGTAGCTTGTAGCTGTAATTTTAAAATTAAAATTAAAATATTAATATTAATATTAATATTAATAGATATTAATATTAATATTAATAATTAATATTAATAATTAATAGCCAATTTCGACAATATTTTTACTAGTTTTCTCTAGCATTTACCTTAATTATAAGTTGTAAATTATTATTCTGTTTAAAATTCTCTACATATACAAAAATCAATTGCTTTCGTCAGCCGGCAATAGTGCCGGCATTCAATTGGATAAAAAGGGCGGCCGCCATAATAGTGTTAGGCACCTGCTTGGCACTTCCCTATTAGTCCAAGAAATTTACGCTTTTATCCCTTTTAAATTACAATTTTGCCATCAGTTAAAAATTATGTTTTCGCCCTTGTTTAAAAATAAATTTACGCTTATGCTCCCAGCTAAATATTTCAATTTTTCCCCGGTAAAAAATTACGAATTTGACCCGTTTCAGTTCACACTTTTGCCATTAGTTTTTTTCCCTTAAATATACGATTTTGCCATCAGTTCAACGTTATGTTTTTGCCCACGCTTAAAAATAAATTTATGCTTTTACTCCCGGCTAAAAATTCTAATTTTCCCATTGGCTAAAAATTACGATTTTGCCCCGTATAAATTGATACTTTCGCCATTATTATTTTTTCCTCACAGCCAGGTTACGATTAATTTTCCCATCGGCTAAAAATTACTTGCCCCGTATAAATTGATACTTTCGCCATTAGTTTTTTTTCTCACAGCCAGGTTACGATTTTGCCCTCAACTTAAATTAACATTTTGCCTTCCTGGTGACATTACAAGTTTGCCCCCAGTGCAAAATCACAGTCGTGCCGGCAACTTCCTGGCACTCGCCCATTGGTCCATTTAGTTTACGATTTATCCCTGAATTAAAATTATGATTTGACCCTCAGTTAAAAATTACGTTTTTCTCATCGTTTTAGTTTTTTTTTTTTTTTACCAAAACTATAAAGGTTTTTTGTTTTAATTGGTTTACTCGATTTTATTTTTTTTTTTCGTGTCAAGATGTTGCCTAACACTGGCTTATTAGTCCTGAAAAATTACAGTTTTCCCCTGAGCTCAAAAATACGGTCTTATCATCGTTTTTATTTTTTTTCCCTAGCAAAATTATAGTGATCTTTTTAATTGGTTGTAAATTATTCGGTCATCGCCCCGCAAGGCGGGCGGAGCATCTACTAGTGTTATATACAAAGGTTATTCATGTCGTGCGTGGAGGTTGCAAGTTGCAAATTTATTTGTATATAATCATCATCCTTATGTTTAGATTATTCTAAGCAGACGTCGGGTATGTTTGGCAAAAGTAGCTGGTGGCTGGAAGCTGGTAGCTGATGGCTGGTAGCTTGTAGCTGTAGTTTTTTAGATATATTTTGTGTTTGGCAGAGTAGCCGGAGCTTTTAATAAAATGTATAAAATGACCAAAATGAACATAACTAAAAATTTAAAAAGTTTTTGCATTAAAAAGTTCATTATCTTTAGAGATTAAAATAGTTATTTTTTCCCTAAAAGCTTGTAGCTCCTTCTAAACACTACTAGTATGAGCGTTCAACTAAAAGATTCAAGCTTCTAACCTAAAAGTTTCAAGCTCCTTCAACCAAACAAGGCTTTTTATTAAGTAGGAGTTTTTTCTTGAAAGCTTAAAGCTAAAAGCTCCTAAAAGCTTTATGCCTTTATGCCAAACATACCCGACCGTGGTTATTTATTTATATAACCTTTTCAGGATTCAAACATTTAGGAATTTGATAACACACATTTTTATATTTAAATTTTAAAAGACATGCAATCACATGTATTAGAGTTAAACCGAGTTTAGTGAAAACTAAAATGAAATGCCTCCCAAGTATACTATATTGATACTTTGCTCTAGTTGTCAAACCTGAAAAGCAAACGAAGTTGAACACAAAATCTCCTCTCACATACAATTTAGGAAAAAGAAAAAGAAAAACACACACAAATGGTAATTCCAACAGAAAACTCGAGAGATTGAGAGTTCAAGGAGTTGTGATTGAAGATGAATGATCAAATGCGAATTAAGGCCCAAACTTCAGCTTATTATTAATTATTAAACTTTTTACAGGCGGTCGGATGTCACAAATAGTTTAAACCGTGGGGTATGGTGGGCGGGGGTTGGGCTTGGGTTGGGGCATGAGTTGACACGTGGCTTTGGGGGGGGGGGGGGCAGACATGGGCTGACCCACATTCAACACGGTATGGTGGGGCGGGGGTTTGGGGTGTGGGTTTGGTGGGCTTCGCTGGGCTGACCCGCTGGGCTATTTGAATATTTTTTAAAACAACAAATATAATTTTTTTAATATTTTTAAATAAAGAAAATTACAAAAAAAATTCCTAACGTTTATATTTGATTTTTATCTATTCTCTCATCTCCAAGACTAGTTGTAACTCGTCACCCTCTAGGTGATCAATGGGCTGGGATAGAAATTTCAAATCATCCCGTTTTTGTTTCTGGGCATCTCTAGCGGCATCTCTAGCTTCTTTGCTCCTTCGAATTTCGGCCCTTTGTTGTTGGAATACGTTGAATGTATCCAACTTGCATGAAATGTCATCCAACTGATCGTTGTATATTCCCCTACGCGAGCCCGAACTCCCAGCTGAAGGCGATGCCGTACCAGATCTTGATTTTTGAGCACGCCTTTTTGCGACATCTCTTCCATACTCAGGCCGGTTTGGGCTTGGCGAATCATCCAAAAGGTCTTCAAACTCTTGATCTCGTGCATCAGATTGGGCTTGGGACGAGGCCCTTGACCTTTTGGAAGACGTGTTACTTTCGCTACCAATGGGGATATTCGCCCACTTTGGATGGAACTTACAAATCTCCCAACAATGCATGAAACGGAAGTCGGTCCCAGCATTTGATTTGAATGTGACCAATGCATTTGTCACAATGTCGGCTTCGGTTTCATCACTTTTTGGGTTTTGTTTTGCTTTATTTAAAGAACCACTATATTTTGTAAGTTGGCCGCTAATCTCGCTCCACTTCGAGGATAAGCTATCGTTTTCACGATAAGCCTCCCTTCCCAATTCTTCATGGAATACTCTACTAACCGCTTCCCACAGGGCGGTTCAATGTTGAGAATTTCCTATTTTAATAAAAACAAAATTTAATATATTACAAAGTTATATAAAAAATAACCATTAATAAAAACAAAGTTTAAGAATACCTAAACTTGGATGTTGAGATTGTTGACACTAAGCCCTCGCCAATGCAACTTCTTCAGCAACGACCCATTTTTGTTGTTTTCGTTTGACGATTCAAGTGCTTTATCCGCCTCGGTTTTTTCCTTATGACTTCTCTTTTTGATTGTTTCGATGCGGAAGGAGCATCGTTGGGTGGCTGAGTTTTGGGGACGGTTTCGGTTTGTGAAAGGTCGATGGAGGTTGGTGAAAGGTTGATGGGCGATTGTGTAAACGAGGTAGGTATCGAATCCTCGGTGTGTGGGAAGCTAGTATACAAACGATTCCCAATATACGATGCATAACTCGCTTCAATGGGCATAGAAGAGTGTATGAAAAATGGACGAGACATTGGACGATTGGGTGGTGGGCTAGGATTATTTTCTTGGAATGCATACGGGTAGTTCGGGTCATAAGCACGGTTATAAGGATGCATTTTTTCGTTTTGTAGAAGGAGAATTGAAGATGATTATAGAAGATGTGGTTAAATGTGGTAAAAAATGGAAGAAAAATGTGAGTTTTATAGTGAAAAAATAAAATTTTTTTAACATAGCCGTTGGACAACGGCTAGCCCAACGGCTATTTTGGTTTGGCCATTGAGAGCCCGCCATGTCAGCTTGTCAACAACGCCCCACGCCCGGCTTGAAACCCAAGCCCCAAGGGCCACGCCCCAACCTAAGCCCACCCGGGGTGGTGGCTTGGGCGTTTTCCCCCAACCCACGCCCAAACCCCCGCCCCATACCCCACAACCTTATCAATTGAGTTTTGAGTTCCATAGATGTGCTAATCATCGAGTCTTTATTTTATGTATAATAATAACCGATTAAGAGTCAGATAAGGTTTTACCAAAACTCACTATACAAAATAGAGAAGCATGTTCTTTTTAAATAAAAGCGTTGAAGTTATTCGTGAAAGTAAAAAGTAGTTTAGCCTGGGATTTAGGTCTTGCTTATTATACAGTGAAGTCGCAAAGAGTTAAAAAAAGATAGACGAAATGCACAACTAATCAACTAACGATTATGTTGATCACAATCCTGATTAACCGAATGGAAACCTAAATTAACCAATAAAACCGAACCAAAATAAATGATTAACACAGAAAGACCAACGGTTTGGTTTTGTATTATCTGAAAACCGGGTTCGGTAATTTCTAAAAACCGAAAAAGCCAAACAGAATAATTAAAAAACATTTAGTTTTAATGTTTGTTAGTAAATTTGTGGATTATTTTATTTTAAATGCTTACTAATTCATATATACGTATTAATTTACATCTGTTGGTGCAACAGTAATGTTTGGTTTATTTACGTTTTGACCACCACACCACAAAAGTCTTCTGCTTCATTCATGTCACACCCCAACCGATGGCGGAATCAGCGGGGCATGACACTGAGCGAAACAGATTGTCCAGAAGTTTCCATAACAACTATCATTACTATTCAATTTATATAATACGTCCCATACCGTACCTCAAATAGCAAACAAATTATTACAGATAACATCTAGTCAAATATTCTGTTCCGACAACTCAGATTTAAATATAAAAATTGTTTATCTATGCCTAGAGACTCAAGCTGCAAGATCTACAGACAACTATACTCTAGACTTTTATTCTAGCTTCGCCTTCCTAGCAGATAAGCATCTTAAACACCTGTCACATACTTTAAATAAAGTCAATACATGAAATGTAAGGGTGAGCATACAAGTTTGATAATAGCATAGTAGAGTTCGAAATAGTTTACACATAACCAGCACGTACACAGATGAAAACGAAGCATGTTAATTATCGACATGGATCTATCGATACCAATGACTGCGGGTTGACTGCTCGAGGCAGTTCGCAATACATGATTACCACCGTAATCCATGCAAATAATTGTCCTTAACAACCCCCGTGTGAACGGGTGCTGAGTCCAAACTATAGTACTATCGTCGTTAAGGCAGGTAGACAGCATTCCACGTCTAAACATAACAACAAGCATTCATTTAGTCACGTAATACATGCGGTAACAGTTAGCGTTTGAAATAATTGAGTAGTGTGCTCGATTGTGTCTTGAATAAGTAATGTATGTAACACCCAAAAGTGCTAAAGCAAAAAGGGTTCGAGTATACTCACAGTGATTGATGGATTGAAGGGAGCACTTGAGAGTAGGGTTAGCCTGAATAGTTCGATAGCATAACGATAAGCAACGCGTAAAACGGAAAACAAGTGTTGGAGGGTCGGACAGCTGGTCGATCGGACGGTTTTCCGATCGAACGGCTTGACCGTTCGGATTGGCATTCCGTTCGGATAGCCTGTCCGGTCGGTCAGTAGGCCGATCGGATGGCTATTCGAGTGGATTGTTTCTTCCTTTGAGAAGGATGTGTTTGTGTATGATGGTTTGACTTTTGAAGTTTTCATTGTAGCATTTTGAAAACATTGAAGTATCTTTACCTTTCAGGTCGATCGATCGAACGGTCCGTTCGATCGGCCGGCTAACCGGTCGGTTAGGTACTTCAGCAAACAAGTTCTTATCAGGGTGTCACCTGATCGGACGGTTGTTCGATTGGGTGGCACTCCAACGCGTTGAACATGTTGGAAATCGATTAAGTGTTGAAGCATAGTATCTCATGATCCGAAGAGTAATTCAGATCAGACGATAGTCCGATCGAACAGTAGTTCGTTCAATACTAGACTTCATGGAATTGTTCAAGTGTGGGGCCAGGTGCTAGCCGATCGACTGGCCTGGTCGATCGACTGATTGTCCGATCGGCTGGGCTGTCCGTTCGGACCGTCAATCCGATCGGTCAGCATCCTGACCTGATCAGCCTGTTCGTCTAACCCTTGGCTATTCTGATTGTTTGACGTTATATCGAGGTGTTTTGACAACAGGTTGAACCATAGAACCCTCGTTCTTACTTGTTCCTCCTGATCGGATAGGAATCACCCAAATCCGGCCGGTGAACTGTTCGGAACGGAGTTTAACGTTTAACTCGAAATCGGTGAACCTCGCGGATAGAATCCGGATCTTGAGTCGTGTAACCACCAAAATGATTAGCAAGTCGGCACAAGCTGTGTTCCTATCGGTTTGAAGGCATTGAGTGTAAAAGAGTTGAAAAAAAGTTGGAAAACCATCTTTCAATCCTTTTCACCAAGAAATGTTCAGATCTATGAAAGATCTTTGCTTGTTTATGTGGAAATCGGCTAGATCCAAGTGATTCTTGGTGGATTGAAGCCAAAACATGAAGTTCTTCAAGAACACCATGATGACATCATCCTAGAACACTTGAATCTTGAAGATTTCACGGTTAGAAATCAATATTTAAAAGATAGAAAGGTGTAGGAGTGTGTATAGATCAAGAAAGTACAAGATTTAGGATGAAATCTTACCGGAATCGGAGGGAATCTGAGAAAAGAAGAGGAGCACGAGCTGGTCGGTCGGAGCTTTCCAAAAGTGGTAAAGATGACAATGACAGGGGTATTTATAGGATGCCAAAAGTGGAAAGAGCTGGCCGATTGGCCAGGCATCCCGATCGGACAGCCTATCCGATCGGACGGAAGTCCGATTGGCTGGGCCGTTTGATCGGCTGAGAGCCTGATCGTTCAGCTGCCTGATTCGAGTGTTCGGTGCGACGATTTTTGATATTTCGATTTCGATTGAGATTGATGAGAATACGATAGAGTTTCCTATCCAAATTACTTTTAATCCCAACCACTATATCTAACATACAATTATCTATGTCTCGCGCTGTCTTTTCGCCACCAATTATCATAATTCGATTTCGATTGAGTTCGATTGAGTTTTGAGTTTCGATTCGAGTTTCGATTGATCACATAACATAAAGTAAACATGCACAGGTAACACACAAGGCACACACACACATATATTAACCCCAAAATTCACGTAATTCGAGTCTCGAGTTCGATGATGATTGGATTAGCTCAACAATTGATTAATTGAATTTATCGCATTGTTACTTCCTATTATTCACAATCGTAAAACGGTTCGTGATACGCGCAAAATGCAACATATAAATTATATCAAATATGGCATAAAACTAACCGTTTTTTAGTACTAATGTTGGAAAAAGTATGCTTTTGTCTTCCTTTTGTATTTTCAGGATTAAATGAGCTCAAATTAACAAAAGAAGCCAAAAGACAGCAAAATCTAACATAAATACAAGAAAAGGGACAAAAGTGGATTGCCCGACCCCTCGACAGCATCCTCCCAAGCAAACCAAAGAAAGCAGAAGACTGAACACGCCCCGTGCTCAGCGAGCACGGGGCCGTGCCCAAGAAGCAGCAGAAAAGACAAACTAATAGAAGCTTCTATTGCCCACCACGGGGCCGTGCCCAGCGGACACGGGGGCGTGGTCAGAGTACTGCAGGCGCAATTATTGTAATTGCGTATTAAAATTAATGAAGAGAGAGAGTGTCAGACGGACACGGGGCCGTGCCCAGGCTTCTGTTCAGCCTATAAATAGGAGTGCTTGGAGCCATTTCAACTCATCCCTTGGCACACCACCCCTCTCACACTTCACCCACCACCACCCACCACCACCATAACACCATCATCCACCACCATCATCCATTGTCCATCATAGAGTGTGTGAGTCGTCTCGGGATCCAAGATTGATCGTAAGAGTTCTTGACAATCAAAGGCCATGTTTGCCTAAGTCTCTTACATCACTTGGTGAAGACAAGTGTCTAGTGTAATACTTTTTATTTTTAATCTTTTACACTTTTTATTTGGTTTTGTATTAATAACTTTAATAACTAGTTTCTTATGTTGAAGGTGATTCTTCCTTATGTTTGTCCGTGGTGTCTTGATATTATTTTACTGTCTATATAAAATAAAAGATTTTCACCATTCATATCTCCACGGTCTATATGGAGGTATGTTGGCTACCTGGTCGGGGGTTAATGGAATGGTTTGGTAAGAGTCTTGCCCTTGTTCAGCGTTTAGAGGTCCTGCAAGGGACCTGGGTTAAATTTAGTAGGATCTCCTTCAATGCCCAAAGGTATTGGATGGCGGGGATCAAAACTCTTTGACCCCCTCATAAGTTAAACTACTATTAATACTATAACCCGGCTATTTAGGACTGTATCCCTGCTGACTTAGACTACTTAGTCGAGGGTAACGTCACCTTCAAAAGAGGGGCCTACCATAATTTGCATTAATAACTTAATTAATTATCTTTCAATAATCCGACCCTTTAGGATTGTATCCTTGCTGACTCAAACTACTGGGTTGAGGGTAACGTCACCTTCAAAAGAGGGGCCTACTACAATAACTAAGATAATCTCTTAAATAAGTGCAAAAGTGCGAAAATAATCAAAGGTTACACTATACACGAGTCGGATCCAAGTGATTCATCTCGTCTATCTGTTTTATTTTTATTTTTATTTTTCAGCATTTAGTTAGTTTTATTTTCTTAGTTTTAAAATCTTTTCTAACATTTTGATTTGATTAGACATTGAGGATAAACCGGTACTAAAAGCTCTTGTGTCCTTGGGCGACCTCGGTATCTTACCAACACTATACTACGTCCACGATGGGTGCACTTGCCCATATGTGTGTGTAGTGTTAGTAAATATCGTGTTTTATAAATTTAAAACTTGGCTAAAAAGTGTAAAAAGGGCTTAAAATATATACCTAAAACATATACACACTAGCACGCATCAAGTTTTTGGCGCCGTTGCCGGGGACACAAGGATTTTAAGAAAGTTAGGAATCGACGGCCTAATCATTTTTTTTTATTTTCTTTTTATTTTTTTTAGGATTTTTCTAGTTTTTCAGCTTCTGCAGAGCTCAGCACGGGCCGTACCCGCTGAACACGCCCCGTGCCCAATCATTGGAACTGGCAATCTTGTTTTAAGTCAGACAGTAAGCTGAACACGGGGCCATGCTCACTCAACACGCCCCCGTGCCCAAGATTCAGTTACTGAAAACAGAACCGTTAGATCCCGGCGGTTGGTAATTTCTGACACAAACATGAGTGATGGTAATTCTTTTTTACTTTCGGCACTCTTATGGTACGTGGTGTCGATTATGTGGCTGCAACCATAAAGAATTAGAATGTTATTTTCTAAACTATAAGCCCCACTATTTAGACCCATCATCTCCCTATAACCTTAAGAGGGGCGAAAGTAAAAATTATCACTATCTCTCCCTCAAATGCGCCCAACCGGATATTCTAGGAGAAATGCTCCTTGACGAGCTAATTCAATTAGAAAATCTAATTCTTAATTGGTTAAAAGAGCTTAGGAAGGATTTCATTGATTCATCCCAAGACAATAACCATGAAGAAGTGTTGGGATCGCATGAAAACAACCTCGTTGTTTCCAATCTTACCTTCATTTCTAGCAAAGACATGGACGATAGTCGTCCCTGTGCCGATTGTGCCGTGAAGGACTCTCCATCAACTTCGTTCGGTGCATACATAGACCTGAGCGATTCGGCATACACATTCTTTAACGAGAGCCCGGAAAAGGGTTAGACTTGTCCACCTAAAATAAACATAGGAATACCCTCACCGACAACCTCTTGCGTTCTCGTCTTAGTCTAGAGCAATTAAGGTATCTTAGGCACTTTGGGGTTGTTCCAACCAGTAAGGAACCACCTGATATAAATAAGTTCCTTAGAAAATGGAGAAACTCCATAAGACAGCTTCCAGACACGGGGCCGTGTCCAGGTCAGCACGCCCCCGTGTCCACCTAAAAGATTCTCTTCTGATTTTGTCAGAATACGGACAAAATATGTCAGGATTTTAACTGCACACGGGGCCGTGTCCAACCAACACGGGGCCGTGTCCAACGCGCTGTCGTTTTCTTTAAATGCAGCCTGATTCCTGCACATTTTTGACCACTTCAAAAGACAGAGATTCCTGGGATCTTCACTCATACTATCCTAGGTAAGTTCTAAAAGAAGGTTCCCAAGAACCCTCTTGTCTTTTCCACTTTTATTCACTGCCTTCTCTTTCAAATTTTTCAACCATTTCCTCCATTAAAGCTTGGAAACTCCATGATTCCAACCTTTAGTGTGAAGTTGTAAGGTTAATATCTGAGGGATCTTACTCAAAGTAAGTTGTGTAACGTTGTTTTAAATTATCTATGCTTAAAACTCGACAAAAAACCATGAAAATAATTTAAAACTCCGAGATTCCTTAATCTAAAAACCTGCAGACAACTGGACACGGGGCCGTGCTCAGCAAGCACGGGGCCGTATCCGAGGTACTGTTTCATAAAAATTGAACCCTTTTCGGTCTATTTCCCAGAAATGGCAAGTAGGACAAGCGGAACGTCTTCATCAAGAAATAACCAACAGGGGAGGAGATCATCAACGGCGGAAGACTCTCTTGTAAACTATGTTTACGCCCTAAGAGAGGCTATTGATGAAATGACGGGGGTGGAAGAAGCATTGGTCGACCGTATCAACCATCTAACGGTGGGACTGGAAGGGTGTCTCCGAGAAGTAAACCTCTTGCACCAGAGGTTAAACCTTCTCGCCTCTCCTCCTTTGGTACCAATAATAACTCAAAGGGCATGGAACGTGGTTCCCGAAGTCATCATACCCACCGAATGGTACGCTATACGCCCGGCGCCTCCGCAAGGAATAGTACAAGGAGTCCCGGTAGGTGTTCCCTCTCCTCTGCGAGATGTTGAGGAAAATGAAGCCGCCTTCTTCCTCCCAAGGGAAATAGAAGAATGGCTTTAACAACATCTAGGAAGAAAAACTTCGGCCAAGAGTCCTACATCGGGAAACTATTCCCGAAATTTTCTCAAAGAAGTAGAACTCTTTATGATAACTTTGTGTACCCCCCTGACCTATTTAGTTAAGATTTTTCGCTTTTATTTCTTTTTTCTTTTCTAGGAACATTGTGTAGTTCTCTCTATGAATGAAATGATGGTTTTAAGGATTGGATGGTGTTGTAATAAATAAAACACACTCGGGATGGTCAAGGATAACAAGGGAAACGAGAAACATGGCCCCATGCACGAAAACAGGGCCATCCGACAACGATTTCTTCATTACAGTAAGCTCAGCACGGGCCGTGCCCAGCCAACACGGCCCCGTGCTGAACATCCTGCAGAAAATTGCCCAGTTCAGGTAACTGGACACGGGCCGTGTTCACTGAACATGCCCCCGTGTCCAGGCTTCTGTTTCTTTTCTTTAATTTTTGTTACTGGCACTTGAACACGGGGCCGTGTCCGGTCCCCACGGGGCCGTGTCCAGACTGCCACTAACATAAAATTTTGCTTTAAACACCATTTTACACATTCAATTAACCTAAAAACTTATTTTTGGGACACATTGAGGACAATGTGTAATTTAAATGTAGGGGGGATGCTAAAACCTTGAATTTTGCAAGTCCTAATAACAAGCCTTACACAAAACTCTATTGGAACCGCTAATCACCCCAAATTTTTTTCAAAAATTTTCAATTTTTTTACTTGTCTAAGTTTAAGTTGGGAATTCTAATTCTAACAAGGTTATATTTTTACAAATTTACAACCGATAGCGTCGTGATAAAAAGAACCAACATAAGAAAATTATGAAACGGCATGACAAGCTTAGTTAAAATTTGATTCTATGTACTTGATCACGTAAAAACCCATTCCCACAAAAAAATGAGTTTTGAGCTTTTATAGAGCATATAAATATACATCTTTACACTAAATGCTCATTTTTCGTTTCTTGTGTGAATAGCCGCATGGTTCTTACGACTCTAGAACTTGCCACGATAATCCATTCCCGGTCCTTACCAACTTAAACCCAAGTAAGTAAATGATGGAGGCATTAGGACTAACCTTTTTTCTTTCAACACCATTATTTTTATTTTTCTTTTCACCTACCCAAAAATTCCCCCTAGTTAACCCCTTTGAGCCTAAACCTTTTCATTTCTTAACCCAAAACCCTTTTACCCACCAAAATCCCTTTTTCATTTTTAACCCCTTATTTTAGTAACAAAGCTTGGTTTTCGTGTGACTCTTGATATATATATATATATATATATATATATATATATATATATATATATATATATATATATAATGATGATGATGAAGTTGGAAATAAACAAACAAAGCACCTCAAACAAAAGCTTGTTTGAATAAATACTTCATTAAAAATAAAAAGTCACAAAAACAAAATGTTTTACGAAAACCAACGCTTTTTACGCCTTTTCGCCCTTTTCAACTAACTATTAACCCAACCACCCACCTTTAGCCCAAGCCTAACCATTCACCCAAAAAAGTCCTCTTGATATCTACAAAGGTATAAAGTTAAAAAGGAGGAGTATTGATTGCTTGGCAAGCTTATGGTAGAAATACGTTCCACGCCGCTCTCGAGTGATTCACTAAAAATACACCTTCGGCCGAGTGTGAGTGATTTCCCCTGTGAGGTACGTGAACTTGTATATAAATGAAATTTTAAAAAGGTATGTTATGCCTTAATAAATAATTTATCTTATGAAATGTTTTTAATAATCATGACGAATAGGATTGTAAATAAATAAAAATAAAACCTAAACGATCTTGGAAAATCCCGACACTCTATGACAATCCCAAAAACCTTCTCTTCTTCCCATTCCATTTGGGAGTGAATAAAGCCACATTATAAAAAGTTTTGCTTGAGGACAAGCAAAGATTCAAGTGTGGGGGTATTTGATACGCGCAAAATGCAACATATAAATTATATCAAACATGGCATAAAACTAACCCTTTTTAGTACTAATGTTGGAAAAAGTATGCTTTTGTCTTCCTTTTATATTTTGAGGATTAAATGAGCTCAATTAACAAAAGAAGCAAAAAGACAGCAAAATCTAACATAAATACAAGAAAAGGGACAAAAGTGGATTGCCCGACCCCTCGACAGCATCCTCCCAAGTAAAACAAAGAAACCAGAAGACTGAACACGCCCCGTGCTCGGCGAGCACGGGGCCGTGCCCAAGAAGCAGCAGAAAAGACAAACTAATAGAAGCTTCTATTGCCCACCACGGGGCCGTGCCCAGCGGACACGGGGGCGTGGTCAGAGTACTGCAGGCGCATTTATTGTAATTGCGAATTACAATTAATGAAGAGAGAGAGTGTTAGACGGACACGGGGCCGTGCCCAGGCTTCTGTTCAGCGTATAAATAGGAGTGCTTGGAGCCATTTCAACTCATCCCTTGGCACACCACCTCTCTCACACTTCACCCACCACCCACCACCACCATAACACCATCATCCACCACCATCATCCATTGTCCATCATAGAGTGTGTGAGTCGTCTTGGGATCCAAGATTGATCGTAAGAGTTCTTGACAATCAAAGGCCATGTTTGCCTAAGTCTCTTACATCACTTGGTGAAGACAAGTGTCTAGTGTAATACTTTTTTTTTAATCTTTTGCACTTTTTATTTGGTTTTGTATTAATAACTTTAATAACTAGTTTCTTATGTTGAAGGTGATTCTTCCTTATGTTTGTCCGTGGTGTCTTGACATTATTTTACTGTCTATATAAAATAAAAGATTTTCACCATTCATATCTCCACGGTCTATATGGAGGTATGTTGGCTACCTGGTCGGGGGTTAATGGAATGGTTTGGTAAGAGTCTTGCCCTTGTTCAGCGTTTAGAGGTCCTGCAAGGGACCTAAATTTAGTAGGATCTCCTTCAATGCCCAAAGGTATTGGATGGCGGGGATCCAAACTCTTTGACCCCCTCATAAGTTAAACTACTATTAATACTATAACCCGGCTATTTAGGACTGTATCCCTGCTGACTCGGACTACTTAGTCGAGGGTAACGTCACCTTCAAAAGAGGGGCCTACCATAATTTGCATTAATAACTTAATTAATTATCTTTCAATAATCCGACCCTTTAAGATTGTATCCTTGCTGACTCAAACTACTGGGTTGAGGGTAACGTCACCTTCAAAAGAGGGGCCTACTACAATAACTAAGATAATCTCTTCAATAAGTGCAAAAGTGCGAAAATAATCAAAGGTTACACTATACACGAGTCGGATCCAAGTGATTCATCTTGTCTATCTGTTTTATTTTTATTTTTATTTTTCAGCATTTAGTTAGTTTTATTTTCTTAGTTTTAAAATCTTTTCTAACATTTTGATTTGATTAGACGTTGAGGATAAACCGGTACTAAAAGCTCTTGTGTCCTTGGACGACCTCGGTATCTTACCAACACTATACTACATCCACGATGGGTGCACTTGCCCATATGTGTGTGTAGTGTTAGTAAATATCATGTTTTATAAATTTAAAACTTGGCTAAAAAGTGTAAAAAGGGCTTAAAATATATACCTAAAACATATACACACTAGCACGCATCAGTTCGCGTCGATAAATAAACTTCGATTAATTCGATTGTAATTAATTACTCCACATAATACAACTAACGTATCATAAACACAAAATAGATTAACTACAGTCAAAGGAGTTAATCTTGACTTTGACTTTGACTTTCGGTAACACGGGGTGTTACAACCTCCCCTTGTTTAGGGAATTTCGTCCCGAAATTAGGCTGAAAGCTGTACATCACCGTGAATCACGTTTGAGAATCTTTCTCTCTCAAGACTTTCGCTTGAACAACAGCGGATACTTCGCCTTCATGTCGCTTTCAAGTTCCCAAGTGAACTCTGCGCCTCGTTTGCCTTCCTATCGGACTTTCACAATAGGAATGCGCGAGCGTCTGAGTTGGTTGGTTTGGCGATCCATGATTTCGACAGGCTTCTCCACGAAGTGTAGCGTTTCGTTTATTTGAAGGTCGTCGAGAGGTACAATTAGATCATGCTCAGCCAGGCATTTTCGGAGGTTTGACACATGGAAAGTCGGGTGGACGTTACTGAGTTCCTCTGGTAGTTCGAGTCTCTAGGCGACTTATCTGATCCTTTCCAAAATCTTAAAAGGTCCAACATATCGAGGCGCTAGTTTCCTTTTCTTGCCGAATCTGACCACACCCTTCCAAGGTGATACCTTTAAGAGTACGTAGTCGCCAACGTCAAATTCAAGGGGCTTGCGTCTTTTATCGGCGTAACTTTTCTGTCTATCCCGGGCTTTCGACAAGTTGTCTCGAATCTGGAGGAATTTGTCAGTCGTTTCTTGTAATAGCTCAGGACCGGTTAATTGCGAGTGACCGATCTCGTGCCACACAATCGGCGATCGACATCTTCTTCCATATAGGGCCTCAAATGGTGCCATCTGAATGCTGGCATGATAACTGTTATTGTACGAGAATTCGACTAGCGGCAGATATTTGTTCCAATTACCGCCGAAGTCTATGACACACGCACGAAGCTTGTCTTCGAGAGTACGAATCGTTCTTTCAGTCTGTCCGTCGGTCTGAGGATGGAATGCGGTACTCAGGTTAAGCGACGTACCGAGTGCTGCTTGAAACGTTTCCCACAATCGCGACGTAAACCTAGTATCACGGTCGGAGATGATGTCACGAGGCGTACCATGATTACTAATGATCTCGTCGGTGTAGATTTGGGCTAATCGTTCTACCTTGTAGTCTTCCCGTATTGGCAAAAAGTGGGCTGATTTTGTCAAACGATCAACGACAACCCAAATGTTGTCGTGACCTGATGACGTGGGTGGAAGCTTGGTTATGAAATCCATAACTATACTCTCCCACTTCCATATAGGAATTGGCGGTTGTTCGAGTAAGCTAGAGGGTCTTTGATGTTCAGCCTTGACCCTTGCACAAGTCAGGCATCTTCTGACATAGAGAGCGATATCCCTTTTCATACCCGGCCACCAGTACTTGTAGCGAAGATCCTGGTACATTTTATCAGCACCGGGATGAATAAAATACCGAGATTTGTGAGCTTCGTCCATTAAAATCCTTCGCAATTCGGTCCGCTTAGGGACCCCAATTCGGTCCAGAAAATAGAAGATCCCATTCGATTTGCTTACAAGATGAGCTCCATCGTGATAGATTCTCTCCTTCTTCAAGGTGCGTTCATTAAAGCAAGCATGTTGGGCTTCGCGGATGAGGGTTTCAAGATCGTGTTGGGCTTGGGTATTACGAGTACTGAGCAAGTAACTCCGTCTGCTAAGAGCGTCGGCAACGACATTTGCTTTGCCTGGGTGATAACGAATCTCACAGTCGTAATCGTTGAGGAGTTCTACCCATCGGCGTTGACGCATATTGAGTTCTCTCTGATTAAAGATGTGTTGTAAACTCCTGTGATTGGTGAAGATCGTACACTTGGTACCATACAGGTAGTGTCGCCATATCTTTAACGTAAAGACAACCGTGCCTAGCTTGAGATCATGGGTTGTGTAGTTCTTCTCGTGGATTTTGAGCTGTCGAGAAGCGTAAGCTATAACCTTGTCTCGTTGCATGAGGACAAAACCAAGGCCAAGGTTGGAAGCATCACAGTAGACAATGAAATCGTCGTTCCCATCGGGCAATGAGAGAACAGGAGCATTGCAAAGCTTATGCATGAGGGTTTGGAGAGCAGACTCTTGTTCGGTTCCCCAAACAAAAGACCTGTCTTTATGAGTATGAGCGGTAAGCGGCACAGCGATCTTAGATAATCCTTCGATAAATCGTCGATAATAGCCCGCTAATCCGAGAAAAGAACGGACTTCAGACGGGTTCTTCGGCGTAATCCAACTCTTAACGGCTTCAATCTTCGCAGGATCGACATGGGTACTTTGACTATTCATGATGTGACCCAGAAACTGAACCTCTTCTAACCAGAATTCGCACTTGGAGAACTTGGCATAGAGTTGGTTCCCCTGGAGTAACTCGAGGACCAAACTTAGATGTTGCGCGTGTTCGGCTTTCGATTTGGAATAAATCAAGACATCGTCGATGAACACGATGACGAAACGGTCAAGATACGGCTTACACACACGATTCATCAGATCCATGAAAACCGCGGGTGCATTGGTTAAACCAAAAGGCATAACAATGAACTCATAGTGGCCGTAGCGAGTGCGAAAAGCGGTTTTGGGTATATCTTCTTCCTGAATATGCAATTGATGATAGCCTGAGCGTAGATCGATCTTCGAGAAACACGTAGCACCTTGTAGCTGATCAAACAAATCGTCGATGCGAGGTAGGGGGTATCGGTTCTTGATGGTTAACTTATTCAATTCCCGGTAGTCGATACACATCCTGAACGACCCATCCTTCTTTTTAACGAAAAGGACTGGTGCGCCCCAAGGAGAGGTGCTCGAGCGAATAAAGCCTTTTTCAAGTAACTTCTGGAGTTGGTTCGAGAGCTCCCGCATTTCGGATGGCGTGAGTCGATAAGGGGCTTTGGCTACGGGGTTAGCTCCAGGAATGAGGTCGATACGGAAGTCGATATCACGACTGGGCGGTAATCCGGGAAGATCATCAGGGAACGCCTGAGGAAATTCACGGACCATAGGGACGTCTCTGATTTCTGTCTTCCTTTTCTTTTCCTTCTCCGCTACTACGATGTTGGCCAAGAAAGCTCTGTATTCCTTGCAGAGATACTTGCTAGCTTGGACACATGACATGAGCTTGAGACCTTTCGAAGCAGTTTTACCGTACACACATAATAATCACCATTCGCGAGCGAGAATCGAATCATTTTGTCGAAGCACACAACTTCAGCATGGTTTTCGCGAAGAAAGTCCATGCCTACTATGATGTCAAAACTTCCGAGCTGCATCGGAATAAGGTCGATTGGGAAGATGTGATTGTTGAGCTCGAGAGTACAATCATGAAGAACATAATTAACGGCGACAGTTCTTCCAGTAGCGACTTCAACTTCGAATGACGGGGGGAGATAAGAGCGTTTACGACTAAGGAGCTTCTCAAATTCAAACGACACAAAGCAGTTATCGGCTCAAGTATCAAACAAACATGATGCATAAATACCATTCACAAGGAACGTACCATTAACCACGTTGTTGTCAGCCTGGGCTTGGCGAGCATTGATGTTGAAGGTTCTGGCGCGTGCTGCTTGTTGTTGCTGCTGAGGCTGTTACTGCTGCTGCTGCTGGGGCTCTTGCTTCACAACCCTGTTTGGGCACATGTTTGCAAAGTGGTTTGGATCACCACATGCAAAGCAGACTCGAGCATTAATCGCGGGTGCCTGAGCTGCTTGTTGGCCTTGAGGGCTGGGAGTAGAGCTTGATGAGCAGTGGCAGGAGCTGTGGTGTTACGGGGACCATAGCGACAGTTGGCAGTAAAATGGCCGTACAAATTGCAATGAGCGCAGAAGCGACAGGCAAGACCCACCGGATGATGATATGAGCATGTCGGGCAGAGCGGGTGGGGACCTGTGTAAGCACGCTTTGCTGGCGGCGCTTGAGTAACTTGTGCTGGTCGATGATGAGACTGCTGCTGAGCCGGTACGGCTTGCAGAGGAGCAGTAGTGGTAGTAACAGCACAGTTCTTGTTGCTGGAGCTGTTGTTGTTGTTGTTGTGCTTCTTCCTACGGCGTGATGACTTTGATGGTTGAGCAGTGGCGGTTTCGGCGGTCGATGCAGTGGTAGCTTGATGCAGAGACTTGGAGGGCTTATCCCAGAAACCAGCTTTTACTCGCTTGTCGTTGATCTCGGCGGCAAGCAAGTAAGTCTCTTCAATTGATGACGTCTTCGCGGCGTGAACAAAATCGGCAACGCAATCGGGTAGAGCTCATATGTACTTCTTGATGGTCATGTTTGACGTCTTGACTTGATCGGGACAGATGATGTTGAGCTGTTTAAAGCGAGCAGTCAAGGCAGCGTTATCTCCATCCTTCTGCTTAATGTTCCAAAACTCGTCCTCCAGCTTTTGGCGTTCATGGGGAGGACATAATTCGTCCATCATGATGGCTTTCAGCTCTTTCCATGTCAGCTCATAAGCTGCATCATTCCCGCGTTTGTTTCGTTCGGCCGTCCACCAGTCTAGAGCTTGGGACTGAAAGACGCCGGTTGCGTTTAGGGTATGGAGATTTTCTGGACAACCGCTTTGGCGCAGAGTGACTTTGATGGAATCAAACCATTGAAACATAGCTGTTGGGCCATCTTCTCCGGTGAATTCCTTTGGTCCGCATGCCTTGAACTGTTTAAAGCTGAAAATAGTCTTGGTAGCATCTTTGGGAGCTTCAGTCCTCGACTCCTCAGAAGATTTGCTGATGTTTTCATAGACATCGCTCACAGCTTTAGCTACCTGTTTGGTGATGATAGCAGCAATACGTCTGTCTCTCTTTTCTTGGCGGGTAAGTGGGGTTCGGTGTCTGGATGACGACATGGTCTGCAACAGACATCGTCGTAGGTCTCAGACACGTCAAAATCGAATCTCACCTCACACGTCTACTACTTACTAAAGCTCAGGAACACGTCGAAACACGTATCGCATAAACACATAAGCACATAATCACAGATTCACGTAGTCACAGAAGCACATAAGCACGTAGGGCACAGAAGCACAGAAACACATAAACACAAAAGCACATACACATTTAATCACGGATGCAGTCAGAATACAGAAACCTATCATTCAAAGCTCGCGTGTCGTTCGTATCGATCGTGTATAGCACATCGAGTATAGCATAAGCGCATATCATAGCATAATGTAGTCTAGATTTGCAGCGACTTGTTAGCGTTTTGAGATAGAGGAGCAATGCGGGTCGTGTGTGTCGATCGAAGTGAGAGCAATAATCGAACAAATACCAAAATTAAACACAAAAACAGATACACACACTAAAATACATAAAATCGACGAATTATCAGAGTCAGCAGTTGCGGGCTCAGAATCGAAACACATAAAAATCGAGAAATAGATTGTCTGCGGCTATTAGACATCGACTATCCAAAGCAATTCGACTATTCTCAATAGACTTGTCATCACATTCCGACTTTCGGGATCGTGTTTCTGCCTCGATTCTTGGGCATTCAGCATGCATTCCCTTAGTCATACTTGTGAGTTCAGGTCGTTAGAGTCCGTCGAGGCTTTGGTGAGATAAATAAAAGTCGGAACAAGTTGTCAAGGTTAGGGTTTCACCCCTAGCTTAGCAACTTCTTCCTTGTTCTATTAAAGTTGAGGAGATTATTCATCAAAATATGGATTTCACTCCAGAATTGGTATAATTCTCCTTGTTGAACAAGCGTTCGTAATTGAAAGATAATGAAGAAATCATTGATAGGTTGATAAAACAGCTTTTGATCCGACAATTTAGTCGAGAGTTTGCGGTTTTCACACCTAATCTTGACTAAATCGCCTTCTCATTATTGAAAATTTGAGTGCAGTGATGATGAGAATTAGCAGGATATATAGCACATAGGCTCGGTCTGTTGGTTCCTAACTATAGTCTAGGTCTCTAAGACATCGACCCGGACTAGGTCGAGTCTAGCCTAATTCCCTATAGTTATGGCTCTGATACCAATCTGTCACACCCCAACCGATGGTGGAATCATCAGGGCATGGCACTGAGCGAAACAGATTGTCCAGAAGTTTCCATAACAACTATCATTACTATTCAATTTATATAATATGTCCCATACCGTACCTCAAATAGCAAACAAATTATTACAGATAGCATCTAGTCAAATATTCTGTTCCAACAATTCAGATTTAAATATAAAAATTGTTTATCTATGTCTAGAGACTCAAGCTGCAAGATCTACAGACAACTATACTTTAGACTTTTATTCTAGCTTCGCCTTCCTAGCAGATAAGCATCTTAAACACCTGTCACATACGTTAAAATAAAGTCAATACATGAAATGTAAGGGTGAGCATACAAGTTTGATAATAGCATAGTAGAGTTCTAAATAGTTTACGCATAACCAGCACGTACACAAAGGAAAATGAAGCATGTTAATTATCGACATGGATCTATCGATACCAATGACTGCAGGTTGACTGCCCGAGGCAGTTCGCAATACATGATTACCACCGTAATCCATGCAAGTAACTGTCCTTAACAACCCCCGTGTGAACGGGTGCTGAGTCCAAACTATAGTATTATCGTCGTTAAGGCAGGTAGACAGCATTCCACGTGTAAACATAACAACAAACATTCATTTAGTCACGTAATACATGCGGTAACGGTTAGCGTTTGAAATAATTGAGTAGTGTGTTCGATTGTGTTTTGAATAAGTAACGTATGTAACACCCAAAAGTGCTAAAGCAAAAAGGGTTCGAGTATACTCACAGTGATTGATGGATTGAAGGGAGCACTTGAGAGTAGGGTTAGCCTGAATAGTTCGATAGAATAACGATAAGCAACGCGTAAAACAGAAAACAAGTGTTGGAGGGTCGGACAGCTGGTCGATCGGACGGTTGTCCGATCGAACGGCTTGACCGTTCGGATTGGCATTCCGTTCGGACAGCCTGTCCGGTCGGTCAGTAGGCCGATCGGATGGCTGTTCGAGTGGATTGTTTCTTCCTTTGAGAAGGATGTGTTTGTGTATGATGGTTTGACTTTTGAAGTTTTCATTGTAGCATTTTGAAAACATTGAAGTATCTTTACATTTCAGGTCGATCGATCGAACGGTCCGTTCGATCGGCCGGCTAACCGGTCGGTTAGGTACTTCAGCAAACAAGTTCTTATCAGGGTGTCACCTGATCGGAAGGCTGTTCGATCGGGTGGCACTCCAACGCGTTGAACATGTTGGAAATCGATTAAGTGTTGAAGCATAGTATCTCATGATCCGAAGAGTAATTCAGATCAGACGATAGTCCGATCGAAGAGTAGTTCGTTCAATACTAGACTTCATGGAATTGTTCAAGTGTGGGGCCATGTGCCAGCCGATCGGCTGGCCTGGTCGATCGGCTGATTGTCCGATCGGCTGGGCTGTCCGTTCAGACAGTCGGTCTGATCGGTCAGCATCCTGACCTGATCAGCCTGTTCGTCTAACCCTTGGTTGTTCTGATTGTTTGACGTTATATCGAGGTGTTTTGACAACAGGTTGAACCATAGAACCCTCGTTCTTACTTGTTCCTCCTGATCGGACAGGAATCACCCAAATCCGGCCGGTGAACTGTTCGGAACGGAGTTTAACGTTTAACCCGAAATCGGTGAACCTCGCGGATAGAATCCGGATCTTGAGTCGTGTAACCACCGAAATGATTAGCAAGTCGGCACAAGCTCCGTTACTATCGGTTTGAAGGCATTGAGTGTAAAAGAGTTGAAAGAAAGTTGGAAAACCATCTTTCAATCCTTTTCACCGAGAAATGTTCAGATCTTTGAAAGATCTTTGCTTGTTTATGTGGAAATCGGCTAGATCCAAGTGATTCTTGGTGGATTGAAGCCAAAACATGAAGTTCTTCAAGAACACCATGATGACATCATCCTAGAACACTTGAATCTTGATGATTTCACGGTTAGAAATCAAGATTTGAAAGATAGAAAGGTGTAGGAGTGTGTATAGATCAAGAAAGTACAAGATTTAGGATGAAATCTTACCGGAATATGGAGGAATCTGAGAAAAGAAGGGGAGCACAAGCTGGTCGGTCAGAGCTTTCCAAAAGTGGTAAAGATGACAATGACAGGGGTATTTATAGGATGCCAAAAGTGGAAAGGCTGGCCGATCGGCCAGGCATCCCGATCGGACAGCCTGTCCGATCGGCCGGCAGTCCGATCGGCTGAGAGCCTGATCGTTCAGCTGCCTGATTCGAGCGTTCGGTGCGACGATTTTTGATATTTCGATTTCGATTGAGATTGATGAGAATACGATAGAGTTTCTTATCCAAATTACTTTTAATCCCAACCACTATATCTAATATACAATTATCTATGTCTCGCGCTGTCTTTTCGCCACCAATTATCATAATTCGATTTCGATTGAGTTCGATTGAGTTTTGAGTTTCGATTCGAGTTTCGATTGATTATCACACATAACATAAAGTAAACATGCACAGGTAACACACAAGGCACACACACACATATATTAACCCCAAATTTTGCGTAATTCGAGTCTCGAGTTCGATGATGATTGGATTAGCTCGACTATTGATTAATTCACTTTATCGCATTGTTACTTCTTATTATTCACAGTCATAAAGCGGTTCGCGTCGATAAATAAACTTCGATTAATTCGATTGTAATTAATTACTCCACATAATACAACTAATGTAACATAAACACAAAATAGATTAACTACGGTCAAAGGAGTCAGTCTTGACTTTGACTTTGACTTTCGGTAACACGGGGTGTTACAATTCAAAAGACATCACACACTTGCAGAGAGTCAGCGGTGAGAGACCGAGATGGTGAAAGGAAAATGACTTCCATCGGCCTCCGTCGTGATAAGAGCGAAACCTCTTCAACAGTCTCTTGGAAGATCATCCATCTTCTTCACCACCAAGATAGCATCACAAACCCTCGGCAATGGAAGCTAGGATTTCAGTGATCCGATTGCATGTTGGTTCTCTTTCCCTTTGCCTAATTTTGCTGGAGTAAGTAGATACGGTACGCTCATTTCCCCCCTTTCTCATTGTTCAATTGTGATTTCTGAATGGCGATTAAGATATTGTCATTCTTGAACAAAATTTCCCTAGAAAGGGGTGTTGAATTTTGGGGATGATCACGTAAATCGTAATTTCAAATTGCAGCCTCCTCCACCTCTTAACTCATATTAAGAAAAAATCTTTAAACAAAAGCTAATTCATATTTTTACCAGCACTATCCATTCTTAGGAATCCAAGTTTTTTTTTGAACAGCTAATTGCTTTCCGCGTGTAAACCCACCCTTTCGGAGCTATGTCCAAAGGCCGACTACTCGACCACCGCTAGAAAGCGTAGCACACCCCTGACGCGCAGAAACCCCGTGGAATAGGTAAAACTGCGCCCCCTTGGACTCGAACACAGGTAAAACCCCGAGCCAAGCCTTCACCGAGATGGGAACGACCACTGCGCTGCAGTGGAAGACCCTAGGAATCCAAGTTAATAAGTAAATAAAACTCCACATGCTCTTTATGTTTGGAAATTAGGCATACTAAATGTATTGTAGTGAAAAAAATCTTCCAGTTGTAAATTTGTGACAGTATTCAATATATAGTTAAATACCCCTATAGTTAATAGGGTAATATGAAGTGAAGAAAAAGAACGACCACCTATTATTCATGTTCTCCAATTTATTTTAACTTACTGTTGTTATTGCTAAGCTCTTTAGGGGAATGGGGGTGGAGCAACTTTTCTCCGTGATGGCATCTTACAACGCGTGATCAAGTCAAACTCCCCACCGCTACAACAAACATTAACGAGTGATGATTAAGGTTCCGTGATTGTTTTCACGCGTGATGGAAGTTGAGTGATAAATGGATGTGAGAGGGTGTGAGGGTTTATTGTTGGGTGTTGTGAGTGATGACCATTGCCACTAAAAAAGGTTGTGAGTGATGGAAAAATGGTTGATGACATGGCGAAACTTGATTGCGTATTGTGAGTGATGAGTGAGTGATGAGTGATGAGCACCCCCACCCCCTAAGAAGTAAACAAAAGGTTTCTTCTAATTACAAAGTTGATAAATTTAGTCTACCATGAATATGATTAGAAAAATGTGTATACAAAGTAACAAACTTAGAAACAATAAATAAAAGAAATACACTTACAACAGTTGCCTTTCTGTTTGAGGATAATCACATTCGTCCCAAATATTCACAAGGTTTGAATTTTTGCGATCGTTTGTGATTTTTCAGTATTGCTATATCTGATGTTTTTGCTACCAGTTCTTTTTTTACCTTTTTTGAACATCTAGATGGTATGTCTTTCTTTCAATAAATACGAGTTAAGATGCAGATTACGATTTGTTACTGTCGATGCCTAATTGTTATTGCTGATGTTAGTTATTGTTTTCTTTTGTGAAGTGGGTTACTGGTAGAGTTTATTATATGTATGGGTTGCATGGAATTGTGGCTACGGGCTTAGACAAGGGTGCCAATTAACTGCCTAGGTGAAGTATGATACTAATCTTATTTATCAATTGAATAGATATTCACTATGAAACTTTTATGGATGAGGAACCTTCAATGATGATGCTTGGTGATTGAAATGGCTGAGAACCATTAACGTCTTGATGATGGCAAAATATGATGGTAAAAGATCACTAGGGCATGAAGAACCGTTTGCACACTTACATCATCAAAAGGCGATGATCAAAGTTGGTTATCAAAGTATAACTTGCATTAAAAGGCAAGTCAACTCAGTGATACATAAATCAATTGAGTTCAACATTGAGGTCAAATAGTGATATAATTTTAACAACAATGTTGATGCCATTCATACCATGCACTGTTTCCTTTTTATAATTTCTTTTGCATACTTTGCACCTCTTGCATAAATTTTCTATTTTATGTATGTTTCTGTATATACTTTGTGATGACCAGTAATTCGCTCTTGGTTTCTGATTTGGATGTACGCTAAAATCACGTTAAAAAACCACCTCCGCAACGCGGGGGATCATTCTAGTTTATATGAAATTAATAAATGTAGCCCAAAAAAACTTAGGCCCAAATGTGTTATAGCCAATTAATCATTTACTAACAAAAACATTTAGGCCCAAATGGCAAATCCGAACCGAACCCATAATGAAAACCGAAAACTGAACGATTTTCAAAAACTTTCGGTTTAAATCCAAAGCCAACCGAAACTAATCTATGCACACCCGATAGTGACTTGATTTTCAAAAACTTTCGGTTTAAATCCAAAGCCAACCGAAACTAATCCATGCACACCCGATAGTGACTTGTAAAGTAATTGTTAACGGCGTAATTGCTTAGCAGATCGAAGGTGGATGTTTAATCTGCAAGAGAAGATTACCAGTGAGTTGTTTTCATGATATTTCAAAATTAAAGATACATTGATAGATATTTTGTGACATGCATTTTACAAGTAAAGTTACCATGTATGCCTTATGTTTTGAGGTTTGTTCTTTATACAAGTTATAAAATAAAACTAGTTATAAAAACCGTCGCCGCGTTGTGGCGAATTTATTTTGTTATTTCGTCTATGTTTACATGTGTTTTGAAATCACTATGAGCGCGTTGTACACGGAACCGCTGGCAAGAATAAAAAGAAAATGTAGAAAAAAACGCTAAAAAAAACCGAAAGAAAATTAAAAAAGTTGTACGGTAATGATGCTGTTCAGATGAAATCCGTGGTCACAGATGAGCAGATAGTACTGGGTACCGGTACCGAATTTCCTGAACCGAAAGATCCTAAGTACCAATTCAGTACTGACTTTTGGCGTTCCTGGTACCGGTTCGCTACCGGTTTTTACCTTCATATACCGGTACCGTAACCGGTATTTTCGGTACCAGTACCGATTCGGTATCGGTTTGCGCCGAGCTCATCCCTACCTCTTAAACTAAAATAAATCATTAAAATTTTAAGAAAATCAACAAAAAAAGTTGTACGGTACCGTTGTTGTTCGTATGGTACCCGTGATCAGGGATGAACAAATGGTACCAGGTAGTAGTACCGAATTTCCCGAACTAAATTTTCAATCTCAATCCGATACCAACTTTTGGCGTTTTCTGTACCATACAGGTGCCGGTTTTTACCTTCTTGTACCGATAACGAACCAAACTGTATCAGTATTTTCGATACAAATAACGGTTGACATCAAACTTTTCCAAATTAAAAGGTAAAGAAAATAAGGTTAAAATAGTAAGTATTATTATAACATTAAATACACTATTCATTAGATTCTATTTTATATATATGTATAATATAATGTATAATATAATATAATATAATGTATAATATAATGGTGCCGGTTTTTACCTTCTTGTACCGATAACGCACCAAACTGTATCGGTATTTTCGATACAAATAACGGTTGACATCAAGCTTTTCCAAATTAAAAGGTAAAGAAAATAAGGTTAAAATAGTAAGTATTATTATAACATTAAATACACTATTCATCACATTCGATTTTTGTATATATTTATTATTATTATTATTATTATATTATTATTATTATTATTATTATTATTATATTTATAATTTATAATTATAATTATAATTATTATTATTATAACATTAAATACCCCTTTTGTGTGTTGACGTTTGCTTCAAACCTGCAATCCTGCCCAACCTTCCAACCGGTTTTTATGTGTTGACGTTAGCTTCAAACCTGCGGATGTCGTCATTATTTATTAAATATTTTTTTTTTGTTTTCAAAACGTTATTTTTTCTACGCTATAACACCCACAAAGATTGTCCAAGAGGTAACTTTACATAATAGTAACCAAGTTTTAAAAGTGTTTCAATTAGCTCACTCAAGTTTCAAAAGTGTTCTAATCAGGTCACTCAATATTCATTTTTCATTAAAATTAAGGGTTTTTTTCATCTATTTCATAAGTAACCATGGTGATGTGGATTTTTGTTTCTTTTTTCCCTTTTATTTGATACTAACTTCGAGTGATGACGGGATTGTAACTTGTTTTTTTAATTTTTAATGTAATTAAAGTGTTTTTATTTTTAATAAATATAATTTCATATATTAAAATAATCCGACCCCAACATCTTATTCTTCATTTTTTTCTTGACACAGAAAAAAGGACATGACTCGATTTGAATGTTAAGTTATCTAATTGAGACAAAAACGATACGAGTGACCTAATTAGAACACTTTTAAAACTTGTTTACTATTCTGTGACATATTCCCCACACGAAAATTTACATGGAAACGTAGACACGTTAGTCGTAAAAATATTAATAAGAAAAAAAAATGTATTTTATAAAAAACTATAAAAAATTAACTAAGAAATAAAAAAGAACTAAAAAAATAAAAGAAAACTAACTTCACAAACAAAATTTCAAAAAAAGCAGGAAAGATTTTGTTTATTTATTTGATCAAAAAGAAGTTAAATAATTAATCAAATAAATACAGAAAGGAAAGGAAAATGTGAATGAGAAAATTATTATGACTTGTTAAATTGTGAGATGCCGATAAATTAAAATTTGCGGTTTTGGTTCTTGTGGTTTATTAAGTATTGCTATTATTTATATGAGTAATCTGCTGAAATCGTTTTTAAGGTCTTTGGATATGTTTGTCAATTTCATTCAAAACAACATTTTTGTATCATATTGCCTTTCATTTTTGGGATTTTTTTGTCATTTTCATCCAAACGTTTAACCTTTTTTTTTGCCAAAATCGTCCCTGAGATTTGAGATTTTTACTATTTTCATCCAAATATTTGACAGAAAAAAATAAAACAAATTAGACTTTTAGATGAAAATGGCAAAAAATCTCAAAAGTGAAGGACTATTTAGTACAAAAAAAAGTGTTTTGGATGAAATTATCAAACATACTCAAACCTCAGGGACAATTTTGGCAATTTGCTGTATTTATAAAATCCAAATGTTTTCAACTATAATATCAATGGTTTGATTTTGTTGCGGTTTTGATCCACCACACTAACTCCATCCAAATTATTGTTAAATCCTTGTCACATGATAGTCATGTGCAATGATACTTTAGTAAATAACCATTCTAGATGAAAACGCTTGGATATATTTAATCTTTCACGCTCTTTCATGCACAACGGAAGACCAATAGCCAAAAGACGTTACATTTAGACTTTAGTAAAGCTGGATACATTTTAGTAATTCCTATTCACTCTGCCACTATATGAAAAAAATAATTTAAACCAACTCACTTGAAAAACAATATAAGAAAATCCAAATTAATAGTGTCTGTGCTTTTTCTGCGAGCTAGATACTTCTCCCACGAGCCAACCATTTGAACAAATTAATTCGAGGATCAAAAGGCCATCTAAACAAGGATGACACAATTGAGCCCATGAATGCCCCTGCATCAAATTTGATCTTGAGAGAGCCTTAGGTGTTTGAAGTGGTATGGTCCAAAAAACATGCGCCAACCAATCAGGTCGCGCGCAGGACCACACTCCTACTTATATAATCTGGTAGTTTTTCCGATCCTGCGCGGCCATCTAAGGTTTAATCTTGGCCGCGTGCGAGGTCATGACGAACACAAGACCAGATTTCACACTTAGCTTCTCGGATGAAAACTCTTGCTTTATAGACCTTGCGCCGGCTACACAGCACATCTTTGGTTGGCACACGGAGGGCAGAAGCGCAAGTGATCCAGAGACAAGTACCAAAGGTACAGGTGGCAGAGTGTGAATTCGAACCCTGGATCTAATCTTCAACCGATTAATGCGTACCGACACGTGATATGTGCGGAATCCAATCACGTACGTGGATGAGAACATGAGGATGTAATTATAATATGATTTCTATTGATACTATGACAGTACAAAACCGAGAAATTGCAATTAAATTAAACTAAACAAACTAACGTGAACTAACTTTGGACTTTTACTCAAATGGTGGAAGATACTACCTAGACTGGAATCCTGGTTTGCTTTTAGTTACGAATTTTATTAGGATATTAACTGTTATGGAACCGGGATCTTAAATTTCTCACCTGTCGGGATACCGAACAAGACCCTCAACCCTTCTCAAGAGACACTTATGGCACCCTAGAGATTGTTTCGAATACCGGTTGGTTAGACTCTCTCTCAAGACATCTAACGGGTTTATGAAAGTACCCTAAAAGATTCACTCCCTCTCAGGACATAAACCTAGCATAGACTTGGGTTCTCAATTAGACTTGTTAGACAGCAGCCAATAGGTTTACTCCTAATGAAGCTCCTACCTTACGGTTTAATGACTTAGACCTAACAATAATCTCGCACCTCTCAGCTATTGGGAATTAGTAGAACACTTAAATTATTTAATTACCGAATATTAATTCAAAGGTTTATTACGTAATTCAACCCTAAAGATTAAAGATTTATTATATGATATAGATAGTCACCAAAATCTAAAACCTAGCAGACTATATTATGTAATAAAGACCGTCACCAAGAATTGTGCGAAGAAATAAACAATTTTCAAACAATACTAAGCATGCAAACACATCTAACCAATAATCAAGTCGCCTACAATTCATAAACAATCCATAAAAATTACCTATCCATTATAAAAAACAGAACTTTAACAAACCATTCATCCGTCTAGGTAGTTTAAACAAATTAGCCAAGTAAATTCATCGAAAACATCTCATACAAAGTATTTTCAAATAAATGAAACATAATCGAAAAAAAGACGAAAGTAAAAGACACCCGAATGGCATAATTGCACAAAGGATGATTCCCTAAGCTTCGAATCTTCAACCGGCAGGTCCGAGCACTCGAAAACGCTTCAAAAGAAACCGAATTTTTTTTCCAAAGGGTTCTCCGTTCGTAAGTTATGATGATATGAAGTTTAAGATGTTTAAATACTCGAACCCTGATCAGCGACAACACTCTTACCGACATATTACCTTGTCGCGTCGCGCGACGGGTGGATCCTTTATCTATCGCGTAGCGTGACACTAACATATCAGAAATATTATTATTTTATCGTAGCGCGACGCCAAAGCTACTCTCTTTCGTTGTCACGTGACGCGACGACGTGCTTTTTCCAGATTTCTTCGTTTTCAGCTCCGATTCAGCAACACAACGAACCGAATTCCGTCTCAACTTAAAACTCAACCGTTTGTTCATCATTTTTATCGACTTTCAGCATCAACGACCTGGAAATATAAAAACTAATCAAAGTAGTGAATTCTAACTAAAAACTGAGTAAACGAATACGAAAATTATACAAACTATGCACGATAAATGGATGTATTTTACAATACAACAAATATCCCCACACTTACCTTTTTTTCGTCCCCGAAAAAGAATTATGCAAACGGAATGAGAATCAGATAAATGCTCGGGCACAAAAGCTAGATTACTTATTAAAATTAAAACATGTGTTAACCGCGATTGCAAGTATATTGATCCTCTTAAACCCAAACCCGGTTCCAATCCCTTATCATGTAGATTTAATTCAAGTTCGGTTAACTCACCCTAGGGTCTCACACTAAAATCAGTTGTTTCACCTAATCCCGCCTCAAGCTTATAGAACAAAAGGAACAGTCACTGACTATTTCCTAACCGTTTTATACCAAGATTAAGAGAATTTAACATCAAATTTTTATCTATTTTCTTTTGAGCTTTTAGACTATGCATACCTTATCCCAGAGGCATTCCCAATCAGAGTCACCATCCCCGAGAGAGATTACAATAGGCATCAGTATTTTTTGCATTTTTATTTAACAATCCCAGAGGCATTCTAAGTCAGAGTCACTATCCCCAACAGAGATTACGTAGGCCTTGTCAATTTTTTTCAGTCTAGCTCTTTTATTTTTTTTTCATTTCATTGATAAAAAATTCTAACAATCTTAGCTTATAACGGCATTCCTTATACTATTATTGGCGGTTTCAGCTTCCTACCTCTCCTAGATGAACCCACTAGCAAATTAACATTTAGGTATATTTTAACTCAAAGGAACCTAAAACCGGGCCAGGCCTACTCACACATCCCAAATTAGACATATGCTTAACTTTTTATTCTCTTATTATTATTATTTGAAACCCGAACAAAAACTGATTTTTCTATCATTTTCCGTTTTTATTTTGCAAACTTCTTAAAACGAGAGACATTTTCAATTTTTTTCATTTTGTTTGGATTTTTCAATTTTTATGACTTAAACTAACTAAACTAGACACTAAATGATAGTTTCCCATCCCCACACTTAAACTCTACATTGTCCCCAATGTAGGATGGAAACCGACTCAAAAGACTAAAATAAATAAGAATAAAAGACAAAGGGCAAATATGGAAAGGACTTAGCTGGTTTTATTCGCGTATGCTCCCACGGTCTCGTCCAATCCATCTCGATCGTATCGCATTTCGGTTGTGATCAGCTTTGACACTGACTGCTATACTTAGTAAATGTCTGATATCTGAACAGCAGCTTCGAAATCACCCAAATGGAGATTGCGTACGGATGGTACATATTCAAACCTGCACAAACAAAAACAAACAAAAACCAAAGCAGTACCGACTCTAAACAACTAAGACTCAATGTACACTACCTCCTCCTGGCACTTTAATTGTCCCCAACTAAAGCCAAGTTCCTACCGAAACGAACATTGAGTCCAACCTCGCTCAAAGTCAACAACTTTTTAATGTCCAAAACAGATTTTAACTTCAAAAATTCCGCCTAATTAAAGGAAGTTTTTATCTTGTTAACTTGTCCGATGTCAAAACGCAAGGTTGAAACTTAATTGACATATATGACAATGTAGTAACGTAACAATCAACCATCAGCAAATCAATGTTCAATAGCCCCAAACCACACCATCCGCGCCCAATAATTAACCAAACAACCTACACTAGAGCTACTGAAAACTGATCCGAACATTAACCGACTCTAAGGCTCGAACAAGGACTCAAATTAAGACTCTAGACACATAATATAAAGAGTATAAGCAAAGAAAAACACCTGAAGAATGCACAAGAAAAATTAAAATTTTAGTGATGATGGCAAGTTCCCAAATCGAGTGATTCAGCGGATAATATGGTAAAATTGTTGCTGTTTTTGGTTCGGGACTTGATATGGGTTGATTGGTTGAAATTTTGGTGAAAGATGGTGGTTAATCGGTGGTGTAATGGTGGTATTAGGGTGGTTTCGGCTCGAGAATGCGTTTGTTAGGGTTCTGGTTGAATGGGGGAAGAAGAGAACTGATTGTTTGTTTTAATTCGTAATAAGCATGGTCGCGTAGCGCCACAGAAAATTAATGGGGTCGTCACGTAGCACTACAGGTCAGGCCAAAAGTGTCAAGTTCAACTAAGTCGTCACGTTACGCGACAGCTGAAAGTGCTCCTTGTCGCGCGACGCTAAAGGGTGGGTCAGAAGGTTTTATTGAACCGTGTCGTCACGTTACGCAATGATGGGTGTGTTGTTACTGTGGCGTGACGCGACAAGTGATATGTGGTCGAAAACCAGTGATCGTTTATGCTTAAGTTGATGTTTTTACGTAGCTTTTAATCTTGAATAGCCTACTTTTAATGGGATTTGTGTTGTACAGGTCTAAAAGAGTTTAAGGAGCTGATCGGGAGCTAAACGAAGCACCGGGATGCGAATCGGGTCAGCCGGGATCAAGAAATGGAAAAACAGAAAAAAAGTTGGTGTTAACCTTGAAGATTGGATGTGTTGAAGGGGATGTTAATGGATTGAAAATGAAGATATTGGAAGATGGCATGATAGAGGGTTGAATTACGAAGACATGGGCGAAAACGGTGAATAAAACGGAGCTAAAACGAAGAAGTTATGAAGAAAACAAGAAATCAGGATATCCGCACCTACAGGGGGCGTCGGGAACGCCCTAAATGGCCGTCGGCGATGCCCTCGCTGTATGTGTGTCGCGAATTTTGTTGTTTACTGAGTTGGGGACGGTTTTTAGGTGAGGTTTTGACCAATTTTCGGGGGTTACAAGTTGGGGAAGCTTAAAACACCATCTTGGAACCATTCTTGATCATCTTTTTCACCTCTAACCTGCCTCTAACATCCCTAACCTCTAACCCATCACCATCCACACTTCAAAACTCTAGTTCACCAACACCATAATCTTCATCCATTCTCCACCATCCAAACCCTAACCCCTACCCCTTCAACTCTCCCTCAAGACTCAAGATCATGGCGTGGTGTTCGTGTTCGTCATCTGGTGATCGCAGGCATTCAACCATGAGCAGCTAGTCTCGTCGGTTTCACCTCGGTGTAAATTGTTGTAAGATTTTCTAGGGTTTATGCATTTGTATTTTGATTTGATTTGGTGACAAGTTGTTTAGTATTTGAACCCTCTGATAATTGTCGTGCATTGAATTGAATTTGTGAATTGTCGAATGATTATAAAATTTGACTTTACGAAATGAATTTATGCACTTATGCCTTATCTTAGGTTAGGATTTACATGTCCGAGATAATGAAGTGCATTACAGTCCGTTGTCTATGACGTTGATAGCAATTGGCACCCACGCTTCGTGATAGAAATCCGTTAATCACTATATGCAATTGAATCAAGTTAAAACATGTAGGAACCCTAGGTCTTACAATTATCGAACCGGGTGTGATCCGTTTCCCCAATTCTCATTTTCAATTAAGAAATTTAGCGTTGCAATCTTAGTTAGTAAGCAGTTGTTTTAGATAATATCAGTTTGTCGGTTCACTCCCAGCTCTTTTTAAAAATCAAACAAAGAACTAAAAATTAGCAAGCTTCATAATCACTTTGTACATTTTTGTAAATAGTCTAACTAATCAAACAGGTCGTGTTGGAACCTTGAGGTTTATACATAGAGAGATACTAAAGTTTTGGGTTGGTCTTGTAATGTTTAACAAGTTAGTTTGGGTCGCATATATGTAATGGTTTTAGGTGATCTCGAGTGGGCCTAGGGATGGTCTCGACCCATCCTAGTTAGTATATAAGTAAACCCTCATTATGTTTAGAGGGTTAATTAGTTGATTGAAGGTTAGAGGCCACTCGAGATCCTGTGCTTGTCTTGTATCAGTCATCGGTCAAAGGTGAATGCAAGAAAGTGATTTGATTTACTTATTGTGCTTATTTTACTTTATGGTTTTCTTGAATCCACTTGTGTTTGGTTTCCGCACTTACACAAGTTAACGTTGATATCATTGAAAGATCCTCTAGGGTTTTACAATTGGTACCAGAGCCAAGAAACCAAGTCTTGGTTCGGTTTTGATATCACTTGGATTCAAGAAAGCATTACCGGTTACTGATCCTGTTTGCAAGTGTGTTTTACAGAATTTCAGTTTGTTCAGTGTGTTTGAATTCTGATTGTTCTTCGCAAATATTGATTAAAGTTGCTGATTTTGGTTTGTGATTCATATCAAAGGTGTTTGCTGAATTATCGGACGTTTGTTGAAGATAAAACTTCAAAGATTTTACATCTTTGAATTTTTGGAAGCTGCTGAAAATCAGGGATCACGGTTACTGTTATCTCACAAATCTGTTTTGCAGGGTCTTGATTCAAAGTCAACTTAGTCTCGACTCGCAACTGCTGTGGTCTCGAGTATAGAAACTTTGTGTCTCGAGTGGAAAGCTAGAGAAGAAATTTGGGAATGAATTTTCTGATCCAACAGATGTAGAGAACAGAAGAAAAGCCTTTGATAGAGATGATGCTGAACGTAGTGCTGCTATGGAAATATACTTTGAAAGGGTGATTGATCCAGTTGCAGAAAAGGAAAAGGCTGAGAGAATTAAGAAGAAAAGGGAGTTTGTTATACTGAAGAACAAGAATCTTAATCCTGATGATGATGATGCTCAAGCAACTCATCATTTAATGGATGTTGGTGAAACTCTCTATGCTAAAGTTGGAAATAGATCTGGTGTGGTTAGCTGGGGATTTGACCATGACCGTAAAAGATGGTGGATAAAGAGAAAGGTTGGTCCTGTTAAATGGTACAAGACTCCAGCTCAGTTTCAGACATTTACAAAGGTTGATTTAACGAACTTGTCTAATTCACCTTATGTGGATGATAAGCCTGGAGGTCGTGGTTATTTGTTTTACGAGAGATTGAAGAGGGAGGTTCTTCGTGGTTTTCCTTCTATGCATACTGCAGAGTCTCTTGTTAAACCAGCTAAAGGCATTCGAGATCCATACACAAACAAGCGAATGAAGATTGTTCACTGGCCTGCAATTGACAAGGAGAAGGTGATTCCTTTAGTAAGAAAGATTCCAAAAGGCGCTTTAAAGTCTTTGCATTTTTGGGCTTATGATGAGCGTCTAGGGCAGGCAGTGATTGTTTGTGATAATGATGTGAATTTCCGCTTGGTGGATCAAGTTGATTTACCGAATCTTGCTTATGAAGATCTAGAGGTGTTAGCTCAGAATCAAATTAGAGCTACTGAAAAATATGAAGAAATTGCTAAAGGATGGACTGCAGCTATTGCTTCAGCCATTCACATTCGCACAAAAGGATTTGGTGGGTTCAAAGATCGTCTGGGTGGTGCTCGTGATAGTTGAAGTCTCAAGAATCTCTATGCATAAACCTAGGGGGAGATTGTTGGAACCTTGAGGTTTATACATAGAGAGATACTAAAGTTTTGGGTTGGTCTTGTAATGTTTAACAAGTTAGTTTGGGTCGCATATATGTAATGGGTTTTAGGTGATCTTGAGTGGGCCTAGGGATGGTCTCGACCCATCCTAGTTGTATATAAGTAAACCCTCATTATGTTTAGAGGGTTAATTAGTTGATTGAAGGTTAGAGGCCACTCGAGATCCTGAGCTTGTCTTGTATCAGTCATCGGTCAAAGGTGAATGCATGAAAGTGTTTTGATTTACTTATTGTGCTTATTTTACTTTATGGTTTTCTTGAATCCACTTGTGTTTGGTTTCCGCACTTACACAAGTCAACGCTGATATCATTGAAAGATCCTCTAGGGTTTTACAGGTCGTGCGATATTGACCACATGCTATTCGTGGATACGATACCCGACTTACCTAAGCTACCTAGGTTAATTGGGTTTTTGACTGATCGGGACGACACGGTCACGTCAATAAGTCGTTTTCCACAGAAAGTTTCGTGAATTTTTAGCTTATATGCCTTAGAATTTTTGCAAACTTTTACCCAAACTTCCCAAAACTCACCCCAAATATTTTCTAACACTGTGACTTACCTGAAATTTCGTTTTTTCCAGATTTCTTCGTTTTCAGCTCCAATTCAGCAACACAGCGAACCGAATTCCGTCTCAACTTAAAACTCAACCGTTTATTCATCATTTTTATCGACTTTCAGCACCAACGACCTGGAAATACAAAACCTAATCAAAGCAGCGAATTCTAACTAAAAACTGAATAAACGAATACGAAAATTATACAAACTATACACGATAAATGGATGTATTTTACAATACATCAAGCCACCAAAGTTGTACATTGAGTTTAGTTGCATTTCTTTTTGGGCTTGTTGTTCTTCCTCTTTTAAAGATAACCCTTGTAGTAATCTGTTGTATCCACCCAACCAATTCATTATTTCCGATGGTAGCATTCCATTATTGTTGTATTGTGAGCTTAATGAGCCTAGAAATGTTGACTTGTTAGGGTTTTCTAGGTGGGGTTCGGTGGCATTGTGGTCTAACCAAAGTGATAATCTTGGTTTTGCTCCATTGATGTCAAGATTGTTGTCTAAGACTCCACCAAATAAACCTTGAAACTGTCTGTCACCATTGCCGCAACCACCACCACCACCGCCGTTCATCATCATTAAGTCATTCCGGAATCCCAAACTCCCCATGTTTGGAACCATTGGAAGGGATGTCACCATTGCCGCAACCACCACCACCACCGGCCGGACCCGAGAACGAGGGGGGTGAGGGCGTGCTTTGTCGGCTATCTTCGTCGCTGGCAGCCGGCCGACTTGCCGGCTCCTCCGTGGTTCTCCGGTCATGAAAAGCGAGGAAGAGAGAGGGTGGTGTGGGTGTTCGGTTCTGTGTTATGAGAGTGGGGAGGGGGTGCGGCTGGTGTCTGGATTAGGGTTTGAAAGTGTGAGAGCAGTGGACTTGGAAGAGAGGGAAACTCTTGTAAGCGGCTGAAGAAAGTGAGGATTATTAGGGTTTGATCACTTTATAAATAGATAGGGTTTTCTCTTAATGGACTTGACCTAAGGCCCACAAGCCCAATCTCTATATTTTAAATGGCCTGTTACTTTTACAAGATCCATTTACGAAGTTCAACGATCTCATTTGATAAGAAAAACACCTTTATATGTTGGATTGCACTATATACTAAACATAAATGGATATATGTGCCACTTAAGACTGACCTTGTGATGGATTTACGACTAAACATTTAGGTCACGTTGGTCGAGACAACAATTTTTGCAACAAATATCAATTTGCATCTTTTATTAGCGATAAGAAAACGTCTCAAACTCTAAATATGCAAGCGATTGGAAATGGTTGCAACGAAGTTTGCAACCAAGAAAATTTCCCATGGACTTTACAATTGAAAATCTTTGCGACGGTATTGTTATCGCTAACTCGCCATTTAAAAAAAAAATTGACGAAACATTTTTGTCACAAATCTGTTGATAAATCTACAACCTTAGGATCTATAAGTAATTTGTGTCGTTTTTTTATATAGATTTTAAAGGTCCATGACTTAACAATTAGTTAAATTTATTACGTTGAGATAATTTCAAATTGGTGCCCTACTCAATATTTTCATGATCTTTATGATAAGAAACCAAATTCTTAGCAGCTTTTTTTTTTAACATGTACTCGTTCACAATGATGCCCACCGTCCTCACTTCTCAGTTCTCAATACATATGTACTACTATGTTTCTATTCCAAAGTGGCATTTACATATATCAAGTGAATAAATTCGAAACTAGAAATAAAAGTGTTAGAACTTTTTTTAAAAGAAAACGTAAATTGTCATTTTTGTCCCTGAGGTTTGATAATTTTTGGGACTTTCATTCAAAGATTTGTTTTTCCGCATCTGAGTCCTTGTGGTTTCAAAATCTTGTTATTTTCGTCCTTGAGGTTTGATAACTTATTGCGACTTTCGTCTCTTCAAGTTTGGCCCTCAGGAACCAAAATGACAAGAATTTGGAATCACGAAGACCCGAAGGTCGTAAAAATAACCAAACATCAGGGATGAAAATAACAATTTACTCTTAAAAAGAAATACAAATTAACAAAAAGAAATACAAATTAACATGTGGTAAATGCTAATGCAAATGGACATGAAAATGAAAATGGGCTTAAAAGAGTTGAACCCACATTATGGATATTGTGGGCTTATGTAGACATATAAATAGATAACTCATTTTGGTAATTAATTTATATTGTGAGCTTAAGTAGACATATAAATAGATAAACTCATTTTGGTTATTAATGTCTTTATAATTATAGTTTTTGATATTGTTTTTTATCCGATTAATGCTTAATTATTCCCATTCACTTTACTTTTGTAACCTTGATTTTGATTATCATCTGATATTGATATGAATTTGTGATGCACACATGGCATGCAATAATATTATGAAATCATAAGAATTTGAATGAAATAAAGAAGACAAAACAATAATTTATCTGATTAGGATGATTCGTTGTTTCCTTTTACGTGGTCAAATGATCAAATAATACGTGTATATCCTTAATCAGTGGCGGATCTAGGATTCACGCCAAGCCGTAACGTTTTATAAATAAGCCGTAACGAAATCGAAAAAACATCAAATTTTTCCAAAATTTACACTAAAAACGTCAAATTTTTCCGAGCCAAGCCGTAGCGGAGGTTACCCCGGTTAAGGCTAGGTCCGCCCCTGTCCTTAATACTTGGTGTTTTGACTAAATAGCCAATTTTGACAATATTTTTACTAGTTTTCTCTAGCATTTACCTTAATTTTAAATTATAAATTACAAATTATTATTCTGTTTAAAATGTTATATATAGAGAGTATTCATGTCGTACGTGGAGGTTGTAAGTTGCAAATTTATTTGTATATAATCATCATCCTCATGTTTAGATTATTCTAAGCAGATGTCATCTAAAACCGTGGTTATTTATTTATATAACTTTTTCAGGATATAAACATTTAGGAATTTGATGACACATATTTTTATATTTAAATTTTAAAGGGGAATTGGCCTATAATAATACCAACTAGTTTAATCCTCGTCCGGTGGACGGGTTACGTTTATGTATTATATAGTAACAATATGAATGAACCTATGAACACAAATAAATAATATAGAGTCAGATTACACAAAACTATATGAACAACGTGACAAACAAAGCTAATATATATTAAGTGTACACAAAATAAAACAACAATACAATCAAAAGTACCATTCTTTAATCTATCTTCTTAAAACTTGTATTATCCTTTAGTCTACCTTCTTGAAACTTTGAGGTTCACTGCATGCCAACCATAAGATCATACCAATAAGGTAGAAGAAATTGATGGTACATGTGAATGTGTTTGGAATGATATTCATATTTGGCATTTTCACCTTGTAAAGCAAGCAAATTGTTGACTTTGTTCTTAACTTGAGCATTTGGTTTTGCATACTAGACATAATCTCTTTATCAATGGCCACTTCTTGATGCAATCCACATGATAATCATGTCAACGTTTCCCCATCCTTCCAATCTTATCCCCATTCTTGTACTCTATCTGATCAACCAAAAGAAGCCAAAACTGAATATATTTTATACATTTTAAATATATATAACCCAAACCCAACTAACTTTCTTTGCATTCTAAACAAAAAAGTTTGTTTAATAATATCAAAGTATATTTCATTTAAATTATTAGTAAAAATTGATCGGTCATACTAAAAGAAACGACACAACAATATCCATGACAACACACTAAGATCCCTGAGTTGTGTAAACAGGGGAAACTGGGTGTGTGTGCACCTGGTTGTTACCTGTCACAAACAAAAACCTACATTAATTTAAAACGTCAATGATAGGTAACACCATTAGGTAGCAACTGCACGGTTAAAATTTAAATGAAACAGGTTCAAATAGATTCTCACTTACATAATGTATCCAATCCTTTGATCGGGCAAAAGCATTGGCACCATAGCCATAGCCATGCTTGTTGTCCCAGGTCCCCTTCCATAGATAAGAAAGACTATGGAACAGTAGAATTTAAAGTAGATAAATCAACAAAGGAAATATTATACAGATAATCGCATATGTTAAAAAAGTCCAAAATCATCAATTTTATAACAAAAAATATATAGAAGAATAAGTTTGCATACGCGATGTAACTTAATATAAAAGAGTAAAAAAAAGAGAATAAGAGTTAGAAAAATATGTCAGTACATTTGGTGGCTTCAAATATGTCTATAATAGACCGAATTACGATTCTACTTTCTAATCACATATACATAAAATAAAACTAACTGGGAATGCTTATATCTAGCCTAACTATAATTAAAACTTTTAAGTGTCAAGATATCATGATCACACTTGCCAAGATTGTAAGTTTAAGCAATTTTAAAAATAAATAATGGACTCAATAAAGTAAAGCAGCATATCCTAAACCATGTCTTTGGTTCTGTGAAGTAGGAATGTTCCGGAAAGGATTGTCACAAAGCCACATAGTTCTGTTATAACTTATAACCTCAGTAGGATTTTTCCCATTCCAAACCTGGTCACAACATTAAAACTTAAATTCCTCATTGAGATACTTTTGTATAGGCAAGCTTGACAATCCCTTCAATTTGACTTTCTCCATAAGTCAATGCAAAAGTTTGACCACCTATTTGAGTAGGAAGTAGCTTTAACCATTATGTAACCTATTTCTAACGATTTTTTTAATCAAATTGACTACAGAACTGGATTACTTCAAATTAACAGCTAACCTTGAACATGATCAAGCTTTCCAACAGGGTAACTTGTAAGAGATGTGAACATAACATAACATGATATAAGGGGAGACAACTGCCGTATTGAAAGTGTCAAGTGCCTGCAGTTAGTATAATAAGCACATATTATTTATCATGTGGGATACTTAATAACAAATTCTATGAAATATTCATTACCTTATTTAAGTAATTCATTTGGATGATAATACGAAGCAAAACAATGATGGTTTAGGCCTATGTTTGAGGATATACAAGTGATTTATACATGATAAGTATGCTTCAACGCAATGGGTATTTCACCTCATCACCAAAGACAAGAAAACTTGAACTTAACATGATGATTAGGAATGAAACATGATATAGAGGTCGAGTGGGTTATTTTTTTTTGAAAATATTAGCTAAAGAGGGAACGGGTCAAAAGGGTGGAAAGTAGCAATTGACCCATCGTACATATCTTTAATACAAAATCCTAAATTACTATATTCAAAGGATAAGATTACTATTATAAGGATATTGTTTTTTAATCATATTCGATGCACCAAATACAATTTACAAATAACCAATTTTAAAAATGAGAAACCCAGCCTTTTCAACCCTTATAAAAAGTGACCCGAGCACGCCCATTGTGCCACCTTTAACATGAGAGATGAATTGTCGCAACCCCCTACCCGGGAGCGGGCGGCTGCGAGCCTCAGAGCGGGTGGTATCGGTGTTTATTAATTTTGGCAGCGGAATACATCAGGACCGTAGTTAGGAAATATTTTTATCAGAGTAAACCACAAATTTTTTATAATAATAAAGCTTTGGGATAAATCCCAAGTTCATTTGACAACACATTTATAGGGATAAACCCTAATTATTGTAAACAAAAACTTCTTGTACATTTAGGTAACTTTTATAGCCACTTTTCTAAGCCTTCAGTGCTCTCCAGCTGGCTTCTATTTGGCTTTCACATTATGTTACCTGAAACACGTTTTAAAAACATTTTGTCAGCAAGAAATACTGGTGAGTGCATCCCAGTTTAAGCAAAACAGTTTTATCACTTTTACAGAATTGAGGGCATCCAGCAATATTTGTTTATATCTAATCAATTACTCATTCAGTACTGTCAAACCCTGACTTGTGGGTCATATTATCCATTGGCTAACTCTTTGTCCAATGATAACGTTTTTCCACATTTTGTATACAAAACCCCAACATACCGGCAGTAATTGTAGAATCACAATTACTCAATTACTGTTTAAGTGTAAATTAAAACATTTGAGGTTTTGGTAAAACATTTTGACTCACAAAAAGGATTTACAAAAAGAGAATGTACTCACTAATAGTGAGAAAAAGCAAGATGTACTCACATTGCAAATTTAGATAATACTAAGGCTTCATGAGAATCTCCTGGTTATTATCTATTTAATCAAATAATGCACACGTGTTAGTAAAATAACCCAATTCAAATTAACCGTACAACTCGAGATAGAATTCCAATGACTGAGTCGGGCAGAGCCGACATGCATTACGGAATCCTAAATCAATCGGGTGTACATACGAGACAGAATTCCAATGATTGAGTCGGGCATAGCCGACATGCATTACGGAAATTCTAAATCGATCGTGTAGGGTAACAGCAGGGTTATAATACTTACAACGAGGTGAAGCTTCGCTTAATAGTGGGTATTGTGCCCGAGCAGAAATTCTACTTATAAGAAATTTGAGAGAGAATTTGGGAAATGAACGAATTCAAATGAACTCTCGACCTCAATTTATAGGCTGCTCCGGCACCTTGTCGCGCCCCGCGAAGCCCCAGGCTAAGCCTGTCGCGGCCCGCGAGGGTTAGAAAAGGCGGCCACAGGCCTGCCGAGTCATCACGTAGGCTTGCTGAGTCAGGTGCCACATGGCACCATGACTTGTCCGGCACACAAGAGCAGTCGCGACCCGCGACAGACCAGGGTGGTCTCCGTCGCGCCCCGCGAGCAACTGCTGGATCTTGTTTTTGTTGTTTTTTCTAAGTATAGGGTTATTCCGGGTCCATTTCTCGCGTACGGGGTATATTTAGGGACATTTAGGGTGTCTAAAATATTTTTAAGGAGGGTTGTTATATCCTCCCCACCTTGTTTTGGATCTTGTCCTCGAGATCTACTGGAATAGGTGTGGGTATTTCCTTTGCATCTCTGACTCGAGTTCCCAAGTGTATTCTGGTCTTCTCTTGGAATCTCATTTCACTTTGACCAGAACTAGTCTCTTGTGTTTGAGGTTCTTGATCTTTCTATCCTCAATCTGAATGGGTTTCTCGACAAACTGAAGTTTCTCATTTACCTCTATATCCTTAAGAGGTATTACTAATGATTCGTTTGCTAAGCACTTTTTGAGATTACATACATGAAACACATCATGTATTCCTGCCATTTCCTCTGGCAGTTGTAGCTGATAGGCTACAGGTCCTATTCTTCTAATAATCTCAAAAGGTCCAACATACCTGGGGCTTAGCTTTCCTCTCTTAACGAATCTGACTACTCCTTTCCATGGAGAAACTTTTAATAGTACCTTATCTCCTACTTGAAACTCTAAAGGTTTCCGTCTGTTATCTGCATAACTCTTTTGATGATCTCGTGCTGCTTTTAGTCCTTCCTTGACTTGAATGATTTTATCTATTGTTTCCTGTACTATCTCTGGTCCAGATAATTGCTTTTCTCCTATCTCTGCCTTACAGACTGCAGTTCTGCACTTTTGTCCATAAAGTGCTTCAAATAGTGCAACATTAATGCTAGTATGATAGCTGTTATTGTAGGAAAATTCTATTAATGCTAAATGATCGTCCCAATTTCCTCCGAAATCAATTACACAAGCTCTAAGCATATCTTCCATTGTTTGTATTGTCCTTTCGCTTTGTCCGTCCGTTTGTGGATGATAAACTGTGCTTAGATTTAACTTGGTTCCCATTGCTTTTTGGAAACTTGTCCAAAATGAGAAGTAAAACGGCTATCTCTATCGGTTACGATAGATAAAGGAATTCCATGTAATGAAACTATTTCATTTACATAGAGCTTGGCTAACTGTTCCATACTGCAAGTTTCCTTCATCGGTAAGAAATGAGCAGATTTGGTCAATCTGTCTACAATCACCCAGATTGTATCATTTCCTTTTCTTGTTTTGGGTAATTTGGTAACAAAGTCCATTGTTATCAATTCCCATTTCCATATTGGCATTTCTAACTGTTGCAATAACCCTGAGGGTTTCTGATGCTCAGCTTTAACTTGAGAACAAGTTAGACATTTAGCAACATAACTGGCTATATCCTTTTTCATTCCTATCCACCAGAAATTCTTTCTTAGATCTTGATACATCTTATCACTTCCGGGATGTATCGTATACTTAGACTTATGAGCTTCTTCTAGAATTCGGTGGCGTAGGTTTTCTTATTTAGGTATCCACATCCTTTTCTTATGGAACTTCCAAATTCCATCTGTTACTTGTTCTAATTCCTTAATCATTCCTTTTAATTTTTCAGCATCATGCATGATTGCTGATTTCTGTATTTCTCTAATTTGCTCATTTAAATCTACTTGTAGATTTAATACAAGAGAACGTACTATTTTTGTTTTTTCATGATACTTTCTACTTAAAGCATCAGCTACTATATTAGCTTTTCCAGCATGATACTGGATGTCACAATCATAGTCGCTAAGAACTTCCATCCAACGTCTCTGTCTCATATTTAATTCTTTTTGCCCGGAAATGTATCTTAAACTCTTTTGATCGGTGAAGACAACAAATTTATTTCCATATAAATATTGTCTCCAAATCTTAAGGGCAAAAATTATGGCTCATAATTCTAAATCATGGGTTATGTAATTATCTTCATGTTTCTTAAGTTGTCTAGAGGCATAAGCTATAACCTTTTGATGTTGCATCAACACACATCCATATCCTAACTTAGACGCATCACAATAGAATATAAAGTCTTTAGTTCCTTCTGGTAATGAGAGTATGGGTGTGTTGGTTAACCTTTGCTTAAGAATCTTAAAAGCTTCTTCCTGTTTCGGTCCCCATTCAAGCTTAACTGATTTGCAGGTCAGTTTAGTTAATGGAATGGCTATTCGAGAAAAATCTCGGATAAACCGTCTATAATATCCTGCCAGTCCAAGAAAACTTCGTATTTCAGTTGGTGATTCAGGGACTTTCCATTTAGTAATCGCCTTGATCTTTGTGGGATCCACATGAATTCCTTCATGATTAACCAGATGTCCTAGGAATTGAACTTCTTGTAACCAAAATTCACATTTTGAGAATTTAGCATAAAACTTCTCTTTTCTCAATAATGTAAGAAGTGTATGCAGATGCACTGCATGTTCCTCTTTACTCTTAGAGTAAATTAGAATATCATCTATAAAGACAATTATGAATTTATCCAGGTATGTTTTACATATCCTGTTCATCATGTCCATAAATGCGGCTGGGGCATTGGTTAAACCAAATGGCATGACAGTAAATTCATAATGACCGTACCTAGTTTTGAAAGCAGTTTTAGGAATATCATCTTCCTGTACTTTCAGTTGATGATATCCTGAGCGTAAATCGATCTTAGAAAAGAATCGAGCTCCTTGAAGTTGATCAAACAGATCATCGATTCTCGGTAATGGGTACCGATTTTTAATCGTGACTTTGTTCAAATCTCGGTAATCAATGCACATACGCATCGATCCATCTTTCTTCTTAACGAACAACACCGGTGCTCCCCATGGTGACGAGCTTGGTTGTATAAAACCTTTGTCAAGAAGTTCGTCCAATTGTTTCTTCAGTTCCTGCATTTCCGTTGGTGCTAATCGGTATGGTTCTTTGGCAATCGGTGTTGTCCCTGGTATTAGATGAATTCTAAATTCAATCTCTCTATCATGCGGTAATCCAGGTAACTCTTCTGGAAAAATGTATGAGAATTTAGATATTACAGGAATATCTTTTAACTCTTTTCCTTTAGTATTAATGATTACAGAAATCATATATACTCTTCCTCCCTTCCTTTCATAACTTGTAGCTTTCATCACAGAGATGAATTTTGTCGATCTAGCTGGGTTATCTCCTTTGATCGTGATCTTTTCACCACTTGGTGTACTTAAATGTACTGACTTTGATCACATAAAATACTGGCACGATTGGCTACCAACCAATCCATTTCTAATACAACATCGAAACCGGTAAGATTCATTGGGAAATGTTAGCAAAGAATTGATGGTTCAGGATTTCTATTCTTGCTCCCTACAAGATTTCACCTATCTTAACAGATTCTCTGTTGGTTGTCTCTACCAGACAATCATGTTGAAGTTTGACTAAGGGTTGGTCAAGTAGTTTGTAGAAAGAAGTATTGATAAAACTTTGGTTTGCACCAGAGTCAAACAATACTTTGGCAAATATGTCATTAACTAAGAACGTACCGGCAATCACATCCGGAATCATCTTGGCTTCCTCAGTTGTCAGAATAAAGGCTCTGGCATTCTTCTTAGGTGCTTCAGTTGTCTTAGTCTTGTTGGGCATGGCTAGAGCTAGTTTCGGACAGTTTGGTCTGATGTGTCCCTTTTCTCCACAATTAAAGCATATCCCATTACCAGGTTTCTTCCTATAGTCTTCTTCCTTGTGTCCAGAGATTTTGCAAAAGTTGTAATATATAGAGCAATTTCCAGAATGCTTTCTTTTGCAATTCTTACAGTAGGGTGCAGAAGAACCTGTTCCTTTCCCATGATTGGAATTATCGTAGCGAAATTCTAGGGTAAGCTTTTGAGCTAGGTTCTTTCTCTGGTTTTCCTCTTGTGTACGCACCAATTCATCAGTCAAGGTATTGGCTAATTCTACTGCTTCTTCTATGGTTTGCAGTCTAGCTGCCTTAACTACGTGTCTAATCCCACTAATTAATCCCCAAATATAACGGGAGATTAACACTGGTTCAGGTGAGGCTAAGGTAGGCACTATCCTAGCATATTCGAAGAATATGGAAGTGTAACATTTGCAGTCTATTCCAGTCATTTTGAGATTGAGGAACTTATTGGCGATTTGTTCCTTCTCATTAGGAGGGCAGAATTTTCTTTCAACCATTTCCTTAAAGTTGATCCATTCCATTTTATAATCTCTGTCACTTTCCAAAGCCCACCCCAAGATGAGTGCTCTCCTATTACGAATCCCTCGCTTCATCTAAATGTGTAAAAGATAGACTGTAGAATAGTATTCCACCATTCTAAGGCTACTGATGTATTGCAAAATACATACTTTTATCATGTATAGTTTGTACGTTTTATCGTTATTTTTAGCTTAGTTTAGTTTGGAATTGCGTGCTATTGATCTACATTGCGTTTTCCAGGTCTTGATACATAAAATGCTGAAATTGGAGCAAAACCGAGCTAAAATGTCAAATGTCAAGTTCCGGAATCATTATACAAAGTGTTAGAATAATTCTCAAGATTTTTGGAAGTTGGAGCTGAGTTTAGAAGCAAACATTCTGTGAAAAACAGCCACTCGCGCTACGCGACTGAGGTAACGTTGACTTTTGATGACTTTGAAGCACTAGCGTAGCGCTAGCGTGAAGATGAGACCAGTCGCGCTACGCGACTGGCTTGAATGACGCGCCTGATTGCTGATCGGCTAGGGTTTGGTATAAAAAGGAAATTAATCATCATTAGAACATAACACACGAACCAAGAAACCCTAGGCGATCCCGAGAGCAGATTTTGGAGTTTTTCGAGGCGTTTTAGCGTACAAGAATCATTGGGTTGAAGCACGGAGCGTAGGAAAGAAGATTATTCGGGTCTTATCTCCCGGTTTTCATTATTTTCTCGTTTTGATACTTTGATTATGAATTCTTGTTTTGGATTTGATTTGTTCTTGTTAGACATCATGTTTCTTGGCTAAACCCTAGATACTACCTAGATTTGATGAAGGTTTAAATTATGTTTGGATCTTTTAACGGTTTTTATTGCTAGACTATGGATTGATTTTGAAAGTAACGTGTTCTAGATTTTCTGATTTGGCGCACATGCGTATTTACTTTTGATTGTGGATTATTTGCTGTTTCACATAGATCTTAGTGACGGTCTTTATCACAAAATAGGTCTGTGTTGATTATTTGCATCCTTGCGGGTTCGAGTGATCTTTGGGTAAATCGGCCGATAGCCTTAGAAACAGTAACTAAAATATAATTAGAAGTAATTATTCTGCTTAACTTGTCGCTGAGAGGCTCGAGTTAGTTATTAGGTCGCGGTGCAATATATAGCTAAATTAGATTTTGAGAGAAGTCGAGGTTAGTTCCCTAATTGCAGTTGTGTCTAGTAAACCAAGTCAGAACCTAGAATTGCCTTAGATTATCGTGTTGAGAGGTAGATAGTTATATTAGGGCACTTTTAGAGTCGTTAGAGGACTGAGAGGAAATCTAACAGTCGGTAATTATAACAGCCTTGTAGGGTTTCCTAGGTTTCTTCCTGAGAAGGGTCGGGAAGTCTTAGCATTGAAATACCTTAAGGTTTAGTATTTAACGATCCCGGCTCCATACAACAATAAAACCGTTAGAAGTCCATGCGTAGTCAAACTGGATTCAAGTCTAGGTAGTCCTTAATCTCATCTGAATCAAAACCCTAGTTTTCGTTTGTGTTTTAGTTAATTTCAATTTAATCATAATTTTAGGATTTTAGTAAACCCCCCCCCCCAAACACATTATTTGTTTAGTCGTGTCAGTGTCTAGTCTAAGTTGAGTCGTTAACGTAATTCGTAGAGTCTTTGTGGGTTCGACATCCGGACTTACTTTTCTGTGCTAGAGTCGACCGGTACACTTGCCGGTGAGTAGTTTAGTCAGGTTAAAAAGTCTAGATTTTTATTACTTGAGTCTTAGTTTAGGGTAATTTTAGTTTAATTAGTTGAACTACTTTTTCCACATCAAGTTTTTGGCGCCGTTGCCGGGGACTCTTGGCAATTGCGTTAATTGCTTAATTTGGACTTCAACTGATATCGTTACGTGCTTTTGTGTGTTTGTGAGTCGTAGGAGTCTATGTAATTTTAGTGTCTTTTTGTTCGTATTTTTCGAGTCTTTTGTTGGAGTCGTTTTACTTGTTTGTTCTTGATTTTGTAGTTCATGCCCCACACACGTTCGCAAGGACCAGTAAAGCCACCAATTGACAAGTCTTCCTTCTCCACACCCAGTTTGCAGGTAAACAAATCTTCAACTTCATCTTCAGCCCCTTCTGACTCTACCCTTCCATCTAAACCACCAAACTACGACTTCACCCCGAAGTCATCACCCCATAATTCCCCACCACCCTCCCGTCACCCTAGTCCACCACCAGTTCACCAAATGGCCGAAAACCAAACTGTCCACGAGCGTTCCACCGCGGGTTTTACCGCAAACTCACCCATCACCCTCCCTGAAATCACCAATGATAAGTCTTGGCAAATTCCTTCATACATCATGACTGCCATCAACAACTCTTGTCAGTTTCACGGTCGTGATGATGAGGATGCGCCAGCACATATCAATCGCCTTACCCGCCTGTGTAGCACCTTCGGCATCGAAGGTGTTAACCTAGATGCCCGCTTTCTCCAAGTCTTTCCCTTTTCACTTGCTGGCCGCGCAGCCACCTGGCTTGATTCGCAGCCAGCAGGTACTTACACTACTTGGGCTGGACTTAGAGATGCCTTCCTTGCTAAGTATTTTCCACCTGCGAAGGCCTCCCGCCTTCGAGATCAGATCCATTCCTTCAGAATGGAGCCTGACGAACCTTATCACTTAGCATGGGAGAGGTTTCAAACATTGCTCTCGCGTTGTTCCCAACATGGACTGTCGGATTGGGCCTTAGTAGAAAAATTTTATAATGGTCTTACCCCTGAGTGCAAGGCCCGATTCGACACATCCGCAGGAGGCCACCTAATGGGAAAGAAAACTGTGGCTGACTGCAACGACCTCTTTGAGAGCTTCGCTCATGCTGATATAGATCATAGTGCTACCGGCAGGAATTCCAATCCTGTGATTACCTCCTCATCCTCTCGAGGAGTGAATCAAGTCGTTTCAGACTCAAAGGTAATATCTCAGCTTGACTATATCACCAAAGAGTTGCTAGAAATTAAGAAGAAGGTAGATAGATGCGAGGTTTGTAGAGGGGGACATGACACCATAGATTGCCCAACCATCACCCTAGAGCAGGTCGAGTATTTAGCAGGTCAAAATAGGGGTCCAACTAACCCGTTCAACAATAGTAACTCTAATTGGCGTGCTAATAATTATCGCTCCTCAGGTAACCCCCCTGGTTTTCCGTCAGGTCAATACCAAAGTAGGGGGCCAGGTTTTTATTCTAGTGGGGGGTCGGGTCAAACAGGTCAATTTGCTAGTTCAGGTTCAGGGGGGCAGTTTAGAGGTGAGGGGTCAAACCAAGAGGTTCAACCTAAGAGTGAGGGGTCAGGTGGTAGTTTGTCTAGGATAGAGGACCTTCTTTCCCAATTATTGGTTAGGGATCAGGCTACCCAACGTACCTTAGAGGACCATGCTACGCTTTTAAAGAATAATCATTCAAATTTCTTAGACCTTCAAAGGCAAGTTGGGGATATTGCACGCCAGTTGCAAGAACGACCTCCCGGTCAATTTTCGGGCAACACAAAGCCAAACCCATCTGGTAGTGTGAAGGCAATTTCGACCCGTAGTGGTAGGACCTTAGGAGAGGTAGTGAGACCCGAGAGTGTTGAGATAGAAGATGAGGACCCCGTAGATGAGGAGATTGAAATAGAGGCGCCCGGTAAAGTGCAACCTAGGTTAATCCCAGAAAGTACCGCACACACCGGGGGGCCTTCGAGTGAGAAGAGTGTAGGAAAGAAACCCGTTCAGGTTGTTCCTTCACCTACTGTTAATATTTCCCGTGCTCCGTTTCCTTCCCGCCTTAAAAATCAAACTTATTCCAAAGAGTACGGGAAATTTTTAGAGATCTTTAAGCAGCTTAGGATCAACCTTCCTTTTATAGAAGCTCTTCAATCAATACCGAAATATGCAAAATTCCTAAAAGACCTTCTAAAACGCAAGGATAGGTTAGGAGAGGTTTCTAACATCCCCCTTAGTGGAGGATGTTCAGCCGTAGTGTTGAACAAGGTTCCGGAAAAATTGACGGATCCGGGCCTTTTTACCATCCCGTGCTTGTTTGGGAGTGATACTGAGTGTAGGGCCCTAGCCGACCTAGGAGCGAGTATAAACCTAATGCCATATTCTTTGTATGAGAGGTTAGGTCTAGGAGAGTTGTCACCTACACGCATGTCTTTGTCGCTAGCCGATAGGTCCATTAAGTTTCCACGTGGCATTATTGAAAACCTTCTAGTCAAAGTGGATAAGTTCGTCTTCCCCGTAGACTTTGTTGTTCTGATATGGAAGCTGACGAGAAGGTTCCTATCATTCTAGGACGCCCATTCTTGTGTACCGCCAAGGCCATCATCGATGTCTTTGACGGGAAAATCACACTCCAAGTCGGCGAGGAGAGAGTTAGTTTCGAGATAGCACGCTCTATGGACCACCCTAGTGGTTCTGATGATCTTAGTAGTCCTTGTCATTCGGTCTATTTCATAGAGTCTTTCTTATCATGTGTCGACCATTGCTTTGACTATATTAGTGGAGCCGATTTAGTTAAGAGTAAGTTAGATGAGGTAGTTGATAAGGTAGAGGAGGTTGCAAATGAGAGTAAGGAAGCAGAAGAGAACGAGTGGGTCCCCGAAGTGCTAGAGTTGAGTGAAGTGAAAAGTGAGGTTGAGAGTACACCATTAGAGAAACCCGCCCCATTAGAACTCAAAGTTCTTCCATCCCACTTAGAGTACGCTTTCATAGGTGAGGGCTCTGATTTTCCCGTCATTATTTCGTCTAAGTTAGAGGAGGGAGAGAAGGGTAGGTTGTTGGAGGAAGATGAGAGAAGTGAGAAAGAGGTGGTAAGTGGTCCTAGTTTGGAGGAAGCGATAGGACCCAAGTGTGGGGATCCACCCGATAGGAGAGTATATGATCTTGAAAAAAGGGTAAAGTGCTTAGAATTTAAGATAGATGCACTGAGCAAGGCTCAGTGTGGGGACAAATTTAGGTTTGAAATGTATAAGTTTAAACCGCCCGATGATGGTTTGAGAGATTGTGATAGGCATGCGGGTGTTCAGATAGATTCGGATAATAATAGGTATGATGGTGCTACAGCCCGTGAGGTTTGGTATGGATGTGAGCTGCGTCTATATGATCCTCCGTGAGTGTTAGAAAAGTTGATAGCACATTTGTAGAGTTTGTAGATTTTGAGTCTTTTTCGTAGTTTTTCGGTGTTTCTGTTGTGTCGTTGAGAATTTTGCAGGTTTCATCACCGATACGGAACGGAGAAAGCATGAGAAAAGAGGTCCCAGGTAAGTGTCTTGGACACTTAGAACAATTTTTGAGGGTTTTGGATGGTTTGGGAAAAGTTTCAAAATTTTTCTAAGGTATGGGACAAGAATTTTAACGAAACCTCCTGTGAAAAACGACCCCTCGCGCGACGCCTAGGCCCTTCGCGTCACCCGAGGACTAAAGGTTCAAAATTAATTAAAAACGACCCCGCCGCGCAACGCGAGGCCCTCCCCTGGACCCTACGCGTCACGCGACGCCATGCCGAACCGTTTTAAATCATTTTAACTTGGACCTTTTCACATCTCCAACCCTTAAGTCCCGAATTCGTGCTCTATTCTCGCGTTTTTGGACAAATTCGTGCACCGAAAGTTCAAGGCTTCCTTTTTCTTGCCAAATCCGTATCCAAGGTATGATTTCTGTAATTTCTCGCTTGTGAGTAACGTTATTGCTTAGAAGTAGTAGTTTTTGAGTCAGTTTGTTTTTAGAATTGGTATTGCTTTGGGTTTTGTTTTGCTGTGTTTGTGCAGGTTTGGATTGCACCACCCGTACTCAATCTCCATTCGGGTGAATTCGAAACTGCCGTATTGATAAACCCAAGCAGACTAGGCAACGATCGCGAAGGAAATGCTATACGATCGTTAGTTGGATTCAAGACTTGTTCAGCTGGCATTGACTTTTGTCCTAACCAGCTAAGTTTTTTTTTCCAACTCTCTCTCTGTATTTTTATTTTTTTTCGTTTTTAGTAGTTGTTAGGTAGTGTCAAGTCGTGTTTTCGTTCTTGCATTAGGGACAATGCAATCTCTAAATGTGGGGATGGGAATACATGTAAATAATCGAGTCTTAATTATAAAATCCAAAAAAATTAAAAAATTGAAAAAATACAAAAAAAAATTGAAAAATCAGAAAATGTCTTTCGAAATAAAAAGAAGTTTGCATTTTTGAACGGAAAATGATAGAAAAAACAAATTTTTGCTCGGGTGTGAATAATAATAATATGAGATTATAATAAATCGAGCTTGCGTCTAGTTAGGGATATGTGGGTAGGCCCGGGTTTTGGTTCTAAGTCCCTTTGAGTTAATATACCTTAATTGTCGGTCTGCTAGTGGGTTCTCGCCTGGGAAATATGGGAAACTAAAACTGACAAAAATAGTATAAGGGGTGCCGTTATAAGCTAAGATAGTTAGAGTTTTTTTTATCATATCTCGCTGAAAAAAGAAAAAAAAAATAGAATAAAAGTGAGCTAGAAACTAAATGAAAGTAACACAGGCCTATGTAATCTGTGGTTGGGGATAGCGACTCTACAGCCGGAATGCCTCTGGGATGTGTGAAATCGACTTGCCGAATAAAAGTACCGAAACCTATGTAATCTGTGATTGGGGATAGCGACTCTACAGTCGGAATACCGCTGGGTTAGGGAAAGCATCGTCTAGTCTCACGAATATAAACTTGAAAAAAAAAACAAGCTAGAAAAGAAAAAAAAATATGAAAAAAAAATATATAGATTTGATTTCAAACTCTGTTTATCTTGGTATAAAACGGTTAGGAATTGGTCAAATGATCGTTCTTTTAGTCCTATAAGCTTGAGTTGGGAGTAGGTGGACTGTTGATTCTAGTGTGAGACCCTAGGTAGACTGACCGCACTTAAACTAAATTCACATGATAAGGGTTTGGGATTGGATTCGGGTTTAAAGTGGACAAATATATCCGCAATCGCAGCTAACGCAAGCTTTGGTTTTAATTAAGTATATCTATGATTTTCGGTCCGAGTGATTGTTTGTTTCTGATTCCGTTGCATAATTCTTTTTCGGGGACGAAAAAAGAGTAAGTGTGGGGATATTTGATGTATTGCAAAATACATACTTTTATCGTGTATAGTTTGTACGTTTTATCGTTATTTTTAGCTTAGTTTAGTTTGGAATTGCGTGCTATTGATCTACATTGCGTTTTCCAGGTCTTGATACATAAAATGCTGAAATTGGAGCAAAACCGAGCTAAAATGTCAAATGTCAAGTTCCGGAATCATTATACAAAGTGTTAGAATAATTCTCAAGATTTTTGGAAGTTGGAGCTGAGTTTAGAAGCAAACATTCTGTGAAAAACAGCCACTCGCGCTACGCGACTGAGGTAACGTTGACTTTTGATGACTTTGAAGCACTAGCGTAGCGCTAGCGTGAAGATGAGACCAGTCGCGCTACGCGACTGGCTTGAATGACGCGCCTGATTGCTGATCGGCTAGGGTTTGGTATAAAAAGGAAATTAATCATCATTAGAACATAACACACGAACCAAGAAACCCTAGGCGATCCCGAGAGCAGATTTTGGAGTTTTTCGAGGCGTTTTAGCGTACAAGAATCATTGGGTTGAAGCACGGAGCGTAGGAAAGAAGATTATTCGGGTCTTATCTCCCGGTTTTCATTATTTTCTCGTTTTGATACTTTGATTATGAATTCTTGTTTTGGATTTGATTTGTTCTTGTTAGACATCATGTTTCTTGGCTAAACCCTAGATACTACCTAGATTTGATGAAGGTTTAAATTATGTTTGGATCTTTTAACGGTTTTTATTGCTGGACTATGGATTGATTTTGAAAGTAACGTGTTCTAGATTTTCTGATTTGGCGCACATGCGTATTTACTTTTGATTGTGGATTATTTGCTGTTTAACATAGATCTTAGTGACGGTCTTTATCACAAAATAGGTCTGTGTTGATTATTTGCATCCTTGCGTGTTCAAGTGATCTTTGGGTAAATCGGCCGATAGCCTTAGAAACAGTAACTAAAATATAATTAGAAGTAATTATTCTGCTTAACTTGTCGCTGAGAGGCTCGAGTTAGTTATTAGGTCGCGGTGCAATATATAGCTAAATTAGATTTTGAGAGAAGTCGAGGTTAATTCCCTAATTGCAGTTGTGTCTAGTAAACCAAGTCAGAACCTAGAATTGCCTTAGATTATCGCGCTGAGAGGTAGATAGTCATATTAGGGCACTTTTAGAGTCGTTAGAGGACTGAGAGGAAATCTAACAGTCGGTAATTATAACAGCCTTGTAGGGTTTCCTAGGTTTCTTCCTGAGAAGGGTCGGGAAGTCTTAGCATTGAAATACCTTAAGGTTTAGTATTTAACGATCCCGGCTCCATACAACAATAAAACCGTTAGAAGTCCATGCGTAGTCAAACTGGATTCAAGTCTAGGTAGTCCTTAATCTCATCTGAATCAAAACCCTAGTTTTCGTTTGTGTTTTAGTTAATTTCAATTTAATCATAATTTTAAGATTTTAGTAAACCCCCCCCAAACACAATATTTGTTTAGTCGTGTCAGTGTCTAGTCTAAGTTGAGTCGTTAACGTAATTCGTAGAGTCTTTGTGGGTTCGACCGGTACACTTGCCGGTGAGTAGTTTAGTCAGGTTAAAAAGTCTAGATTTTTATTACTTGAGTCTTAGTTTAGGGTAATTTTAGTTTAATTAGTTGAACTACTTTTTCCACATCAGCTACATTTTTGAAAAGATTAGAAGTAAACATAATTTTATCTTCATCTGCACATTTACTTATTTTTATGATTGCTTTTGTCTTTTCTATCTAAAGTAAGGCTGCAATGGCTCCTTCATTGCCTGAGAATTCTATTGGTTTACAAGCCAAGAATTCTTTAAAAGAACAACTGATGTGTGTAAAATGCAACATATAAATTACATCAAATGAGGCATAAAACTAACCCTTTTTAAGTACTAATATTGGAAAAAGAGTGTTTTTGTCTTCCTTTTGTATTTTTAGGATGAAATGAGCTCAAATTCACAAAAGAAGCAAAAGGACAACTAAATCTAACATAAATACAAGAAAAGGAACAAAAGTGGATTGCCCGACCCCTCAACGGCATCCTCCCAAGCAGAAAAGAGAAGTCAGAAGACTGAACACGCCCCGTGCTCAGCCAGCACGGGGCCGTGCCCAAGAAGCAGCAGAAAAGACAAACCTATAGAAGCTTCTATTGCCCACCACGGGGCCGTGTCCAGTGAGCACGGGGGCGTGGCGAAAGTACAGCAGGCGCATTAATTGTAATTGCGAATTACAATTAATGAAGAGAGAGAGTGTCAGACGGGCACGGGGGCGTGTCCAGCGGACGCGGGGCCGTGCCCAGCCTTCTGTTCAGCCTATAAATAGGAGTGCTTGGTTTCATTTCAACCCATCCCTTGGCACACCACCTCTCTCACACTTCATCCACCACCCACCACCACCATAACACCATCATCCACCACCATCATCCATTGTCCATCATAGAGTGTGTGAGTCGTCTCGGGATCCAAGATTGATTGTAAGAGTTCTTGACAATCAAGGCCATGTTTGCCTAAGTCTCTTACATCACTTGGTGAAGACAAGTGTTTAGTATAATACTTTTTATTTTTAATTTTTTGCACTTTTTATTTGGTTTTGTATTAATGACTTTAATAACTAGTTACTTATGTTGAAGGTGATCTTTCCTTATCGTTTGTCCGTGGTGTCTTGGCATTATTTTACTGTCTATATAAAATAAAAGATTTTCACCATTCATATCTCCACGGTCTATATGGAGGTATGTTGGCTACCTGGTCGGGGGTTAAGGGAACGGTTTGGTAAGGATCTTGCCCTTGTTCAGCGTTTAGAGGTCCTGCAAGGGACCTGGGTCAAATTTAGTAGGATCTCCTTCAATACCCATAGGTATTGGATGGCGGGGATCCAAACTCTTTGACCCCCTCATAAGTTAACTACTATTAATACTATAACCCGGCTATTTAGGACTGTATCCCTGCTGACTCAGACTACTTAGCCGAGGGTAACGTCACCGCCAAAGCGGGGCCTACCATAATTTGCATTAATAACTTAATTCATTATCTTCCAATAATCCAACCCTTTAGGATTGTATCCTTGCTGACTCAAACTACTGGGTTGAGGGTAACGTCGCCTTCAAAAGAGGGGCCTACTACAATAACTAAGATAATCTCTTAAACAAGTGCAAAAGCGGGAAAATAATCAAAGGTTATACTAATACACGAGTCGGATCCAAGTGATTCATCTTGTCTATCTGTTTTTATTTTATTTTATTTTTCAGCATTTAGTTAGTTAGTTTTTATTTTCTTAGTTTAAAAACCTTTTCTAACTTTTTTTGATTTGATTAGACGTTGAGGATAAACCGGTACTAAAAGCTCTTGTGTCCTTGGATGACCTCGGTATCTTACCAACACTATACTACGTCCACGATGGGTGCACTTGCCCATATGTGTGTTTAGTGTTAGTAAATATCGTGTTTTATAAATTTAAAACTTGGCTAAAAGTGTAAAAAGAGCTTAAAATATACATCTAAAATATATTACACTACACACACATCAAGTTTTTGGCGCCGTTGCCGGGGACACAAGGATTTTAAGAAAGCTTAAAATCGACGGCCTAATCAGTTTTTCAAAACCTTTTTAAAACGCGCGCACATTTTTCTGCATTTTAGTTTAGTTTGCATTTACAGTAGCCTGAACACGGGGTCGTGCTCGCTGAACACACCCCCGTGCTGCATATTTTTAGTTAGATACCCAGATACAGAGTCTGACCATGGGGCCGTGCTCACTCAACACGCCCCCGTGTCCAACGTGACCAGTAACTTTAATTAAAACGCCCAGATACAGATCCTGACCACGGGGCCGTGTTCACCCAACACGGGGCCGTGTCCAGCTTCTGTTTCCGTCTTTGTTTCTGTTTTTTGGTCCCGAGACTCAGTTGTGGTCTGTTGAGTGATTCTTATGGATCAATACTCAGGAGGTTACAACTACACCTATGATGAGGATGATTATAAGGGTAATTATTGCACTAATTGTCGTAACACACACTCGGTTCAATATAGTAACTCATATCAACCATCCAATTCATACAACCATTATGAGGAGCCCAGGTACGAGCCATCAACTTCATACACATCCTATGAAGACCAAAGGTATGAACCTCCTCCCTCATACTCATATTTTGATGAACCGAGGTATGAACCTTCATACTCATACTTTGAAGAGTCAAGATATGAGCCACCACCTTCATACTCTTATTATGAGGAACCATGGAATGAACAACCCACCTCATATGAGTACTATGAAGAACAAAGTTTCGACCCTTATCCATCATATACTTACCATGAAGAACAATGGTGTGAACCATCTACTTCATATGAGTATTATGAGGAGCCAAGGATCGAACAACCAGATTCAAGCTTTGAGGATCCCAATTCTTTTTCTCTCACCGAAGTGACCAATAGGATATTAGAACACATTAAAACTATCGAACGTTGCATAAAAAAATCTCGCGCAAGGGAAGAGGAATCCCGCGCAAGAGAATAATTAAATTGTAACAATAACGTAGAGATAGTTGAAAATGTAAAAATGGAAGAACAAGAAAGTGAAAAACCGACACATGAGTTAAACAACGAAAAAGGTGAGTCCGATAACGTTAAAATTCAAGAAGAGTCTAATTTTGAAGAAATTAATCTCTTGTCACCTACTTTCGAAAATCATTGTTTAGTAACTCCTCATGCTAAGTTTTTAAAAGAGTTAAACACTAGTGCTAAAATCAAAGAAATGGTAAGTGTTAAGTTAACTAATGATCAAACCTCGCTAATAAAAGAAGATCCTTTTGAAATTAACATTACACCGGTTCCATGTTTCTTTCAAAATTCATTTATTAGTAATATCACTATTGATAAAGATCTTTGTGTTAACATAATGCCTAACTACATTTTTGAAAAATTAAGTATTAGTGATTTTTCTCCACTTCAAATACCCATTTTTCTATCCGATCGGAAAGTGATAAAATCAATCGGTGTAGTTGAGGATGTGTTGGTTCAAACAAATCAAATGGTAATCCCAACCGACTTTATCATCCTTGATGACGCTCCTCTAGTCTTGGGAAAACCTTTTGTACAAACTCATAAAGCTTTGAAAAACCGGAAATGCAACAATCTACCTCTTCAGTTAGGGGCATTCAAAAGGAGCATGGATCTTAAGCGTTCAATGAAATATCCTTTTGGCAATAATGACCCCCTAATTGAAGATGAAGATGAACCGCCCGATACGATTGAAGAGGATGACCACTTTGTTGAAGAAGAGATCACCATAGAACAAACCTTTAAGGTTCTTGATCTAAATGAGCCACAAAATAAGGTGTCTTCTAAAGACCCACCAATTGAGCTCAAAGAACTTCCTAAAGGTTTGGAATATGCTTTTCTAGACAAAGATGGTAGTTTACCTGTAATTATTTCTTCTAAATTAAGTAGCCTAGAAAAAGAGAAATTAGTTAATCTTCTTAAAAAACACAAAAACGCGATCGCTTGGAAGCTTGTAGATATTAAGGGAATAAGTCCTTCCATGTGCACGCACAAAATTTTAATGAATGATGATTACAAAACAGTAATTCAACCACAACGAAGAGTAAATCCCAATGTACAAGAAGTGGTTAAAAATGAAGTCATCAAGCTACTTGACGCCGGACTAATCTATCCTATCTCCGATAGTCCATGGGTAAGTCCCGTCCAAGTAGTCCCAAAGAAAGGAGGTATGACGGTAATAACTAACGAGAAAAATGAATTAATACCGACAAGAACCTTGACAGGATGGAGAGTTTGTATAGACTATAGGCGATTAAATGAAGCAACAAGGAAAGACCACTTTCCTTTGCCCTTCATTGATCAAATGTTAGAACGCCTATCCGGTCATAAATTTTATTGTTTCTTGGATGGTTTTTCAGGTTACTTTCAAATACCGATAGCACCAGAAGACCAAGAGAAAACAACTTTCACATGCCCCTATGGAACTTTCGCCTATCGACGCATGCCATTCGGTCTATGTAATGCACCTGCAACATTCCAACGTTGTATGGTAGCCATTTTCCATGACATGATAGAAAAGACAATGGAAGTCTTCATGGACGACTTTTCTATCTTTGGAGACTCATATGACCAATGCCTCGATAACCTCGAACGAATGCTATCCCGATGTGAGGAAACTAACCTCGCCTTTAACTGGGAAAAATGCCATTTCATGGTAATGGAGGGAATAGTACTCGGTCACAAAATCTCAAGCGAAGGTATGGAAGTTGATCGAGCAAAAATAGAAACTATTTCTCGATTACCTCCACCATCCTCCGTTAGAGCAATCAGAAGTTTCTTAGGGCATGCCGGATTTTATAGAAGGTTTATCAAAGACTTTTCAAAAATTTCAAGACCTCTAACAAAATTACTTGAAAAAGATGCACTTTTCATCTTTGACAAGGAATGCAATCAAGCATTTCTAACCCTCAAGGAAATGCTAGTCAATGCACCTATCATGATAGCGCCCGATTGGAAATTTCCTTTCGAAATCATGTGTGATGCAAGTGACTTTGCCGTTGGAGCAGTCTTGGGACAAAGAAAAGAAAAGCATTTCTACCCAATTTATTACGCTAGTAAAACGCTTAACGATGCATAAGGAAATTACACAACTACAGAAAAAGAATTACTAGCTGTGGTATTTGCTTTTGATAAATTCCGTTCTTACCTTGTTCTTTCTAAAACTGTAGTCTATACAGATCATGCAGCTATCAGATACCTCTTCAAGAAACAAGACGCAAAACCCCGTTTGATCAGATGGATTCTACTCCTCCAAGAATTCGACATCGAAATCAAGGATAAACGAGGAGCAGAAAACACTGCTGCAGATCACCTTTCACGCCTAGAAGACCCAGCTTTGGAGGCGACCAGGGACGAGCAAATCAACGAGAAATTTCCCACAGAGTCCTTGGAGATGATGGAGAGTAGACAAGAACCATGGTATGCCGACTATGCTAATTATCTAGCTAGCGGTATAGTCACCAAAGGATGGCCACATTACCAAAGAAAGAAATTCTTTGCTGATGTAAAGCATTAGTTTTGGGAAGACCCTTATCTTTTCAAAATGTGTGCCGCCCAGCTCATCCGAAGATGCGTCCATGGTAATGAAGCGCGAAGAATTCTCCGTCATTGTCATGAAGGTCCATACGGAGGACATCATGGTGCCGCTAGTACCGCACGAAAGGTATTTGATTCAGGATTTTATTGGCCAACCATTTACAAGGATGCACGAAACCTTGTAAAGGCATGTGATGCTTGCCAAAGATCAGGTAATATTTCTTCCAAAAACGAAATGCCTCAAAACGGCATTCTCGTTTGTGAAATTTTTGATGTATGGGGACTCGATTTTAGGGACCTTTCCCACCGTCAAAAGGAAACAAATATATACTTGTGGCAGTCGATTACTTGTCTAAATGGGCGGAGTCCGAAGCTCTTCCAACAAATGATGGAAGAGTAGTGGTAAAATTTCTGAATTTTTTTTTTCTCGTTTTGGAACACCAAAAGCTTTGATAAGTGATAGAGGTACCCATTTTTGCAATCATCAACTCGAAAAAATATTAACAAGGTATGGGGTCTATCATCGGGTCTCAACAGCGTATCACCCTCAAACAAATGGGCAGCCGAAGTGACTAACCGAGGTTTAAAACGAATACTTGAAAAAACTGTAGGTGTAAATAAAAAGGAATGGGCTGACAAATTGGACGATGCTTTATGGGCCTTTCGAACTGCTTATAAAACCACTATAGGCACAACCCCGTATAAGCTCGTCTATGGAAAAAGCTGTCACTTGCCGGTAGAAATAGCTCACAGAGCCTACTGGGCAATAAAAAATGTAAACTTAGACTTAGAAACTGCAGGTAAAAACCGATTTTGTCAAATGAATGAATTAGACGAATTAAGGAACTATGCTTACTCTAACTCCGAAATTTATAAGGAAAGAATGAAAAATTTACATGATAAATATATTAAGTCTAATGAATTTCGGGTGGGAGATCAAGTTCTGTTGTTTAATTCACGACTTCGATTATTTCCTGGTAAACTAAAATCTAGGTGGTCAGGACCTTTTTCCGTCACCCATGTTTTTCCTCACGGTGCAGTAGAAATTAAAGCTCGAAATGGGATACCATTTAAAGTCAATGGCCAACGGCTAAAACTCTACCGAGGATCCATTGAGGATGAAGAAGAGGAGATCTCACTTCAAACGGTTAACGAATGAAAAGCATCCACATCATACCCAACATGTTACGAACAAGCGAGTGTACATCAAAGACCGGTAAGTCTTCTAACCATTTTTCGGAAAAAGGGGCATGCACACGAGCACGTTAAAAAAAAAATTATTTTTGCTCGGCACGAGGCCGTGTCCACTGGACACGGGGCCGTGTCGAGGCAACTGTCGGGATAAAACCCTCTTTTCATAACAGTTACCTCATTCCACACGCCCCGTTTTGCCGAAAACGCTCTGGTTCCAGGCGATTTTCCGCAGATTTTCGACGTTACCTCCACGTTTAACAACATCAAGGTATGATTCTATCATCATTAGTAGTTAGATTAGTTACTTGCATGTAGTTAAACATCAAAAATTTGGGGAAAAATCTAGGGTTCTTCAAGTTCATCTGGACCGAACTTCAAATTTTTGATGCAATCTGTTAGTAGTAGTTTAGATTAGTATGATATGAAGTAAATACACTGGAATTGTTGATAGATTTGTCCGATTTCTCACTAAAACCTCAAACCCTTGTTTTTGAACCGAAAAAGATGAAATTGGAAGGGTAAACGGGTTGTTTTGGGAAAAACGACACTTAGGGTTTCATTTTCGGGGGAAACCGCAACTACTTGGCTAAAAATTTTCAGATTTTCGGGACCGGGACGAAAAATGAAGTTTTTGGGTTACAGACGCCTGGACACGGGGCCGTGCCCGCTGAACACGGGGCCGTGTCCAGCCTACTGTTTGCAGTTTCTTTAGAAATCTCATTGTTTCGTGCTAATTTTTGGTGTATTCTTTCAGATGGCAAAGTTCACAAGGTTCAATGCAAGCGAGCTCGATGCTAGGGCAAGATACGAAATACTTCAAACAAGACCCGAAGAGTACCCCAGGCGAGCATGCACGGACCTGTTAACCATGGTGAACCAGCTGGACTGATTCAACAACATCGTTACGGGACCACTAGCAGTTGCATTGAACACCCGGCTTCGGTCGGTGCATCAATGCACCATGGAGTTCTACAGTACTTTCACCTTTACTTCGAGGTGTGACCCGTTCGACAATGAAGGGGTCACATTTCGGTGTGGCGGGACAAGGTACTCGATCTCCATGGCACAGTTTGGATCTATAATAGGACTGTACGGGGAAGAGGAATCGGGAAATGAGGAAAATACCGGGGGATTACGAGACTTGGATGAAAATGAACGTCAAGCCGCATGGGCTCAAATCGGTGAAGGAATCTACAACCCTAGCAGCACCAAGAGTACTAAGCTGAGGGACCCGCTCTACCGCTACATTCACAGGCTCCTCACCTACTCTCTTAACCAACGTCACGACAGTAGTGGCATTGTAGGGTTGAAAGATTTGGTTGTCCTTCACTGTATCCACAACCGGATGCCTCTAGATGTTCCATATCTCCTGTTACAAAACATGCATCTCAACCGACTTGCTCGCGCTCCAACACCTATCTTCTTCGGGGGGTGGGTGTACCGTCTTTTCAAGCATTTCACGAGAATTCCGAGGTCCTTTGAAAGAAGTCCATGGTCGGGACGAGTTGACTACCACATTTGCCGAGCCATGAACTTACTTTATGAGGCGGAAGACGGGACGGTGAGCTTCCAGAGGGCACAAGGGTATGCATGGAACCCACAGGAGGCCCTAGTTCTTCACGCACCACCTCCCCACTACCAGTGCCAACCCCATGGTGATCCGGGTCAATCCTCCTCACAAGGAGGCGGTTTTCCTAATTTCCAAAGCTTACATGATCTTTTGCAGGAAAACCTCATGTGTACCAGGAACACCTACAACCTCGTCAACAACACATACCACCGGGTCGGAGCTATTGAACGCAACATCAACGATATACAAGACGATATCGGTAGCATCCGGGAGTATATGGCGGGGCACGGGGATGGAGGTGATGATAGCGATGAAGACATGGAGTAGGAGGTTTGAAGGAACAGAAGCGGGTTGATGGCGAGCCCACAGGTTTAAGTCCCTTTTTCTATCGAACAGTTTATGGCCTGCGTGCCAAGTGTTGAACAATTTACTTTCCTTGACTACTTTTATTTTCCGTTTTCTTTTACTTTATGCTTGAAGACAATTAACTATGGTAATGTAGGATATTTGTGTTGCTTGGTATGGTATTAAGTGATGAAACAGGTACAAACCAAGGCTTGGAGTGCTAGACCTTAGCACTTATAGGCCCAAAATGGAGAAACCGGGGGAAGAAACCTGTTTTTCAGGCTTACAGACGGTCCACACGGGGACGTGTCCAGCCGACACACCCCCGTGCTCACCTCCCAGACCTGCTGTTTGGTTACTGCCCTGCAGATTTTTGTCAGACACGGGGCCGTGTCTAACCAACACGCCCCCATGTTCGCCTTTTGTAAGTTCTCGTTACTGGCAGTTCACCACGGGGTCGTGTCCAGCAGACACGGGGCCGTGTCCAGACTGCCAGTAACATAAATCTTTGCTTTTTAACACCACATTACACATCCAATCAACCTAAAAATTTATTTTTGGGACACATTGAGGACAATGTGTAATTTAAGTGTGGGGGGGGGGGGAGCTAAAACCTTGAAATTTTGCAAGTCCTATTAACAAGCCTTACACCAAACTCTATTGGAACCGCTAATCACCCCAAATTTTTTCAAAAACTTTTCGTTTTTTTACTTGTCTTGGTTTAATTTGGGAATAACAAGTTCTAAAAAGGTTATATTTTTACAAATTTACAACCGATAGCGTCGTGATAAAAAGAACCAACATAAGAAAATTATGAAACGACATGACAAGCTTGGTTAAAATTCGATTATATATACTTGATCACATAAAAACCCATTCCCACAAAAGTGAGTTTTAAGCCTTTATTGAGCATACAAATTTACATCTTTCGACTAAATGCTCATTTTTCGTTTCTTGTGTGAATAGCCGCTTGGTTCTTACAACTCTAGAACTTGCCACGACGATTCATTCCCGGTCCTTACCAACTTAAACCCAAGTAAGTAAATGATGGAGGCATTAGGACTAACCATTTTTTTTCTACACCATTATTTTTCAATTTTTTTTACCACCTACCCAAAATCCCCCTAGCTAACCCCTTTGAGCTTAAACCTTTCATTTCTTTACCCTAAAACCCTTTCTACCCACCAAAAACCCTTTTTATTTTCACCCTTTATTTTAGTAACAAGCTCGGTTTTTCGTGTGACAAAAAAAAATGATGAAGTTAGAAATAAACAAACAAAGCTATTAAAACAAAAAGCTTGTTTGGAGAAATACTTCGAAATAAAAAAGTCACTAAAGAAATGTTTTACGAAAACCGACGCTTTTTACGCTTTTCGCCCTTTTACTAACCACTAACCCAACCACCCACCTTTAGCCCAAGCCTAACCCTTCACCCAAAAAGCCCTCTTGATATTTACAAAGGTATATAGTTAAAAAGGAGGAGGATTGATTGCTTGGCAAGATTATGGTAGGAATAAGTTCCATGCCGCTCTCGAATGATTCACTAAAAATACACCTTCGGCCGAGTGTGGGTGATTTCTCCCGTGAGGTATGTGAACTTGTATATAAATGAAATTTTAAAAAGGCATGCTATGCCCAAATAAGTAATTTCTCTTATGAAACATTCTAAATAAATCATAACGAATAGGATTGTAAATATATAAAAATAAAACCCAAAAAGATCTTGGATTCCCGACACTCTATGACAAGCCAAAAACCTTCTCTTCTACCCATTCCATTTGGGAGTGTAAGCCACATATTAAAGAGTTTTGCTTGAGGACAAGCAAAAGTTCAAGTGTGGGGGTATTTGATGTGTGTAAAATGATACATATAAATTACATCAAATGAGGCATAAAACTAAACCTTTTTAAGTACTAATGTTGGAAAAAGAGTGTTTTTGTCTTCCTTTCGTATTTTCAGGATGAAATGAGCTCAAATTCACAAAAGAAGCAAAAAGACAGCTAAATCTAACATAAATACAAGAAAAGGAACAAAAGTGGATTGCCCGACCCCTCAACGGCATCCTCCCAAGCAGAAAAGAGAAGTCAGAAGACTGAACACGCCCCGTGCTCAGCCAGCACGGGGCCGTGCCCAAGAAGCAGCAGAAAAGACAAACCTATAGAAGCTTCTATTGCCCACCACGGGGCCGTGTCCAGTGAGCACGGGGGCGTGGCGAAAGTACAGCAGGCGCATTAATTGTAATTGCGAATTACAATTAATGAAGAGAGAGAGTGTCAGACGGGCACGGGGGCGTGTCCAGCGGACACGGGGCCGTGCCCAGCCTTCTGTTCAGCCTATAAATAGGAGTGCTTGGTTTCATTTCAACCCATCCCTTGGCACACCACCTCTCTCACACTTCATCCACCACCCACCACCACCATAACACCATCATCCACCACCATCATCCATTGTCCATCATAGAGTGTGTGAGTCGTCTCGGGATCCAAGATTGATCGTAAGAGTTCTTGACAATCAAGGCCATGTTTTCCTAAGTCTCTTACATCACTTGGTGAAGACAAGTGTTTAGTATAATACTTTTTATTTTTAATCTTTTGCACTTTTTATTTGGTTTTGTATTAATGACTTTAATAACTAGTTACTTATGTTGAAGGTGATCTTTCCTTATCGTTTGTCCGTGGTGTCTTGGCATTATTTTACTGTCTATATAAAATAAAAGATTTTCACCATTCATATCTCCATGGTCTATATGGAGGTATGTTGGCTACCTGGTCGGGGGTTAAGGGAACGGTTTGGTAAGGATCTTGCCCTTGTTCAGCGTTTAGAGGTCCTGCAAGGGACCTGGGTCAAATTTAGTAGGATCTCCTTCAATACCCATAGGTATTGGATGGCGGGGATCCAAACTCTTTGACCCCCTCATAAGTTAACTACTATTAATACTATAACCCGGTTATTTAGGACTGTATCCCTGCTGACTCAGACTACTTAGCCGAGGGTAACGTCACCGCCAAAAGCGGGGCCTAACATAATTTGCATTAATAACTTAATTCATTATCTTCCAATAATCCAACCCTTTAGGATTGTATCCTTGCTGACTCAAACTACTGGGTTGAGGGTAACGTCTCCTTCAAAAGAGGGGCCTACTACAATAACTAAGATAATCTCTTAAACAAGTGCAAAAGTGCGAAAATAATCAAAGGTTATACTAATACACGAGTCGGATCCAAGTGATTCATCTTGTCTATCTGTTTTTATTTTATTTTATTTTTCAACATTTAGTTAGTTAGTTTTTATTTTCTTAGTTTAAAAACCTTTTCTAACTTTTTTTGATTTGATTAGACGTTGAGGATAAACCGGTACTAAAAGCTCTTGTATCCTTGGACGACCTCGGTATCTTACCAACACTATACTACGTCCACGATGGGTGCACTTGCCCATATGTGTGTTTAGTGTTAGTAAATATCGTGTTTTATAAATTTAAAACTTGGCTAAAAGTGTAAAAAGGGCTTAAAATATACATCTAAAATATATTACACTACACACGCATCAACAACCGTATGAAGCGGTTCTTCTTCTTTTAGGAAGTGGAGCTTGGATAATAGGTCCGTTATCATTATTCACACTGTGACTTGGTTCCGTGTGTTGACGTTTACTGCCATTTGCAGATTTATTATTTTCTACTTCTTTAACAGTCTTGATAATATAAGGCATAACATCTATGATTCCTTGTGCTACTATATATTGGATGGCAGTGTTATCTATTTGGTTTCCGTTATTCTCATTATTCTGGTTTTCCTGATTTACTTCATTCGACATCTGAATTATGAACATTTATCAGGTATTAATTACCATAGAATAAAATTTAGTACAATTATTTATACACAAACACACAAACAAGTTGGTCAAAAACGTCGATCGTTGCGACATTTACTCTTTTTCATATACATATATGCATCTATTACAAACTACAACTGGAAATCAAATATATACTACGCATCCGTAGCTATTTTAATCTATCTAAATTTTTTAGTACAAAATTACACATAGGTCTAGGTAATTTCTAGGTGTCGTGTATCCAATATTGCATTTCTCGTTCATCATATTTCCAAACTAATCTCTCTCCTATCTGTCGGATTCTATTCCCCTCATTCACTAAATCTTCTCCATACTAATGGAGTTCTTACACTTGTTTTCGACTCATTGGTGGGTCTAATGGTTCAGGTGGAGGCACGGGTTCCTCGTAGGGGTCTGCACTATTTATTTCAAAAAAATGTTCTATCAATATCCTTCCACGGATCAGGTTCTAAAGGATTTAGTTCTTCGGGAGGGTATAGGGTCGAGTATGACCTATTGTCATCAATCCAAGGATCATATTGTAAGGGCTGTGGAGTTGGGATCCTGGGTAACTCATTGGGGTCAAATGCAGGTATCGGGAATTGGTTTTCTTGGTTGAGTTCTAGCATTGGTTGGTCTGGGAACAAAGGTAACAGTGGCGGTTCGGTTACTTGGTTTTGGTTAGCATCTCCTGCTGTAGTGGCTAACATGTGAAAATTGGCCAGCTGTCTATCTAATTCCTCTTCCCAAGGCAGCCTACTGGCTACTTCCTGAATCTGTGCATCTGCGTCCCTATTGGCCCTGACTATCGCCCTCTGTTGCTATAATTTCTTCATTTTTTTTCTTCTCTCATGAGCCCCTCTATTAAACCAACCTCTTTTCTTAGTAGTAAAAGGTTCCTCCGACTATGCCTTAAAGATAAATATTCCCTCTTCTATATTGGCTGAATATCCTGAGGGATCAAGCTGAGATGATGTTCCCTCATTTTCGATGAACTATCTAAATGACGATAAGCGTCCGACATTCCTTGATCACTCATACTGTAAACCAACAGATAGTCAAATAATACATAACACATTGTCACACCCCAACCAATGGCGGAAACATCGGGATGAGACGAAGTGTGAAGATTGCTCGAGACATCATAACGCTAATAATTGTGACAAGTATTTAAATAATCCGATTTCATTTCATAAGATGAATTGTCAACATTACAAGAAATTCAAATACAACAAGTTTAACAAAAATAACATGATAACATAACAAAATTGATACAACATATTAAACCCTAACGTCTATATGTGTATCTAGGCATCAACGCTACTTCTTTTCTTAGCATCGTCCTCATCAACCTGTAACATGTTTAAAATAATTCAATGCAAAAGCAAAGGCGAGTATACAAGTTTGATACATACATAGCAAAAGATAAGTTTTGAACAATTCCTCATAGCAAGCATGTGATTCAAGATAAACATTTAAACATGGCATGTGTCTAACTTATCAAACCAAGGAAACGCAATATGCTCATGACATTACCGATGATAAAGGGCGGGTCGTTAATCCTATAGCGCTACATATGTCACGGTTTGGCTCGTACGAAGTTATTGATAAATTCAACACATAAGTTTCACCCAAGTTTAAAGTATCAAGCCATCACGTATACAAACATGTTATAGGAATGTTCATGTGTTTAAGCAAAATGTTCAAGTGTAAGTTTGTTGATAGGTAAACATGTTACACCCCAAAAGTGATAAAAGTAAAAAGGGGAAATACGAGTATACTCACAAGGCTTGCATATGCTTTTCGATTATCCAATTGTTGACGAGTAGAGATTTAGAGTCCGAATGTATAAGGGTTAAAGTTCAAGTATGTTTGGAGTCGAGATTCGGTGTTTAAAACAACATAAAAATAAGATATGAGAATAACATGGAAAATAATCATTTAGTACATATGATGCTTGTTCTTGACACTAGGAAACTCGAAGGAGTTTAGATGTTTTCATGGAACAAGGTTCCATTAGAATCGTGACAAGTTATCATAGTCCAGGATGATGTAATCTAGTACCCCGACATATGAACACTGGTTCATCATCAAAGATTCGATTATTCGAATAATATATTTAGGTTATATAATATATGTCCAATAGTTCAAGCATGAGGTAGAAGATTAAAATCTTCATTTTGGTACCTCTAAATGTCATAGAAATCATGTAGGAGGTAGGAAGATCAAGTCTTCCATTTAGGCACCTCTATGTGTTCACCACTACACTTGATGTAAAAAAAACAACAAAGGAGGGTCATGAACATACAATAAAGAATAAGAAATATACACACTAACTAAGAGAAATCATCAAATCATGTGAGGATTGTATGTTTGGACAACCCAAGTTGTTCCATAATCACTCATGTATCAAAGACAAAGTTTGACATGACTTGTGGGTTAAAAACCCTAAACAAAACACCAAGTTTATGAGGTTTAATCCTATGATTTTTAAGTGTCTCAACCTTGTTTTTAAGCCTAACCAACCACTAAAGTGTTGTAAGCATTAGGACATAGGTTTGAGATGAGATAGACTCAAGTTTGGTAAGAAATAACAAGGATTTCATGAAAACAAAAACAATCAGTGGACTTTGGAGCCTTTTTGCTGGAGTTCCAGGGACTTATTTACTGTGAAAAACCCATGGAAACGTAGATAAGGTCAATACAAAGTAGTAGGAAAAAGAATCGAGTGAATCGGATAAGAATTGAGTGAGTTATGCTCATTTTCGTGAAGGGGTGTCAATCTGCTCGAACCCTTGCTTTCAGCTACGGTTTGGAGGATGTTTTGAGAGTTTTTAGTGTTGCAAAAGTGGTAGGGAGGCTGGTTATAAGTGGTATTTATAGGTGGAAGGATTAGGGTTTCAATGGGTTGGGCTTTGTAAGTGTTTAGAAGGGGTTACACCTTGAAACTAGCCCACAAAACCCAACTATATGGGGCTGAATTTTGATGAATTGGGGCTGCCATATTTCTTTATTTTTTTAAAACATTATAATGAGTAATTTTGTTAATTAAGTTGTGTAATAATATGCAACAATGTTTCCCCTAACTCGTAACAAGGTAAAATATGAAATAAAACATGATTTAACTAGGTAAAAAGTGTAATGTACAAGTATGTAACATTAGGGCTGTAAACGAACCGAACGTTCAGCGAACAGTTCGTGAACCGTTCGGCGGGAAGTTCGTTTACGTTCGTTCGTTTAGTTAATGAACGAACATGAACAAGAAATTCCGTTCGATTAGTTAAATGAATGAACACGAACAACTGTCTCGTTCGTTCAATTGCGTTCATGAACGTTCGGTAACGTGTTCGTGAACATTCGTTCATGTTCGTTGTTTATGTTGTTCATTAAATATTTTTTTAGCATTTATTTATTTTATCTAAGCCATTTACCCAAACAAATAAAATAGGAAACCCTACCTCCACCTTTCTTTCTTATTATTCACATCGATAAATACAATTGAACTTTGTCGATTTTATCTGTGTTCGTGAACCGTTCATGAACACGTTCATTTCCTTAACGAACGAACACGAACAAAAAATCTCGTTCGGTAAGTGTTCATGAACCGTTCGTGAACACATAATATTCTTAACGAACGAACACGAACAAGGCCTTGTTCGTGTTCGTTCGGTTCGTTTACAGCCCTATGTAACATGTTTGTAAGTGACAAGTATATGTCACATATTAGATGATTAACCGTTGTATAAATAAGCATATTATTAGGGGGTTTTAGGTATCAACAATTTAAGGACAAGCGTGGACATGCATCGTGAATAAGTATCGTATAAGTATGAATTACAAATAAGGATTTGATGTACAATGAATTCGAACGTATGAACATGTATGAATATGTAGATGGTGAATTTAAAGAAATACGAATTTTATTTATGATCCAAGTCTCGGATTTTACAACGAAAGGACGACAACAATAACACAAGATTTCCAAAAATAGCATTACAAGGCGAGCTTTCTAATTATGGAAAGTATGAAAAAGCAGGGCGTTACAGTCTCCCCTCCTTTAGGAAATTTCGTCCCGAAATTTATTCAAGAGGAAGACCTTGGAGAAAAAGCATTTTGGCTAAAAGAATCGAGACTTGGGAGTTTTGAAACGTTTAGAAAAGTACGAAATTTTGAAGAACGATAGGATAGGAATTTGTTTGACTAAAATGAGTTGAGGCGTTTAAGCATAGGTAAAACATGTATGCGTGCGCATAGGCAAAGGAGTTTAAATAAGTTTGAATGTGAACGGGGTTCATATGAAAGAAAGGATAATGGAGAATAATAGGAGTATGAAAAATAAATATTGCGTATATGGTGTACGTTGAGGCATTGCGGATAGCATGGGGCGAACAATTGACACTAAATGAACACAAGTATACGAATGATATGGGCATTAGATAGATGAAAGTAACATGTTAAGGATGAAGTCTCGTCATGGATAATCGGACATAATGTGTTTGTGAGTTGCTTAAAGCTTGTATTAGGTCCAAGAGGTCTGTAAAACACTGAATTTCCCATGGCACGTTTTACGAAATTTTGGTAACATGGTGAAAACACTTATATATAGGAAGTACCAGCGGCGTATCCACCATGTTTTGACCATGTTACGTCCGTTTCGTCTTCGGTGTCATGTTACGTTCCGTGTATTACCATACGCAGTAGCACACTCTATGGTTCTCATACGCCTATCACTATAATCCCGTGTGCACCCGTGATTATTTTGATCGTCGCATGATCCGCATAGCTTGTACTAGTTGTGTATGAATCGGGGTATACATAAAAAGAATGAGAATGTGTACGTATAAGAATATAGTATGTAAGCAATTCCATGCTAAAGTATGTATGGGACCCACGCAAGCGAATCCCTCGGATTACGCTCGCGTATAGGTACGAATGTATGAATCATGAGTATAAGCAAAATTATGAGCATAAGTATAAGTTTAAGTATGAATATACACGTAAGTATGGGTATCAAACGTATGAGTAGTATGAGTATACGTGTAAGCATGAAACGTATAAATATAATTATAAGCATCAAACGCATGAGTACAAGTATGGATACGATTATAAGTATAAGCACAAAATGTGTTGTTATGAATATGAGTGAGAGTGTGAGTACAAATACTAATGATTACGTATATAGTATTAATTGAAACATAACAAAGTTACGTATGTAAGAGTGCTCAAAAGGTTGAGCACGTAAATACGAACGATATAAGTGAAATTGTCGCGATGAAGCGACAAAAACGTGTATGATGATATGCATGTATAGTTATTTAAACGAAACGTTGAGTTTATTGAATCAAATTTAGATTGAGCTTGGTTTAAAAGGTAGACTATAGTTTGCATATGTAAGAGGATATAAAGTACTTATTGGTCATGCATATCGTATTTTGTAATGAATAGAAATGCTAATTTTGTTTAAAAGGGTTTACGTAATCCGAAAAATGGTCGGTCCCTATGAAGTCTTCTTGCCCACGTGTTTTGTAAATTGGTGTAGGAAAAAGGTTTTCGTTAAAAAGTAAGTTCGTTTCATCAAAGAAGAAATTATGAATTTAGGAGGTTCTTGTGAAAACTAGGATCCTTAGAAGAGAAATTTAGCAAAAGGGCTTAGTGATTAAAAAAATTAACAAATGATTTGTTGATGTTGAAAAGGGTATTTGGTAAAACAATCATATAACTTTTATAAGATCTTATAAGTATTTGAGAAAGGTTGGTTGGATTTTGATTAAAAGTAGAAGGTGAGCATGTTTTAGTGATTAAGTCGAAGATGAAGTTCATGGGCAAGAGTTTCATTGAGCCGATTAAATTGATAGGTAGCATTTCGTAAGGTTTTGAAGTTCGAGCAATAAAACGTTTTAAGACATGATTATGAATTTCGCGTATATGAGTTGAGTGAAAATGGATTGTAGAATAAGAAGTACGTTTGATAAAACAATGCATTTTGAAATCGGTATGAGTGGGTATTTTGAATAATGATAAACAATTTGGGTATAAAATATGATCGAGTTTGCATAATAAGATATTTTGAAGAGACGTTTTGGTAACGATCACCTAGGTAAGGGAATCACCCCTAACTCGTTGGTGATGTCGTTTTTTTTTTAGAAAAAGGGGAGTGGAGTTAGTCGTCAAGGTAAGGAAATCACTCCAATCTTAATGATATGTCTCCACTCGTCGTTACAAGGAATATGAAATTATATTATATGAAATCATGCATATATATAAATGTATGGTAAAGGTTCAATATGTTGTGTGCATGAAAAGAGAATATCGAAAGTATACTCGAGTTTGAAAGATTGCATCGTATAAAATAAATATTAGAAACACATGTTGATCAAAATTTGGATGGTTCCAAAACGAAACTTTGACTAACCAAAGTGGTCGAAAAGTCTTTCGAATTTGAGGAGCATGCTTTGGCCTAATAGGTAAAATACTCTCGCCGACAAGTCGGTTAACGGTATTTACCCTTCCGGTTACTACATGTCCCAAATCAATCGAAATTTCGAGACTTGGCGGGATTTATGAAAAACAAAATATCAAGGAGTGGAACTAGTCGACAAGGTGCGGGTTTCACCCCTAACTTGACAATTTCGTATCCTAAGTGTGGTTGGTACTCGTCGGGTCAAAATTTAATTTCGACATGTTGACGAGGGTCCACTAGAATTTGAAATTTGAGATTTACCATTAAGATGTGGATTTCACTCCTAGCTTAATGGCGATATCTCGTGTAAAAAGAAGAATAGGTAGATTGTGAGTCGTTCACCAAATTGTGGGTTTCACGCCTATTTTGGTGAATTCGTCTAGAGTGTTTACGGATTTAGAATAGTCGAGTAAAATGCATGAGGGAAAGAGTATGTTAAAGGAATAAACAACAAATATAAACGCACAATGAAGCATATAAAGAATAGCACATAATGTGTGGGATAATAAAACATGTACTAGCACATAATAAAGCAAGTATAGCATGTCAAGTGTTAACACATAAGCGCCATATATGCTTAAAAGATCAAAAGAGAATGAATAAGAGCAAATAAGGTAGCATGCAAGTAGTTTCAAGTAAAACATAAGAATAAGGCTCTAAAACTATAGACTAGGCTAAAGCATTCCTACTTTTCCTAATTCCCTATAGTTATGGCTCTGATACCAATCTGTCACACCCCAACCAATGGCGGAAACATCGGGATGAGACGAAGTGTGAAGATTGCTCGAGACATCATAACGCTAATAATTGTGACAAGTATTTAAATAATCCGATTTCATTTCATAAGATGAATTGTCAACATTACAAGAAATTCAAATACAACAAGTTTAACAAAAATAACATGATAACATAACAAAATTGATACAACATATTAAACCCTAACGTCTATATGTGTATCTAGGCATCAACACTACTTCTTTTCTTAGCATCGTCCTCATCAACCTGTAACATGTTTAAAATAATTCAATGCAAAAGCAAAGGCGAGTATACAAGTTTGATACATACATAGCAAAAGATAAGTTTTGAACAATTCCTCATAGCAAGCATGTGATTCAAGATAAACATTTAAACATGGCATGTGTCTAACTTATCAAACCAAGGAAACGCAATATGCTCATGACATTACCGATAATAAAGGGCGGGTCGTTAATCCTATAGCGCTACATATGTCACGGTTTGGCTCATACGAAGTTATTGATAAATTCAACACATAAGTTTCACCCAAGTTTAAAGTATCAAGCCATCACGTATACAAGCATGTTATAGGAATGTTCATGTGTTTAAGCAAAATGTTCAAGTGTAAGTTTGTTGATAGGTAAACATGTTACACCCCAAAAGTGATAAAAGTAAAAAGGGGAAATACGAGTATACTCACAAGGCTTGCATATGCTTTCCGATTATCCAATTGTTGACGAATAGAGATTTAGAGTCCGAATGTATAAGGGTTAAAGTTCAAGTATGTTTAGAGTCGAGATTTGGTGTTTAAAACAACATAAAAGTAAGATATGAGAATAACATGGAAAATAATCATTTAGTACATATGATGCTTGTTCTTGACACTAGGAAACTCGAAGGAGTTTAGATGTTTTCATGGAACAAGGTTCCATTAGAATCGTGACAAGTTATCATAGTCTAGGATGATGTAATCTAGTACCCCGACATATGAACACTAGTTCATCATCAAAGATTCGATTATTCGAATAATATATTTAGGTTATATAATATATGTCCAATAGTTCAAGCATGAGGTAGAAGATTAAAATCTTCATTTTGGTACCTCTAAATGTCATAGAAATCATGTAGGAGGTAGGAAGATCAAGTCTTCCATTTAGGCACCTCTATGTGTTCACCACTACACTTGATGTAAAAAAAACAACCAAGGAGGGTCATGAACATACAATAAAGAATAAGAAATATACACACTAACTAAGAGAAATCATCAAATCATGTGAGGATTGTATGTTTGGACAACCCAAGTTGTTCCATAATCACTCATGTATCAAAGACAAAGTTTGACATGACTTGTGGGTTAAAAACCCTAAACAAAACACCAAGTTTATGAGGTTTAATCCTATGATTTTTAAGTGTCTCAACCTTGTTTTTAAGCCTAACCAACCACTAAAGTGTTGTAAGCATTAGGACATAGGTTTGAGATGAGATAGACTCAAGTTTGGTAAGAAATAACAAGGATTTCATGAAAACAAAAACAATCAGTGGACTTTGGAGCCTTTTTGCTGGAGTTCCAGGGACTTATTTACTGTGAAAAACCCATGGAAACGTAGATAAGGTCAATACAAAGTAGTAGGAAAAAGAATCGAGTGAATCGGATAAGAATTGAGTGAGTTATGCTCATTTTCGTGAAGGGGTGTCAATCTGCTCGAACCCTTGCTTTCAGCTACGGTTTGGAGGATGTTTTGAGAGTTTTTAGTGTTGCAAAAGTGGTAGGGAGGCTGGTTATAAGTGGTATTTATAGGTGGAAGGATTAGGGTTTCAATGGGTTGGGCTTTGTAAGTGTTTAGAAGGGGTTACACCTTGAAACTAGCCCACAAAACCCAACTATATGGGGCTGAATTTTGCTGAATTGGGGCTGCCATATTTCTTTATTTTTTTATTTTTTTAAAACATTATAATGAGTAATTTTGTTAATTAAGTTGTGTAATAATATGCAACAATGTTTCCCCTAACTCGTAACAAGGTAAAATATGAAATAAAACATGATTTAACTAGGTAAAAAGTGTAATGTACAAGTATGTAACATGTTTGTAAGTGACAAGTATATGTCACATATTAGATGATTAACCGTTGTATAAATAAGCATATTATTAGGGGGTTTTAGGTATCAACAATTTAAGGACAAGCATGGACATGCATCGTGAATAAGTATCGTATAAGTATGAATTACAAATAAGGATTCGATGTACAATGAATTCGAACGTATGAACATGTATGAATATGTAGATGGTGAATTTAAAGAAATACGAATTTTATTTATGATCCAAGTCTCGGATTTTACAACGAAAGGACGACTACAATAACACAAGATTTCCAAAAATAGCATTACAAGGCGAGCTTTCTAATTATGGAAAGTATGAAAAAGCAGGGAGTTACACTCATAATCACATATGTTATTTTCCTAACACAGAATTTGAAATTTCAGTGTCAGGAGAACACTTCTTTGGATTAAACAAGTGGCTGTAGCTCTGATACCACCTTCTGTCGCAACCCTCAACCCCTACCCGGGAGCGGGCGGGCGCGAGCCTTAGAGCAGGTGGTATCGGTGTTTATTAATTTTGGCAGCGGAATACATCAGGACCGTAGTTAGGAAATATTTTTATCAGAGTAAACCACCAATTTTTTATAATAATAAAGCTTTGGGATAAAACCTAAGTTCATTTGACAATACATTTATAGGGATAAACCCTAATTATTGAAAACAAAAACTTCTTGTTTATTTAGGTAACTTTATAGCCACTTTTCCAAGCCTTCAGTGCTCTCCAGCTGGCTTCTATTTGGCTTTCACATTATGTTACCTGAAACGCGTTTTAAAAACATTTTGTCAGCAAGAAATACTGGTGAGTGCATCCCAGTTTAGTCAAAATAGTTTTATCACTTTTACAGAATTGAGGGCATCCAACAATTACATTTGTTTATATCTAATCAATTACTCATTCAGTACTGTCAAACCCTGACTTGTGGGTCATATTATCCATTGGTTAACTCTTTATCCAATGATAACGTTTTTCCATATTTTGTATACAAAACCCCAACATACCGGCAGTAATTGTAGAATCACAAATACTCAATTACTGTTTAAGTGTAAATGAAAACATTTGAGGTTTTGGTAAAACATTTTGACTCACAAAAAGGATTTACAAAAAGAGAATGTACTCACTAATAGTGAGAAAAAGCAAGATGTGCTCACATTGCAAATTTAGATAATACTAAGGCTTTCTGAGAATCTCCTGGTTATTATCTATAAATCAAATAATGCACACGTGTTAGTAAAATAACCCAATTCAAATTAACCGTATAACTCGAGACAGAATTCCAATGACTGAGTCGGGCAGAGCCGACATGCATTACGGAATCCTAAATCAATCGGGTGTACACACGAAACAGAATTCCAATGACTGAGTCGGGCAGAGCCGACATGCATTACGGAAATTCTAAAATCGATCGTGTAGGGTAACAGCAGGGTTATAGTACTTACAACGAGGCAAAGCTTCGCTGAATAGTGGGTATTGTGCCTGAGCAGAAATTCTACTTATAAGAAATTTGAAAGAGAATTTGGGAAATGAACGAATTCAAATGAACTCTCGACCTCAATTTATAGGCTGCTCCGGCACCCTGTCGCGCCCCGCAAAGCCCCAGGCTAAGCCTGTCGCGGCCCGCGAGGGTAAGAAAAGGCGGCCATAGGCCTGCCGAATCATCGCATAGGCTTGCTGAGTCAGGTGCCATGTGGCACCATGACTTGTACGGCACACAAGAGCAATCGCGGCCCGCGACAGACCAGGGTGGTCTCCGTCGTGCCCCGCGAACGACTGCTGGATCTTGTTTTTGTTATTTTTTCTAAGTATAGGGTTATTCCGGGTCCGTTTCTCGTGTACGAGGTATATTTAGGGACATTTAGGGTGTCTAAAATATTTTTAAGAGGGTTGTTATATGAATAGCTTGTAAGAAAGTGCAAACAACTTTAATACTTACTAATAAAGAGCCTAGTAGTGAACAAACTCCGTTGTATCACATTTTGTGTGTTCGACTACATGTTGTATATAGTGAAATACAATTACAAAAACAACTATCAACACCAATGTTGCCTATAAAACAAAATCTTCAAAAAAGATAAATCAGAAAATCTCAAAAGAATCTAAAAAGTGAAAATCAAGATATAAATAAATAACAGATGACGGGTTCATACCTGGCTTGGTAGCAATCCATGATTAGAACCTTCCGATTGAATATGGTTGCAGAGAGAAGTTGTTATGGGTGAAGTTCTGAGCCTATATCCTGGTCAATATTTTAAGCTATATCTTAATTGTATGATATGTGTTCATACCCCGGGTTACACATTCAGGATATTGGTAACATCCTGAATGGTATCCTGAGGGTCACTAACAGATTATGTGCAGGAATATGAGTCCAAGCTCGCAACGTTCATGAGGATCCTTTCTCCGGAAGACTCGGTCTTAGTAGTTCAAAGGAAGACGTTGAAGCCGCTTTACTCGGTCCACAACGTTCACTATGGAATATTCGGGAGCATCCCCCATTTATAGGAGTTTTCGTTTGTATTTCATAGCTATAAATAGATGGATAAATCGGATCGAATAGGACATAACAACACTCACTGCTCTCTCACACTTTACTCTCTCAACTCTCACTTTCACAACAAGCATTGTAACACTTAGCGATCCGATCAATATCCTGCACTGTATCCTGACGTTTAAAGCAATAAGAAGAACAAGGCAGCTGCGATTGTCAGCTCTCGAGGTTTTTTGCCGGCGATCTAGATTGATCAAGGGCTTTCCTCGTATATCTCGTGTCATCCCATTTACTTTTTGCTCATAGTTTGATCGTAGATATAGCTCAATATCCTGAGCCGTATCCTGAAAACTGTTTTTACAAACAACTTAATCAACATATTTTCAACACATTTTTTAGCACACTACCTCACTTAACTAATTTGATCACTAAATTGCTTCGGTAATTTTTGACCAAAACAATTTGGCGCCCACCGTGGGGCAAGTGGTGCTATTTTTTCTAAAAACTTTCAAGATCACTACTTGGTTTTGTATTTTCCAAATTTTTTACTACATTGTTTGCAATGGCCTCGAGATCAAGCATGAGCTCTTCTACTGTGTCTGCTACAGCTTCTGCAACAGTTGGTTCGGTGCTTCATCCACCTCCACCAAGGACGCAAACCTCCTCACAGCCTCAGGATATTATACCTACTTGGAGTATTCACGAATCGGCCCCTGTTCTGGCCTCTAATGATGAAATTCTGACCTTGTTTGGTAGTGTGCAGGAACAGATGAAGCAGTAGCAGGAGACCAACTGAATGATTTTAAGAGAAATACAACTCTTGAAATCCAGCTCGAGCAGGCCCACTGAGGACACTGTCACTCCCTTGAAACCCAGGGCTTTGAACTTCAGTTATGTGGTTTACACTGAGGATAACCGGGGAAATATTGTGCCTAGCCATCCCCAGAATCACACTCCTGAGATACCTTCTTCAGTTAGAGTGTCAACTGAGAGAAGCTCAGGATATGCTTCAGGATATGGACAGAATTCTTAGATTGGAAGTATATCTAATAATAATAATACACTTGCTACTAACAGTATTGGATCTTTGCAGGATGCAGGTGTGACATCAGCATTGTCTAGGGAACTTCAGAAGCTAAAGGATATGATATCCAGTGTACCTGGGATGGTTCAGCCGATTCCTGAAGTATCCCAGGACAGCCACATGATATCTCGGTTTGTGCATCCTATTTGTGATGCTGAAACCCCAAAAAGATTCCAAACTTCCAACATGAAGCTTTATGATGGAACCACGGATCCTGGGGAGCATATTGCCCAGTATAGGGAAAGAATGGAAATCAATCCTATCCCTCCAGATCTTAAAGAAGCATGCTTGTGCAAGGGCTTTGGTTCTACCTTAACAGGATCAGCCTTGAAATGGCTCTTGAATGTTCCTCCGCACTCGATTACATCATTTGCTCATTTAGTGGATTTATTTAATAGTCAATTTTCTTGCAGTAGGAGTTTTGAAAAATTAACAAGTGATCTCTACAGGATAACTCAAGGACCTCAAGAATCCCTAAGGGATTATGTGAACAAATTCAGCAGGGAATCCTTGGATATTCAACACCTTGATGTTGCTACAGCAGTCCAAGCATTCAAGATGGGACTGCAAAAAGGATTCCCAATTTTATCAAGATCTTGTGATGAACCCTTGCAGGAACTTGGATGAAGCTCGGAACAGGGCTTTGAGATATATCAGACTGGAAGATGATAAGAAAATGCAAGAAAGGATGAATGCATCCTCAACATATGAATCAACTAACAGGAAGTCAGAATCCTCATACAAACCATATCGCTCCAAGCCATATGGTAGAAATGATAACAAGAAAGTGAATGCTGTTGAAGACGAGGATCCTGAGGAGTATCCTGAGTTATATGAATATTGTTTTTCTGTTAATATACCTGAACTAATGTACGCTATGCAGGGTTTAGGAGACAAAGCCAGGTGGCCTCGGAAGAATCAACAAAAGGCTGATTGGAAGGATAAGTCCAAATGGTGTGCCTTCCATGAAGATTTTGGGCATATTACAGAGGATTGCATTGCTCTGAGGAAGGAAATAAGTTATCTTCTGAGCAAAGGTTATCTGAAGGATCTCCTGGGAAGAAAGAAAAACAAGGGTCAGGATACTGAGAAGGATCCTGAACGAGCAGCATCACCTCCTGCGGATGCCAAGATAATTAACTTTATTTCAGGAGGATCCAACCTTTGCGGGACTTCATATTCTACGGCCAAGAGACATGCAAAAGAGGCTAAAGCTGAAAGAGGGGAAAGACCAACCAGGATGACGACCCTTACAACTGACAAAGTGACCACTTTTGATAGTGATGACATGGATACTGTCCAGGATCCTCACCATGATCCTCTGGTAATAACATTATATGTGGCTAACCATTTTGTACGCAGGATATTGGTGGACAATGGCAGCTCCGTCAACATAATCCAACTAGAGACGTTGAAAAGGATGAATGTATCTCCAATAGATATCACTTCGAAATCCACTGTGCTTTTTGGGTTCAGTGTAGAGGCTAGGAACACAGTGGGAGAGATAAAGTTACCAGTATATGTTGAAGGGGTCAACTCGATACAACATTTCTGTGTGATGGACTCCCTATCCTGCTATAACATTATACTGAGCAGGCCATGGATCCATGATATGAAGGCTGTGCCGTCAACTTATCATCAATGCATCAAGATCCCTACTGTTTTGGTCAAAAATCACACAAGGATAATGCAACCAAACTTTATGTAAATGGGGTATGATGCTTGGTTTGTAGAAAAAGTAAAGGATCACTTCAATGTGAAATATGCAAAGACACGGTGATTTATATGAGGAAAAAGCCCTTGATCAATGTATGATCTCCGGCATAAAAAACCTCGGGTGATGGCAACTACCGATCACCAAACTTCAATATAAGAAAAATGGTTACAACTTTGGATGATAATGAGCTGAGTACAAGGATCACTATAGTTTCGAGTGTCTAAGCGTGTGAGAGTTGTGTTGTGTCTTCTTCCGAATGAGGAAGAGTGTTATATATACAAGTGTAGGTGACCTATTTTAGGTAAAAAGACTAATAATCAGCTCATTACCCCTTTAGAAATAAAAGTAAATCTAGCCTAAATTATCGCCCGTAAATCATGCCAAGTTTCCATATCCTTCACAACGTCCATCTCCGATTAAGCACATGCCATAGTTGTAAAGACGTGTCCTTTAATTGTGATGCTTAAGAGCGGATCCTGCTAGATGTCCTGCAAAACAACATTAAATTCAACGAAAGCAACTGTTAGCATGAGGATCCTATGATGGTCCGTGATCCTGATCCTGGAACTCTGCCGAGGATCACTATCTGCCAAAGAAACAAGGATCACTGGTTAGGATCACATGTGAGGATCATGTATTGTAAAAATCCAGCCCTAACAATTGCCCCCAAAATATAAGGAGTGATTTTGTAAATAAATGAGTTATATTTTGTTCTGATCTTATCTTCAACGGACAACTCGGGTAACTAGCCGTTATAACCGGACTAGCCGTTGCGATCATTACGTCACTGAAGTGACATCCCTGCAAATCATGATTATAAATAGGAGATAGGGTAAGGATCGATTTGCATTTAAATTCAGGATATACTCCCTTTATAATCTCCACCGAAGATTGATCAGGTATTCTCTTTCTTTCTTCCTTTTCCTGCTCTGTTTTTTTTTCTGCTCTTGCTCTGTTTTTGTTTCGCCACAAGTATGTTGCTCCGAAATTCTCCCCATAAGGATCACGAGAAGAGTAGTCCCCTGAAAAGCCAAGGGATCATTAAGGATTCTCCTACGGAGAGATGCTGCTTTACCGATGCTCATGTAGATAGGATTCGTCATTGCTTTCCGGCGGATGCTGTTTTCAAATCCTTCACATCCACTGCTTTGAGTGACTTTGTTTCAGACGCCTGGGTGGTCTTTCCTGCAACTCCGTTTACCATAGGATATTCGTATCCTTTTCCGGCCTTCACCCAATCTTTCTTTTCTTTGACCGGCATATCTTATATCCAAGCTATGCCGATGATCTGGAGGGTCTTGTATACCTTCGAGAGGATCATCGAGCAGGAGGGGATTGATTTAGGGATGGCAGAGCTGGCCGAGCTTTATAATCTTACCACGTTTGGTTCTCATCGATACTTGCTGAAACGGAAGGCCGGGGAGGATCACCCTGTTTTAAAGGTTACCAAAAATGATACAAACTGGAAGCGTGGTTTCTTCTTTGTGAGGAGGGATACCCTCCCTAATGGGAAGGATCTGCCCAAGGAGTGGGCCACCCATGGTAGGATATAGGATCCTGGAAGGATCACCATCAGACTTGTCTCTTATGATGAGGATCACTAATGTCTTTCTTTGTTTTTTTTGTTTATTGTGCAGCTATCTCCATTGCTCATCTCAAGTTAACCCCTGCTGCCAGAGAGAGGGTCTTAGCTTTCAAGAAGCTTGATCCTGAAATCAGAAGTTTTCAAGTCACCGTCCAAGATTCACAGGAAGTATCCTCCGCATCTGCCACTATGTCAAGTAAGTATCCTTATTAAAAAGTAAGTTATATGTAAGACTGTTTAGTTAGTAAGGGAACTTATCTTGTTTTGATTGTGTAGGCGCTGGGAAACCTGCTAAGTCTGCCAAGTCTGCCTCCAAGTTCGGGATTGATGAACTTGCCAATGTCAAGTCTTCAAGAAAGAAGACTTCTGTTGCCAGTCCCTCTGCTTCGGCCCCTAAAGCACCTGTTAGGGGTAAGGGGAAGAAGAGAAAGACTTCTGAGGATCTCCAAGGATTTCCCCTGATCCGCCAACAGTTTCTCGACTATGTCAATGAGGTAAGGATCATTGCCCCTGTTGGTTATCCTTCTCGAGTATCCTGCTTGTGTATTCTGCCTGTATATCCTGCTTCTTTGAGGATCACCTGATCCTGAACTTACCTTTTTTTCTCTTTTGCAGAAACTTGCTGAGATTGAGACCTACCTTGGCCATGTCGAGGATCAGGAAAGCCAAATCGCCGACCTCCAACAAATGGGCGTGTTAAAGGATCTCAAGATAGCCGATCTTGAGAAGGAACTCCGGGCTACAAAGGATGAGGCTGCTCAAAGGCTGATTGACATGGATGGCGAGAAGCAGGAGATCATCCAGGATGCCAAGGTCTCTGCCGCAACTACTATGTACAAGATACAACTACAAATGGCTGCGGAGGCTCAGGATCCTGCCTTTGACAAAAGCTCATGGGACGTGGAGGGTTGGAAGGCAAGATTGGCAGAGCTGGAGGATGAGGACGAAGCAGAGGAGATCCCAATGCTGGAGGGCGGTGATGCTGACAAGGATCAGGGTGGAGAAGCTGGTGGTGATGGAGCAGCAAAGGTGTGAGCTGCTGGATTGGGCGATGATGGATATTTCGAGACTAGGCCGGAGCCCAATTTTTTGAGTTTGGTAGTGGTTTGTTTGTGGTTGTTGATTTTTGAAACAATTATGGTTTGTAACTTGAACAATAGTTTTTAGGGTTAAGGATCATGGATCCTTTGGACAATAGGTAGGATTACAAAAGGTGGAGGGATCCTCTGTTTGGGGGATGAAGCCTTTGTGATCCTACCGCCTTTAATTTCCTGCACCTGCTAAGACCGCATAGACAATGGACACCCTTTGCCAACCCATGTGGACGGGCCACGTTTTGCTAGTAGAAATGTGGGTTGGCAATTTTGACAACTTTTTGAAAGGGTTTAAGATCCTTTTGTTAATAATATAACTCTAATCTTTCTGGCTTATCTCGTGTTGTTATCCTTTATTTATCTTCTTATTTCCCAGTTTTTAGAAACATATTTGTTAGAGTAACAAGAGTTGAGCAAACCATGTTTAATAAATTTAGGATATGATCCTAGATCAAATATCCTATCATTGAAAATTTTCAAGGATCATAGTTTTAGTTGTCAAAGTGTAGGGGTTGTTTAGTATAATCAAAATAGTCAAGGATCATACCTGAGGATCCAAGTTAGGATCCTAACCTTTAATCAAGATAATCGTAAGTGAAATTTTAATGGATGATAAGGATCAAGGATCCTTATTTGTTAATCTTCGAGAACCTGAAAAATGGAGCATATCTTGGGACTAAGCCAATGTAAAAGATAAATTAGTAGCTGGGGACATGCCCAAAGGATAACTGGGGATGATCCCAAAGGATCACTGGGGACAAGCCCAAAGGATAACTGGGGACAAGCCCGAAGGATAACTGGGGACAAGCCCAAAGGATCGTATGTAAACTGGAGTATGGCCCTTACTGGCGACTATCCAAACTTAGTGACATGAAAATGTCAAAACCTTAGCTAACGTGAAAACGTTAGAAACCTTATGAACGGATGTATGGTACGTCTACCATTATACGTAGGATCCTGAGTATAGCCAGTACGATGAGGTTGTCAGCCCCGGAAGTGGGTACTGGTCCCAAAGACGTGAACTATATCAGGATCATCGTGCGCTGCTGGCGGAAACTGGGGATAATCCCAAGGATAACTGGGGTTGGACCCAAGGATCTGTGTTGCTTTTGAAGATCTTTGACGATATGCTGTAGATACCTGAACTATCATAACTCAAATGGTTCGTGAGAAGAGGATGAAGGATACAGGATCCTTATCCTTTGGTAAAAAGTAAGGAAATGTAATAGTTTTAAGATAAGGACATTACCAGAGTAAGGATCACTGACATCACCGGGATCCTTTGAGGATACTTCAATATAAGGATCACATGCTTGAAGGATCACGCTCACATAAAGTATCTCTGTAAGTGAACAGCATTCCAGGCTCTTGGTAATAAGTTTCCTTCCATGGTTAGCAATCTGTATGCCCCCTTTCCTGCTTCAGCCTCAATCAAGTAAGGGCCTTCCCACTTTGGTGCTAACTTTCCGTCAGCAGGATTAATAGTGTTTTGGAATGTTTTTCTCAACACCATATCTCCGACTTGGAACTTCCTTATCCTAACATTTTTGTTGTAAGCACCAGCCATTCTTTGTTGGTAGCTTGCAATCCTTATCCTAGCCAGGTCCCTGATTTCCTCAATAGTGTCCAAATCCTGAGCCAGGATTGTAGCATTCTCTTCAGGATCACGAGCACTTGTTCTAGCGGTTGGGATCACCATCTCTGTTGGGATCACTGCTTCTGCCCCAAATACTAAAGAAAAAGGTGTTTGAACAGTGGCATTCTTGGGAGTTGTCCTGTCAGCCCATAGCACATAAGGTAACTCCTCCGCCCATTTTCCCTTCTTGGATCCTAGCTTCCTCTTTGGATTGTTGATGATGATCTTGTTGGATGATTCTGCTTGGCCATTGGCCTGTGGATGAACTGGTGTTGATGTTATCATCTTGATTCCCCAACTGTCACAAAAGTTAGTAGTTCTGCTTCCAATGAATTGGGAACCATTATCACATACAATTTCAGAGGGAATGCCAAATCTAGTTATAATGTTTCTTTTAATAAAGGATATAACTTCTTTTTCTCTGACTTGAGCAAAAGCTTCAGCCTCTATCCACTTAGAGAAGTAGTCAGTCATGGCAAGCATAAATACTTTTCCACCAGGTGCTTTAGGGAGCTTGCCAACTATATCCATCCCCCATCTCATGAATGGCCAAGAGGATGGTATGGGGTGTAGCAATTCAGCTGGTTGATGAAGGATATTGCTGTGTCTTTGACAAGGGTCACATTTCCTAGCATATTCTACAACATCCCTTTTCATGGTTGGCCACTAGTATCCTGTTCTAAGGATCCTTGAGAACAATGCCCTGCCCCCAGTGTGGTTTCCACAATCTCCTTCATGAAAGTCTCTCAACACTTCTTTAATTTCAGGATCCTCGATACATCTTAAATATGGTCCTGCAAGAGATCGTTTATATAGCACATTATTTAAGATTGTGTATTGAGATACCTTAATCCTGAAGGCTCTATGATTTTCTCCCATCGGAATCTCCCCGTTTTGCAAGTATCTCATGATTGGTGAGATCCATGATCCTGCATAAGATTGATCTTCTTCACTAGGGATTACTGCAGTATCCTCTTCTATTTCCATGGCCACCTGACTTTCAATAGCAGGAGCCAGGATATGGATGATAGGGATACTTATATCTTCTGGAATCTTTAAGGATGATCCTAGGTTGGCCAATGCATCAGCTTCCGTGTTATCCTCCCTTGGTACCTGTGTTAAGCTGAAAGAAACAAAAGAAAGTGCCAATTTTTTGACTACCTCTAAATATTTGGTTAGTTTTTCACCTTTAACAGCATAGGATCCATTAAAGTGATTGGTGATCAATAATGAGTCTACATATACTTTAAGATATTTCACCCCCATATCCTTAGCAATTTGCAAGCCAGCAATTAAGGCTTCATATTCAGCCTCATTGTTAGTTGCTTGGAACTCACAGGCTATGGAGTGGGGTATTATGTCCCCCTGTGGCGATTTTAGTAGTATCCCGAGCCCTGTGCCCTTGACATTTGAGGATCCATCAGTGTGTAGTATCCAAGGATCCTTGGTCTCATCCAGCTGCTGGACTTCCAATTCTACTTCTTTTTGTAGATCACTACTGAAATCAGCCACAAAATCAGCTAATGCTTGGGATTTAATGGCTGTTCTTGGCTCATATCTTATATCATGGGCACTAAGCTTTACTGCCCACTTAGCCATTCTTCCTGACATCTCTGGTTTCCTGAGGACATTCTTAATTGGAAAGTTAGTTCTAACAACAATAGTATGGGTTTCAAAATAATGCCTTAACTTAGTTGATGCCATGATTAATGCAAGAATAAGTTTTTCGAGGTGTGAGTACCTGGATTCGGCATCAAGTAAACTCTTACTTACATAGTAGATAGGATATTGTGTACCTTCATGATCCTTAACAAGGACAGCACTTACAACGGTTGAGGATACCGCCAAATATAAGGATAACACATCTCCTTTTTCGGGCTTTGATAATGCTGGTGCTGAGGACATATATTCTTTCAGTGCTTGTAAAGCATTCTCATGTTTCTCAGTCCATTCAAACTTCTTGTTCTTCCTTAGGATATCGTAAAATTCTTTACATTTCTCCGAGGATTTTGATATGAACCTGTTCAGAGCTGCTATCCTGCCTGTTAGCCTTTGCACATCCTTAGCATTGGCAGGGGACTTGATATTCACTAGTGCTTTAATTTGCTCCGGACTTGCCTCAATGCCCCTCTGAGTTACCATATATCCTAGGAATTTACCTGCCTTAACACCAAAGTGGCATTTTGAAGGATTAAGCTTCATGTTATAATTATCAAGGATATTAAATGCTTCTTCCAAATCCCTTAGGTGATCCTCAGCTTTCTTTGATTTGACTACCATATCATCTATGTATACTTCCATAGTTTGTCCAATTTGATCTTTGAACATCATATTCACCAGCCTTTGACATGTTGCACCTGCATTTCTTAATCCAAAAGGCATGGCAATATAACAATACAAACCTGTTGGGGTCATAAAGGCTGTATCCTCTTGGTCAGATGGTTCCATCTGGATTTGTTGGAATCCAGATGATGCATCCATAAAGGTCAACAGTTCATGCCCCGCTGTTGCATCCATCATGGAGTCAATGTGGGGTAATGGGAAAGGATCCTTGGGACATGCCTTATTTAGATCAGTGAAATCGACACATACCCTCCACTTTCCGTTTTTCTTTTGGACAACGACCACATTGGCTAACCATTTTGGATACTTTACCTCTCTGATCATACCTGCTCGAAGTAGTCTCTCTACTTCTTCTTGGATAATGGCATTCCTTTCTGGTGCAAACTTCCTCCTTTTTTGATGGATTGGTTTGATAGACCTGTCAATGCCAAGTTTGTGAGTAATAATATCCTTAGATATACCTGTCATATCTTCATGTTTCCAAGCAAAGGTAGATTTTCTTCTTTTGAGGAAGGATATTAAGTCTTCTTTCATCTTGCCAAGGATCCCTGATCCGATATAGGTTTTTGATTTAGGATCACTAGGATCCAAGAGGATTTCGTCCACATCTTGTTCCCTTGCCTCCAAGACATTCCTCGGAGGATACTGTAATTGCTATTGCTCCCTTGGCTTCGAGGTTGGCTTCATGGATGAGGTATAACAATCCTTAGCCTCCTGCTGATCACTGTCGATCTTGATTATTCCCCATGGGCTAGGGAGCTTCACACATTGATGGTAGGTGGATGGGACTGCTTTCATATCATGTATCCAAGGCCTGCCAAGGATAACATTGCAACAAGATAATCAGTCAATAACACAAAATTTCTGATAATTATGTAATCCTTCCACGTAGATTGGGAGTTTGATGTCCCCCAGAGTTTTCTTCGTTTCTCCACTGAACCCTACAAGCACAGAGGATCTTGGTGTGATGTCTGATTCTGGGATACCCATTTTCTTCAGAACATCAAGCTGGACAATGTTCACTGAGCTTCCTCCATCGATAAGGATCCTGCGGACAAAATGGTTAGAGATAAAGAGAGTAATAACTAAACTATCGTGATGAGGATCCTGAATGTTAATGCGATCATCCTCATCAAACGTTATCATCTTCCCTTCTGAGACACTTGATGTTCTAATAGGTCTTTCTCCATTATCCATTTTTGATTCCTTTGCATGCCTTTTGGCCGCCGAGAAGGATGTACCACAGATGTCTGATCCTCCGGAAATAAAGTTGATCACTTGTGCATTTGCCGGAGGTGCTGGAGCCTTTTCAGGGATCCTTTCAGGATCCTGAGTCCTTTGCTTTTTTCTTCCCAACAATTCTTTTAGGTGCCCCTTGCTTAACAGATATCCAATTTCTTTTCTTAAAGCTATGCATTCTTCAGTTAGATGCTCGAAATCCTCATGGTATGCACACCATTTTGACTTGTCTTTAGTCCCGGATGGTTTATCATTCTTCCTGGGCCACCTAGCTTTTTCACCTAGATTCTGCATTGCAAGGATTAGTTCATGATTATCAACGGAAAAACAATATTCTGAGATTGGAGGATAATCTTCATCATCCTCTTCTTGGTCAACAGCATGCACATTCTGGTTCTCATTTCTATGGTAGGATTTGAATTTGTTGTTCTTGAAGGAGGATCCTTGCTTCTCCTGTTTTGAGGATCCTACTTGTCTCTCCTGGATCCTCTTGTCATCCTCTAGCCGGATGAACCTGAGTGCCCGAGTTCTTACTTCATCTAGGTTCCTGCATGGTGTCATAACAAGATCATCATAGAACAATGAATCCTTAAGCAGTCCCATTTTGAAGGCTTCAACAGCCGTAGCCATATCCAAGTTGGGAATGTCCAAGGATTCTTTACTGAATTTAGTTATATAATCCCTTAATGATTCATTATGACTTTGAGTTACCCTATATAAATCACTAGTTAATCTTTCAAATTTTCTACTACAAGAGAATTGGTTATTGAATAAATTAACTAAATTAGCAAATGAAGTAATAGAGTAAGGGGGAAGACTTAGCAGCCATTTAAGAGCTGATCCAGTAAGAGTGGATCCAAATCCTTTACATAGGCATGCTTCCTTCAACTTTTCTGGGATAGGATTGATCTCCATCCTCTCCCTGTATTGTGCTACGTGTTCCTCTGGATCCGTTGTACCATCACACAGCTTCATAGTAGGGATATGGAACCTTTTGGGTACCTCTGCATCACAAATTGGTGGTGCAAAGCGAGATACCTTATGGCTTCCATCTGCAACCTCTGGGATAGGCTTGACTACCCCTGGAACACTTGAGATCATATCTTTTAGCTTCTGCAACTCCCTGGCCATAGCATGATTGATACCTGTATCCTGCATGAATCCATGGTTAGTGGTAAGATAATTATTTAAAGTGTTACCTCCCATTGGGTTCAAGTTAGTGAATCCATATTGCTGGGATTCTGGAATAACGGAGGGACCAGTGGAAGCAATGGTCTGCATTGGAATGAAGTCCCCTTGATGGACATCTAGACTTCCTGTTTGCAAACTTTTTAGGGATCCTGGTATCTGAAAGGATCCTGGTATCTGGAAGGATCCTGGTATCTGGGATGATCCTGGAACGAAGGAGGATCCTTGAACCTGGGATGATCCTGGAACAAAGTAGGATCCTTGAAACTGCTGGGCTCCCGGATAGGCTCCCGAATTTATGAAGGATCCCACATGCTGGGGATAGGATCCTGCCGGCTGAAAATGTGAGCCTGACGCCTGAGTCATTGCTGCCGATCCGAGGTGCAATCCTCTAGATTCTCCCATAATTTGCACGTCTGGAATTCCCGATGGCTGAGAAGTGATTATTGGAGTATCAAAGCTCAAGGATTTGGGCATTAGTGGGGAATGATCCTCTGCCGTTTTCTTTTGTCTTTTGAGATCTCCAATTTCCTTGAGGATCCTGTCATTAGTTTCATCCTGCCGCTGCATGCGATCCTTCATCTGCAAAATCAAAGTAAATACGTCACTAGTACTGGGAGTATAAGAATTCATAGCAGAAGAAGATGGAGGTTTAGAGTTAGTAGGAGTTTGTCTCTTCTCAGCATTCTTCTGGGATCCTGCCGGTGGGGGAGGCAGAGTGTTCTGAGATGAGGTGACTGCAGACATCGCCGTGGACATGTTTTTCAATGATGAAGCCATGTAATTCTCTGAAATGATTTCGAACAACAGGTTTTCTTATGAATGAAGCACCAATTGCCCCACGGTGGGCGCCAAACTTTTTTGGTCAAAAATCACACAAGGATAATGCAACCAAACTTTATGTAAATGGGGTATGATGCTTGGTTTGTAGAAAAAGTAAAGGATCACTTCAATGTGAAATATGCAAAGAAACGGTGATTTATACGAGGAAAAAGCCCTTGATCAATGTATGATCTCCGGCATAAAAAACCTCGGGTGATGGCAACTACCGATCACCAAACTTCAATATAAGAAAAATGGTTACAACTTTGGATGATAATGAGCTGAGTACAAGGATCACTATAGTTTCGAGTGTCTAAGCGTGTGAGAGTTGTGTTGTGTCTTCTTCCGAATGAGGAAGAGTGTTATATATACAAGTGTAGGTGACCTATTTTAGGTAAAAAGACTAATAATCAGCTCATTACCCCTTTAGAAATAAAAGTAAATCTAGCCTAAATTATCGCCCGTAAATCATGCCAAGTTTCCATATCCTTCACAACGTCCATCTCCGATTAAGCACATGCCATAGTTGTAAAGACGTGTCCTTTAATTGTGATGCTTAAGAGCGGATCCTGCTAGGTGTCCTGCAAAACAACATTAAATTCAACGAAAGCAACTGTTAGCATGAGGATCCTATGATGGTCCGTGATCCTGATCCTGGAACTCTGCTGAGGATCACTATCTGCCAAAGAAACAAGGATCACTGGTTAGGATCACATGTGAGGATCATGTATTGTAAAAATCCAGCCCTAACACCTACCCCTTGGGAGGTTGTCAAGGTTGATAGTGATCAGCAGGAGGCGAAGGAATGTTACTCATCCTCAATGAAATCCTCAACCAAGCTTAATGCAACATAGCAATTAAAGATGCGGGCCCAGGAGATTGCAGAGGCTTTAGAGTAGGATGTAAAGAAAATTATCCTGGATTAGGATAATCCGGATATCTCGGTGCTCGTGGGAACCAACATCCCTCAGGATATTGAGGACCAATTAACTAATTTTTTGAAACGCAGGATGTCAACATTCGCGTGGAAGCACGAGGATATGACAGGTATTTCCAAGGATATTATAACACACAAGCTTGGTATTGACAGGTCATTCAAGCCTGTCCAACAGAAAAGAAGGAAATTCGCTCCAGAACGAAATGCAATTATTCAGGAAGAAATAGATAGACTATTGAAGTCCAAAATGATCAGAGAGGTCAAGTTTCCAAGATGGCTAGTGTTTTGGTCAAAAATCAAGCAATGATAATGCAACCAAACTCTCTGTTACGGGGAATGATGCTTGAATTATTGAACGATATAAAGGATCACTCTGAAATGCAATGAATAAATGACACAGAGATTTATACGAGGAAAAAGCCCTTGATCAATGAATGATCTCCGGCATAAAAAACCTCGGGTGATGGAAACTACCGATCACCAACTCAAATTGAACAAGAAATGTATTACAACTTTGGATGATAGCGAGTTAGTTATAAGGATCACTATAGTGTAACGTGTATAAAAGTGTGTAATCGCCAAGTGAACGGTTACGAGCTGGTGAGAGCAGTTACTAGTGTGTGTTTAGCCAAAATTAGCCAAGTGTTTCTATCTTAGCTCGCTATCCCATTTAAAAATAGAAAATATCTAAGCTAACAAACATTCCGCAAATGGTGCAAGTCCTCCACGATCTCCATAACGTCTATTTCAGTCATGCACGTGGGGAATAAACATGGAATATGCCCCAGGAATATCGCCAAGACCAAGTCCAAGCTCGTACTCCTGCAAAACAACATCATATTCAAAGCAGACAATCGTTAGTATAAGGATCCTTATGATGATCCATGATCCTGATCCTGCAAAACTTCTGAGGATCACCAATTTAAACTGAAGTGAGGATCACTAAACCCAATCAGCAATTGAGGATCACAAATCATTAGAAAATCCTCCCCTAACAATTGCCCCCAAAATATAAGGAGTAATAATGTAAATAACGAGTTATATTTTCTCGTCCTTATCTGCAACGAATTATCCCGAAAACTAGCCGTTACATGCGGACTAGCCGTTAGGATCCTTACGTCATTGAGGTGACCATCCTGCAAAATCATCATTATAAGTTGAAGTTAGATATAAGGGTTAGAGAGCATTTAAATCCGAGCGTTTCTTCTTTAAATCATCATTCGAAGACTTCAAGCAGGTACTTCTCTTTCCTTTCTCTCTTCATCTTCTTACTCTGTTTCTCCTCCTTCACCATCATCACAATAAAAATGATGCTCCGATCCTCACCGGCTAAGGATCACAAGAAGGACAGCCCCCTGAAAAGCCAAGGAATCATAAAAGAGTCCGCAAAAGAACGCAGCTGCTTCTCCGACCCACAGATCGACAGAATTCGCCATTGCTTCCCGGCAAATACCGTTTTCAAATCATTTTGATCCCACCGTTCTAAGTGATTATGCTTTTGAAACCTGGATAGCTTTTCCAGTTACCCCATTCACCATAGGATACACCTACCCTTTTCCAGATTTCACCCAATCCTTCTTTTCTCTAACTGGCATTTCTTTCATCCAAGCGATGCCTATGGTCTGGAGGGTTTTGATCACCCTTGGAAGGATCATAGAGCAGCAGGGTATCGATCTGGGAATGTCGGAGCTTTCCGAGATGTATGACCTTGTTAGCCATGGGTCTCACCGGTATCTACTCAAACACAAGCCTGGTGAAGAACATCCCATCTTCAAAGCCACTAAAAATGACACCAACTGGAAATGGCGATTCTTCTTCGTCAGAAGGGATTCCATCCCTAATGGAAAGGATCTGCCTAGAAAGTGGACCACTCATGGTAGGATAGAGGATCCTTAGAAGGATCACCAGATGAGTTTACTTTTGACCAGGATCACTAACATGTTTTCACTCTTTTGTGCAGCCATTTCTGTCTCACATCTCTTTAAATCACCTGCAACAAGAGAAAGGCTTCTTGCTTTTCGAAGACTTGACCCTGCGATAAGATCATTCAAAGCAAACACCCAAGATTCTCAAGAGGTATCCTCAGGTTCCGTTACCATGTCAAGTAAGTATCCGTGTCTATATGTGATTAAATGGTTAAATAAAAATAAAATAAGGATACTTATCTGTTTCGAATGTGTAGGTGCCGGAAAATCTTCAAAATCTGCCTCCAAATTCAGTGTCACTGACCTCGACACTGTGCGATCCTCCAAGAAGAAGCCTACTGCCAGCCCAACTGTCTCGATCCCCAAGGCACCCACTAAAGGCAGGGGTGGCAAGAAAAGGAAAACCTCTGAAGTTGAGAATCTACAAGGCCTGCCTCTGCTCCGTCACCAGTTCCTTGAGTACTTTAACGAGGTAAGGATCACTGACTTAGCTTAACTATCCTGCTTACTTGAGGATCACGTGATCTTGATCTTTGCACTATCTTCTTTGCAGAAATTTGCTGAGATTGAAGACTACGTTGGAAACGTTGAAGAAATTGAGCAAAAGTACTCTGACCTCCAACAAGTTGCAGTGCTCAAGGATCACAAGATTGCTGCTCTCAAGAAAGACCTCCAAGATGCCAAGACCCAGACGGCTAAAGTCCTGATCAATGCTGACTATGAGAAACATGAGCTCATGGAAGGTGCTAAGGTCTCTGCTGCCATTGCTATGTACAAGACCAAACTACAGATGGCCCTGGAAGCTCAGGATCCTGAGTTCGATAGAAGCAACTGGGACGTGGAGGGCTGGAAGGCTAGGCTGGCTGAGCTGGACGACGAAGAGGAGGCTGAGGAGATTCTAACAATCGAAGCTGGAGGCAGTGGCAAGGATCAAGGTGGAGAGGCAAGTGGAGCTGGAGATGGTGATGCAGCGAAGGTGTGAGCTGCAAGGATGGGCGATGATGGACATTTCTAGACGTGGCCGGAGCCTATTTTTTTAGGTTTGGTAGTGGTTTTTCGTTATGGTGTTTTAATCTCAAACAATCATGGTCTGTAATAACTTTAGACAATAGCTATTAGGGTTGAGGATCATGGATCCTTTGAACAATAGGCAGGATAATGGGTGGTGGATGGATCCTCTGTTTGGGGGATGAAGCCACTCGTTATCCTTCCATCTTTTAATTCCTGCACTGCAAAGACCCGTAAACAATGGACACCCTTTGCCAACCCATGTGGACGGGCCACGTTTTGCTGGTAGAAACGTGGGTTGGCAATTTTGACAACCTTAAGGGGTTGAACGTTTTGTGAATAAAATAACTTTAAACTTTTTGGCTATTTCCCGTGTTGTTATCCTTGTATATCCTTTAGTTTTTAATTGTTTTAATATACACTTGTTTGAATAAGAGAAGTTAAACAAATTAAGTTTAAGAATTTTAGGATATGATCCAGGATCAAATATCCTATAGTCGAAAAGTAGTATATTTTAAGGATCAAAGTTTTAGTTGTCAAAGTATAAGGGTTATTCAAATGAATAAAGGATAAAATCAAAATAGTTAGGATCATACCTGAGAATCCAAGTTAGGATCCTAACCTTTAACACTATAATCAGGATAACCATAAGACAAACCTTAGTAGAAGGTAAGGATCAAGGATCCTTAATTATTTAACTTCGAAAACCTGAAATAGAATATAACTTGGGACTAAGCCAACAAATAAGACAAGTTAGTAACTGGGGACAAGCCCAACAATTCTGGGGACAAGCCCAATATACCGGGGACAAGCCCAAAGGATAACTGGGGACAAGCCCAAAGGATCGTGTGTAAACTGGAGTATGGCCCTTACTGGCGACTATCCAAACTTAGTGACATGAAAATGCCAAAACCTTAGCTAACGTGAAAACGTTAGAAACCTTAGGAACGGATGTATGGTACGTCTACCATTATACGTAGGATCCCGAGTACAGCCAGTACAATGAAATTGTCAGCCCCTAAAGCGAGTACCGGTCCCATTGCCATGAACTATACCAGGATCATCGTGCGCTACTGGCGATACTGGGGACATGACCAAACTGGTGACTAGCCCAAAAACTGGGGTCAAGCCCAAATAATTGGATACTTCTGTGGATAATCAATCCTTTGTCAAGGATATCTGAACCTTCAAAACTCAGAATAAAGTGAAAGGAGGATAAAGGATGCAGGATCCTTATCCTTATATAAGAGAATAAAATAATGAAATAGTTCGAGATTAGAATATTACCAAGATGAGGATCATCTATTCTGCAAGGTTCCTTCAAGGATACTTGTCATGTGAGGATCACGGATCCTTGTCACATGAAGTATTTCTTCAAATGGACAGCATTCCAAGCTCTTGGTAGCAAATCACCTTCCATTGTCAGCAACCGATATGCCCCCTTTCCTGCCTCAGCTTCAATCAAGTAAGGACCTTCCCACTTTGGTGCCAGCTTTCCATCAGCAGGATTAGTGGTATTCTGAAATGCTTTCCTTAACATCATATCACCAACTTGGAATTTCCTAATCCTGACATTTTTGTTATAGGCTCCAGCCATCCTTTGCTGATAACTGGCCATCCTTATCCTTGCCGAATCCCTGATTTCTTCTATAGTATCCAGGTCTTGAACCAAGTTTCCAGCATTTTCTTCAGGATCACGAATGCTTGTTCTTGCAGTAAGAACCACCATCTCTGTAGGGATCACTGATTCTGCCCCAAATACCAAAGAAAATGGAGTTTGGCCAGTTGCATTCTTGGGAGTTGTCCTATCAGCCCAAAGCACCACTTTCCTTTCTTGGATCCAAGCTTCTTTTTCAAGTTGTTGATGATTATCTTGTTAGATGATTCTGCCTGACCATTAGCTTGTGGGTGGACTGGTGTTGATGTTATCATCTTAATCCCCCAGCTGTCACAAAAGTTAGTAGTTCTACTCCCAATAAATTGGGAACCATTATCACATATAATTCAGAAGGAATACCAAATCTAGTAATAATGTTTCTTTTAATGAAGGATATAACTTCCTTTTCTCTGACTTGGGCAAAGGCTTCAGCCTCTATCCACTTGGAGAAGTAATCAGTCATAGCAAGCATGAACACTTTTCCACCAGGTGCCTTAGGAAGCTTACCGACAATATCCATTCCCCATCTCATAAATGGCCAAGAGGAGGGTATAGGATGCAAAAGTTCAGCCGGTTGGTGAAGGATATTACTATGTCTCTGACAAGGATCACACTTCTTGGCATACTCCACAGCATCCCTCTTCATAGTTGGCCAATAGTATCCTGTCCTCAGGATCCTTGAGAATAATGCTCTGCCCCCAGTGTGGTTTCCACAATCTCCTTCATGGAATTCCTTTAAGACTTCTTGGATTTCAGGATCCTCGATACATCTCAGATATGGTCCTGCAAGAGATCGTTTATACAACATATTATTCAATATTGTAAATTGAGATACCTTAATTTTGAAAGCCTTAGGGTTTTCTCCTGTAGGGATCTCCCCATGTTGTATGTATCTCATGATTGGGAGGATCCATGATCCTGAATGAGACTGAGTATCATCATTAGGGATGATTGCAGAATCCTCTCCTATCTCCATAGCCACATGATCCTCGATAGCAGGGGTCAGGATATGGATAATAGGAATACTTATATCCTCCGGGATCTGCAAAGATGATCCTAGATTAGCCAATGCATCAGCTTCTGTATTTTCTTCCCTTGGTACCTGTGTCAAACTAAAGGAAACAAAAGAGAGTGCCAATTCTTTGACTATCTCCTAATATTTGGTTAGCTTTTCACCTTTAACCGCATAGGATCCATTAAAGTGATTAGTGATTAATAATGAATCTACATGTACCTCAAGATACCTGATCCTCATATGCTTAGCAATTTGCAAACCAGCTATCAAGGCTTCATATTCAGCCTCATTGTTGGTAGTTTGGAACTCGCAAGCTATAAAGTGGGGTATTATGTCCCCCTGTGGCGATTTTAGTAGTATTCCTAGCCCTGTTCCTTTGACATTAGAGGATCCATCAGTGTAGAGTATCCAAGGATCCTTAGTTTCCTCTAACTGTTGGACTTCTAGTTCAGCTTCTCTTTGCAAGTCACTACTGAAATCTGCCACAAAGTCAGCTAAGGCTTGGGATTTAATGGTTGTTCTAGGCTCATATCTTATATCATAAGCACTGAGCTTCACTGACCACTTAGCCATCCTTCCTGACATTTCAGGTTTCCTGAGAACATTCTTAATTGGAAAATTAGTCTTAACAATAATGGCATGAGTTTTAAAATAATGTCTTAATTTAGTGGATGCCATGATTAAAGCAAGAATAAGTTTTTCCAAATGTGAATACCTGGACTCAGCATCAAGCAAACTCTTACTTACATAGTAAACATGATGTTGTGTACCTTTGTGATCCTTAACAAGGACGGCACTTACTGCTTTTGAGGATACCGCGAGATATAAGGATAACACATCTCCTTTTTCTGGTTTCATCAAGGCAGGAGCCGAGGACAGGTAATCCTTAAGAGCTTTAAGGGCACTTTCATGCTTCTTAGTCCATTCAAATTTCTTGTTTTTCCTCAGGATGTCATAGAATTCCTTGCACTTTTCTGAGGATTTGGATATGAATCTGTTTAAGGCTGCGATCATGCCTGTCAATCTTTGAACATCCTTAGCATTGGTAGGAGATTTGATATTCACAATTGTTTTGGTCAAAAATCTAATGAGGATAATGCAACCAAACTCTTAGTTACAGGAATGATGCTTGAAATGAGGAACAATAATAAGGATCACTTCGATGTAAATTGCACAAACAACACAAGGATTTATACGAGGAAAAAGCCCTTGATCAATGAATGATCTCCGGCATAAAAAACCTCGGGTGATGGAAACTACCGATCACCAAGCTCAAATAAATCAATAAATGTTTACAACTTCGGATAGTGACGAGCTAGGTACAAGGATCACTATGGTTAATTGTGTAAAAGTGTGTGAAAACTGTTAAGTGTTTGCTGAAAGCTTCGAGAGTGCAGTTGTACGAGAGTGTATGTAGCTGAAAATGGCTAAGTGTTCTAAAAATAGCTCGTCACCCCTTTAAAAATAAAAGCTAACTAAGCTAACAAACTGTCCGACTTTTGTGCCATGCTCCCACGTTCTCCACAACGTCCATTTCCATTCAAACGTGTGCGAAATACCCGTGGAATATTCCATAGTAACGTTGCCAAGACCAAGTCAAGCTTATTACTCCTGCAAAACAATACGAAACATAAACAACCAATCGTTAGTAGGAGGATCCTCAGGGTGATCCATGATCCTAAAGGTCTTCTGAGGATCACCATCTGTCACAGAAGTAAGGATCATTATTAGGATAACAAGTAAGGATCACTAATTGTTAGAAAATCCTCCCCTAACAATTGCCCCCAAAATATAAGGAGTAATATGTAAAATGAACGAGTTATGTTTTCTTGATCTTATCCGCAACTAACTTAACGGATATATAGCCGTTGATGTAGAACTATCCGTTGCAACTATGACGGCATAGAAGTGACATCCCTGCAGAATCATGATTATAAATAGGAGACATAGATAGGATCGTCTGCATTTAAATTCCAGAGTTACTCCCTTTATAACTGCATCCCGAAGATAAACAGGTATTCATCTTCTTCCTTCTTTTGCTCGGTTTTCCTTCTCTGTTCATTATTCTGTCAAAATGTTGCTCCGAAACTCCCCATCTAAGGATCACACGAAGAACAGTCCACTAAAGAGCCAGGGAATCATAGATTCCATAAAAGAACGATGTTGCTTCTCCGATCCGCAAATTGATAGGATCCGCTACTGTTTCCCGGCGAACACTGTGTTTAAATCGTTTGATCCCAACGCCCTCAGTGATCATATTTCTGATAACTGGGTTGCGTTTCCTGTTACCCCGTTCACCATAGGCTACACATATCCCTTTCCAGCTTTCACCCAATCTTTCTTTTCCCTAACCGGCATATCTTATATCCAAGCCATGCCGATGATCTGGAGGGTTTTGTACACCCTTGAAAGGATCATTGAGCAGGAGGGAATAGACCTAGGTATGTCAGAGCTGGGAGAGCTATATGATCTTACTACCTTTCGCTCTCATCGTTACCTGTTCAAACGTAAACCTGGTGGGGAACACCCGATCTTCAAAGCTACCAAAAATGATACCAACTGGAAGCGGCGTTTCTTTTTCGTCAAGAGAGATTCTATCCCTGACGGGAAGGATCTATCCAAGAAATGGGCTACCCACGGTAGGATGGAGGATCCTGAGAAGGATCACCAGAGAACTTATCCTTTAATATAAGAATCACTGACATTCTTTTGCTTTCTTGTTGTGCAGCTATCTCCGTTTCACATCTTAGACTGACTCCTGCTGCTAAAGAGAGACTCGTGCGTTCAAGAGGCTTGATCCTGAAACAAGATCTTTCAAGACAACCACCCAAGATTCTCAGGAAGTATCCTCAGGTTATGTCACGATGTCAAGTAAGTATCTTTGCTTAAAAATTCAAATAAATAATGAAATACAAGTGAAATTAAGATACTTATCTTGTTTTGGTTGTGTAGGTGCTGGAAAATCCACCAAATCTGCTTCAAAGTTCAGTGTCATTGATCTTACCACTGTCAGATCCTCCAAGAGAAAAGCTCCTACCAGCCCGACAGCTTCGGTCCCCAAGGCACCTCTCAAAGGAAAGGGATGCAAGAAGAGAAAAGCCTCTGAAGCTGAGGACCTGCAAGGTCTCCCCTTGATCCGCCAACAATTCCTTGACTACTTCAGTGAGGTAAGGATCACTGTCTCCGCCCCTATATCCTGATGATATATCCTGCTGATATGAGGATCACTTGGTTCTGACCTTATCCTTTATCCCCTTTACAGAAATTCGCTGAGATTGAGAACTATGTTGGCCACATTGAGGATCAGGATAGTAAGATTGCTGACCTCCAATAGGTTGCACTGCTAAAGGACCTCAAGATTGCTGATCTTCAGAAGGATCTCCAGAATGCCAAAAACGAGACGGCCAAGGTGTTGACCAACTTTGACTACGAGAGGCATGAGATCACCGAGGATGCCAAAGTCTCTGCCGCCATAGCGATGTACAAGACCAAGCTGCAAATGGCCTTGGAAGCTCAGGATCCTGACTTTGACAGGAGCACCTGGGATGTGGAGGGCTGGAAGGCAAGGCTGGCTGAACTGGAGGATGAAGAAGAGGCTGAAGAGATCCTGACCATTGAGGCTGGAGGCAAGGGTGAAGGTGGTGAAGCAAGTGGAGCCGGAGGTGTTGATGCAGTGAAGGTTTAGGCTGCATGATTGGGCGATGATGGAAACTTCTAGACATAACCGGAGCCCAATTTTTTTTTGTTTGATGGTAGTTTGTTGAACAATTTAATGGTTTGTACTGAACAATAGTTTTAGGTTTAAGGATCTGGGATCCTTCAGATAATAGGTAGGATTGCAAATGGTGGAGGGATCCTCTGTTTGGGGGATGAAGCCATTGTGATCCTGCCGCCTTTATATTCCTGCACTACTTTGAACCTATTATCATGGACACCCTTTAACTACCCCAGCGGACGGGCCACGTATTGCTGGTAGATGCTCGGGGTAGGTAATTTTGACAACCTTTTAAGGGACAGTCTTTTTGTTAATAAATAAAATCTTAATCTTTTGTCGCTTATCTTGTGTTGTTATCCTTTTTGTCTCTTTAATTCTCAATTGTTTTGATGTACACTTATTAAATAAGCAGTTTTGAATAAGTCAGGTTGAAAATATTTAGGATATGATCCATGATCAAATATCCTATAGTTGAAGAATCCCAAAAAGTAGTATATTTTAAGGATCACAAGTTTAGTTGTCAAATTTCAAGGGTTATTCAAATAAACAATGAATAGAATTAAAAATAGTTAAGGATCATACCTGAGGATCCAAGTTAGGATCCTAACCCTTAGTACCATAATCAGGATAATTACAAGATAAACCTTAGAGATAGGTAAGGATCAAGGATCCCTAGTTGTTTAACTTCAAGGACCTGAAATAGAGCATAACTTGGGACTAAGCCAACATAAGATAAGAGTTAGCAACTGGGGACAAGCCCAAGGATAACTGGGGACAAGTCCAACGATAACTGGGGACAAGCCCAAGGATAACTGGGGACAAGCCCAAAGATCGTATGTAAACTGGAGTATGGCCCTAACTGGCGACTATCCAAACTTAGTGACATGACAATGCCAAAATCTTAGCTAACGTGAAAACGTTAGAAACCTTAGGAACGGATGTATGGTACGTCTACCATTATACGTAGGATCCTAGGTATAGCCAGTACAATGGAATTATCAGCCCCTAAAGCGAGTACTGGTCCCACTGCCTTGAACTATACCAGGATCATCATGCGCTACAGGCGGAACTGGGGTCAAGCCCAAATAACTGGGGTTAAACCCAAGGAACTGGATTGCTTCTGTAGATAATAAACGCTTTGCTAAGGGTACCTGAACTTTCAAAACTCAGAATCATATGAGATAAGGATAAAGGACACATGATCCTTATCCTTTTATGAGAAAATAAGGAAATGAAATAGTTCAAGATTAGGACGTTACCATAGTAAGGATCATTGATGCTTTAAGGATCCTTCGAGGATACCTCTAATGTAAGGATCATCTGTGCCATGAGGATCCTGCTCACATGAAATATTTCTTCAAATGGACAGCATTCCAAGCTCTTGGTAACAAATCACCTTCCATGGTCAGCAATCTATATGCCCCCTTTCCTGCTTCAGCTTCAATCAAATAAGGGCCTTCCCATTTTGGTGCTAATTTCCCATCACCAGGATTGGTGGTATTCTGAAATGCTTTCCTTAATACCATATCACCAATCTGAAATTTCCTGATCCTGACATTTTTGTTGTAAGCACCAGCCATTCTTTGTTGATAACTGGCCATCCTTATCCTAGCCAGATCCCTGATTTCCTCAATAGTATCCAGGTCTTGAGCCAAGTTCTCATCATTTTCCTCAGGATCACGGGTACTTGTTCTAGCAGTTGGAACCACCATTTCTATTGGGATCACTGATTCTGCCCCAAATACCAAAGAGAATGGTGTTTGACCAGTAGCATTCTTAGGGGTTGTCCTATCAGCCCAAAGCACATAAGGTAATTCTTCTGCCCATTTCCCTTTCTTGGATCCAAGCTTCTTCTTCAAATTGTTGATGATGATCTTGTTGGATGATTCTGCTTGACCATTAACTTGTGGGTGGACTGGTGTTGATGTTATCATCTTAATCCCCCAGCTGTCACAAAAGTTAGTAGTTCTGCCCCCAATAAATTGGGAACCATTATCACATATAATTTCAGAAGGAATACCAAATCTAGTTATAATATTTCTTTTAATGAAGGATATAACTTCCTTTTCTCTGACTTGGGCAAAAGCTTCAGCTTCTATCCACTTGGAGAAGTAATCCGTCATGGCTAGCATGAACACTTTTCCACCAGGTGCCTTAGGGAGCTTACCAACTATATCCATGCCCCATCTCATAAATGGCCAAGAGGAGGATATAGGATGTAGGAATTCAGCCGGCTGATGAAGGATATTGCTGTGTCTCTGACAAGGATCACACTTCTTAGCATATTCCACAGCATCCCTTTTCATAGTTGGCCAGTAGTATCATGTCCTTAGGATCCTTGAGAACAATGCCCTGCCCCCAGTGTGGTTTCCACAATCTCCTTCATGGAAGTCTTTTAAAACTTCTTGGACTTCAGTATCCTCAATGCATCTTAAATATGGTCCTGCAAGAGATCACTTATACAACATATTATTTAAGATTGTGAATTGGGATACCTTAATTTTGAAAGCCCTAGGATTTTCTCCCGTAGGAATCTCTCCGTGTTGTAAGTATCTCATGATTGGTGAGATCCATGATCCTGATCCTGAATAAGATTGAGTATCCTCACTAGGGATAATTGCAGAATCCTCCCCTATTTCCATGGCCACATGATCCTCGATGGCAGGAGCCAAGATATGGATAATGGGGATACTTATATCCTCCGGGATCTTCAAGGATGATCCTAAGTTAGCCAATGCATCAGCTTCTGTATTTTCTTCCCTTGGTACCTGTGTCAAACTAAAGGAAACAAAAGAGAGTGCCAACTCTTTGACTATCTCTAAATATTTGGTTAGCTTTTCACCTTTAACAGTATAGGATCCATTAAACTGATTTGTAATTAATAATGAATCTACATGTACCTCAAGGTACCTGATCCCCATATGCTTAGCAATTTGCAAACCAGCAATTAAGGCTTCATACTCGGCCTCATTATTAGTGGTTTGGAACTCACAAGCTATAGAGTGGAGTATTATGTCCCCCTGTGGCGATTTTAGTAGTATACCAAACCCTGTGCCTTTGACGTTTGAGGATCCATCAGTATAGAGTATCCAAGGATCCTTGGTCTCCTCTAGCTGCTGGACTTCTAAATCAGCTTCTTTTTGTAAATCACCACTGAAATCAGCCACAAAGTCGGCCAATGCTTGGGATTTGATGGCTGTCCTAGGCTCATATCTTATATCATAGGCACTAAGCTTCACTGCCCACTTAGCCATCCTTCCTGACATCTCTGGTTTCCTGAGGACATTCTTAATTGGAAAATTAGTTTTAACAACAATAACATGAGTTTCAAAATAATGTCTCAACTTAGTAGATGCCATAATTAATGCAAGAATAAGCTTTTCAAGGTGTGAATACCTGGATTCGGCATCAAGTAAACTCTTACTTACATAATAGACACGATGTTGTGTACCTTCGTGATCCTTAACAAGGAACGCACTTACTGCTTTTGAGGATACTGCTAGATACAAGGATAGCACATCGCCTTTTTCTGGTTTCATCAAGGCCGGGGCTGAGGATAGGTAATCTTTGAGAGCTCTTAAGGCATTTTCATGCTTCTCAGTCCACTCAAATTTCTTGTTCTTCCTTAGGATATCATAGAATTCTTTGCACTTCTCTAAGGATTTGGATATAAATCTGTTCAAAGCTGCTATCCTGCCTGTTAGCCTTTGGACATCCTTAGCATTGGCAGGAGATTTGATATTCACTAAGGCTTTGATCTGTTCCGGGCTAGCTTCAATGCCTCTCTTGGTCACCATGTATCCTAAGAATTTACCTGCTTTAACACCAAAGTGACACTTTGAAGGATTAAGTTTCATGTTATATCTGTCAAGGATATCAAATGCTTCCTCCAAGTCCCTTAGGTGATCCTCAGCTTTTATGGACTTTACCACCATATCATCTATGTAAACCTCCATAGTTTGTCCAATCTGATCCCTGAACATCATATTCACCAGCCTTTGATATGTTGCACCTGCATTCCTTAATCCAAACGGCATAGCAATATAACAGTATATACCGGTTGGAGTCATAAAAGCCGTATCCTCTTGATCAGATGGTTCCATCTGAATTTGTTGAAATCCAGATGAAGCATCCATAAAAGTCAACAGTTCATGACCCGTCGTTGCATCCACCATGGAGTCAATGTGGGGTAATGGGAAAGGATCCTTGGGACATGCCTTATTTAAATCTGTGAAATCGACACATACCCTCCACTTTCCATTTTTCTTTTGAACGAAAACCACATTGGCCAACCATCTTGGATACTTGACCTCTCTAATCATACCTGCCCGGAGCAATTTCTCTACCTCTTCCTGGATAATGGCATTTCTTTCCGGTGCAAACTTCCTCCTTTTTTGATGGATTGGTTTGAATGACTTGTCAATGCCAAGTTTATGAGTGATAATATCCTTAGATATACCTGTCATATCCTCATGCTTCCATGCAAAGGTAGTTTTCCTCCTTTTGAGGAAGGATACGAGGTCTTCTTTCATTTTGCCAAGGATCCCTGATCCGATATAGATTCTGGATTCAGGATCATCAGGACCCATGAGGATTTCTACCACATCCTGCTCTCTTGCCTCCAAGACATCCCTTGGAGGATACTTTGATTGCTATTGCTCCCTTGACTTCGAGGCTAGTTTCATCGATGAAGTGTAGCAGTTCTTAGCCTACTGCTGATCACTGTCAATCTTGACTATTCCCCAAGGACTAGGGAGCTTCACACATTGATGGTAGGTAGATGAGACTGCCTTCATATCGTGTATCCAGGGCCTGCCAAGGATAACATTACAACAAGATAAACAGTCAATAACACAAAATTTTTGATAAGAGTGTAGGCCTTCTATGTATATTGGGAGTTTAATGTCCCCCAGGGTATTCTTAGTTTCGCCACTAAATCCCACGAGCACGGAGGATCTTGGTATGATATCTGATTCAGGGATACCCTTTTTCTTTAGAACATCAAGCTGGATAATGTTCACTGAGCTTCCTCCGTCAATAAGGATCCTGCGGACAAAATGGTTAGAAATGAAAAGAGTAATAAATAAACCATCGTGATGAGGATCCTGGATATCAACACGATCATCCTCATCAAAGGTTATGACTTTTCCTTCAGAGACACTTGATGTTCGAACAGGTCTTTCTCCATTATCCATTTTAGTTTCCTTTGAATGCCTTTTAGCTGGTGAGAAGGATGTACCACAGATGTCTGATCCTCCAGAAATAAAGTTTATTACTTATGCATCTGCTGGAGGGGCCGGAGCTTTCTCAGGGATCTTTTCAGGATCCTGAGTCCTTGACTTTTTTCTACCCAGCAATTCTTTTAGATGCCCCTTGCTCAACAAGTATCCAATTTCCTTTCTCAATGCAATGCATTCTTCTGTTAGATGCCCAAAATCTTCATGGTATGCACACCACTTTGATTTATCTTTGGTTGCAGCTGGTCTGTCATTTTTTCTAGGCCATCTGGCTTTATCACCTAGGTTCTGCATCGCAAGGATTAGTTCATTGTTATCAACGGAAAAACAATATTCAGAAATTGGAGGATAATCCTCATCATCCTCTTCTTGATCAACAGCACACACGTTCTGGTTATCAGATCTGTTATAGGATCTGAACTTGTTATTCTTGAACGAGGATCCTTGCTTCTCTTGCTTTGAGGATCCTGCTAATCTCTCCTGGATCCTCTTGTCATCCTCTAGCCGGATGAACCTGAGTGCTCGGGTTCTTACCTCATCTAAGTTCCTGCATGGTATCATAACAAGATCATCATAGAACAATGAATCCCTAAGCAATCCCATTTTGAAGGCCTCAACAGCTGTGGCTATATCCAAGTTGGGAATGTCTAAGGATTCTTTACTAAATTTGGTAATGTAATCCCTTAATGATTCATTATGACCCTGGGTTATCCTATATAGATCACTAGTTAATCGTTCAAATTTTCTACTACAAGAAAACTGATTATTGAATAAGTTAACTAGATTAGCAAATGAGGTAATAGAGTAAGGGGGAAGACTTAGCAGCCATTTGAGAGCTGATCCAGTAAGAGTGGATCCGAATCCCTTGCATATGCATGCTTCCTTTAACCTTTCTGGAATTAGATTGATCTCCATCCTCTCCCGGTACTGTGCTATGTGCTCTTCAGGATCCGTCGAACCATCATACAGCTTCATGGTTGGCACATGGAACCTCTTGGGTATCTCAGCATCACAGATTGGTGGTGCAAAACGAGATATCTTATGACTTCCATCTGCAATCTCTGGGATAGGTTTGACCACTCCTGGAACACTTGATATCATATCCTTTAACTTTTGCAATTCTCTGGCCATGGCATGGTTGATACCTGTATCCTGCATGAATCCATGGTTAGTTGTAAGAGAATTATTAAGAGTGTTACCTCCCGCCGGGTTCAAATTAGGAACACCAAATGTGAACCCATATTGTTGAGACTCTGGAATGATGGAAGGACCAGTAGAAGCAATGGTCTGCATCGGAATAAAATCTCCTTGATGGACATCGGAACTTCCTGTTTGCAAACTCCTCAAGGATCCTGGCATCTAGAAGGATCCCTGAAACTGGGACGATCCTGGAACAAAGGAGGATCCTTGAACCTGTGATGATCCTGGGACGAAGGAGGATCCTTGAACCTGGGATGATCCTGGAACAAAGGAGGATCCTTGAACCTGGGATGATCCTGGAACAAAGGAGGATCCATGAACCTGGGATGATCCTGGAACAAAGGAGGATCCTTGTACCTGGGATGATCCTGGAACAAAGGAAGATCCTTGAACCTGGGATGATCCTGGAACAAAGGAAGATCCTTGATTCTGCTGCGCTCCTGAGTATCCTCTTGAATTCATGAAGGATCCCATATGCTGAGGATAGGATCCTGCTGGCTGGAAATATGAACCTGATGCCTGAGTCACTATTGTTGATCCGTAGTGCACTCCTTTTGGTCCACCCACATATTGAACATCTGGAACCATTGATGGCTGAGAAGTAATCACCGGAGTATCAAAATTCAAAGATCTGGGCACTAGTGGGGAATGATCCTCTGCCGCTTTCTTTTGTTTCTTGAGATCTCTGATTTCTTTTAGAATCCTTTCATTGGTCTTATCCTGTTGTTGTATATGATCCTTCATCTGCAAAATCAAAGTAAACATGTCACTAGTAGTGGGAGTGTAAGAAGCAGAAGAAGTTGGAGGTTTGGAGAAAATAGGAGTTGGTTTCTTCTCAGCATTTTTCTGAGATCCAGCAGGTGGTGGAGGCAAAGGTGGAATGCCCTGAGACGAATTGACCGCAGACATTGCAGTAGAGGTATTCTTCAATGATGAAGCCATGTACTTGTATGCAATGAACCAGAATGATCACCAACAGAAAAATTTCTTAGGAATGAAGCACCAATTGCCCCACGGTGGGCGCCAAACTGTTTTGGTCAAAAATCTAATGAGGATAATGCAACCAAACTCTTAGTTACGGGGAATGATGCTTGAAATGAGGAACAATAATAAGGATCACTTCGATGTAAATTGCACAAACAACACAAGTGTTTTGGTCAAAAATCACACAAGGATAATGTAACCAAACTATATGTAAACGGGGTATGATGCTTGGTTAGCTATGAAAGTAAAGGATCACTTCTGTGATGAATATGCAAAGACACAACGATTTATACGAGGAAAAAGCCCTTGATCAATGTATGATCTCCGGCATAAAAAACCTCGGGTGATGGCAACTACCGATCACCAACTTCAATATAATAAAAATGTAGTTACAACTTTGGATGATAATGAGCTGAGTACAAGGATCACTGAGTGTCTAAGTGTTGAGAGTTGTGTCGTATGTTGTGTGTGTTCTTCCGAATGAGGAAGATGGGTATTTATACATGTGTAGGTAACTTATTTTAGGTAGATAGACCACTAATCAGCTCATTACCCCTTTAGAAATAAAGATAATCTAGCCTAAATTGCTGCCCTTAGATCAAGCCATTTTTCCATATCCGGCACAACGTTCATCTTCAATTCAGCTCTTGCCATATTTGTAAAAGCGCGTCCCTGGATCATGATATGTAGGGCATATCCTGCTAGATATTCCTGCAAAATAATATTGTAGTAATCGAAAATGACCGTTAGTATAAGGATCACCATATCGTCCCATGATCCTGATCCTGAAGTCTGGCCGAGGATCACTATCTGCCAAAGAAACAAGGATCACTTGTCAGGATCACGTATAAGGATCATTTATAGTAAAATCCAGCCCCAACAATTGCCCCCAAAATATAAGGAGTTAATTGTAAATAGATGAGTTATATTTTGTTTTGAGCTTATCTCTAACGGACGATTCCGGGTTACTAGCCGTTACATATGGACTAGCCGTTGTGATATTTACGTCACTGATGTGACGATCCCTGCAAATCATCATTATAAATAGGAGATAGGGTTAGGATCATTTTGTATTTAAATTCGAAGTATCTCCCTTTATAACCATCATTGAAGACTCTTGATCAGGTATCATCCTCCTCTTTCTCTTCTTTGCTCTGTTCTTTCGTGCTTTTACTCTGTTTTCATCTCAAATATGCTTCTTCGGAATTCACCGCACAAAGGCTCTAAGAAGGATTGTCCCTTGAAAAGTCAGGGGATTATCAAAGATTCTCCTATGGAGAGATGCTGTTTTACCGATATCCAAATAGACAAGATTCGCCATTGTTTCCCAGCGAATGTTGTTTTCAAACCCTTTGATCCTACTGCTCTGAGTGATTTTGTTTCGGACACTTGGGTGGCCTTTCCTGCTACTCCTTTCCTCATCGGGTACTCATATCCTTTTCCGACATTTACCCAATCCTTCTTTTCTCTTGCCGACATCTCATATATCCAAGCTATGCCGATGATCTGGAGGGTTCTATATACCTTCGAGAGGATCATCGAGCAAGAAGGGATTGATTTGGGGATGTCAGAGTTAGCTGAACTTTATGATCTCACCACCTTTGGTTCTCACCGGTACTTGTTGAAACGGAAAGCTGGGGAGGATCATCCAATCTTCAAAGTTACCAAGAATGATACCAACTGGAAACGTCGATTTTTCTTTGTTAAGAGGGATTCCATCCCGGATGGGAAGGATCTGCCCGAGGAATGGGTCACTCATGGTAGGGTAGAGGATCCTTGAAGGATCACTATCAGTCCTGTCTCGTATGATGAGGATCACTGATGTCTTTTCTTTTTTGTCTTTTTATGCAGCTATCTCCGTTGCTCATTTAAACTTGACCCCTGCTGCCAAAGAGAGAGTGTTAGCTTTCAAGAAGCTTGATCCTGAAGTTCGAAGTTTCCAGGTTATTATCCAAGATTCTCAAGAGATATCCTCTGCATCTGCCACAATGTCAAGTAAGTATCCTCATAGAAAATAAGTTTTATGTGAAAGTATTTAATTTAACAAGGGAACTTATCTTGTTTTTGAATGGTGTAGGTGCCGGAAAGTCTGCCAGGTCTGTTAAATCTGCCTCCATGTTTGGGATAAGTGACCTTGCCAATGTCACGTCTTCTAAGAAGAAGAAGGCTCCTGCTGCCAGCCCTTCAGTCTCAGCCCCTAAAGCACCTGCCCGAGGCAAAGGGAAAAAGAGGAAGGCTTCAGATGACCTTCAAGGATTTCCTCTTCTCCGTCAGCAATTCCTTGACTATTTTGATGAGGTTAGGATCACTGCCCCTGTTAATTGTCTTCGACAAGTCCGAGGATCACATGTGTCTGATGTTGCTTTCCTGTTGTCTTCTTTAGAAATTCTCCGAAATGGAGACTTACGTCAATCAGGTTGAGGATCAGGATCGTCAAATTGCTGACCTTCAACAGACGTGTGGGCTGAAGGATCTTAAGATTGCCGATCTTGAGAAGGAGATCCGGGCAGTCAAAGATGAGGCTGTTAAAGCGTTGATCAAGTTTGATTATGAGAAGCATGACATTACCCAAGACGCTAAGGTCTCTGCTGCGGCAATTGCTATGTATAAGATCCAACTTCAGATGGCCGAGGAAGCTCAGGATCCTACCTTTGATAAAGGCTCGTGGGATGTTGAAGGTTGGAAGGCAAGGCTGGCAGACCTGGAGGACGAGGATGAGGCTGAGGAGATCCCCATGCTGGAAGGTGGTGATGCTGGCAAGGATAAGGGTGAAGCGAGTGGAGCTGGTGGTGATGGTGCAGCGAAGGTTTGAGCTGCAAGATTGGGCAATGATGGAAACTTCTAGACATAGCCGGAGCCCAATTTTTTTGTTTAGTGGTTGTGATGTTTTTAAAACAATGATGGTCTGTATTTGAACAATAGTTTAGGGTTGAGGATCCTGGATCCTTTGAACAATAGGTAGGATTACAAAAGGTGGAGGGATCCTCTATTTGGGGGATGAAGCCTTTGTGATCCTGCCGCTTCTACTTTCCTGCAAAAATGCTAAGACCGCATAGACAATGGACACCCTTTGCCAACCCATGTGGACGGGCCACGTTTTGCTGGTAGAAATGTGGGTTGGCAATTTTGACAACTTTTTTGAAAGGGTTAATGATCCTTTGGTTTAATAATATAACTTTAATCTTTCTGGCTTATCTTGTGTTGTTATCCTTTTTGATTTTCAATTGTTTTGACACATGTTTGTTTGAAAAGTTTGAGCAAATTATGTTTAAGAAATTTAGGATATGATCCTGGATCAAATATCCTATAATCGAAAGTTTCCAAGATAGTTTATTTTGAGGATCATAGGTTCAGTTGTCAAGGTCTAAAGGTTATTCAAATGAATAATGAAATTAAAAGTAGTTAAGGATCATACCTGAGGATCCGAGTTAGGATCCTAACCTTTAATCAGGATAACCATAAGTAAAAAATCTTAATGAACAGTAAGGATTAAGGATCCTTAATTGTTTAACTTCGAAAACCTGAAAAATGGAGTATAGCTTGGGACTAAGCCAATATAAAAGATAAGTTAGTAACTGGGGACAAGCCCAAAGGATAACTGAGAATGATCCCGGAGGATCACTGGGGACAAGCCCAAAGGATAACTGGGGATGATCCCGGAGGATCACTGGGGACAAGCCCAAAGGATAACTGGGGACAAGCCCAAAGGATCGTATGTAAACTGGAGTATGGCCCTTTCTGGCAACTATCCAAACTTAGTGACATGAAAATGTCAAAACCTTAGCTAACGTGAAAACGTTAGAAACCTTAGGAACGGATGTATGGTGCGTCCACCATTATACGTAGGATCCCAAGTATAGCCAGTACGATGAGGTCGCCAGCCCCGAAAGTGGGTACTGATCCCAAAGACGTGAACTATATCAGGATCATCGTGCGCTGCTGGCGGAAACTGGGGATAATCCCAAGGATAACTGGGGTTGGACCCGAGGATCTGTGATGCTTTTGAAGATCTTTGATGATATGCTGAAGATACCTGAACTATCATAACTCAAATGGTTTGTGAGTAGAGGATGAAGGATACATGATCCTTATCCTTAGGCAAAAATTAAGAAAATGCAATAGTTTTAGGATAAGCATATTACCTGAGTAAGGATCACCGATATCTCCAGGATCCTTCAAGGATATTTCAATGTAAGGATCACATGCAGGAAGGATCATGTTCACATGAAATATTTCTTTAAGTGAACAGCATTCCAGGCTCTTGGTAACAAGTTTCCTTCCATGGTTAGCAACCTGTATGCCCCCTTTCCTGCTTCAGCTTCAATCAAGTAGGGACCTTCCCATTTTGGTGCTAGCTTCCCGTCAGCAGGATTAATAGTATTTTGAAATGCTTTCCTTAATACCATATCTCCGACTTGGAACTTCCTTATCCTGACATTTTTGTTGTAGGCACCAGCCATTCTTTGTTGGTAGCTTGCCATCCTTATTCTGGCTAGGTCCCTGATTTCCTCAATAGTATCCAAATCCTGGGCTAGAGTTGCAGCATTTTCTTCAGGATCACGAGCACTTGTTCTAGCAGTTGGGATCACCATCTCTGTTGGGATCACTGCTTCTGCCCCAAATACTAAAGAGAAAGGTGTTTGGCCAGTGGCATTCTTGGGAGTTGTCCTATCAGCCCATAGCACATAAGGTAACTCCTCTGCCCATTTTCCTTTCTTGGATCCTAGCTTCTTCTTCAGATTGTTGATGATGATCTTGTTGGATGATTCTGCTTGACCATTGGCTTGTGGATGAACTGGTGTTGATGTTATCATCTTGATTCCCCAACTGTCACAAAAGTTAGTGGTTCTCCTTCCAATGAATTGAGAACCATTATCACATATAATTTCAGAGGGGATGCCAAATCTGGTTATAATGTTTCTTTTAATGAAGGATATGACTTCCTTTTCTCTGACTTGAGCGAAGGCTTCAGCTTCTATCCACTTGGAAAAATAGTCAGTCATGGCAAGCATAAATACTTTTCCACCAGGTGCTTTAGGGAGCTTGCCAACTATATCCATTCCCCATCTCATGAATGGCCAAGAGGATGGTATGGGGTGTAGTAATTCAGCTGGTTGGTGAAGGATATTGCTATGTCTTTGGCAAGGATCACATTTCTTAGCATACTCTACAGCATCCCTTTTCATGGTTGGCCAGTAGTATCCTGTTCTAAGGATCCTTGAGAATAATGCCCTGCCCCCAGTGTGGTTTCCACAATCTCCTTCGTGGAAGTCTCTCAATACTTCTTCGATTTCAGGATCTTCAATACATCTTAAATATGGTCCTGCAAGGGATCGTTTATATAGCATATTATTTAGGATTGTAAATTGAGATACCTTGATCCTGAAAGCTCTAGGATTTTCTCCCATTGGGATCTCTCCGTTTTGCAAGTATTTCATGATTGGTGGGATCCATGATCCTGAATAAGATCGAGCTTCTTCACTAGGGATTACTGCAGTATCCTCTTCTATTTCCATGGCTACTTGGTTTTCAATAGCAGGAGCCAGGATGTGGATGATAGGGATACTTATATTTTCTGGAATTTTTAAGGATGATTCTAGGTTGGCCAATGCATCAGCTTCCGTGTTATCCTCCCTTGGTACCTGTGTTAAGCTAAAAGAAACAAAAGAAAGTGCCAATTTTTTGACTATCTCTAAATATTTGGTTAGTTTTTCACCTTTAACAGCATAGGATCCATTAAAGTGATTGGTGATCAATAATGAATCTACATATACTTCGAGATACTTTACCCCCATATCCTTAGCAATTTGTAAGCCAGCAATTAAGGCTTCATACTCAGCCTCATTGTTAGTTGCCTGGAACTCACAAGCTATGGAGTGGGGTATTATGTCCCCCTGTGGCGATTTTAGTAGGATCCCTAGCCCTGTGCCTTTGATATTTGAGGATCCGTCGGTGTGTAGTATCCAAGGATCCTTGGTCTCATCCAGCTGCTGGACCTCCAATTCTGCTTCCTTTTGTAGATCACTACTGAAATCAGCCACAAAGTCAGCTAGTGCTTGAGATTTAATGGCTGTTCTTGGTTCGTATCTTATATCATGGGCACTAAGCTTCACTGCCCACTTAGCCATTCTCCCTGACATATCCGGTTTCCTGAGGACATTCTTAATTGGAAAATTAGTTTTAACAATAATAGTATGAGTTTCAAAATAATGCCTTAACTTCGTGGATGCCATGATTAATGCAAGGATGAGTTTTTCGAGGTGTGAGTACCTGGATTCGGCATCAAGTAGACTTTTACTTACATAGTAGATAGGATATTGTGTACCTTCGTGATCCTTAACGAGGACAGCACTTACAGCGGTTGAGGATACCGCCAGATATAAGGATAACACATCTCCTTTTTCCGGTTTTGCTAATGCTGGTGCTGAGGACATATACTCTTTTAGGGCTTGTAAAGCGTTTTCATGCTTCTCAGTCCATTCGAACTTCTTATTCTTCCTTAGGATATCGTAGAATTCTTTGCACTTTTCTGAGGATTTCGATATGAACCTGTTCAAAGCTGCTATCCTGCCTGTTAGTCTTTGAACATCCTTGGCATTGGCAGGAGACTTGATATTTATTAATGCTTTGATTTGTTCCGGGCTTGCTTCAATGCCCCTCTGGGTTACCATGTATCCTAAGAACTTTCCTGCCTTAACACCAAAATGGCATTTTGAAGGATTAAGTTTCATGTTGTAACTATCAAGGATATCGAATGCTTCTTCCAAGTCCCTTAGGTGATCCTCAGCTTTCTTTGACTTGACCACCATATCATCTATGTACACCTCCATAGTTTTTCCAATTTGATCTTTGAACATCATATTTACCAGCCTTTGATATGTTGCACCTGCATTTCTTAGTCCAAAAGGCATGGCAATATAACAATATAAACCGGTTGGGGTCATAAAGGCTGTATCCTCTTGGTCAGATGGTTCCATCTGGATTTGTTGGAATCCGGATGATGCATCCATAAAAGTTAACAGTTCATGCCCCGCTGTTGCATCCACCATGGAGTCAATGTGGGGTAATGGGAAAGGATCCTTGGGACATGCCTTATTCAAATCAGTGAAATCGACACATACCCTCCACTTTCCGTTTTTCTTTTGGACAACAACCACATTGGCTAACCATTTAGGATACTTTACCTCTCTGATCATACCTGCTCGAAGTAGTCTCTCTACTTCATCTTGGATAATGGCATTCCTTTCTGGTGCAAACTTCCTCCTTTTTTGATGGATTGGCTTGATAGACCTGTCAATGCCAAGTTTGTGAGTAATAATATCCTTGGATATACCTGTCATATCTTCATGTTTCCAAGCAAAGGTAGATTTTCTTCTTTTGAGGAAGGATATCATGTCTTCTTTCATCTTGCCAAGGATCCCTGATCCGATATAGATTTTTGATTCAGGATCACTAGGGTCCAAGAGGATTTCATCTACATCTTGCTCCCTTGCCTCCAAGACATTCCTCGGAGGATACTGTAATTGCTATTGCTCCCTTGGCTTCGAGGTTGGCTTCATGGATGAGGTATAGCAATCCTTAGCCTCTTGCTGATCGCTGTCGATCTTGATTATCCCCCATGGGCTAGGGAGCTTTACACATTGATGGTAGGTAGATGGAACTGCTTTCATGTCATGTATCCAAGGCCTGCCAAGGATAACGTTGCAACAAGATAAACAGTCAATAACACAAAATTTTTGATAATTATGTAATCCTTCCACGTAGATTGGGAGTTTGATGTCCCCCAGAGTTTTCTTCGTTTCTCCACTGAATCCTACAAGCACGGAGGATCTTGGTGTGATGTCTGATTCTGGGATTCCCATCTTCTTCAAGACATCAAGCTGGATTATGTTCACTGAGCTCCCTCCATCGATAAGGATCCTGCGGACAAAATGGTTAGAAATAAAGAGAGTAATAACTAAACTATCATGATGAGGATCCTGGATGTTGATGCGATCATCCTCATCAAAGGTTATCGTTTTCCCTTCTGAAACACTTGATGTTCTAATAGGCCTTTCTCCATTGTCCATTTTTGATTCTTTTGCATGTCTTTTGGCCGCTGAAAAGGATGTACCACAAATGTCTGATCCTCCGGATATGAAGTTGATCACTTGTGCATTTGCCGGAGGTGCTGGGGCTTTTTCGGGGATCCTTTCAGGATCCTGGGTCCTTTGCTTTTTTCTCCCCAGCAATTCTTTTAGATGTCCCTTGCTTAGCAGGTATCCAATTTCCTTTCTTAAAGCTATGCAATCTTCAGTCAGATGGCCGAAATCCTCATGGTATGCACACCATTTGGACTTGTCTTTAGTCCCGGATGGTTTATCATTCTTCCTGGGCCACCTAGCCTTTTCACCTAGATTCTGCATTGCAAAGATTAGTTCGTGATTGTCAACGGAAAAACAATATTCTGAGATTGGAGGATATTCTTCATCATCCTCTTCTTGGTCGACAGCATGCACATTCTTGTTCTCGTTTCTATGGTAGGATTTGAACTTGTTGTTTTTGAAGGAGGATCCTTGCTTATCTTGTTTTGGGGATCCTACTTGTCTCTCCTGGATCCTCTTGTCATCCTCTAGCCGGATAAACCTGAGTGCTCGAGTTCTTACTTCATCTAAGTTCCTGCAAGGCGTCATAACAAGATCATCATAGAATAATGAATCCTTAAGAAGTCCCATTTTGAAGGCTTCAACAGCTGTAGCCATATCCAAGTTGGGAATATCCAAGGATTCTTTACTAAATTTAGTTATATAATCTCTTAATGATTCGTTATGATTTTGAGTTATCCTGTACAAATCACTAGTTAATTTTTCGAATTTTCTACTACAAGAGAATTGGTTATTGAATAAATTAACTAAATTAGCAAATGAAGTAATAGAGTAAGGGGGAAGACTTAGCAGCCATTTAAGGGCTGATCCAGTAAGAGTAGATCCAAATCCTTTACATAGGCATGCTTCCTTCAATTTTTCTGGGATAGGATTGATCTCCATTCTTTCCCTATATTGTGCTATATGCTCCTCTGGATCCGTTGTGCCGTCATACAACTTCATGGTAGGGATATGGAACCTTTTGGGCACCTCTGCATCACAGATTGGTGGTGCAAAGCGAGATACCTTGTGGCTCCCATCTGCAATCTCTGGGATAGGCTTGACTACCCCTGGAACACTTGAGATCATGTCCTTTAGTTTCTGTAGTTCCCTGGCCATAACATGATTGGTACCTGTATCCTGCATGAATCCATGGTTAGTGGTAGGATAATTATTTAAAGTGTTACCTCCCATTGGGTTCAAGTTAGGGAATCCATATTGCTGGGATTCTGGAACAACGGAGGGACCAGTGGAAGCAATAGTCTGCATTGGAATGAAGTCCCCTTGATGGACATCTAGACTCCCTGTTTGCAAACTTTTTAGGGATCCTGGCATCTGTAAGGATCCTGGTATCTGGGATGATCCTGGAACGAAGGAGGATCCTTGAACCTGGGATGATCCTGGGATAAAGGAGGATCCTTGGCCCTGGAATGATCCTGGGATAAAGTAGGATCCTTGAAACTGCTGTGCCCCCGGATAGGCTCCCGGATTCATGAAGGATCCCATATACTGAGGATAGGATCCTGCTGGCTGAAAATACGAGCCCGATGTCTGAGTCATTGCTGCTGACTTGAGATGTAATCCTCTCGTCTCCCCTGTGATCTGTACGTCTGGGATCCCTGATGGCTGAGAGGTGACCATTGGAGTCTCAAAACTCAAGGATTTTGGCATCAGTGGGGAATGATCCTCTGCCGCTTTCTTTTGTCTTTTGAGATCTCCAATCTCCCTGAGGATCCTGTCATTAGTTTCATCCTGCCGCTGCATACGATCCTTCATCTGCAAAATTAAAGCAAACACATCACTAGTACTGGGAATAGAAGAATTCATAGCAGAAGAAGATGGAGGTTTAGAGAAAGAAGGGGTTGGTCTCTTCTCAGCATTTCTCTGGGATCCTGCCGGCGGAGGAGGTAGAGTGGTTTGTGCTGAGGTGACTGCAGACATCGCCGTGGAAGTGTTCTTCAATGATGAAGCCATGTAACTCTTTGAAATGATTTTGAACAAAAGATTTTCTTTATGAATGAAGCACCAATTGCCCCACGGTGGGCGCCAAACTGTTTTGGTCAAAAATCACACAAGGATAATGTAACCAAACTATATGTAAACGGGGTATGATGCTTGGTTAGCTATGAAAGTAAAGGATCACTTCTGTGATGAATATGCAAAGACACAACGATTTATACGAGGAAAAAGCCCTTGATCAATGTATGATCTCCGGCATAAAAAACCTCGGGTGATGGCAACTACCGATCACCAACTTCAATATAATAAAAATGTAGTTACAACTTTGGATGATAATGAGCTGAGTACAAGGATCACTGAGTGTCTAAGTGTTGAGAGTTGTGTCGTATGTTGTGTGTGTTCTTCCGAATGAGGAAGATGGGTATTTATACATGTGTAGGTAACTTATTTTAGGTAGATAGACCACTAATCAGCTCATTACCCCTTTAGAAATAAAGATAATCTAGCCTAAATTGCTGCCCTTAGATCAAGCCATTTTTCCATATCCGGCACAACGTTCATCTTCAATTCAGCTCTTGCCATATTTGTAAAAGCGCGTCCCTGGATCATGATATGTAGGGCATATCCTGCTAGATATTCCTGCAAAATAATATTGTAGTAATCGAAAATGACCGTTAGTATAAGGATCACCATATCGTCCCATGATCCTGATCCTGAAGTCTGGCCGAGGATCACTATCTGCCAAAGAAACAAGGATCACTTGTCAGGATCACGTATAAGGATCATTTATAGTAAAATCCAGCCCCAACAACAAGGATTTATACGAGGAAAAAACCCTTGATCAATGAATGATCTCCGGCATAAAAAACCTCGGGTGATGGAAACTACCGATCACCAAGCTCAAATAAATCAATAAATGTTTACAAGTTCGGATAGTGACGAGCTAGGTACAAGGATCACTATGGTTAATTGTGTAAAAGTGTGTGAAAACTGTTAAGTGTTTGCTGAAAGCTTCGAGAGTGCAGTTGTACGAGAGTGTATGTAGCTGAAAATGGCTAAGTGTTCTAAAAATAGCTCGTCACCCCTTTAAAAAGAAAAGCTAACTAAGCTAACAAACTCTCCGACTTTTGTGCCATGCTCCCACGTTCTCCACAACGTCCATTTCCATTCAAACGTGTGCGAAATACCCGTGGAATATTCCATAGTAACGTTGCCAAGACCAAGTCAAGCTTATTACTCCTGCAAAACAATACGAAACATAAACAGCCAATCGTTAGTAGGAGGATCCTCAGGGTGATCCATGATCCAGATCCTGAAGGTCTTCCGAGGATCACCATTTGTCACAGAAGTAAGGATCATTATTAGGATAACAAGTAAGGATCACTAATTGTTAGAAAATCCTCCCCTAACAACAATAGCCTTGATTTGTTCTGGACTTGCTTCAATGCCCCTCTTAGTCACCATATAGCCTAGGAATTTACCTGCTTTAACACCAAAATGACACTTGGAAGGATTTAGTTTCATATTAAATTTATCAAGGATATTGAATACTTCCTCCAACTCTTTAAGGTGATCCTCAGCTTTCTTGGATTTAACCACCATGTCGTCTATATAGACTTCCATAGTGTGTCCAATTTGTGCCTTGAACATCATGTTAACCAGCCTTTGGTAAGTAGCACCTGCATTTCTTAGTCCAAATGGCATAGCAATATAACAATATATACCAGTTGGGGTCATAAAGGCTGTATCCTCTTGATCAGATGGTTCCATCTGAATTTGCTGAAATCCAGATGAAGCATCCATAAAAGTTAACAGTTCATGACCCGCGGTAGCATCCACCATGGAATCAATGTGGGGTAATGGGAAAGGATCCTTGGGACATGCCTTGTTTAAATCAGTAAATTCGACACATACCCTCCACTTTCCATTTTTCTTTTGAACAACAACTACATTGGCTAACCATCTTGGATACTTAACCTCCCATATCATACCTGCTCAGAGTAGTTTATCTACCTCTTCCTGGATAATAGCATTCCCTTCAGGTGCAAACTTCCTCCTTTTTTGATGAACTGGCTTGAATGACCTGTCAATGCCAAGTTTATGAGTTATTACATCCTTAGATATACCTGTCATATCCTCATGTTTCCAGGCAAAGGTGGTCTTTCTTCTTTTAAGGAAGGATATCAGCTCTTGTTCAATGTCACAAAGGATCCTTGATCCTATGAACATCTTGGATTCAGGATCATCAGGATCCATGAGGATTTCTTTCAAATCCTGCTCTCTTGCCTCCAAGACGTCTCTTGAAGGATACTTTAATTGCTATTGCTCCCTTGGTCTTGAGGCTGGCTTCATTGATGATGTGTAGCAGTTCTTAGCCTCTTGCTGATCACTCTCAATTTTTACCACCCCCCATGGACTAGGAAGCTTTACACACTTATGATAGGTAGATGGGACTGCCTTCATATCATGTATCCATTGCCTGCCAAGGATAACATTACAACAAGATAAGCAATCTATAACACAAAATTTTTGGTAAGAATGTAGTCCTTCAATATAGATTGGGAGTTTGATGTCCCCCAGAGTATTCTTGGTCTCCCCACTGAATCCCACAAGTACTGGGGATCTTGGTATGATATCGGATTCAGGAATATTCATCTTCTTAAGGACATCCAGTTGGATAATGTTCACAAAGCTTCCTCCATCTATAAGGATCCTGCGAACAAAATGGTTAGAAATAAAAAGAGTAATAACAAGACCATCATGATGAGGATCCTGAATGTCAACACGATCATCCTCATCAAAAGTTATGATTTTATCCTTGGTAACACTGGATGTTCGAATGGGTCTGTCTCCATTGTCCATCTTGCTCTCCTTGGCATGTCTTTTAGCTGCCGAAAAGGAAGTTCCACAAATGTCTGATCCTCCAGATATAAAGTTTATAACTTGTGCGTCTGTGGGAGGGGATGGAGCTTTCTCTGGGATCCTTTCAGGATCCTGAGTTCTTGACTTTTTCCTTCCCAATAATTCTTTCAAGTGCCCCTTGCTCAATAAGTATCCAATTTCTTTTCTTAATGCGATGCATTCTTCTGTGAGATGCCCAAAATCTTCATGATATGCACACCATTTTGATATGTCTTTAGTGGCAGCTGGTTTGTCACTTTTTCTCGGCCACCTGGCTTTATCAGCTAGATTCTGCATCGCAAGAATTAGCTCATTGTTATCAACAGAAAAAAAATATTTAGAAATTGGAGGATAATCCTCATCATCCTCTTCTTGTTCTACTGCATGCACATTCTGGTTATCAGACTTGTTATAGGACTTGAACTTGTTGCTTTTGAAATAGGATCCCTGCTTTTCCTGTTTCGAGGATCCTGCTAACCTCTCCTGGATCCTCTTGTCATCCTCTAACCGGATGAACCTAAGGGCCCTGGTTCTTACCTCATCTAGATTCCTGCAAGGTGTCATAACAAGATCATCATTGAATAATGAATCCCTAAGCAATCCTATTTTAAAGGCTTCTACAGCCGTTGCTATATCCAGGTTAGGGATATCCAAGGATTCTTTACTAAACTTAGTGATATAATCTCTCAATGATTCATTATGACCTTGGGTTATCCTATATAAATCACTAGTTAAACGCTCAAATTTTCTACTACTAGAAAATTGGTTATTAAACAGGTTAACTAGATTAGCAAATGAGGTAATAGAGTAACGGGGAAGACTTAGCAGCCATTTAAGAGCCGATCCAGTAAGTGTGGATCCAAATCCCTTGCATAGACATGCTTCATTTAACCTTTCCGGGATGGGATTGATCTCTATCCTTTCTCTGTATTATGCTATGTGTTCTTCAGGATCAGTTGAGCCATGATATAACTTCATGGTCGGTACGTGGAATCTTTTGGGTATCTCAGCATCACAGATGGGTGGAGCAAAACGAGATATCTTATGGCTTCCATCTGCAATTTCAGGGATAGGCTTGACTACTCCTGGAACACTTGATATCATATCCTTTAGCTTTTGCAATTCTCTAGCCATAGCATGATTGATACCTGTATCCTGCATAAGGCCATGGTTAGTGGTATAAGAATTATTGAAAGTGTTACCTCCCATTGGATTCAAATTCGGAACGCCGGATGTGAATCCATATTGTTGAGATTCTGGAATGATTGAAGGACCAGTAGAAGCAATGGTCTGCATCAGAATGAAATCTCCTTGATGGATATCTGAACTCCCTGGTTGCAAACTCCTTAAGGATCCAGGAACCAGAAAGGATCCTTGAAACTGAGAGGATCCTTGGACCTGCGAGGATCCTTGAACCTGCGAGGATCCTTGAACCTGCGAGGATCCTTGAACCTGAGAGGATCCTTGAACCTGAGAGGATCCTTGAACCTGAGTGGATCCTTGAACCTAAGAGGATCCTTGAACCTGAGAGGATCCTTGAACCTGCGAGGATCCTTGAGCCGGCCAGAATCCTTGAATCTGCTGCGTCCCCAAGTACCCCCCTGAGCTAGCGGAGGATCCTATATGCTGAGGGAGAGATCCTGCTGGTTGAAAGTATGATCATGAGGCCTGAGTCATTGCTGATGATCCGTAGTGCATTCCTCTTGGCCCTCCCACGTATTGAACATCTGGAGCTGCCGAATGTTGAGAGGTTATGACCGGAGTATCGAAATTCAAAGATCTGGGCATCAATGGGGAATGACCCTCTGCCGATCTCTTCTGTTTCTTGATGTCTCCGATTTCTCTGAGAATCCTTTCATTGGTCTTATCCTGCTGCTGTATGTGCTCCTTCATCTGCAAAATTAAAGTAAACAAGTCACTAGTGTTAGGGGAGGATTTCTTAATGACCTGTGATCCTCAAGTGCTATCCTTTTGGTGATCCTTACTTCTGTGACAATTAGTGATCCTCAGAAGTGCTTCAGGATCAGGATCATGGATCATCCTAAGGATCCTTATTCTAACGATTGTTTACTTTGAGTTCAGTATTGTTTTGCATGAGTACCGGCTAGGACTTGGTCATGGCGATATTCCTGGAGCATATTCCCTTTTATTCTGCACGTGCTTGACCATTGTGAACGTTATGGAGAACGTGGGAAGAAGGCACGAAATGCGAACAGTTAGTTAGGCTAGATATTTTCTATTTTTAAAGGGGATAACGAGCTATTTTTAGAACACTTAGCTCTTTTTTGGCTACACACACTCGTACAACTGCACTCATAAGCTCTCGGCAAAACACTTAGCATTTTTCATACACTTTTACACGATACACTATAGTGATCCTTGTACTTAGCTCGCTGTCATCCGAAGTTGTAAAAGAATTATTGTTTAATTTGAGTTGGTGATCGGTAGTTTCCATCACCCGAGGTTTTTTATGCCAGAGATCATTCATTGATCAAGGGCTTTTTCCTCGTATAAATCTTTGTGTCATTTGTGCAATTCATTTCTGAGTGATCCTCATTGTTGTTTACCAATTCAAGCATCATACCCCGTAACAGAGAGTTTGGTTGCATTATCCTCGTCTGATTTTTGACCAAAACAGTTTGGCGCCCACCGTGGGGCGATAGGTGCTTCATTCATAAAAGATTCTCATTCTCGTGATCATTTCGGTTCATTGCATCCAAGCAGATGGCTTCATCATCAAAGAACACTTCTACTGCGATGTCTGCAGTCAATTCATCTCAGGGCATTCCACCTTTGCCTCCACCACCTTCTGGATCTCTGAAGAATGCCGAGAAGAAACCAACTCCCATTTTCTCAAAACCTCCAACTTCTTCTGCTTCTTATACTCCTACTACTAGTGACTTGTTTACTCTGATTTTGCAGATGAAGGAGCATATACAGCAGCAGGATAAGACTAATGAAAGGATTCTTAGAGAAATTGGAGATATCAAGAAACAAAAGAGATCGGCAGAGGATCATTCATCATTGATGCCCAGATCTTTGAATTTCGATACTCCGGTTATAACTTCTCAGCCTTCAGTGGTTCCTGTTAGGGCTGGATTTTTATTATAGGTGATCCTTACACATGATCCTAACTAGTGATCCTTGTTTCTTTGGCAGACAGTGATCCTCAGCAGAACTTCAGGATCAGGATCATGGGACATTATGGTGATCCTCATACTAACGGCCACTTCCGCTTAATACAATATTGTTTTGCAGGAACATCTAGCAGGATATGCTCTAGACATCATGATCCAGGGACGCGTCTACACAAATATGGCAAGAGCTTAATTAAAGAAAGACGTTGCACAGGATATGGAAACATGGCTTGATTCATGGGCAGCAATTTAGGCTAGATTGTCTTTATTTCTAAAGGGGTAATGAGCTGATAATTAGTCCTTTTACCTAAAATAAGTCACCTACACTTGTATAAATACCACTCTTCCTCATTCGGAAGAACACACACGACATACAACGCAACTCTCACGCACTTAGACACCAGAAGCAATAGTGATCCTTGTACTCAGCTCATTATCATCCAAAGTTGTAATCATATTTTTGTTATATTGAAGTTGGTGATCGGTAGTTGCCATCACCCGAGGTTTTTTATGCCGGAGATCATTCATTGATCAAGGGCTTTTTCCTCGTATAAATCATTGTGTCTTTGCATCTTTATCACAGAAGTGATCCTTTACTTTCATAATTAACCAAGCATCATACCCCGTTTTCATAAAGTTTGGTTACATTATCCTTGTGTGATTTTTGACCAAAACAGTTTGGCGCCCACCGTGGGGCAATTGGTGCTTCATTCATAAGAAAATCTTTTGTTCGAAATCATTTCAGAGAGTTACACGGCTTCATCATTGAAGAACACGTCCACGGCGATGTCTGCGGTCACTTCATCACAGATCACCTTGCCTCCTCCACCGGCAGGATCTCAGAAAAATACTGAGAAGAGATCAACTCCCACTTTCTCTAAACCTCTATCTTCTTCTGCTATGAATTCCTCTATTCCCAGTACTAGTGATGTATTTGCTTTAATTTTGCAGATGAAGGATCGTATGCAGCGGCAAGATGAAACTAACGAAAGGATCCTCAGGGAAATTGGAGATCTCAAAAGACAAAAGAAAGCGGCAGAGGATCATTCCCCACTGATGCCCAAATCCTTGAGCTTCGATACTCCAATGATCACTTCCCAGCCATCAGGAATCCCGGACGTGCAAATCATAGGGGAGTCCAGAGGATTACATCTCAAGTCGGCAGCAATGACTCAGACATCAGGCTCACATTTTCAGCCAGTAGGATCCTATCCTCAGTACATGGGATCCTTCATGAATTCAGGAGCCTATCCGGGGCCACAGCAGTTTCAAGGATCCTCCTTTGTTCCAGGATCATCCCAGGTTCAAGGATCCTCCTTCGTTCCAGGATCATCCCAGACACCAGGATCCTTCCAGATACCAGGATCCCTAAAAAGTTTGCAAACAGGAAGTCTAGATGTCCATCAAGGGGACTTCATTCCAATGCAGACCATTGCTTCCACTGGTCCCTCCGTTGTTCCAGAATCCCAGCAATATGGATTCCCTAACTTGAACCCAATGGGAGGTAACACTTTAAATAATTATCCTACCACTAACCTTGGATTCATGCAGGATACAGGTACCAATCATGCTATGGCCAGGGAATTACAGAAACTAAAGGACATGATCTCAAGTGTTCCAGGGGTAGTCAAGCCTATCCCAGAGATTGCAGATGGAAGCCACAAGGTATCTCGCTTTGCACCACCAATTTGTGATGCAGAGGTACCAAAAAGGTTCCATATCCCTACCATGAAGCTGTATGATGGCGCAACGGATCCAGAGGAGCATATAGCACAATACAGGGAAAGGATGGAAATCAATCCCATCCCAGAAAAGTTGAAGGAAGCATGCCTATGTAAAGGATTTGGATCCACTCTAACTGGATCAGCTCTTAAGTGGCTGCTAAGTCTTCCCCCCTACTCTATTACTTCATTTGCTAATTTAGTTAATTTATTCAATAACCAATTCTCTTGTAGTAGAAAATTTGAAAAATTAACTAGCGATTTGTACAGGATAACTCAAAATCATAATGAATCATTAAGGGATTATATAACTAAATTTAGTAAAGAATCCTTGGACATTCCCAACTTGGATATGGCTACGGCTGTTGAAGCCTTCAAAATGGGACTGCTTAAGGATTCATTATTCTATGATGATCTTGTTATGACACCATGCAGAAATTTAGATGAAGTAAGAACTCGAGCACTCAGGTTTATCCGGCTAGAGGATGACAAGAGGATCCAGGAGAGACAAGTGGGATCCTCAAAACCGGAGAAGCAAGGATCCTCCTTCAAGAGCAACAAATTCAAATCCTACCATAGGATTGAGAACAAGAATGTGCATGCTGTTGACCAGGAAGAAGATGATGAAGATTATCCTCCAATCTCAGAATATTGTTTCTCCGTTGATAATCATGAACTAATCCTTGCAATGAAGAATCTAGGTGAAAAAGCTAGATGGCCCAGGAAGAATGATAAACCATCCGGGACTAAAGATAAGTCCAAATGGTGTGCATACCATGAGGATTTCGGGCATCTAACTGAAGATTGCATAGCCTTAAGAAAAGAAATTGGATACCTGCTAAGCAAGGGGCATCTAAAAGAATTGTTGGGGAGAAAAAAGCAAAGGACCCAGGATCCTGAAAGGATCCCTGAAAAGGCTCCAGCACCTCCGGCAAACGCACAAGTGATTAACTTTATATCCGGAGGATCAGACATTTGTGGTACATCCTTTTCAGCGGCCAAAAGACATGCAAAAGAATCAAAAATGGATAATGGAGAAAGGCCTATTAGAACCTCAAGTGTCTCAGAAGGGAAGATGATAACATTTGATGAGGATGATCACATTAACATTCAGGATCCTCACCATGATAGTTTAGTTATCACTCTCTTTATCTCTAACCATTTTGTCCGCAGGATCCTTATTGACGGAGGGAGCTCAGTGAACATTATCCAGCTTGATGTCCTGAAGAAGATGGGAATCCCAGAATCAGACATCACACCAAGACCCTCCGTGCTTGTAGGATTCAGTGGGGAAACGAAGAAAACTCTGGGGGACATCAAACTCCCAATCTACGTGGAAGGATTACATAATTACCAAAAATTTTGTGTTATTGACTGTTTATCTTGTTGCAACGTTATCCTTGGTAGGCCTTGGATACATGACATGAAAGCAGTTCCATCTACCTACCATCAATGTGTGAAGCTCCCTAGCCCATGGGGGATAATCAAGATCGACAGTGATCAGCAAGAGGCTAAGGATTGCTATACCTCATCCATGAAGCCAACCTCGAAGCCAAGGGAGCAATAGCAATTACAGTATCCTCCGAGGAATGTCTTGGAGGCAAGGGAACAAGATGTGGACGAAATCCTCTTGGATCCTAGTGATCCTGAATCAAAAATCTATATCGGATTAGGGATCCTTGGCAAGATGAAAGAAGACTTAATATCCTTCCTCAAAAGAAGAAAATCTACCTTTGCTTGGAAACATGAAGATATGACAGGTATATCTAAGGATATTATTACTCACAAACTTGGCATTGACAGGTCTATCAAACCAATCCATCAAAAAAGGAGGAAGTTTGCACCGGAAAGGAATGCCATTATCCAAGAAGAAGTAGAGAGACTACTTCGAGCAGGTATGATCAGAGAGGTAAAATATCCAAAATGGTTAGCCAATGTGGTCGTTGTCCAAAAGAAAAATGGAAAGTGGAGGGTATGTGTCGACTTCACTGATCTGAATAAGGCATGTCCCAAGGATCCTTTCCCATTACCCCACATTGACTCCATGGTGGATGCAACAGCGGGGCATGAACTGTTAACCTTTATGGATGCATCATCTGGGTTCCAACAAATCCAGATGGAACCATCTGACCAAGAGGATACAGCCTTTATGACCCCAACCGGTTTATATTGTTATATTGCCATGCCTTTTGGACTAAGAAATGCAGGTGCAACATATCAAAGGCTGGTAAATATGATGTTTAAAGATCAAATTGGAAAAACTATGGAGGTGTACATAGATGATATGGTGGTCAAGTCAAAGAAAGCTGAGGATCACCTAAGGGACTTGGAAGAAGCATTCGATATCCTTGATAGTTACAACATGAAACTTAATCCTTCAAAATGCCATTTTGGTGTTAAGGCAGGAAAGTTCTTAGGATACATGGTAACCCAGAGGGGCATTGAAGCAAGCCCGGAACAAATCAAAGCATTAATAAATATCAAATCTCCTGCCAATGCCAAGGATGTTCAAAGACTGACAGGCAGGATAGCAGCTTTGAACAGGTTCATATCGAAATCCTCAGAAAAATGCAAAGAATTCTACGATATCCTAAGGAAGAATAAGAAGTTTGAATGGACTGAGAAGCATGAGAACGCTTTACAAGCCCTTAAAGAATATATGTCCTCAGCACCAGCATTAGCAAAACCGGAAAAAGGAGATGTATTATCCTTATACCTGGCGGTATCCTCAACCGCTGTAAGTGCTGTCCTCGTCAAGGATCACGAAGGTACACAATATCCTATCTACTATGTAAGTAAAAGTCTACTTGATGCCGAATCCAGGTACTCACACCTCGAAAAACTTATTCTTGCATTAATCATGGCATCCACTAAGTTAAGGCATTATTTTGAAACCCATACTATTGTTGTTAAAACTAATTTTCCAATTAAGAATGTCCTCAGGAAACCGGAGATGTCAGGGAGAATGGCTAAATGGGCAGTAAAGCTTAGTGCCCATGATATAAGATACGAACCAAGAACAGCTATTAAATCTCAAGCACTAGCTGACTTTGTGGCTGATTTCAGTAGTGATCTACAAAAAGAAGCAGAATTGGAGGTCCAGCAGCTGGATGAGACCAAGGATCCTTGGATACTACACACTGACGGATCCTCAAATATCAAAGGCACAGGGCTAGGGATCCTACTAAGATCGCCACAGGGGGACATAATACCCCACTCCATAGCCTGTGAGTTCCAAGCAACTAACAATGAGGCTGAATATGAAGCCTTAATTGCTGGCTTACAAATTGCTAAGGATATGGGGGTAAAGTATCTTAAAGTATATGTAGATTCATTATTGATCACTAATCACTTTAACGGATCCTATGCTGTTAAAGGTGAAAAACTAACCAAATATTTAGAGATAGTCAAAGAATTGGCACTCTCTTTTGTTTCTTTCAGCTTGACACAGGTACCAAGGGAGGAGAACACAGGGGCTGATGCATTGGCCAACCTAGGATCATCCTTGAAGATTCCAGAAGATATAAGTATCCCTATCATCCATATCCTGGCTCCTGCTATTGAAAATCAGGTGGCCATGGAAATAGAAGAGGATACTGCAATGATCCCTAGTAAAGAAGCCCAATCTTATTCAGGATCATGGATCTCACCAATCATGAGATACTTGCAACATGGGGAGATCCCGACGGGAGAAAATCCTAGAGCTTTCAGGATTAAGGTATCTCAATTTACAACTTTGAATAATGTATTATATAAGCGATCTCTTGCAGGACCATATTTGAGATGTATCGAGGATCCTGAAATCGAGGAAGTGTTGAAAGATTTCCATGAAGGAGATTGCGGAAACCACACTGGGGGCAGGGCATTATTCTCAAGGATCCTTAGAACAGGATACTACTGGCCAACCATGAAAAGGGATGCTGTAGAGTATGCTAAGAAATGTGATCCTTGCCAAAGACATAGCAATATCCTTCACCAACCAGCTGAATTACTACACCCCATACCATCCTCTTGGCCATTCATGAGATGGGGAATGGATATAGTTGGCAAGCTCCCTAAAGCACCTGGTGGAAAAGTATTTATGCTTGCCATGACTGACTATTTTTCCAAGTGGATAGAAGCTGAAGCCTTCACTCAAGTCAGAGAAAAGGAAGTCATATCCTTCATTAAAAGAAACATTATAACTAGATTTGGCATTCCCTCTGAAATTGTATGTGATAATGGCTCCCAATTCATTGGAAGCAGAACCACTAACTTTTGTAACAGTTGGGGAATCAAGATGATAACATCAACACCAGTTCATCCACAAGCCAATGGTCAAGCAGAATCATCCAACAAGATCATCATCAACAATCTGAAGAAGAAGCTAGGATCCAAGAAAGGAAAATGGGCAGAGGAGTTACCTTATGTGCTATGGGCTGATAGGACAACTCCCAAGAATGCCACTGGTCAAACACCTTTCTCTTTAGTATTTGGGGCAGAAGCAGTGATCCCAACAGAGATGGTGATCCCAACTGCTAGAACAATTGCTCGTGATCCTGAAGAAAATGCTGCAATCCTAGCTCAGGATTTGGATACTATTGAGGAAAACAGGGATCTAGCTAGGATAAGGATGGCAAGCTACCAACAAAGAATGGCTGGTGCCTACAACAAAAATGTAAGAATAAGGAAGTTCCAAGTCGGAGACATGGTGTTGAGAAAAGCATTTCAAAATACTATCAATCCTGCTGACGGGAAGTTAGCACCAAAATGGGAAGGCCCCTACTTGATTGAAGCTGAAGCAGGAAAGGGGGCATACAGGTTGCTAACCATGGAAGGAAACTTGTTACCAAGAGCCTGGAATGCTGTTCACTTAAAGAAATATTTCATGTGAACATGATCCTCCATGCACGTGATCCTTATATTGAAGTATCCTTAAAGGATCCCGGTGATATCAGTGATCCTTACTCTGGTAATATGCTTATCCTAGAAACTATTGCATTTTCTTATTTTTTACCTAAGGATAAGGATCATGTATCCTTCATCCTCTACTCACGAAACATTTGAGTTATGATAAGTTCAGGTATCTTCAGCATATCGTCAAAGATCTTCAAAAGCACCGCAGATCCTTGGGTCCAACCCCAGTTATCCTTGGGATTATCCCCAGTATCCGCCAGCAGCGCACGATGATCCTGGTATAGTTCACGTCTTTGGGACCAGTACCCACTTTCGGGGCTGACAACCTCATCGTACTGGCTATATTTAGGATCCTACGTATAATGGTAGACGTACCATACATCCGTTCCTAAGGTTTCTAACGTTTTCACGTTAGCTAAGGTTTTGACATTTTCATGTCACTAAGTTTGGATAGTTGCCAGAAAGGGCCATACTCCAGTTTACATACGATCCTTTGGGCTTGTCCCCAGTTATCCTTTGGGCTTGTCCCCAGTTATCCTATGGGCTTGTCCCCAGTGATCCTCTGGGATCATTCTCAGTTATCCTTTGGGCTTGTCCCCAGTTACTAATTTATCTTTTACATTGGCTTAGTCCCAAGTTATATCTCACTTTTCAGGTTTTGGAAGTCTAAACATATAAGGGTCCTTAATCCTTATTAACTATCAAAGTCTTATCTATGATTGTCTTAATTGAAGGTTAGGATCCTAACGTGGATCCTCAGGTATGATCCTTGACTATTTTTTGATTATACTCTTTATCCTAACCAACCCTTATACTTTGACAACCAAATCTATGATCCTTGGACCAAAACATTTTGAATATTTTCAATATGAGGATATTTGATCTAGGATCATATCCTAAGTTTATTAAACACATTTTTGTTACTTTAACAAATATAGCAATTGAGGAATAAGAGGATAATCAAAGGATAACAACACAAGATAAGCCAGAAAGATTAAAGTTATATTATTAACAAAAAGGATCTTTAACCCTTTCAAAAAGTTGTCAAAATTACCAACCCACACTTCTACCAGCAAAACGTGGCCCGTCCACATGGGTTGGCAAAGGGTGTCCATTGTCTATGCGGTCTTAGCATTTTGCAGGAAATAAAAAGCGGCTGGATCACAAAGGCTTCATCCCCCAAACAGAGGATCCCTCCACCTTTTGTAATCCTACCTATTGTTCAAAGGATTCAGGATCCTTAACCCTAGGAAACTATTGTTCAGAAATTGTTTCAAACATCAACAACCACAAAAAACCACTACCAAACCTAAAAAATTGGGCTCCGGCCTAGTCAAACAATATCCATCATCGCCCAATCATGCAGCCTACACCTTTGCTGCTCCATCACCACCTGCTTCTCCGCCCTGATCCTGGTCAGCATCACCACCCTTCAGCATGGGGATGTCCTCAGCCTCATCCTCGTCCTCCAGATCCGCCAGCCTTGCCTTCCAACCTTCAACATCCCACGAGCTCTTGTCAAAGGTGGGATCCTGAGCTTCCTCGGCCATTTGAAGTTGTATCTTGTACATAGTAATTGCCGCGGAAACCTTGGCGTCTTGGGTGATCTCCTGCTTCTCATTATCCATCTCAATCAGCCTTTGAGCAGCCTCGTCTTTGGTAGCCTGAAGCTCCTTCTCAAGATCTGCCATCTTGAGATCCTTTAACACACCCATTTGCTGGAGGTCGGCAATCTGGCTCTCTTGATCCTCAACATGGCCAAGATAGGTCTCGATCTCGGCAAGTTTCTGCAAAAAGGGAAATAAGGTAAGTTCAGAATCAGATGATCCTCAAAGAAACAGGATACACCAACAGGATATTTGGGACGGATAACCAACAGGGGCAGTGATCCTTACCTCATTCACGTAGTCAAGGAATTGCTGACGGAGGAGGGGAAACCCTTGTAGATCTTCAGTAGCCTTCCTCTTCTTCCCTTTGCCTCGGATAGGTGCTTTAGGAGCTGATACTGAAGGACTGGCAACAGAAGCCTTCTTCTTTGAAGACGTGACATTGGCAAGATCACTTATCCCAAATTTGGAGGCAGATTTAGCAGACCTGGCAGACTTTCCAGCACCTACATAATCAAAAAAAACAAGATAAGCTCCTTTACTAATTGAACAACTTTACGTATAACTCATTTCCTATAAGGATACTTACTTGACATTGTGGCAGATGCAGAGGATATCTCTTGAGAATCTTGGACGGTGACTTGGAAACTTCTAACTTCAGGACCAAGCTTTTTAAAAGCCAACACTCTTTCTCTTGCAGCAGGGGTCAACTTTAAGTGAGCAACGGAAATAGCTACATAAAAGAAAAAGAAAAAGACATTAGTGATCCTCATCATATGAGACAGGACTGATAGTGATCCTTCGAGGATCCTCTACCCTACCATGAGTGGCCCATTCCTTGGGCAGATCCTTCCCATCCGGGATGGAATCCCTTCTAACAAAGAAAAAACGACGCTTCCAGTTTGTATTATTCTTGGTAACCTTGAAGACAGGATGATCCTCCCCGGCTTTCCGTTTCAGCAGATACCGGTAAGAACCAAAAGTGGTAAAATCGTAAAGCTCGGCCAACTCCGTCATCCCCAGATCAATCCCTTTCTGCTCAATGATCCTCTCGAAGGTATAAAGAACCCTCCAGATCATCGGCATAGCTTGGATGTAAGAGATGCCGGTTAAGGAAAAGAAAGACTGGGTAAAGTCTAGAAAAGGATACGAGTACCCTATAGCAAACGGGGTAGCAGGAAAAGCCACCCAGACATCCGAGACAAAGTCGCTCAAAGCAGTAGGATCAAAGGATTTAAAAACGGCATTCGCCGGAAAGCAATGACGAATTTTGTCTACGTGAGCATCAGTAAAGCAACACCTCTCCGTAGGAGAATCCTTGATAATCCCCTGGCTTTTTAAGGGACTATCCTTCTTGGAATCCTTGTGCGGAGAATTCCGGAGCAACATGTTTGGAACAGAAACAAAGTAGAAACGAAAAACAGAGCAAAGAGAAGGAAGAAGGGAAAGATAGAAGAAGAGGATACCTGATCAGTCTTCGGTAGCGATTATAAAGGGAAGATATCTCGAATTTAAATGCAGAATGATCCTAACCTTATCTCCTATTTATAATGATGATTTGCAGGGATTGTCACATCTATGACGTAATGATCACAACGGCTAGTCCATGTATAACGGCTAGTTATTCGGAATCGCCCGTTAGAGATAAGATCGAAACAAAATATAACTCGTCTATTTACAATTAACTCCTTATATTTTGGGGGCAATTGTTAGGGCTGGATTTTTATTATAGGTGATCCTTACACATGATCCTAACCAGTGATCCTTGTTTCTTTGGCAGACAGTGATCCTCAGCAGAACTTCAGGATCAGGATCATGGGACATTATGGTGATCCTCATACTAACGGCCACTTCCGCTTAATACAATATTGTTTTGCAGGAACATCTAGCAGGATATGCTCTAGACATCATGATCCAGGGACGCGTCTACACAAATATGGCAAGAGCTTAATTAAAGAAAGACGTTGCACAGGATATGGAAACATGGCTTGATTCATGGGCAGCAATTTAGGCTAGATTGTCTTTATTTCTAAAGGGGTAATGAGCTGATAATTAGTCCTTTTACCTAAAATAAGTCACCTACACTTGTATAAATACCACTCTTCCTCATTCGGAAGAACACACACGACATACAACGCAACTCTCACACACTTAGACACCAGAAGCAATAGTGATCCTTGTACTCAGCTCATTATCATCCAAAGTTGTAATCATATTTTTGTTATATTGAAGTTGGTGATCGGTAGTTGCCATCACCCGAGGTTTTTTATGCCGGAGATCATTCATTGATCAAGGGCTTTTTCCTCGTATAAATCATTGTGTCTTTGCATCTTTATCACAGAAGTGATCCTTTACTTTCATAATTAACCAAGCATCATACCCCGTTTTCATAAAGTTTGGTTACATTATCCTTGTGTGATTTTTGACCAAAACAGTTCCAGACGCTCAATATGTGGGAGGACCAAGAGGAGTGCATTACGGATCATCAGCAATGACTCAGGCTTCAGGGTTATACTTCCAACCAGCAGGATCCCATCCTCAACATATAGGATCCTTCGCTAGCTCAGGAGGATACTCAGGAGCGCAGCAGATTCAAGGGTTCTGGCCGGTTCAAGGATCCTCCTATGTTCCAGGATCCTCCCACGTTCAAGGATCCTCCTATGTTCCAGGATCCTCCCAGGTTCAAGGATCCTCCTATGTTCCAGGATCCTCCCAGGTTCAAGGATCCTCCTATGTTCCAGGATCCTCGCAGGTTCAAGGATCCTCCCAGGTTCAAGGATCCTCTCAGGTTCAAGGATCCTCCCAGTTCCACGGATCCTTCCAGATTCCGGGATCCTTAAGGAGTTTGCAATCAGGGAGTTCAGATATCCATCAGGGAGATTTTATTCCAATGCAGACCATTGCTTCTACTGGTCCTTCGATCATTCCGGAGTCTCAACAATATGGATTCACATCCGCTCTTCCTAATTTGAACCCAATGGGAGGTAACACTTTCAATAATTCTTATACCACTAACCATGGCCTTATGCAGGATACAAGTATCAATCATACCATGGCCAGAGAATTGCAAAAGTTAAAGGATATGATATCAAGTGTCCCAGGAGTGGTCAAGCCTATCCTGGAGATTGCAGATGGGAGCCATAAGATATCTCATTTTGCACCACCAATCCGTGATGCTGAGATACCCAAGAGGTTCCACGTGCCAACCATGAAGTTGTATGATGGTTCAACAGATCCCGAAGAACACATAGCACAATACAGGGAAAGGATGGAGATCAATCCTGTAATAACTCTCATTAAAAATCCATAATTAGGATGATAATTAGTCAATAAGAAAACCCTAATTGAGACACCCAAGTAATTCAGTACTAACCCTAAAATTTTCCGAATAATCGGAATCAGGATCAGGGCCCCTAAAACTCAAGGGGGGCAAAACCTAGTGGATAATTATCCATAATTTGCGTTGTACAGATTGAAATTCGTTTTTATGTTGAGTCATGCAAGCTAGTCCCGAACCCAGCTAGCCTATGTAATTAGACTGCACCCTTTACGGACCGTAAAGGGAAATGCCATACGGTCCGTAAGCATGTCTCAAAAATCACTATAAATAGCAGACCTTGGTAGTAGCTTTCTGAAGTTAAAACGACGTAAGAACTCTCTGTAGACGTCGACTTATAGCAAGAACAGTCCCAAAACACACACTAATATCGAAACGCTGCCGCAAAACAGGGTAATCATTCGATCGCTATTACGATTCATTTTCCGACTGATCAATATATCCAATGGATGTTTAAGTGCCGCCCACATAGGGTTATACTTTGTCGTTCGTCGTTAAATCGATGGATGTTTAAGTATTGCACTTTGTCGTTCGTTGTGAGAATTTGATCTTGTGAGTTATCGTAACTGCTGTATTGATCACTAACCCGGTTTTGTGTGCATTATTATTATATTAGGTTAACAAGGCTAAATCATATTCCGCCCGTGTTAAATCTGCAATGTGAGTCATTCTCTTTTTATCAAATGTTTTACAATACTCCAAATTATTTTCAGAATTATAATTACAGTGATTAAGTTTATGTAATCACCAAATTACAGCCAGTATGTGGGGTATTGTGCACATTACTACTGTTTTAATCACATTAGGTGGGCGAACCTAAAATTAAGTGATATACGTCATTCATTGGGGCAGCCAATGGTGATATGACCACAGTCACAGATCCGGTCGAGTGACAAATACTGTGGGTAGTTGGTAGATATCATAAACATATGTAAAAACTCTTAATACTGTAAATTATAATAAACGAGTCATTTTTAGTAAATTGAATGATTCACTCAGTATTTCCCCGTTGACAAAACCTTTTTCAAACATGTTTCAGGTGATCTATTGTAATTCAGGAAAAGTGCTGGGAAGCAGTGCAGGCTTAAAGTAGTGGCTCATTATAAAATAGAGAAATATGTTTTGTAAAAATAAAGATTTCTCAGTAAAACCTTATTATTGTAAATTATCGGGGTTTTATCCCGAATTGTGAAATAAAATAATCGGGAAAAAAGTTTTTAGCTTTAAAACGATCCTGATGATAAAATTCCGCTGCTAAAATCACATAAATAAATATCACGGGATTTCTGTCCCGCGGCTCCTGAAACGGGTCAAACCGGGTCAGGGGCCGTGACAGAAATGAGGTGGTATCAGAGCCACTGAGTTAAGCTAATTAAGTATTTAGAGATACTTAATTTTTCCTGATTACTATTATGTGATTATGTGTTATATTAAACTGATTATTTGTTAGTTACAGTATGGGTAAGCAAAAGCTGCAAGATATCTATCTTAAATTAGATAGGTCAGTCTATGAAGAGGGAAGTTCATCTTCAAAACTCCCTACAATTCCTGAAGAAGGAATATTTGTGCGAAAAGCACAATATGAAAAACCGTTTTCTCCTAGAAAAAGGAGTATGATTATTAAGAAAAGTAAAGAGCAAATCCGAGAAAAGAGGATTAAAAAGGAAACCCAGGAATTAATCAATAAATCACCTTGGGAAGACAAGCTAGACGAGAAATGGGCAAATTTATATATGCTAGCCACAGTAGCAGAACATGCAGATCTTTAAAAACCCTAAGTCTAGTAATAGCACTTCCCAGTAAATAAATAAATAAATCCGAGTGTGTTCTTTCCTGTTATTTTGTACAGATAGTGTGCAATAAAACTTTGATGTTTATTTGTTAAACTTTGTTCCAAAGTTTTAACTTAGTATTTTTGTGCATTTTTGCATATATACTACACAGCATGAATGAGATATCTGAAGCCTTTCAGAACTTCGATCTTTACCCGGTGAATGTAGAAGTTTCCCAAGATTTCACTGGATACTTTGCTGATGTGGAACAACCTGTAGAATTCAATGCTCCACCCTTGACAAAGCCAAAACGAAAGAAAAGGAAGAATTATGTATGGGGTAGTCGTATCCGTAGGAAAAAGCCAGCTCCGAAACTTCCTAAAATAAACAACCCTTTAGGAAAAGGAAAAGAAATTGTAATCAAGGAGAGTTCTAAACAGCAAGAGATGGAACCTGAAGTCAAGAAAGATTCTAGGCAAATGGAAAAACAGTTTGAGGAATATTCTAAAGATATAGAAATGGAAGTAGGACAAAGTTCTAGACCAACTCAGATAGAAATTGGAGAGAGCTCAAACCAAAACCAAGGAATAACTTTTCAGGACGAAATAGATTTTCTATTGGCAAACTGTGAGACTATTCAGCCTGTCAATACGAATGTTTTTACCTATCCTAGTGAAAATCCACTCCCTATGAATTTTGAACCAGCAATCCCAGAACCAATAGTCCACTCTCAACCTGTAGAAATGGACGAATGGTGGACGAATGATTGGCAATTTCAAAATATTGTCAACGACCCTTATTCCTTTTTTTTCCACAATTCGATCTAGAACCCCTACCTAATCCACCAATGAGTAACGAAAATATGGCGGAACTTCGTCGTTATGGTGAAGAATTGATGGATGCAGGAAATAGAATCAGGGAGATAGGGGGACAAATTGCTTGGAAATATGATGAAAGGGAAATGCGTTTTTAGAACGACAAGTGGCGAGAGATAGGAAGGTGGTAAAACTATAGTTGTGTAATAGTAAAAGTAAATAGTAAAATCAGTCTGTAACATAACTACGAATAAAACTTTGTAAATATTGGTGTGTATTGATGCATACTATAACCGATATAAAATGAAATCGAGAAATCGATAGTTTTGACTATACGTGTATTGTAAATTGTCTGATTATTTGTGTATAATTGCTATTTATCAAATACTAATAAAAAATTATATATATATTATCAGATGGCAAATATTGGTAATGAACCGGTAAATGAGGTTAATCAGTCGGAGCAACATCCAGGAGATCAATATATGACTAGACAAGATATTGAAAATATTGTTGCTCAAGGGATAGCCAATGCTATTCCAGCATTCGTTGCTGCTGTAAAAAGTCCAATCGAACCACAACATATCGTTCCTAGTAAACGTACTTCTGAAGATAACTTCAGTAATAGTATAAATGGGTGCAATAATCATGATAATGAATCCCAGCACACGCCGCTCCCTAAGAAACTGAAAGCTGCAACACCTGGTTGCACTTTCAAAGAATTCCTTGCTTGTAAACCCACTGAATTTGCAGGCAATGAAGGGGCAACTGCATCACTGCGTTGGTTAGAGAAAACCGAAGCAGTAATTGCAATCAGTAAGTGTGCCAAAGATGATCAGGTCATGTACGCATCAAATCTGTTTAAAGAAGGAGCACTCGAATGGTGGAACACTGTGTTACAAGCTAAAGGAAGAAATAGGGCTTATGCTATGACTTGGGAGGAATTTAAGAATCTTGTAGAAAGAAAATTCTGTCCTGAGTATGAAAAGGAACAAATGGCAAATAAGTTCCTAACTCATCGGATGATAAGTGTGGATTGTCGTAGTTATACTTCGACATTCTTCGAATATGCGAGAGTGGTACCTAACCTGGCTTCGCCAGAACCGGTACTCATTTCTCGTTATATTTGGGGATTAATTAGCGAAATTCGCAATATCGTTAAGGCTGCGAGACCTCGCACTATTGACGATGCTGTAGAATTAGCTAACACTCTGACTGATGAATTGATACGCACAAGAGATGAAGACAGGAAGAAGGAACTAGCTCAGAAAATTACCCAAGGATTTAGGGTGGGTAATAGTAGTTTCAAGAAAAGAGGTGCAGGGCAATCTTCAACTTTTCCATTCTGCAAAATTTGCAAAAAGAAACATTTTGGAAAATGTAACAAACTTTGCAATTTTTGCAAAACGATAGGACATCGTGAAGAGAACTGCAGAAAGAAATCCATAATTTGTTACAATTGTGGAGAAGCCGGACATTTCAAAACAGAATGTCCTAAGTTAGTTAAACCAGTAGACAACAAAACCAAAGCGACCGAAGGAGCTACTAAGAAGAATGCCAGAGCATTCCAGCTAACCACTCAAGAAGCAGAGCTCATCCCGGATGTGATAGCCGGTACGTTTTTAGTTCACGACGTTTATGCAAAAGTATTATTTGACTCTGGCGCAAAACAAAGTTTTATAAATACTTCATTCTGCCAAGCTCTTAAGTTACCCTTAACTACCATTAGGCAGATTTTTACAGTCGAAACCGCAGATGGGAATTTAGTAAAAATCAATCAGGTTTTGCAAAAAGTAGGAATAGAACTTGCAGGTCATAAATTTGTTGCAAACCTATTACCTATGAAATTAGCTGAATTTGATGTTGTGTTAGGAATGGATTGGTTAATAACCAACCATGCTCAAATCATTTGTGATAAAAACTCTATAGAAATTCAATCACCTACTGGAGAAGTAATCATGATTACAGGAGATAAACCTCGAAAGCCACTGAAGTTCATATCAGTAATGAAAGTTGCTAATTATGAACGAAAACAAGGAATAGTATATATGATTTCAGTAATCATTAGTACTAAAGGTAAGGAACTCAAGGAAATTCCTGTAGTCTCAGAATACCCAGATATATTCCCGGAAGATTTACCTGGGTTACCACCAGATAGGGAGGTAGAATTTAGGATTCATCTAATTCCAGGAACTACACCGATAGCCAAGGCACCCTATCGATTGGCTCCTACCGAAATGCTAGAATTGAAGAAGCAATTAGATGAATTACTAAGCAAAGGATTTATACAACCTAGTTCATCCCCTTGGGGTGCACTAGTGTTGTTTGTGAAAAAGAAAGATGGATCGATGAGAATGTGTATCGATTATAGAGAGCTAAATAAGGTTACAATTAAGAATCGATACCCATTACCTAGAATTGATGATCTTTTCGATCAATTACAAGGCGCTAGGTACTTTTCTAAGATAGACTTGCGCTCTGGATATCATCAATTAAAGGTTCAAGAAGAAGACATACCTAAAACTGCTTTTAGAACAAGGTATGGACACTATGAGTTTACAGTCATGCCCTTTGGGTTAACTAATGCACCTGCAGCATTCATGGACATGATGAACATAATCTGTAAACCATATTTGGATAAATTTGTAATTGTTTTCATAGACGATATACTTATTTATTCAAAAAGTCAGGACGAACATTGTCAGCACTTGCATGCACTCTTAACTTTGTTAAGAAAAGAAAAACTGTATGCCAAATTTTCGAAGTGTGAATTTTGGCTACAAGAAGTGCAATTCTTAGGACACATGGTGAATCATGAAGGTATTCACGTAGATCCTGCTAAGATAGAAGCAATTACCAATTGGAAGGTTCCACAAACCGCAATGGAAATTAGAAGTTTTATAGGTTTAGCCGGATATTATAGATGGTTTATTAAGGATTTTTCCAAGATAGCTATACCATTAACTAAGCTAACCTGTAAAGCCATTAAGTTTGAATGGGGACCTAAACAAGAAGAAGCCTTTAGAATCTTGAAGCAGAAATTAACCAATGCCCCAATCTTAGCCTTACCAGAAGGAACAGAAGACTTTGAAGTATATTGTGATGCTTCAAAATTAGGATTCGGATGTGTGTTAATGCAACGCAAGAAGGTAATTGCATATGCTTCCAGACAATTGAAGAAGCACGAGGAAAACTATACAACTCATGATTTAGAATTAGGAGCTATAGTTTTTGCCCTTAAGATATGGAGACATTATCTGTATGGAAGTAAGTTTACTGTTTATACAGATCATAAAAGTTTAAAGTATATATTTGGGCAAAAAGAGTTAAATATGAGGCAAAGAAGATGGATGGAAATCCTAAGTGATTACGACTGTGATATTCAATATCACGAAGGAAAAGCAAACGTAGTCGCAGATGCCTTAAGTCGTAAGGATCATGAGAAGCAAAGGCGAGTCCGTGCTCTTAGAATAAATCTACAAGTAGATTTAATGGAACAATTGAAGGAAATTCAGGAAACGGCAATCAAGGACGATGCCGAAGGAATGAAAGGTTACCTAAAAGAATTGGAACAAGGAAATGATGGAATTTGGAAATTCCACAAAAGAAGAATTTGGGTACCTAAACAGGGAAATTTAAGATTAAAGATTTTAGAGGAAGCTCATAAATCTAGGTATACTGTACATCCAGGAAACAATAAGATGTACCAAGATTTAAGAAAGAATTTCTGGTGGATAGGAATGAAAAAGGATATAGCCGAATACGTATCTAAGTGTCTAACTTGTTTACAAGTTAAAGCCGAACACCAGAAACCTTCAGGTCTACTACAACAATTGGAAATGCCTGTATGGAAATGGGAACTCATAACAATGGACTTTGTTACTAAGTTACCCAAAACCAGAAAAGGTAATGATGCGATTTGGGTAATTGTGGACCGATTAACCAAATATGCTCATTTTCTACCTATGAAAGAAACTTTTAGCATGGAAAGGTTAGCCAAGCTGTATGTGGATGAAATAGTATCCTTACATGGAGTCCCACTCTCCATTGTATCGGATAGAGATAGTCGTTTCACTTCCCGTTTCTGGACAAGTTTCCAAGAAGCAATGGGAACCCGACTCAATCTAAGCACTGCATATCATCCACAAACAGACGGGCAAAGTGAAAGGACGATCCAAACTCTAGAAGACATGCTCCGAGCATGTGTAATTGACTTTGGTGGTAACTGGGATAACTATTTACCACTAATCGAATTCTCCTATAGTAATAGTTATCACTCAAGCATCGAAGCCGCTCCATTCGAAGCACTGTATGGACGCAAGTGCAGAACTCCCGTATGTTGGGCAGAAATAGGAGAAAGTCAATTATCAGGTCCAGAAATCGTACAAGAAACCACTGACAAGATAACTCAAATCAAGGAAAGATTGAAAACAGCCAGAGATCGTCAGAAAAGCTATGCAGACAATCGCCGCAAGCCACTAGAATTCCAGATAGGAGATAAAGTACTTTTGAAAGTATCTCCTTGGAAAGGAGTAGTACGATTCGGTAAGAAAGGAAAACTGAGTCCAAGATATGTTGGACCATTCCCAGTAATCCAACGAATAGGACATGTAGCCTATCGCTTACAACTACCAGAAGAACTAGCTGGAGTACATGATGTATTTCATGTATCCAATCTCAAGAAATGTCTATTAGACGAATCCCTGGTAGTACCTCTTCAAGATGTGGAGGTAAATGAAAAGCTAAAATTCATAGAGAAACCTTTACAAATAGAAGACCGGAAGGTCAAGTTTCTTAAACACAAGCGACTAGTACTGGTAAAAGTCAAATGGAATTCAAAGAGGGGACCAGAATATACTTGGGAACTAGAGTCAGAAATGAAGCGGAAATACCCTCATCTATTTCAATGAATCTCGAGGACGAGATTTTTCTTAAGGTGGAGAGGATGTAATAACTCTCATTAAAAATCCATAACTAGGATGATAATTAGTCAATAAGAAAACCCTAATTGAGACACCCAAGTAATTCTGTACTAACCCTAAAATTTTCAGAATAATCGGAATCAGGATCAGGGCCCCTAAAACTCAAGGGGGGGCAAAACCTAGTGGATAATTATCCATAATTTGCGTTGTACAGATTGAAATTCGTTTTTATGTTGAGTCATGCAAGCTAATCCCGAACCCAGCTAGCCTATGTAATTAGACTGCACCCTTTACGGACCGTAAAGGGAAATGCCATACGGTCCGTAAGCATGTCTCAAAAATCACTATAAATAGCAGACCTTGGTAGTAGCTTTCTGAAGTTAAAACGACGTAAGAACTCTCTGTAGACGTCGACTTATAGCAAGAACAGTCCCAAAACACACACTAATATCGAAACGCTGCCGCAAAACAGGGTAATCACTCGATCGCTATTACGATTCATTTTCCGACTGATCAATATATCCAATGGATGTTTAAGTGCCGCCCACATAGGGTTATACTTTGTCGTTCGTCGTTAAATCGATGGATGTTTAAGTATTGCACTTTGTCGTTCGTTGTGAGAATTTGATCTTGTGAGTTATCGTAACTGCTGTATTGATCACTAACCCGGTTTTGTGTGCATTATTATTATATTAGGTTAACAAGGCTAAATCATATTCCGCCCGTGTTAAATCTGCAATGTGAGTCATTCTCTTTTTATCAAATGTTTTACAATACTCCAAATTATTTTCAGAATTATAATTACAGTGATTAAGTTTATGTAATCACCAAATTACAGCCAGTATGTGGGGTATTGTGCACATTACTACTGTTTTAATCACATTAGGTGGGCGGACCTAAAATTAAGTGATATACGTCATTCATTGGGGCAGCCAATGGTGATATGACCACAGTCACAGATCCGGTCGAGTGACAAATACTGTGGGTAGTTGGTAGATATCAGAAACATATGTAAAAACTCTTAATACTGTAAATTATAATAAACGAGTCATTTTTAGTAAACTGAATGATTCACTCAGTATTTCCCCGCTGACAAAACCTTTTTCAAACATGTTTCAGGTGATCTATTGTAATTCAGGAAAAGTGCTGGGAAGCAGTGCAGGCTTAAAGTAGTGGCTCATTATAAAATAGAGAAATATGTTTTGTAAAAATAAAGATTTCTCAGTAAAACCTTATTATTGTAAATTATCGGGGTTTTATCCGAATTGTGAAATAAAATAATCGGAAAAATTTTTTTTTGCTTTAAAACGATCCTGATGATAAAATTCCGCTGCTAAAATCACATAAATAAATATCACGGGATTTCTGTCCCGCGGCTCCTGAAACGGGTCAAACCGGGTCGGGGGCCGTGACAAATCCCATCCCAGAAAGGCTAAAGGAAGCATGTCTGTGCAAGGGATTTGGATCCACTCTTACTGGATCGGCTCTTAAATGGCTGCTAAGTCTTCCCCCTTATTCTATTACCTCGTTTGCTAATCTAGTTAACCTATTTAATAACCAGTTTTCTTGTAGTAGAAAATTCGAGCGTTTAACTAGTGATCTGTATAGGATAACCCAGGGTCATAATGAATCATTAAGGGATTATATCACTAAATTTAGTAAAGAATCCTTGGATATTCCTAACCTGGATATAGCTACGGCTGTTGAAGCTTTTTAAATGGGATTGCTTCGGGATTCTTATTCTTTGATGATCTTGTTATGACACCATGCAGGAACCTAGATGAGGTAAGAACCCGGGCACTTAGGTTCATCCGGCTAAAGGATGACAAGAGGATCCAGGAGAGGTTAGCAGGATCCTCAAAGCAAGAGAAGCAAGGATCCTCATTCAAGAACAACAAGTTCAAATCCTACAACAAATCTGATAACCAGAATGTGCATGCTGTTGATCAAGAAGAGGATGATAAGGATTATCCGCCAATTTCTGAATATTGTTTTTCTGTTGATAACAATGAACTAATCCTTGCGATGCAGAATCTAGGTGATAAAGCTAGATGGCCCAGGAAAAATGACAGACCAGCTGCAATTAAAGATAAGTCAAAGTGGTGTGCATACCATGAAGATTTTGGGCATCTCACAGAAGAATGCATCGCACTGAGAAAGGAAATTGGATACTTGTTGAGCAAGGGGCACTTGAAAGAGTTATTAGGAAGAAAGAAGTCAAGGACTCAGGATCCTGAAAGGATCCCAGAGAAAGCTCCAGCCCTTCCAGCGGATGCACAAGTCATAAACTTTATTTCAGGAGGATCAGACATTTGTGGAACATCCTTCTCTGCAGCTAAAAGACATGCAAAGGAAACCAAGATGGATAATGGAGATAGACCCATTCGAACATCCAGTGTCTCCCAAGGAAAAGTCATAACTTTTGATGAGAATGATCGTGTTGACATTCAGGATCCTCATCACGATGGTTTGGTTATCACTCTTTTTATTTCTAACCATTTTGTTCACAGGATCCTTATAGACGGAGGAAGCTCTGTGAATATTATCCAGCTTGATGTTCTTAAGAAGATGAACATCCCTGAATCCGGTATCATACCAAGATCCTCTGTGCTCGTGGGATTCAGTGGCGAGACTAAGAATACTCTGGGGGACATTAAACTCCCAATTTATATTGAAGGGCTACATACTTACCAAAAATTTTGTCTTATTGACTGTTAGGGGAGGATTTTCTAACAATTAGTGATCCTTACTTGTTATCCTAATAAGTGATCCTTACTTCTGTGACAGATAGTGATCCTCAGAAGATCTTCAGGATCAGGATCATGGATCACCCTAAGGATCCTCATACTAACGATTGGCTGTTTGTGTTTCATATTGTTTTGCAGGAGTATTGAGCTTGACTTGGTCTTGGCAACGTAACTATGGAATATTCCACGGGTATTTCGCACACATTTGAATAGAAATGGACGTTGTGGAGAACGTGGGAGCATGGCACAAAAGTCGGACAATTAGTTAGCTTAGTTAGCTTTCATTTTTAAAGGGGTGACGAGCTAAAATTAGAACACTTAGCCATTTTTGGTTACACACACACTCTTGTGCAATTGTAGTCTCAAAGCTCTCAGCAAACACTTAACAAATCTCACACTTTTACACGATTAACCATAGTGATCCTTGTACTTAGCTCGTCACTATCCGAAGTTGTAAACTTTTATTGATTTATTTGCGCTTGGTGATCGGTAGTTTCCATCACCCGAGGTTTTTTATGCCAGAGATCATTCATTGATCAAGGGCTTTTTCCTCGTATAAATCCTTGTGTTGTTTGTGCAATTTACATCGAAGTGATCCTTATTATTGTTCTTCATTTCAAGCATCATTCCCCGTAACTAAGAGTTTGGTTGCATTATCCTCATTAGATTTTTGACCAAAACAGTTTGGCGCCCACCGTGGGGCAATTGGTGCTTCATTCCTAAGGAGTTTTTCTGTTGGTGATCATTCCGGTTCATTGCATACGAATACATGGCTTCATCATTGAAGAATACCTCTACTGCAATGTCTGTGGTCAATTCGTCTCAGGGCATTCCACCTTTGCCTCCACCACCTGCTGGATCTCAGAAAAATGCTGAGAAGAAACCATCTCCCATTTTCTCTAAACCTCCAACTTCTTCTGCTTCTTCTACTCCCACTACTAGTGACATGTTTACCTTGATTTTGCAGATGAGGGATCATATACAGCAACAGGATAAGACCAATGATAGGATCCCCAAAGAAATCGAAGATCTCAAGAAACAAAAGAAAGCGGCAGAGGATCATTCCCCACTGGTGCCCAGATCTTTGAATTTTGACACTCCGGTGATTACTTCCCAGCCATCAGAGGTTCTAGATGTGCAATATGTGGGTGGACCAAAAGGAGTGCACTACGGTTCAGCAATAGTGACTCAGGCATCAGGTTCATATTTCCAGCCAGCAGGATCCTATCCTCAGCATATGGGATCCTTCATGAATTCAGGAGCCTACTCAGGAGCGCAGCAGATTCAAGGATTTTCCTCTGTTCCAGGATCATCCTAGGTTCAAGGATCCTCCTTTGTTCCAGGATCATCCCAGGTTCAAAGATCCTCCTTTGTTCCAGGATCATCCCAGGTTCAAGGATCCTCCTTTGTTCCAGGATCATCCCAGGTTCAAGGATCCTCCTTTGTTCCAGGATCATCCCAGGTTCAAGGATCCTCCTTTGTTCCAGGATCATCCCAGGTTCAAGGATCCTCCTTTGTTCCAGGATCATCCCAGGTTCAAGGATCCTCCTTTGTTCCAGGATCATCCCAGGTTCAAGGATCCTCCTTTGTCCCAGGATCATCCCAGTTTCAGGGATCCTTCCAGATGCCAGGATCCTTGAGGAGTTTGCAAACAGGAAGTTCCGATGTCCATCAAGGAGATTTTATCCCGATGCAGACCATTGCTTCTACTGGTCCTTCCATCATTCCAGAGTCCCAGCAATATGGATTCACATCCAGTGTTCCTAACTTGAACCCGATGGGAGGTATCATTTTTAATAATTCTCTTACAACTAACCATGGATTCATGCAGGATACAGGTATCAACCATGCCATGGCCAGAGAGTTGCAAAAATTGAAGGATATGATATCAAGTGTTCCAGGAGTGGTCAAACCCATCCCGGAGATTGCAGATGGAAGCCACAGGATATCTCGTTTTGCACCACCAATCTGTGATGCTGAGATACCCAAAAGGTTCCATGTGCCAACCATGAAGCTATATGATGGTTCGACGGATCCTGAGGAGCACATAGCACAATACAGGGAGAGGATGGAGATCAATCCAATTCCAGAAAGGTTAAAGGAAGCATGCCTATGCAAGGGATTTGGATCCACTCTTACTGGATCAGCTCTCAAATGGCTGCTAAGTCTTCCCCCTTACTCTATTACCTCATTTGCTAATCTAGTTAACTTATTCAATAATCAGTTTTCTTGTAGTAGAAAATTTGAGCGGTTAACTAGTGATCTATATAGGATAACCCAGGGTCATAATGAATCATTAAGGGATTACATAACCAAATTTAGTAAAGAATCCTTAGACATTCCCAACTTGGATATAGCCACGACTGTTGAGGCCTTCAAAATGGGATTGCTTAGGGATTCATTATTCTATGACGATCTTGTTATGACACCATGCAGGAACCTAGATGAGGTAAGAAAGCCGGGCACTCAGGTTCATCAGGCTAGAGGATGACAAAAGGATCCAGGAGAGATTAGCAGGATCCTCAAAACAAGAAAAGCAAGGATCCTCGTTCAAGAACAACAAATTCAAATCCTATAACAGATCCGATAACCAGAACGTGCATGCTATTGATCAAGAAGATGACGATGAGGATTATCCTCCAATTTCTGAATATTGTTTTTCCGTTGATAACAATGAACTAATCCTTGCGAGGCAGAATCTAGGAGATAAAGCCAGATGGCCTAGAAAAAACGACAGACCGGCTGCAACCAAAGACAAATCAAAGTGGTGTGCATACCATGAAGATTTTGGGCATTTAACAGAGGAATGCATTGCATTGAGAAAGGAAATTGGATACTTATTGAGCAAGGGGCATTTAAAAGAATTGATGGGTAGAAAAAAGTCAAGGACTCAGGATCCTGAAAGGATCCCTGAGAAAGCTCCGGCTCCTCCAGCAGATGCACAAGTGATAAACTTTATTTCTGGAGGATCAGACATCTGTGGTACATCCTTCTCAGCAGCTAAAAGGCATGCAAAGGAAGCTAAAATGGATAATGGAGAAAGACCTGTTCGAACATCGAGTGTCTCTGAAGGAAAAGTCATAACCTTTGATGAGGATGATCGTGTTGACATCTAGGATCCTCATCACGATGGATTAGTTATTACTCTTTTTATTTCTAACCATTTTGTCCGCATGATCCTTATTGACGGAGGAAGCTCAGTGAACATTATCCAACTGGATGTTCTAAAGAAAATGGGTATCCCTGAATCAGACATCATACCAAGATCCTCCGTGCTCGTGGGATTTAGTGGCGAAACCAAGAACACCCTGGGGGACATTAAACTCCCAATTTATGTTGAAGGATTACATAATTATAAAAAATTTTGTGTTATTGACTGTTTATCTTGTTGTAATGTTATCCTTGGCAGGCCCTGGATACACGATATGAAGGCAGTCCCATCTACCTACCATCAATGTGTGAAGCTCCCTAGTCCTTGGGGAATAGTCAAGATCGATAGTGATCAGCAGGAGGCTAAGGATTGCTACACTTCATCAATGAAACAAGCCTCGAAGTCAAGGGAGCAATAGCAATCAAAGTATCCTCCAAGGGATGTCTTGGAGGCAAGAGAGTAGGATGTGGTAGAATCCTCATGGATCCTGATGATCCTGAATCCAAAATCTATATTGGATCAGGGATCCTTGGCAAAATGAAAGAGGATCTTGTATCCTTCCTCATAAGAAGGAAGACTACCTTTGCATGGAAGCATAAGGATATGACAGGTATATCTAAGGATATTATCACTCATAAACTTGGCATTGACAGGTCATTCAAACCAATCCATCAAAAATGGAGGAAGTTTGCACCAGAAAGAAATGCCATTATCCAGGAAGAGGTAGAAAAATTGCTCAGAGCAGGTATGATTAGAGAGGTTAAGTATCCAAGATGGCTGCCCAATGTGGTTGTTGTTCAAAAGAAAAATGGAAAGTGGAGGGTATGTGTCGATTTCACTGATTTAAATAAGGCATGTCCCAAGGATCCTTTCCCATTACCCCACATTGACTCCATGGTGGATGCAACGGCGGGTCATGAACTGTTGACTTTTATGGATGCTTCATCTGGATTCCAACAAATTCAGATGGAACCATCTGATCAAGAGGATACGGCTTTTATGACTCCAACCGGTATATATTGTTATATTGCTATGCCGTTTGGATTAAGGAATGCAAGTGCAACATATCAAAGGCTGGTGAATATGATGTTCAAGGATCAGATTGGACAAACTATGGAGGTTTACATAGATGATATGGTGGTAAAGTCCATAAAAGCTGAGGATCACCTAAGAGACTTGGAGGAAGCATTTGATATCCTTGACAGATACAACATGAAACTTAATCCTTCAAAATGTCACTTTGGTGTTAAAGCAGGTAAATTCTTAGGATATATGGTGACCAAGAGAGGCATTGAAGCTAGCCCGGAACATATCAAAGCCTTGGTGAATATCAAATCCCCTGCCAATGCAAAGGATGTCCAAAGGCTAACAGGCAGGATAGTAGCTTTGAACAGATTTATATCCAAATCCTCAGAGATGTGCAAAGAATTCTATGATATCCTAAGGAAGAATAAGAAATTTGAGTGGACTGAGAAGCATGAAGATTGTTGGGGCTGGATTTTACTATAAATGATCCTTATACGTGATCCTGACAAGTGATCCTTGTTTCTTTGGCAGATAGTGATCCTCAGCCAGACTTCAGGATCAGGATCATGGGACGATATGGTGATCCTTACACTAACGGTCACTTCCACTTGTTACAAAATTGTTTTGCAGGAACACCTAGCAGGATATGCCCTACACATCATGATCCAGGGACGCGTTTTCACAAATATGGCAAGAGCTAAATTGGAGATAGACGTTGTACCGGATATGGAAACTTAGCTTGATTAATGGGCAGCAATTTAGGCTAGATTATCTTTATTTCTAAAGGGGTAATGAGCTGATTAGTGGTCTATCTACCTAAAATAAGTTACCTACACATGTATAAATACCCATCTTCCTCATTCGGAAGAACACACACAACATACGACACAACTCTCGAACACTTAGACACTCAGTGATCCTTGTACTCAGCTCATTATCATCCGAAGTTATAACTACATTTTTATTATATTGAAGTTGGTGATCGGTAGTTGCCATCACCCGAGGTTTTTTATGCCGGAGATCATACATTGATCAAGGGCTTTTTCCTCGTATAAATCATTGTGTCTTTGTATCTTTATCACAGAAGTGATCCTTTACTTTCATAGCTAACCAAGCATCATACCCCGTTTACATAAAGTTTGGTTACATTATCCTTGTGTGATTTTTGACCAAAACAGTTTGGCGCCCACCGTGGGGCAATTGGTGCTTCATTCATAAAGAAAATCTTTTGTTCGAAATCATTTCAAAGAGTTACATGGCTTCGTCATTGAAGAACACCTCCACGGCGATGTCTGCAGTCACCTCAGCACAAACCACTCTACCTCCTCCACCGGCAGGATCCCAGAGAAATGCTGAGAAGAGACCAACCCCTTCTTTCTCTAAACCTCCATCTTCTTCTGCTATGAATTCTTCTATTCCCGGTACTAGTGATGTGTTTGCTTTAATTTTGCAGATGAAGGATCGTATGCAGCGGCAGGATGAAACTAATGACAGGATCCTCAGGGAGATTGGAGATCTCAAAAGACAAAAGAAAGCGGCAGAGGATCATTCCCCACTGATGCCAAAATCCTTGAGTTTTGAGACTCCAATGGTCACCTCTCAGCCATCAGGGATCCCAGACGTACAGATCACAGGGGAGACGAGAGGATTACATCTCAAGTCAGCAGCAATGACTCAGACATCGGGCTCGTATTTTCAGCCAGCAGGATCCTATCCTCAGTATATGGGATCCTTCATGAATCCGGGAGCCTATCCGGGGGCACAGCAGTTTCAAGGATCCTACTTTATCCCAGGATCATTCCAGGGCCAAGGATCCTCCTTTGTTCCAGGATCATCCCAGGTTCAAGGATCCTCCTTCGTTCCAGGATCATCCCAGATACCAGGATCCTTACAGATGCCAGGATCCCTAAAAAGTTTGCAAACAGGGAGTCTAGATGTCCATCAAGGGGACTTCATTCCAATGCAGACCATTGCTTCCACTGGTCCCTCCGTTGTTCCAGAATCCCAGCAATATGGATTCCCTAACTTGAACCCAATGGGAGGTAACACTTTAAATAATTATCCTACTACTAACCTTGGATTCATGCAGGATACAGGTACCAATCATGTTATGGCCAGGGAACTACAGAAACTAAAGGACATGATCTCAAGTGTTCCAGGGGTAGTCAAGCCTATCCCAGAGATTGCAGATGGGAGCCACAAGGTATCTCGCTTTGCACCACCAATCTGTGATGCAGAGGTACCCAAAAGGTTCCATATCCCTACCATGAAGTTGTATGACGGCACAACGGATCCAGAGGAGCATATAGCACAATACAGGGAAAGGATGGAGATCAATCCTATCCCAGAAAAATTGAAGGAAGCATGCCTATGTAAAGGATTTGGATCTACTCTTACTGGATCAGCCCTTAAATGGCTGCTAAGTCTTCCCCCTTACTCTATTACTTCATTTGCTAATTTAGTTAATTTATTCAATAACCAATTCTCTTGTAGTAGAAAATTTGAAAAATTAACCAGTGATTTGTACAGGATAACTCAAAATAATAATGAATCATTAAGGGATTATATAACTAAATTTAGTAAAGAATCCTTGGATATTCCCAACTTGGATATGGCTACGGCTGTTGAAGCCTTCAAAATGGGACTTCTTAAGGATTCATTATTCTATGATGATCTTGTTATGACACCTTGCAGGAATTTAGATGAAGTAAGAACTCGAGCACTCAGGTTTATCCGGCTAGAGGACGACAAGAGGATCCAGGAGAGACAAGTAGGATCCTCAAAACAAGATAAGCAAGGATCCTCCTTCAAAAACAACAAATTCAAATCCTACCATAGAAACGAGAACAAGAATGTGCATGCTGTCGACCAAGAAAAGGATGATGAAGAATATCCTCCTATCTCAGAATATTGTTTTTCCGTTGATAATCATGAACTAATCCTTGCAATGCAGAATCTAGGTGAAAAGGCTAGGTGGCCCAGGAAGAATGATAAACCATCCGGGACTAAAGACAAGTCCAAATGGTGTGCATACCATGAGGATTTCGGGCATCTAACTGAAGATTGCATAGCCTTAAGAAAAGAAATTGGATACCTGCTAAGCAAGGGGCATCTAAAGGAATTGTTGGGAAGAAAAAAGCAAAGGACCCAGGATCCTGAAAGGATCCCTGAAAAGGCTCCAGCACCTCCGGCAAACGCACAAGTGATTAACTTCATATCCGGAGGATCAGACATTTGTGGAACATCCTTCTCAGCGGCCAAAAGACATGCAAAAGAATCAAAAATGGATAATGGAGAAAGGCCTATTAGAACCTCAAGCGTCTCAGAAGGAAAGATGATAACATTTGATGAGGATGATCGCATTAACATCCAGGATCCTCATCATGATAGTTTAGTTATCACTCTCTTTATTTCTAACCATTTTGTCCGCAGGATCCTTATCGATGGAGGGAGCTCAGTGAACATAATCCAGCTTGATGTCTTGAAGAAGATGGGAATCCCAGAATCAGACATCACACCAAGATCCTCCGTGCTTGTAGGATTCAGTGGAGAAACGAAGAAAACTCTGGGGGACATCAAACTCCCAATCTACGTGGAAGGATTACATAATTACCAAAAATTTTGTGTTATTGACTGTTTATCTTGTTGCAACGTTATCCTTGGCAGGCCTTGGATACATGACATGAAAGCAGTTCCATCTACCTACCATCAATGTGTGAAGCTCCCTAGCCCATGGGGGATAATCAAGATCGACAGTGACCAGCAAGAAGCTAAGGATTGCTATACCTCATCCATGAAGCCAACCTCGAAGCCAAGGGAGCAATAGCAATTACAGTATCCTCCGAGGAACGTCTTGGAGGCAAGGGAACAAGATGTAGATGAAATCCTCTTGGATCCTAGTGATCCTGAATCGAAAATCTATATCGGATCAGGGATCCTTGGCAAGATGAAAGAAGACATGATATCCTTCCTCAAAAGAAGAAAATCTACCTTTGCTTGGAAACATGAAGATATGACAGGTATATCTAAGGATATTATTACTCACAAACTTGGCATTGACAGGTCTATCAAGCCAATCCATCAAAAAAGGAGGAAGTTTGCACCAGAAAGGAATGCCATTATCCAAGAAGAAGTAGAGAGACTACTTCGAGCAGGTATGATCAGAGAGGTAAAGTATCCTAAATGGTTAGCCAATGTGGTTGTTGTCCAAAAGAAAAACGGAAAGTGGAGGGTATGTGTCGATTTCACTGATTTGAATAAGGCATGTCCCAAGGATCCTTTCCCATTACCCCACATTGACTCCATGGTGGATGCAACAGCGGGGCATGAACTGTTAACTTTTATGGATGCATCATCTGGATTCCAACAAATCCAGATGGAACCATCTGACCAAGAGGATACAGCCTTTATGACCCCAACCGGTTTATATTGTTATATTGCCATGCCTTTTGGACTAAGAAATGCAGGTGCAACATATCAAAGGCTGGTAAATATGATGTTCAAAGATCAAATTGGAAAAACTATGGAGGTGTACATAGATGATATGGTGGTCAAGTCAAAGAAAGCTGAGGATCACCTAAGGGACTTGGAAGAAGCATTCGATATCCTTGATAGTTACAACATGAAACTTAATCCTTCAAAATGCCATTTTGGTGTTAAGGCAGGAAAGTTCTTAGGATACATGGTAACCCAGAGGGGCATTGAAGCAAGCCCGGAACAAATCAAAGCATTAATAAATATCAAATCTCCTGCCAATGCCAAGGATGTTCAAAGACTAACAGGCAGGATAGCAGCTTTGAACAGGTTCATATCGAAATCCTCAGAAAAGTGCAAAGAATTCTACGATATCCTAAGGAAGAATAAGAAGTTCGAATGGACTGAGAAGCATGAAAATGCTTTACAAGCCCTAAAAGAGTATATGTCCTCAGCACCAGCATTAGCAAAACCGGAAAAAGGAGATGTGTTATCCTTATATCTGGCGGTATCCTCAACCACTGTAAGTGCTGTCCTTGTTAAGGATCACGAAGGTACACAATATCCTATCTACTATGTAAGTAAAAGTCTACTTGATGCCGAATCCAGGTACTCACACCTCGAAAAACTCATCCTTGCATTAATCATGGCATCCACGAAGTTAAGGCATTATTTTGAAACCCATACTATTATTGTTAAAACTAATTTTCCAATTAAGAATGTCCTCAGGAAACCGGATATGTCAGGGAGAATGGCTAAGTGGGCAGTGAAGCTTAGTGCCCATGATATAAGATACGAACCAAGAACAGCCATTAAATCTCAAGCCTTAGCCGACTTTGTGGCTGATTTCAGTAGTGATCTACAAAAGGAAGCAGAATTGGAGGTCCAGCAGCTGGATGAGACCAAGGATCCTTGGATCCTACACACTGACGGATCCTCAAACATCAAAGGCACAGGGCTAGGGATCCTACTAAAATCGCCACAGGGGGACATAATACCCCACTCCATAGCTTGTGAGTTCCAGGCAACTAACAATGAGGCTGAGTATGAAGCCTTAATTGCTGGCTTACAAATTGCTAAGGATATGGGGGTAAAGTATCTTAAAGTATATGTAGATTCATTATTGATCACTAATCACTTTAATGGATCCTACGCTGTTAAAGGCGAGAAGCTAACCAAATATTTAGAGATAGTCAAAGAATTGGCACTCTCTTTTGTCTCTTTCAGCTTGACACAGGTACCAAGGGAGGAGAACACAGAAGCTGATGCATTGGCCAACCTAGGATCATCCTTGAAGATTCCAGAAGATATAAGTATCCCTATCATCCATATCCTGGCTCCTGCTATTGAAGATCAGGTGGCCATGGAAATAGAAGAGGATACTGCAATGATCCCTAGTGAAGAAGCCCAATCTTATTCAGGATCATGGATCTCACCAATCATGAAATACTTGCAAAACGGAGAGATCCCAATGGGAGAAAATCCTAGAGCTTTCAGGATCAAGGTATCTCAATTTACAATCTTAAATAACATGCTGTATAAACGATCCCTTGCAGGACCATATTTAAGATGTATTGAGGATCCTGAAATTAAAGAAGTGTTGAGAGACTTCCATGAAGGAGATTGTGGAAATCACACTGGGGGCAGGGCATTATTCTCGAGGATCCTCAGAACAGGATACTACTGGCCAACCATGAAAAGGGATGCTGTAGAGTATGCTAAGAAATGTGATCCTTGCCAAAGACATAGCAATATCCTTCACCAACCAGCTGAATTATTACACCCCATACCATCCTCTTGGCCATTCATGAGATGGGGAATGGATATAGTTGGCAAGCTCCCTAAAGCACCTGGTGGAAAAGTATTTATGCTTGCCATGACTGACTATTTTTCCAAGTGGATAGAAGCTGAAGCCTTCGCTCAAGTCAGAGAAAAGGAAGTCATATCCTTCATTAAAAGAAACATTATAACTAGATTTGGCATTCCCTCTGAAATTGTATGTGATAATGGCTCCCAATTCATTGGAAGCAGAACCACTAACTTTTGTGACAGTTGGGGAATCAAGATGATCACATCAACACCAGTTCACCCACAAGCCAATGGTCAAGCAGAATCATCCAACAAGATCATCATCAACAATCTGAAGAAGAAGCTAGGATCCAAGAAAGGGAAATGGGCAGAAGAGTTACCTTATGTGCTATGGGCTGATAGGACAACTCCCAAAAATGCCACCAGTCAGACACCCTTCTCTTTAGTATTTGGGGCAGAAGCAGTGATCCCAACAGAGATGGTGATCCCAACTGCTAGAACAAGTGTTCGTGATCCTAAAGAAAATGCTACAATCCTAGCTCAGGATTTGGATACTATTGAGGAAAACAGGGATCTAGCTAGGATAAGGATGGCAAGTTACCAACAGAGGATGGCTGGTGCCTACAACAAGAATGTCAAGATAAGGAAGTTCCAAGTCGGAGATATGGTGTTGAGAAAAGCATTTCAAAATACTATCAATCCTGCTGACGGGAAACTAGCACCAAAATGGGAAGGTCCCTACTTGATTGAAGCTGAAGCAGGAAAGGGGGCATACAGGTTGCTAACCATGGAAGGGAACTTGTTGCCAAGAGCATGGAATGCTGTTCACCTAAAGAAATATTTCATGTGAACATGATCCTTCATGCATGTGATCCTCACGTTGGAGTATCCTTGAAGGATCCCGGTGCCATCGATGATCCTCATTCTGGTAATATGCTTATCCTAGAAACTATTATATTTTCCTATTTTTTACCTAAGGATAAGGATCACGTATCCTTTATCCTCTTCTCACGAACCGTTTGAGTTATGATAGTCCAGGTATCCTCCGCATCTCGTCAAGATCCTCGAAAGCACCACAAGTCTTTGGGTCCAACCCCAGTTATCCTTGGGGTTATCCCCAGTTTTCGCCAGTAGCGCACGATGATCCTGATATAGTTCACGTCTTTGGGATCAGTACCCACTTCCGGGGCTGGCGACCTCATCGTACTGGCTATACCCAGGATCCTACGTATAATGGTGGACGCACCATACATCCGTTCCTAAGGTTCCTAACGTTTTCACGTTAGCTAAGGTTTTGACATTTTCATGTCACTAAGTTTGGATAGTTGCCAGAAAGGGCCATACTCCAGTTTACATACGATCCTTTGGGCTTGTCCCCAGTTATCCTGAGGGCTTGTCCCCAGTGATCCTCCGGGATCATTCTCAGTGATCCTTTGGAATTGTCCCCAGTTACCCTTTGGGCTTGTCCCCAGTGATCCTTTGGGATTGTCCCCAGTTATCCTTTGGGCTTGTCCCTAGTTACTAACTTATCTTTTATATTGGCTTAGTCCCAAGTTATACTCCATTTTTCAGGTTTTCGAAGTTTAACAATTAAGGATCCTTAATCCTTATTGTTCATTAAGATTTTTACTTATGGCTATCCTGATTAAAGGTTAGGATCCTAACGTGGATCTTCAGGTATGATCCTTAACTATTTTTAATTTCATTATTCATTATCCTAACCAACCCTTATACTTTGACAACCAAACCTATGATCCTTGAACTAAAATACTTTGAATAATTTCAATATGAGGATATTTGATCTAGGATCATATCCTAAGTTTATTAAACACCTTTTCAACTCTTATTTTAACAAATATAGCAATTAAGAAATAAGAGGATTATTGAAGGATAACAACGCAAGATAAGCCAGAAAAGTTAAGTTATATTATTAAACAAAAGGATCATTAACCCTTTCAAAAGATTGTCAAAATTGCCAACCCACATTTCTACCAGCAAAACGTGGCCCGTCCACATGGGTTGGCAAAGGGTGTCCATTGTCTATGCGGTCTTAGCATTTTTGCAGGAAAGTAAAAGCGGCAGGATCACAAAGGCTTCATCCCCCAAACAGAGGATCCCTCCACCTTTTGTAATCCTACCTATTGTCTAAAAGGATCCAGGATCCTCAACCCTAAGAAACTATTATTTAACGTTACAGACCATAATTGTTCACAAACCATCAACCACAAACCACTACCAAAAAACCTAAAAAATTGGGCTCCGGCCTAGTCAACAATATCCATCATCGCCCAATCATGCAGCTTACTTCTCCGCTGCTCCATCTCCACCAGCGTCTTCACCTTGATCCTTGCCAGCACCACCTCCCTCCAGCCTTGGGACATCATCAGCATCTTCCTCATCATCCAAGTCCACCAGCCTTGCCTTCCAACCTTCAACGTCCCATGAGCTTTTGTCAAAGGTGGGATCCTGAGCCTCCTCAGCCATTTGAAGTTGGATCTTGTACATAGCAATCGCCGCTGAGACCTTGGCATCTTGGGTGATCTCCTGCTTCTCATTATCCATGTCAATCAGCCTTTGAGCAGCTTCATCTTTGGTAGCTTGGAGTTCCTTCTCAAGATCCGCTATCCTAAGATCCTTTAATACACCCATTTGCTGAAGGTCGGCAATCTGGCTCTCCTGATTTTCAACGTGGCCAAGATAAGTTTCAATCTCAGCAAGTTTCTGCAACAAAAAAAAAGACAAGCTCAGAATCAGGTGATCCTCAAGAAGGATACTAGAGACAGATAACCAACAGGGGCAGTGATCCTCACCTCGTTCACATAATCAAGAAATTGCTGACGAAGGAGAGGGAATCCTTGGAGTTCATCAGAAGCTTTCCTCTTTTTCCCCTTGCCCCGAATGGACGCTTTAGGAGCTGAGACTGAAGGGCTGGCAGCGGGAGCTTTCTTCTTTGAGGAAGTAACGTTGGCAAGGTCACTGATCCCAAACTTGGAGGCAGACTTAACGGACCTGGCAGACTTTCCGGCACCTACACAATTCAAAAACAAGATAAGTTCCCTTGTTAAATTAAATACTTTCACATAAAACTTATTTTCTATGAGGATACTTACTTGACATTGTGACAGATGCAGAGGATATCTCTTGAGAATCTTGGATAATGATTTGGAAGCTTCTGACTTCAGGATTAAGCTTCTTGAAGGCTAACACTCTTTCTTTGGCAGCAGGGGTCAACTTTAAGTGAGCAACAGAGATAGCTGCAAAAAAGAAAAGACATCAGTGATCCTCATCATATGAGATAGAACTGATAGTGATCCTTCGAGGATCCTCTATCCTACCATGAGTGGCCCATTCCTTGGGCAGATCCTTCCCATCCGGGATGGAATCCCTCTTAACAAAGAAAAATCGACGTTTCCAGTTGGTATCATTCTTGGTCACTTTGAAAATAGGGTGATCCTCCCCAGCTTTCCGTTTCAGCAGATACCGATGGGAACCAAACGTAGTAAGATCATAGAGCTCGGCCAGCTCTGCCAACCCCAGATCAATCCCTTCTTGCTCGATGATCCTCTCGAAGGTATATAGAACCCTCCAGATCATCGGCATAGCTTGGATATATGAGATGCCGGTAAGAGAAAAGAAAGATTGGGTAAATGTCGGAAAAGGATATGAATACCCGATGAGGAAAGGAGTAGCAGGAAAGGCCACCCAAGTGTCCGAAACAAAATCACTCAAAGCAGTAGGATCAAAAGACTTAAAAACAACATTCGCCGGGAAGCAATGGCGAATCTTGTCTATCTGGATATCGGTAAAACAGCACCTCTCCATAGGAGAATCCTTGATAATCCCCTGGCTTTTCAAGGGACTATCCTTCCTAGAGCCTTTGTGCGGTGAATTCCGAAGAAGCATGTTCGAGACGAAAACAGGGTAAAAGTAAGAAAGAACAGAGCAAAGAAGAGAAAGAAGAAGATGATACCTGATCAAGCCTTCGGTGACGATTATAAAGGGAGATACTTCGAATTTAAATACAAAATGATCCTAACCCTATCTCCTATTTATAATGATGATTCGCAGGGATTGTCACATCAGTGACGTAAATATCATAACGGCTAGTCCATGTGCAACGGCTAGTAAATCGGAATCGTCCGTTAGAGATAAGCTCAAAGCAAAATATAACTCATCTATTTACATTTAACTCCTTATATTTTGGGGGCAATTGTTGGGGCTGGATTTTACTATAAATGATCCTTATACGTGATCCTGACAAGTGATCCTTGTTTCTTTGGCAGATAGTGATCCTCAGCCAGACTTCAGGATCAGGATCATGGGACGATATGGTGATCCTTACACTAACGGTCACTTCCACTTGTTACAAAATTGTTTTGCAGGAACACCTAGCAGGATATGCCCTACACATCATGATCCAGGGACGCGTTTTCACAAATATGGCAAGAGCTAAATTGGAGATAGACGTTGTACCGGATATGGAAACTTAGCTTGATTAATGGGCAGCAATTTAGGCTAGATTATCTTTATTTCTAAAGGGGTAATGAGCTGATTAGTGGTCTATCTACCTAAAATAAGTTACCTACACATGTATAAATACCCATCTTCCTCATTCGGAAGAACACACACAACATACGACACAACTCTCGAACACTTAGACACTCAGTGATCCTTGTACTCAGCTCATTATCATCCGAAGTTATAACTACATTTTTATTATATTGAAGTTGGTGATCGGTAGTTGCCATCACCCGAGGTTTTTTATGCCGGAGATCATACATTGATCAAGGGCTTTTTCCTCGTATAAATCATTGTGTCTTTGTATCTTTATCACAGAAGTGATCCTTTACTTTCATAGCTAACCAAGCATCATACCCCGTTTACATAAAGTTTGGTTACATTATCCTTGTGTGATTTTTGACCAAAACAAAGATGCCCTAAGAGCTCTCAAAGATTACCTATCCTCAGCCCCAGCCTTGATGAAACCAGAAAAAAGAGATGTGTTATCCTTATATCTTGCAGTATCCTCAAAAGCAGTAAGTGCAGTCCTTGTTAAGGATCATGAAGGTACACAACATCCTGTCTATTATGTAAGTAAGAGTTTACTTGATGCTGAATCCAGGTATTCACACCTTGAAAAACTTATTCTTGCATTAATTATGGCATCTACTAAGTTGAGACATTATTTTGAAACTCATGTTATTGTTGTTAAAACTAATTTTCCAATTAAGAATGTCCTCAGGAAACCAGAGATGTCAGGAAGGATGGCTAAGTAGGCAGTGAAGCTTAGTGCCTATGATATAAGATATGAGCCTAGGACAGCCATCAAATCCCAAGCATTGGCCGACTTTGTGGCTGATTTCAGTAGTGATTTACAAAAGGAAGCCGAGTTAGAAGTTCAGCAGCTAGAGGAGACCAAGGATCCTTGGGTACTCTATACTGATGGATCCTCAAATGTCAAAGGCACAGGGCTTGGTATACTACTAAAATCGCCACAGGGGGACATTATACCCCACTCCATAGCTTGTGAGTTCCAAACCACTAACAATGAGGCTGAATATGAAGCCTTGATTGCTGGTTTACAAATTGCTAAGCATATGGGGATCAGGTACCTTGAGGTACATGTAGATTCATTACTAATTACAAATCATTTTAATGGATCCTATACTGTTAAAGGTGAAAAGCTAACCAAATATTTAGAGATAGTCAAAGAATTGGCACTCTCTTTTGTTTCCTTTAGTTTGACATAGGTACCAAGGGAAGAAAATACAGAAGCTGATGCATTGGCTAATTTAGGATCATCTTTGAAGATCCCGGAGGATATAAGCATTCCCATTATCCATATCTTGGCTCCTGCCATCGAGGATCATGTAGCCATGGAAATAGGGGAGGATTCTGCAATTATCCATAGTGAGGATACTCAATCTTATTCAGGATCATGGATCTCACCAATCATGAGATACTTACAACACGGAGAGATTCCTATGGGAGAAAATCCTAGGGCTTTCAAAATTAAGGTATCTCAACTCACAATCTTAAATAATATATTGTATAAGCGATCTCTTGCAGGACCATATTTAAGATGCATCGAGGATCCTGAAGTCCAAGAAGTTTTAAAAGACTTCCATGAAGGAGATTGTGAAAACCACACTGGGGCAGGGCATTGTTCTCAAGGATCTTAAGGACAGGATACTACTGGCCAACCATGAAAAGAGATGCTGTGGAATATGCTAAGAAGTGTGATCCTTGTCAAAGACATAGCAATATCCTTCATCAGCCGGCTGAATTTCTACATCCTATATCCTCCTCTTGGCCATTTATGAGATGGGGGTGGATATAGTTGGTAAACTCCCTAAAGCACCTGGTGGGAAAGTGTTCATGCTTGTTATGACTGACTACTTCTCCAAGTGGATAGAGGCTGAAGCTTTTGCCCAAGTCAGAGAAAAGGAAGTTATATCCTTCATTAAAAGAAATATTATAACTAGATTTGGTATTCCTTCTGAAATTATATGTGATAATGGTTCCCAATTTATTGGGGGCAGAACCACTAACTTTTGTGACAGCTGGGGGATTAAGATGATAACATCAACACCAGTCCACCCACAAGCTAATGGTCAAGCAGAATCATCCAACAAGATTATCATCAACAATTTGAAGAAGAAACTTGGATCCAAGAAAGGGAAGTGGGCAGAAGAATTACCTTATGTGCTTTGGGCTGATAGGACAACCCCTAAGAATGCTACTGGTCAAACACCATTCTCTTTGGTATTTGGGGCAGAATCAGTGATCCCAACAGAAATGGTAGTTCCAACTGCTAGAACAAGTACCCGTGATCCTGAGGAAAATGATGTGAACTTGGCATAAGACCTGGATACTATTGAGGAAATCAGGGATTTGGCTAGGATAAGGATGGCCAGTTATCAACAAAGAATGGCTGGTGCTTACAACAAAAATGTCAGGATCAGGAAGTTTCAAGTTGGAGATATGGTATTGAGGAAAGCATTCCAGAATACCACCAATCCTCCTGATGGAAAGTTGGCACCAAAGTGGGAAGGCCCTTATTTGATTGAAGCTGAAGCAGGAAAGGGGGCATATAGATTGCTGACCATGGAAGGTGATTTGTTACCAAGAGCTTGGAATGCTGTCCATTTGAACAAATATTTCATGTGAGCAGGATCCTCCTGGCACGTATGATCCTTACATTAGGGGTATCCTTAAAGGATCCTTAAAGCATCAATGATCCTTACTCTGGTAATGTTCTAATCTTGAACTATTTCATTTACTTATTTTCTCATACAAGGATAAGGATCATGTATCCTTTACCCTTCTCTCACAAGACTTTGAGTTTTGAAAGTTCAGGTATCCTTAGCATAATGTTGATTATCTACAGAAGTAATCCAGATCCTTGGGTTTAACCCCAGCTATTTGGGCTTGACCCCAGTTTCGCCTGTAGCGCATGATGATCCTGGTATAGTTCAAGGCATTGGGACCAGTACTCGCTTTAGGGGCTGATAATTCCATTGTACTGGCTATACCTAGGATCCTACGTATAATGGTAAACGTACCATACATCCGTTCCTAAGGTTTCTAACGTTTTCACGTTAGCTAAGGTTTTGGCATTATCATGTCACTAAGTTTGGATAGTCGCCAGTTAGGGCCATACTCCAGTTTACACACGATCCTTGGGCTTGTCCCCAGTTATCCTTGGGCTTGTCCCCAGTTATCCTTGGGCTTGTCCCCAGTTGCTAACTCTTATCTTATATTGGCTTAGTCCCAAGTTGTGCTCTATTTCAGGTCCTTGAAGTTAAACAACTAAGGATCCTTGATCCTTATTTCTCTCTAAGGTTTATCTTATAGTTATCCTGATTATGGTTAGGATCCCAACTTGGATCCTCAGGTATGATCCTTAACTATTTTTATCTTATTCATTGCTTATTTGAATAACCCTTATACTTTGACAACTGAACTTATGATCCTTAAAACATATGCTACTTTTTGGGATTTTATAACCATAGGATATTTGATCATGGATCATATCCTATATGTTTTCAGTCTGACTTATTCAAAATTGCTTATTTAATAAATGTACATCAAGACAATTGAAAATTAAAGGAACTTAAAGGACAACAACACAGGATAAGCGACAAAAGGTTAAGATTTTATTTATTAACAAAAAGACTAACCCTTCAAAGGTTGTCAAAATTACCTACCCCAAGCATCTACCAGCAAAACGTGGCCCGTCCGCTGGGGTAGGTAAAGGGTGTCCGTGATAATAGGTTTGAAGTTGTGCAGGAACATAAAGGCAGCAGGATCACAATGGTTTCATCCCCCAAACAGAGGATCCCTCCACCATTTGCAATCCTGCCTATTGTCTGAAGGATCCTTGATCCTTAAACCTAAAACTATTGTTCAAGAGTATAGACCATCATTGTTCAACAAAACAACCACTAAAAAAAAAAAAATTGGGCTCCGGCTATGTCTAGAAGTTTCCTTCATCGCCCAATCCTGCAGCTTAGACCTTCGCTGCGTCTTCACCACCAGCTCCACTTGCCTCACCACCCTGATCCTTGCCACTGCCTCCAGCCTCAAGTGTCAGGATCTCCTCAGCCTCTTCATCGTCCTCCAGTTCAGCCAGCCTTGCCTTCCAGCCCTCCACATCCCAGGTGCTCTTATCAAAAGCAGGATCCTGAGCTTCCAAGGCCATTTGTAGCTGGGTCTTGTACATTGCTATAGCGGCGGAGACCTTGGCATCCTGGGTGATCTCGTGCCTCTCATAGTCAAAGTTGATCAGCATCTTGGCAGCTTCATTTTTGGTGTTCTGGAGATCCTTCTGAAGATCAGCTATCTTGAGGTCCTTCAGCACGGCAACCTGTTGAAGATCAGCAATCTTGCTATCCTGATCCTCAACGTGGCCAACATAGGTCTCCATCTCAGCAAATTTCTGCAAGGAAGACAAGGGATAATGTCAGAACCAAATGATCCTCAAACGAGCAGGATATACAAGCAGGGAAAGTGATCCTTACCTCGTTGAAGTAGTCCAGGAACTGTTGGCGGATCAAGGGGAGGCCTTGTAGATCCTCAGCTTCGGAGGCCTTTCTCTTCTTGCCTCCCTTTCCTCTGAGGGGCGCCTTGGGGATTGAAGCAGTTGGGCTAGTAGGAGTCTTCTTCCTTGAGGATTTGACATTGGTGAGATCGGTGATGCTGAACTTTGAAGCAGACTTGGTGGATTTTCCAGCACCTACACAACCAAAACAAGATAAGTATCTTAATTTTACTTGAATTTCATTATTTAATTGAATCTTTAAACAAGGATACTTACTTGAGATTGTGACAGAACCAGAGGATACTTCCTGAGAATCTTGGGTGGTAGTCTTGAAAGTTCTTGTTTCAGGGTCAAGTCTCTTGAAGGCCAAGAGTCTCTCTTTAGCAGCAGGAGTCAATCTGAGGTGTGAAATGGAGATAGCTGCACAACAAGAAAGCAAAAGAATGTCAGTGATCCTTATTCTGAAGGATAAGTTCTATGGTGCTCCTCTTCAGGATCCTCCATCCTAACGTGGGTAGCCCACTTCTTGGGTAAATCCTTCCCATCAGGGATGGTATCTCTTCTCACAAAAAAGAAGCGCCGCTTCCAGTTGGTATCGTTTTTGGTAGCCTTGAAGATTGGGTGCTCCTCCCCAGGTTTTCGTTTGAACAGATAGCGATGGGAACCGAAGGTGGTAAGTTCATACAGTTCTCCCAACTCAGCCATGCCTAAATCTATCCCCTCCTGCTCGATGATCCTTTCAAGGGTATACAAAACCCTCCAGATCATCGGCATGGCTTGGATGTAAGATATGCCGGTCAGGGAAAAGAAGGATTGGGTGAAAGCTGGAAAGGGATATGTGTAGCCTATGGCAAACGGGGTCACAGGGAAGGCAACCCATGAATTAGAAGTGTGATCACTCAAGGCAGTAGGATCATAGGGTTTGAACACGGTGTTTGCGGGAAAACAATACTGGACCCTGTCAATTTGAGGATCGGTCAAAATGCAGCGTTCTTTAGCGGAATCTGTGATGATCCCTTGACTCTTGAAGGGGCTTTCTTTCTGGTGATCCTTAGCAGGGGAGTTCCGGAGCAACATGTTGAACAGAATAATTGAAAAGAGAAGAAAAACAGAGCAAGCAAAGAAAGAAGATGAAGAGGAGAATACCTGTTTGATCTTCTGAATGCGGTTATAAAGGGAGTAGCTTTGGAATTTAAATGCATACGATCATATCCATATCTCCTATTTATAATCATGATTTTTGCAGGGGTGTCACTTCTGTGACGTCATAATGCAACAGATAGTTCGATTTTAACGGCTATATATCCATTGAGTTTGTTGCAGATAAGATCAAGAAAATATAACTCGTTAATTTTACATTTTACTCCTTATATTTTGGGGGCAATTGTTAGGGGAGGATTTTCTAACAATTAGTGATCCTTACTTGTTATCCTAATAAGTGATCCTTACTTCTGTGACAGATAGTGATCCTCAGAAGATCTTCAGGATCAGGATCATGGATCACCCTAAGGATCCTCATACTAACGATTGGCTGTTTGTGTTTCATATTGTTTTGCAGGAGTATTGAGCTTGACTTGGTCTTGGCAATGTAACTATGGAATATTCCACGGGTATTTCGCACACATTTGAATAGAAATGGACGTTGTGGAGAACGTGGGAGCATGGCACAAAAGTCGGACAATTAGTTAGCTTAGTTAGCTTTCATTTTTAAAGGGGTGACGAGCTAAAATTAGAACACTTAGCCATTTTCGGTTACACACACACTCTTGTGCAATTGCAGTCTCAAAGCTCCCAGCAAACACTTAACAAATCTCACACTTTTACACGATTAACCATAGTGATCCTTGTACTTAGCTCGTCACTATCCGAAGTTGTAAACTTTTATTGATTTATTTGAGCTTGGTGATCGCTAGTTTCCATCACCCGAGGTTTTTTATGCCGGAGATCATTCATTGATCAAGGGCTTTTTCCTCGTATAAATCCTTGTGTTGTTTGTGCAATTTACATCGAAGTGATCCTTATTATTGTTCTTCATTTCAAGCATCATTCCACGTAACTAAGAGTTTGGTTGCATTATCCTCATTAGATTTTTGACCAAAACATTGACTGTTTATCTTGTTGTAATGTTATCCTTGGCAGGCCTTGGATACATGATATGAAGGCAGTCCCATCCACTTATCATCAATGTGTGAAGCTCCCTGGTCCTTGGGGGATAGTGAAGATTGATAGTGACCAGCAAGAAGCTAAGAACTGCTACACCTCGTCAATGAAAGCAACCTCAAAGTCAAGAGATCAATAGCAATTAAAGCACCCTCCAAGGGATGTCTTGGAGGCAAGAGAGCAGGATGTAGCAGAAATCCTTATGGATCCTGATGATCCTGGATCTAAAGTTTACATAGAATCAGGGATACTTGGCGGAATGAAAGAAGACCTCATAGCCTTCCTCAAAAGGAGGAAAACTACCTTTGCATGGAAACATGAAGACATGACAGGTATATCTAAAGATATAATCACTCACAAACTTGGCATTGACAGGTCCTTCAAACCAATCCATCAAAAGAGGAGGAAGTTTGCACCAGAAAGAAATGCCATTATCCAGGAGGAGGTAGAAAAATTGCTCCGAGCAGGTATGATTAGAGAGGTCAAGTATCCAAGATGGTTGGCCAATGTGGTTGTTGTTCAAAAGAAAAACGGAAAGTGGAGGGTATGTGTCGATTTTACTGATTTAAATAAGGCATGTCCCAAGGATCCTTTCCCATTACCCCACATTGACTCCATGGTGGATGCAACCGCGGGTCATGAACTGTTAACTTTTATGGATGCTTCATCTGGATTTCAACAAATTCAGATGGAACCATCTGTTCAAGAGGATACAACCTTTATGACTCCAACTGGTATATACTGTTATATTGCTATGCCATTTGGACTAAGAAATGCAGGTGCAACTTATAAAAGGCTAGTGAATATGATGTTCAAGGATCAGGTTGGACACACTATGGAGGTTTATATAGACGACATGTTGTTTAAATCCAAAAAGGCTGAGGATCACCTAAGAGACTTGGAGGAAGCATTCTATATCCTCGACAGATATAACATGAAACTCAATCCTTCAAAATGTCACTTTGGTGTTAAAGCAGGTGAATTCTTAGGATATATGGTGACAAAGAGAGGCATTGAAGCCAGTCCAGAACAAATCGAAGCTATAGTGAACATCAAGTCCCCTGCCAATGCTAAGGATGTTCAGAGGTTAACAGGCAGGATTGCAGCTTTAAACAGATTCATATCTAAATCCTCAGAAAAGTGCAAGGAATTCTATGATATCCTAAGGAAGAACAAGAAATTCGAGTGGACTGAGAAGCATGAAAGTGCCCTAAGAGCTCTTAAGGATTACCTGTCCTCGGCCCCGGCCTTGATGAAACCAGAAAAAGGACATGTGTTATCCTTATATCTTGCGGTATCCTCAAAAGCAGTAAGTGCCGTCCTTGTTAAGGATCACGAAGGTACACAGCATCCTGTATATTATGTAAGTAAGAGTTTACTTGATGCTGAATCCAGGTATTCACACTTAGAAAAACTTATCCTTGCATTAATTATGGCATCTACTAAATTGAGACATTATTTTGAAACTCATGCCATTATTGTTAAAACTAATTTTCCAATCAAGAATGTTCTCAGGAAACCTGAAATGTCAGGAAGGATGGCTAAGTGGGCAGTGAAGCTTAGTGCTTATGATATAAGATATGAGCCTAGGACAACCATTAAATCCCAAGCATTAGCTGACTTTGTGGCAGATTTCAGTAGTGATTTGCAAAAGGAAGCTGAACTAGAAGTCCAACAGCTAGAGGAGACCAAGGATCCTTGGATACTCTATACTGATGGATCCTCAAATGTCAAAGGAACAGGGCTTGGAATACTACTAAAATCGCCACAGGGGGGCATAATACCCCACTCTATAGCTTGTGAGTTCCAAACTACTAACAATGAGGCTGGATATGAAGCCTTGATAGCTGGTTTGCAAATCGCTAAGCATATGAGGATCAGGTATCTTGAGGTACTTGTAGATTCATTATTAATCACTAATCACTTTAATGGATCCTATGCTGTTAAAGGTGAAAAGCTAACCAAATATTTGGAGATAGTCAAATAATTGGCACTCTCTTTTGTTTCCTTTAGTTTGACACAGGTACCAAGGGAAGAAAATGCAGAAGCTGATACGTTGGCCAATCTAGGATCATCTTTGAAGATCCCGGAGGATATAAGTATCCCCATTATCCATATCCTGACCCCTGCCATCGAGGATCATGTGGCTATGGAGATAGGAGAGGATTCTGCAATCATCCCTAGTGATGATACTCAATCTCATTCAGGATCATGGATTCTCCCAATCATGAGATACTTACAACATGGAGAGATTCCTACAGGAGAAAACCCTAGGGCTTTCAAAATCAAGGTATCTCAATTCATAATATTGAATAATATGTTGTATAAACGATCTCTTGCAGGACCATATTTAAGATGCATTGAGGATCCTAAAATCCAAGAAGTTTTAAAAGACTTCCATGAAGGAGATTGTGGAAATCACACTTCTGGCAGGGCATTATTCTCAAGGATCCTGAGGACATGATACTATTGGCCAACTATGAAGAGAGATGTTGTGGAGTATGCTAAGAAGTGTGATCCTTGTCAGAGACACAGCAATATCCTTCATCAACCAGCTGAATTTTTGCATCCCATATCCTCCTCTTGGCCATTCATAAGATGGGGCATGGATATAGATGGAAAGCTTCCTAAGGCACCTGGTGGAAAAATGTACATGCTTGCTATGACTGATTACTTCTCCAAATGGATAGAGGCTGAAGCTTTTGCCCAAGTCAGGGAAAAGGAAGTTATATCCTTTATTAAAAGAAATATTATAACTAGATTTGGTATTCATTCTGAAATTATATGTGATAATGGTTCCCAATTTATTGGGGGTAGAACTACTAACTTTTGTGACAGCTGGGGGATTAAGATGATAACATCAACACCAGTCCACCCACAAGCTAATGGTCAAGCTGAATCATCCAATAAGATCATCATCAACAATTTGAAGAAGAAGCTTGGATCTAAGAAAGAGAAATGGGCAGAAGAACTACCTTATGTGCTTTGGGCTGATAGGACAACTCCTAAGAATGCTACAGGCCAAACTCCATTCTCTTTGGTATTTGGGGCAGAATCGGTGATCCCTACAGAAATGGTGGTTCCAACTGCTAGAACAAGTATTCGTGATCCTGAAGAAAACGATGAGAACTTGGTTCAAGACCTGGATACTATAGAAGAAATCAGGGATTCGGCAAGGATAAGGATGGCCAGTTATCAGCAAAGGATGGCTAGTGCTTACAACAAAAATGTCAGGATCAGGAAGTTCCAAGTTGGTGATATGGTGTTAAGGAAAGCATTTCAAAATACCACCAATCCTGCTGATGGAAAGTTGGCACCAAAATGGGAAGGCCCTTACTTGATTGAAGCTGAGGCAGGAAAGGGGGCATATCGATTGCTAACAATGGAAGGTGATTTGCTACCTAGAGCCTGGAATGCTGTCCATTTGAAGAAATACTTCATGTGAGCAGAATCCATGATCCTCACATCATAAGTATCCTTGAAGGATCCCTAGAGCACAGATGATCCTTATTTTGGTAACATTCTAATCTCAGACTATTTCATTTTCTTACTTTCTCACATACGGATAAGGATCCTGCATCCTTTATCCACCTTTCACTTGATTCTGAGTTTTGAAGGTTCAGGTATCCTTAGCAAAGGGTTGGCTATCCACAAAAGCAACCAGTTACTTGGGTTTGACCCCAGTTATTTGGGCTTGACCCCAGTTTCGCCACTAGCGCACGATGATCCTGGTATAGTTCAAGGCAGTGGGACCAGTATTCGCTTTAGGGGCTGACAATTCCATTGTACTGGCTATACCTAGGATCCTACGTATAATGGTAGACGTACCATACATCCGTTCCTAAGGTTTCTAACGTTTTCACGTTAGCTAAGGTTTTAGCATTTTCATGTCACTAAGTTTGGATAGTCGCCAGTGAGGGCCATACTCCAGTTTACATACGATCCTTGGGCTTGTCCCCAGTTATCCTTGGGCTTGTCCCCAGTTATCCTTGGGCTTGTCCCCAGTTATCCTTTGGGCTTGTCCCCAGTTGCTAATTTTTATCTTATATTGGCTTAGTCCCAAGTTGTATCCTATTTCAGGTCTTTGAAGCTAAACATTAAAGGATCCTTGATCACCTTTTCATAAGGTTTGTCTTATGGTTATCCTGGTTATAGTATTAAGGGTTAGGATCCTAACTTGGATCCTCAGGTATGATCCTTAACTATTTTAATTTTATTCATTGTTTATTTGAATAACCTTATGTTTCTTAAACTATATCACTTTTTGAAGTTTATCGGATATGTGATCCTTGACCATATCCTCAACCTTTTGAATGATTTTTAATTTTTCAAGGCTTGATAAATATAAACAAAGCAAATATAACAACAGTGGGAAAGTAAAATAATAACAAGGATAACAACACGGGAAATAGCCAAAAAGTTAAAAGTTTTATTTATCAACAAAAGTTTAAACCCCTTAAGGTTGTCAAAATTGCCAACTCACGTTTCTACCAGCAAAACGTGGCCCGTCCACATGGGTTGGCAAAGGGTGTCCGTTGTTTATGCGGTTATAGCAAGTGCAGGAAATAGAAGACGGCAGGATCACAATGGCTTCATCCCCCAAACAGAGGATCCATCCACCATTTGTAATCCTACCTATTGTTCACAGGATCCTAGATCCTTAACCCTAAAACTATTGTTCAAATACAGACCATAATTGTTTTAAAACACCACAACCAAAAACCACCACCAAACCTAAAAAATGGGCTCCGGCTATGTCTAGAAGTGTCCATCATTGCCCATTGCTGCAGCCTACACCTTCGCTGCATCACCATCTCCAGCTCCACTAGCTTCACCACCATGATCCTTGCCACTGCCTCCAGCCTCGATCGTCAGGATCTCCTCAGCCTCCTCCTCGTCGTCCAGCTCAGCCAGCCTTGCCTTCCAGCCTTCCACATCCCAGTTGCTCCTGTCGAAGTCAGGATCCTGAGCTTCCAAGGCCATCTGCAATTTGGTCTTGTACATAGCTATAGCAGCAGAGACTTGAGCATCCTGGGTGATCTCATGCTTCTCATAATCAGCATTGGTCAGAACCTTGGCCGTTTCAGCTTTGGCATTTTGGAGGTCTTTTTGGAGATCGGCAATCTTAAGATCCTTGAGCAAAGCGACTTGTTGGAGATCAGCAATCTTCGTGTCCTGCTCCTCAACATTCCCAACGTAGTCTTCAATCTCAGCAAATTTCTGTAAAGAAGACAAAGCAGTTCAAGATCAGATGATCCTCAAATAAGCTGGATACCTAAGCAGGGACAATGATCCTTACATTGTTGAAGTATTCAAGGAACTGGTGGCAGATCAGGGGCAAGCCTTGCAGATCCTCAGCTTCAGAGGCTTTTCTCTTCTTGCCACCCCTTCCTTTAGTGGGTGCTTTGGGGATCGAAGCAGTTGGGCTGGCAGGAAGCTTCTTCCTGGAGGATCGTACAGTGTCCAAATCGGTAACGCTAAACTTGGATGCAGATTTTGAAGATTTTCCGGCACCTACACATTCAAAGCAAGATAAGTATCCTTATCCTATTTCTATTTAACTATTTATTTAAGTTTTTAACTATACAAAAAGCAGGATACTTACTTGACATAGTGACTGAGCCTGAGGATACCTCTTGTGAATCCTGGGTGTTTGTTTTGAATGATCTCGTTTCAGGACCAAGTCTTCTAAAGGCAGCAAGCCTTTCCTCAGTGACAGGAGATGGTATGAGGTGTGAAGCAGTGACAGCTGCATAACATAAAACAAAAGGGTGTTAGTGATCCTTATACAACGACAAGGTTATCAGGTGATCCTTCTCAGGATCCTCTATCCTACCATGGGTGGTCCATTTTCTTGGTAGATCCTTTCCGTTTGGGATAGAATCTCTTCTGACAAAGAAAAAGCGTCGTTTCCAGTTTATATCATTCTTGGTGGCTTTAAAAATGGGGTGATCTTCACCAGGTTTTCGTTTAAACAAATATCGGTGGGATCCAAATGTAGTGAGATCATACATCTCAGCCAACTCCGACATTCCTAGGTCAATCCCTTCCTGTTCAATGATCCTTTCAAGGGTATATAAAACCCTCCAGATCATTGGCATAGCTTGGATGTAAGAAATGCCAGTAAGAGAGAAGAAGGATTGGGTAAAGGCTGGAAAAGGATAGGTATATCCTATAGTAAATGGGGTAATAGGAAAGGTAACCCAAGTTTCAGGGATATAGTCACTCAAAGCAGTGGGATCAAAGGATTTGAAAATGGTGTTCGCCGGGAAACAATAACGAATTCTATCAATTTGTGGATCGGTGAAACAGCAGCGTTCTTTTGCGGAATCTTTGATGATCCCTTGGCTCTTTAAGGGGCTGTTCTTCTTGTGATCCTTGCCCGGTGAGTTTCGGGGCATCATTTTTGACGAGATGATGGTAAAGAAAGAAAAGCAGAGTAAGAGAAGGAAGAAGAAGAAAAGAGAATACCTGATTGATCTTCGGATGAGAATTTAAAGGGAGTTTCTCTTGGATTTAAATGCAAATTGATCCTATCTCTAAGTCCTATTTATAATGATGATCTTGCAGGATAAGTCACCTCAGTGACGTCAGGATTTCAACGGCTAGTTCGATCTTAAAGGCTATATATCCGTTAGTTTATTGCGGATAAGATCCACAAAATACAACTCATTTATTTACAATATTACTCCTTATATTTTGGGGGCAATTGTTAGGGGAGGATTTCTTAATGACCTGTGATCCTCAAGTGCTATCCTGTTTGGTGATCCTTACTTCTGTGACAATTAGTGATCCTCAGAAGTGCTTCAGGATCAGGATCATGGATCATCCTAAGGATCCTTATTCTAACGATTGTTTACTTTGAATTCAGTATTGTTTTGCAGGAGTACCGGCTTGGACTTGGTCATGGCGATATTCCTGGAGCATATTCCCTTTTATTCTGCACGTGCTTGACCATTGTAAACGTTATGGAGAACGTGGGAAGAAGGCACGAAATGCGGACAGTTAGTTAGGCTAGATATTTTCTATTTTTAAAGGGGATAGCGAGCTATTTTTTGAACACTTAGCTATTTTTTGGCTACACACACTCGTACAACTGCACTCATAAGCTCTCGGCAAAACACTTAGCATTTTTCATACACTTTTACACGATACACTATAGTGATCCTTGTACTTAGCCCGCTATCATCCGAAGTTGTAAAAGAATTATTGTTTAATTTGAGTTGGTGATTAGTAGTTTCTATCACCCGAGGTTTTTTGTGCCGGAGATCATTCATTGATCAAGGGCTTTTTCCTAGTATAAGAAGCAGAAGAAGTTGGAGGTTTTGAGAAAATGGGAGTCGGCTTCTTTTCAGCATTTTTCTGAGATCCAGAAGGTGGTGGAGGCAAAGGTGGAATGGCCTGAGATGAATTGACTGTAGACATCGCACTTGAAATATTCTTTGCTGAGGAAGCCATCTGCTTGGATGCAACGAACCAAAATGATCACAAAAACAAGAATTCCTTAGGAATGAAGCACCAATTGCCCCACGGTGGGCGCCAAAGTATTTTGGTCAAAAATCAAGCAATGATAATGCAACCAAACTCTCTGTTACGGGGAATGATGCTTGAATTATTGAACGATATAAAGGATCACTCTGAAATGCAATGAACAAATGACACAGAGATTTATACGAGGAAAAATCCCTTGATCAATGAATGATCTCCGGCATAAAAAACCTCGGGTGATGGAAACGACCGATCACCAACTCAAATTGAACAAGAAATGTATTACAACTTTGGATGATAGCGAGCTAGTTACAAGGATCACTATAGTGTAACGTGTATAAAAGTGTGTAATCGCCAAGTGAACGGTTATGAGCTGGTGAGAGCAGTTACTAGTGTGTGTTTAGCCAAAATTATCCAAGTGTTTCTATCTTAGCTCGCTATCCCATTTAAAAATAGAAAATATCTAAGCTAACAAACATTCCGCAAATGGTGCAAGTCCTCCACGATCTCCATAACATCTATTTCAGTCATGCACGTGCGGAATAAACATGGAATATGCCCTAGGAATATCGCCAAGACCAAGTCCAAGCTTGTACTCCTGCAAAACAACATCATATTCAAAGTAGACAATCGTTAGTATAAGGATCCTTATGATGATCCATGATCCTGATCCTGATCCTGCAAAACTTCCGAGGATCACCAATTCAAACAGAAGTGAGGATCACTAAACCCAATCAGCAATTGAGGATCACAAATCATTAGAAAATCCTCCCCTAACAGCTAGCAAATGTAGTGGTGGTACAGAAGAAAAACGGGAAATGGAGAGTTTGTGTAGATTACACAGACCTAGACAAAGCTTGTCCAAAAGACCCATTCCCTCTTCCTCATATTGACTCAATGGTAGACGCTACTGCCGGCCATGAAATGTTAACCTTCATGGATGCATCCTCAGGTTTTCAGCAGATCCAGATGGAACCTTCAGACCAGGAGGATACTGCCTGTTAGGGCTGGATTTTTATGACCTATGATCCTTACATGTGATCCTAACAAGTGATCCTTACTTCTTTGGCAGATAGTGATCCTCAGAGGAGCTCCAGGATCAGGATCATGGATCATCCTAAGGATCCTCACACTAACGGTTGTTCTCTTTGGATTAAATGTTGTTTTGCAGGAATTACTAGTTGGACTTGGTCTTAGCAACGTAAACAAGGAATCTATCACGCTAATTTTGCACATGCATAATAAAAAATGGACGTTATGAAGAATATGGAAACTCAGCACAATTCAAGGGCGATTACTTAGGCTAAATTTACTTCTATTTCTAAAGGGGTAACGAGCTAGTAGTTAGGTGATTTGCCTAAAATAGAACCACACACACTTGTATAAAAGGCACTCTTGAACATTCGGAAGACACAACACATTTCTCACACGCTTTAGCATACGATACTATAGTGATCCTTGTACCTAGCTCGTTACCATCCAAAGTTGTAACCATTATTTGTTATATTGAAGTTTGGTGATCGGTAGTTTCCATCACCCGAGGTTTTTTATGCCGGAGATCATTGATCAAGGGCTTTTTCCTCGTATAAATCCTTGTGTTACTTGTGCATTTTACATTTGAGTGATCCTTCACTTTGTTCATCATACCAAGCATCATTCCCCGTTTACATAAAGTTTGGTTGCATTATCTTTAAGTGATTTTTGACCAAAACAGTTTGGCGCCCACCGTGGGGCAATTGGTGCTTCATTCATAAGAAAATTTTTCTGTTGGTGATCATTCCGGAAGTGTTGCATGGCTTCATCGTTGAAGAATACTTCCACAGCAATGTCTGCAGTCAATTCATCTAATGGCATTCCACCTTTGCCTCCACCACCAGCTGGAACTCAGAAAAATGCTGAGAAGAGATCAACTCCTATCTCCTCTAAACCATCATCTTCTGCTCTAACTTCTTCTGTTCCCAGTACTAGTGATATATTTACTTTGATTTTGCAGATGAGGGATCGTATGCAGCAGCAGGATGAAACTAATGACAGGATCCTCAAGGAAATCGGAGATCTCAAAAGGCAAAAGAAAACGGCAGAGGATCATTCCCCACTAATGCCCAAATCTTTGAATTTTGATACTCCGATGATTACTTCTCAGCCATCAGAGGCCCTAGACATTCAACATATGGGTGGATTAAAAGGAGTGCATTTCGGCCCAGCAGCAATGACTCAGGCATCAGGATCATATTTCCAACCGGCAGGATCCTACACTCAGCATATGGGATCCTTCATGAGCTTAGGATCCTCCTTTGTTCCAGGATCATCCCAGGTTCAAGGATCTTCCTTTGTTCCAGGATCATCCCAGGTTCAAGGATCCTCCTTTGTTCCAGGATCATCCTAGGTTCAAGGATCCTCCTTTGTTCCAGGATCATCCCAGGTTCAAGGATCCTCCTTTGTTCCAGGATCATCCCAGGTTCAAGGATCCTCTTTTGTTCCAGGATCATCCCAGGTTCAAGGATCCTCCTTTGTTCCAGGATCATCCCAGGTTCAAGGATCCCCTCAGATACCAGGATCCTTGAAGAATTTGCAAACAGGAAGTCCAGATGTCCATCAAGGAGATATTATTCCAATGCAAACCATTGCTTCCACTGGTCCCTCCATCATCCCAGAATCCCTGCAACATGGATTCACATCCAATGTTTCTAATTTGAACCCGATGGGAGGTAACACTTTTAATAATTCTTATACCACTAACCATGGATTCATGCAGGATATAGGTATCAATCATGCTATGGCCAGAGAACTACAAAAACTGAAGGATATGATATCAAGTGTTCCAGGGGTAGTCAAACCTATCCCGGAGATTGCAGATGGAAGCCATAAGGTATCTCGTTTTGCACCACCAATCTGTGATGCTGAGATACCCAAAAGATTCCATATCCCTACTATGAAGCTGTATGATGGTACAACGGATCCTGAGGAACACATAGCACAATACAGGGAGAGGATGGAGATCAATCCTATTCCAGAAAGGTTAAAGGAAGCATGCCTGTGCAAGGGATTTGGATCCACTCTTACTGGATCAGCTCTTAAATGGCTGCTAAGTCTTCCCCCATACTCTATTACTTCATTCGCTAATTTAGTTAACTTATTCAATAATCAATTTTCTTGTAGTAGAAAATTTGAACGATTGACTAGCGATTTATATAGGATAACTCAGGGTCATAATGAATCATTAAGGGATTATATAACCAAGTTTAGTAAAGAATCCTTGGATATTCCTAACTTGGATGTGGCCACAGCTGTTGAGGCCTTCAAGATGGGTTTACTTAAGGATTCATTGTTCTATGATGATCTTGTTATGACACCATGCAGGAACCTAGACGAAGTAAGAACTCGGGCACTCAGGTTCATCCGGTTAGAGGATGACAAGAGGATCCAGGAGAGACAAGTAGGATCCTCAAAACAAGAAAAGCAAGGATCCTCTTTCAAAAGCAACAGATTCAAATCCTATAACAGAACTGACAACCAGAACGTGCATGCTGTTGACCAAGAAGAGGATGATGAAGATTATCCTCCAATTTCTGAATACTGTTTTTCCGTTGATAACCATGAACTAATCCTTGCAATGCAGAATCTAGGAGAAAAAGCCAGATGGCCTAGAAAAAATGACAAACCAGCCGGAACTAAAGACAAATCGAAGTCGTGTGCATACCACGAGGATTTTGGGCATTTAACCGAAGAATGCATCGCGTTAAGAAAGGAAATTGGATATCTGCTAAGCAAGGGGCATCTAAAAGAGTTGTTGGGAAGAAAAAAGCAAAGGACTCAGGATCCTGAAAGGATCCCTGAGAAAGCTCCAGCTCCTCCGGCAGATGCACAAGTGATCAACTTTATTTCTGGAGGATCAGACATCTGTGGTACATCCTTCTCAGCAGCTAAAAGGCATGCAAAGGAAGCTAAAATGGATAACGGAGAAAGACCTATTCGAACATCAAGTGTCTCGGAAGGAAGAGTGATAACCTTTGATGAAGATGATCGAGTTGACATCCAGGATCCTCATCATGATAGTTTATGTTTTGGTCAAAAATCACACAAGGATAATGCAACCAAACTCTAAGTAAATGGGGAATGATGCTTGGTTTATAGAAAAAGTAAAGGATCACTTCAGTATGAAATATGCAAAGACACAATGATTTATACGAGGAAAAAGCCCTTGATCAATATATGATCTCCGGCATAAAAAACCTCGGGTGATGGCAACTACCGATCACCAACTTCAATATATCAAAATATGGTTACAACTTTGGATGATAATGAGCTGAGTATAAGGATCACTATCGTAATGTGTGTCTAAGCGTGTAAGAACTGTGTTGTGTGTTCTTCCGCATGGGGAAGAGTGTTATATATACAAGTGTAGGTGACCTATTTTAGGTAAAAAGACTAATAATCAGCTCATTACCCCTTTAGAAATAAAAGTAAATCTAGCCTAAATTATCGCCCTTAAACCATGCCAAGTTTCCATATCCTTCACAACGTCCATCTCCGATTAAGCACATGCTATAGTTGTCAAGACGCGTCCTTTGATTGTGATGCTTAAGAGCGGATCCTGCTAGATGTCCTGCAAAACAACATTAAATTCTACGGAAGCAACTGTTAGCATGAGGATCCTATGATGGTCCGTGATCCTTATCCTGGAACTCTGCTGAGGATCACTATCTGCCAAAGAAACAAGGATCACTGGTTAGGATCACACGTGAGGATCATGTATTGTAAAAATCCAGCCCTAACAATTGCCCCCAAAATATAAGGAGTTTATTGTAAATAAATGAGTTATATTTTGCTTTGATCTTATCTGCAACGAACAACTCGGATAACTAGCCGTTAATCCCGAACTAGCCGTTGCAATCCTTACGTCACTGAGGTGACATCCCTGCAAATCATGATTATAAATAGGAGATAGGGTAAGGATCAATCTGCATTTAAATTCAAGATATACTCCCTTTATAATCTCTACCGAAGATCGATCAGGTATTCTCTTCTTTTCTTTCTTCCTTCTCTGCTCTGTTTTTCTGCTCCTCTGTTTTCATTCTGCTGTAAGTATGTTGCTCCGAAATTCTCCTCACAAGGATCACAAGAAGAGCAGTCCCCTAAAAAGCCAAGGGATCATTAAAGACTCTCCTACGAAGAGATGCTGCTTCACCGACGCTCATGTTGATAGGATCCGTCATTGTTTTCCGGCGGATGCTATCTTCAAGTCATTCACCTCCACCGTTTTAAGCGATTTTGTTTCCGAGACCTGGGTGGCTTTTCCTGCAACTCCGTTCACCATAGGATATTCGTATCCTTTTCCAGCCTTTACCCAATCCTTCTTTTCCTTGACCGGCATGTCTTATATCCAAGTCATGCCGATGATCTGGAGGGTGTTGTATACCTTCGAAAGGATCATCGAGCAGGAGGGGATTGATTTGGGGATGGCAGAGCTGGCCGAGCTTTATGACCTTACCACGTTTGGTTCCTATCGATACTTGCTGAAACGGAAAGCTGGAGAGGATCACCCTGTTCTTAGGGTCACCAAGAATGATACAAATTGGAAGCGACGATTCTTCTTTGTTAGGAGGGATACCATCTCTGATGGGAAGGATCTACCCAAGGAGTGGACCACTCATGGTAGGATAGAGGATCCTGGAAGGATCACCGTCAGATTTTTCTCTTATGATGAGGATCACTAATGTCTTTCTTTGTTTTTTGTTTATTGTGCAGCTATCTCCATTGCTCATCTCAAGTTAACCCCTGCTGCAAGAGAGAGAGTTTTAGCTTTCAAAAAGCTTGATCCTGAGACCAGAAGTTTTCAAGTCACCGTCCAAGATTCACAAGAAGTATCCTCCGCATCTGCCACTATGTCAAGTAAGTATCCTTATTAAAAAGTAAGTTATATGTAAGACTGTTTAGTTAGTAAGGGAACTTATCTTGTTTTGATGGTGTAGGCGCTGGGAAATCTGCTAAGTCTGCCAAGTCTGCCTCCAAGTTCGGGATTGATGAACTTGCCAATGTCAAGTCTTCAAGAAAGAAGACTTTTGTTGCCAGTCCCTCTGCTTCGGCCCCTAAAGCACCTGTTAGGGGTAAGGGGAAGAAGAGAAAGACTTCTAAGGATCTCCAAGGATTTCCCCTGCTCCGCCAGCAGTTCCTTGACTATGTCAATGAGGTAAGGATCATTGCCCCTGTTGGTTATCCTTCTTGAATATCCTGTTTCTTTGAGGATCACCTGGTCCTGAACTTACCTTTTTTCTCTTCTGCAGAAACTTGCTGAGATTGAGACCTACCTTGGCCATGTCGAGGATCAGGAAAGCCAAATCGCCGACCTCCAACAAATGGGCGTGTTAAAGGATCTCAAGATAGCCGATCTTGAGAAGGAACTCCGAGCTACTAAGGATGAGGCTGCTCAAATGCTGATCAACATGGATGGCGAGAAGCAGGAGATCACCCAGGACGCCAAGGTCTCTGCCGCAATTGCTATGTACAAGATACAACTACAGATGGCTGCGGAGGCTCAGGATCCTGCCTTTGACAAAAGCTCATGGGACGTGGAGGGGGGAAGGCGAGATTGGCGGAGCTGGAGGATGAGGACGAAGCTGAGGAGATCCCAATGCTGGAGGGCGGTGATGCTGACAAGGATCAGGGTGGAGAAGCTGGTGGTGATGGAGCAGCAAAGGTGTGAGCTGCTGGATTGGGCGATGATGGATATTTCGAGACTAGGCCGGAGCCCAATTTTTTAGGTTTGGTAGTGGTTTTCATGGTTGTTGATGTTTGAAACAATTGATGGTCTGTACTTAAACAATAGTTTTTAGGGTTAAGGATCCTGGATCCTTAGGACAATAGGTAGGATCGCAAATGGTGGAGGGATCCTCTGTTTGGGGGATGAAGCCTTTGTGATCCTGCCGCCTTTAATTCCCTGCACCTGCTGAGACCGCATAGACAATGGACACCCTTTGCCAACCCATGTGGACGGGCCACGTTTTGCTGGTAGAAATGTGGGTTGGCAATTTTGACAACTTTTTGAAAGGGTTTAAGATCCTTTTGTTAATAATATAAATTTAATCTTTCTGGCTTATCTCGTGTTGTTATCCTTTGTTTATCTTCTTATTTTCCAGTTTGTTTTAGAAACATATTTGTTAGAGTAATAAGAGTTGAGCAAACTATGTTTAACAAATTTAGGATATGATCCTAGATCAAAGATCCTGACACTGAAAATTTTTGAAGCAATCAATTTCAAGGATCATGGGTTTAGTTGTCAAAGTGCAAAGGTTGTTTAGTATAATCAAATTAGTCAAGGATCATACCTGAGGATCCAAGTTAGGATCCTAACCTTTAATCAAGATAACCAAAAGTGAAATTTTAAAGGATAATAAGGATTAAGGATCCTTATTTGTTTAACTTCGAGAACCTGAAAAACAGAACATATCTTGGGACTAAGCCAATGTAAAAGATAAATTAATAACTGGGGACATGCCCAAAGGATAACTGGGGACGATCCCAAAGGATCACTGGGGACAAGCCCAAAGGATAACTGGGGACAAGCCCAAGGATCGTATGTAAACTGGAGTATGGCCCTTACTGGTGACTATCCAATCTTAGTGACATGAAAATGCCAAAACCTTAGCTAACGTGAAAACGTTAGAAACCTTATGAACGGATGTATGGTACGTCTACCATTATACGTAGGATCCTGGGTATAGCCAGTACGATGAGGTTGTCAGCCCCGGAAGTGGGTACTGGTCCCAAAGACGTGAACTATATCAGGATCATCGTGCGCTGCTGGCGGAAACTGGGGATAATCCCAAGGATAACTGGGGACAAGCCCAAGGATCTGCGTTGCTTTTGAAGATCTTTGACGATATGCTGTAGATACCTGAACTATCATAACTCAAATGGTTCGTGAGAAGAGGATGAAGGATACAGGATCCTTATCCTTTGGTAAAAAGTAAGGAAATGTAATAGTTTTAAGATAAGGACATTACCAGAGTAAGGATCACTGACATCACCGGGATCCTTCGAGGATACTTCAATGTAAGGATCATATGCTTGAAGGATCATGTTCACATAAAGTACTTTTTTAAGTGAACAACATTCCAGGCTCTTGGTAACAAATTTCCTTCCATGGTTAGCAATCTGTATGCCCCCTTTCCTGCTTCAGCTTCAATCAAGTAAGGACCTTCCCACTTTGGTGCTAACTTCCCGTCAGCAGGATTGATAGTGTTTTGGAATGCTTTTCTCAACACCATATCTCCGACTTGGAACTTCCTTATCCTAACATTTTTGTTGTAAGCACCAGCCATTCTTTGTTGGTAGCTTGCCATCCTTATCCTAGCCAGATCCCTGATCCGATATAGATTTTTGATTCAGGATCACTAGGATCCAAGAGGATTTCGTCCACATCTTGTTCCCTTGCCTCCAAGACATTCCTTGGAGGATACTGTAATTGCTATTGCTCCCTTGGCTTCGAGGTTGGCTTCATGGATGATGTATAACAATCCTTAGCCTCCTGCTGATCACTGTCGATCTTGATTATCCCCCATGGGCTAGGGAGTTTCACACATTGATGATAGGTGGATGGGACTGCTTTCATATCATGTATCCAGGGCCTGCCAAGGATAACATTGCAACAAGATAAACAGTCAATAACACAAAATTTTTGATAATTATGTAATCCTTCCACGTAGATTGGGAGTTTGATGTCCCCCAAAGTTTTCTTCGTTTCTCCACTGAATCCTACAAGCACGGAGGATCTTGGTGTGATGTCTGATTCTGGGATACCCATTTTCTTCAGAACATCAAGCTGGATAATGTTCACTGAGCTTCCTCCGTCAATAAGGATCCTGCGGACAAAATGGTTAGAGATGAAGAGAGTAATAACTAAACTATCATGATGAGGATCCTGGATGTTAATGCGATCATTCTCATCAAACGTTATCGTCTTTCCTTCCGAGACACTTGAGGATCGAATAGGTCTCTCTCCATTATCCATTTTTGCTTCCTTTGCATGCCTTTTGGTCGCCGAGAAGGATGTACCACAGATGTCTGATCCTCCGGAAATAAAGTTGATCACTTGTGCATTTGCCGGAGGGGCTGGAGCCTTTTCAGGGATCCTTTCAGGATCCTGAGTCCTCTGCTTTTTTCTTCCCAACAATTCTTTTAGATGCCCCTTGCTTAACAGATATCCAATCTCTTTTCTTAAAGCTATGCATTCTTCAGTTAGATGCCCGAAATCCTCATGGTATGCACACCATTTTGACTTGTCTTTAGTCTCGGATGGTTTATCATTCTTCTTGGGCCACCTAGCTTTTTCTCCTAGATTCTCCATTGCAAGGATTAGTTCATGATTATCAACGGAAAAACAACATTCGGAGATTGGAGGATAATCTTCATCATCCTCTTCTTGATCAACAGCATGCACATTCTGGTTGTCATTTCTATGGTAGGATTTGAATTTATTGTTCTTGAAGGAGGATCCTTGCTTCTCCGGTTTTGAGGATCCTACTTGTCTCTCCTGGATCCTCTTGTCATCCTCTAGCCGGATGAACCTGAGTGCCCGAGTTCTTACTTCATCTAGATTCCTGCATGGTGTCATAACAAGATCATCATAGAATAATGAATCCTTAAGCAGTCCCATCTTGAAGGCTTCAACAACCGGCCATATCCAAGTTGGGAATGTCCAAGGATTCTTTACTAAATTTAGTTATGTAATCCCTTAATGATTCATTATGACTTTGAGTTACCCTATATAAATCGCTAGTTAATCTTTCAAATTTTCTACTACAAGAGAATTGGTTATTGAATAAATTAACTAAGTTAGCAAATGAAGTAATAGAGTAAGGGGGAAGACTTAGCAGCCATTTAAGAGCTGATCCAGTAAGAGTGGATCCAAATCCTTTACATAGGCATGCTTCCTTTAACTTTTCCGGGATTGGATTGATCTCCATCCTCTCCCTGTATTGTGCTATGTGCTCCTCAGGATCCGTTGTACCGTCATACAGCTTCATGGTAGGGATATGGAACCTTTTGGGTACCTCTGCATCACAGATCGGTGGTGCAAAACGAGACACCTTATGGCTTCCATCTGCAATCTCCGGGATAGGCTTGACTACCCCTGGAACACTTGAGATCATATCTTTTAGCTTCTGCAACTCCCTGGCCATAGCATGATTGACACCTGTATCCTGCATGAATCCATGGTTAGTGGTAGGATAATTATTTAAAGTGTTACCTCCCATTGAGTTCAAGTTAGGAACATTGGGTGTGAATCCATATTGCTGGGATTCTGGGATAACGGAGGGACCAGTGGAAGCAATGGTCTGCATTGGAATGAAGTCCCCTTGATGGACATCTAGACTTCCTGTTTGCAAACTTTTTAGGGATCCTGGCATCTGGAAGGATCCTGGTATCTGGGATGATCCTGGAACGAAGGAGGATCCTTGAACCTGGGACGATCCTGGGACAAAGAGGGATCCTTGAACCGGGGATGATCCTGGAACAAAGGAGGATCCTTGAGCCTGGGATGATCCTGGAACAAAGTAGGATCCTTGAAGCTGCTGTGCTCCCGGATAGGCTCCTGAATTCATGAAGGATCCCATATGCTGGGGATAGGATCCTGCCGGCTGAAAGTGTGAGCCTGATGCCTGAGTCATTGCTGCCGATCCGAGGTGCAATCCTCTTGATTCTCCCATAATTTGCACGTCTGGGGCTCTCGATGGCTGAGAAGTGATCATTGGAGTATCAAAGCTCAGAGATTTGGGCATCAGTGGGGAATGATCCTCTGCCGCTATCTTTTGCCTTCTGAGGTCTCCAATTTCCCTGAGGATCCTGTCATTAGTTTCATCCTGCCGCTGCATACGATCCTTCATCTGCAAAATCAAAGTAAATACGTTACTAGTACTGGGAGTATAAGAATTCATAGCAGAAGAAGATGGAGGTTTAGAGTTAGTAGGAGTTGGTCTCTTCTCAGCATTCTTCTGGGATCCTGCCGGTGGAGGAGGCAGAGTGTTCTGAGACGAGGTGACTGCAGACATCGCCGTGGACATGTTTTTCAATGATGTAGCCATGTAATTCTTTGAAATGATTTCGAACAAAAGGTTTTCTTATGAATGAAGCACCAATTGCCCCACGGTGGGCGCCAAACTGTTTTGGTCAAAAATCACACAAGGATAATGCAACCAAACTCTTAGTAAATGGGGAATGATGCTTGGTTTATAGAAAAAGTAAAGGATCACTTCAGTATGAAATATGCAAAGACACAATGATTTATATGAGGAAAAAGCCCTTGATCAATATATGATCTCCGGCATAAAAAACCTCGGGTGATGGCAACTACCGATCACCAACTTCAATATATCAAAATATAGTTACAACTTTGGATGATAATGAGCTGAGTACAAGGATCACTATCGTAATGTGTGTCTAAGCGTGTGAGAACTGTGTTGTGTGTTCTTCTGAATGGGGAAGAGTGTTATATATACAAGTGTAGGTGACCTATTTTAGGTAAAAAGACTAATAATCAGCTCATTACCCCTTTAGAAATAAAAGTAAATCTAGCCTAAATTATCGCCCTTAAACCATGCCAAGTTTCCATATCCTTCACAACGTCCATCTCCGATTAAGCACATGATATAGTTGTCAAGACGCGTCCTTTGATTGTGATGCTTAAGAGCGGATCCTGCTAGATGTCCTGCAAAACAACATTAAATTCTACGGAAGCAACTGTTAGCATGAGGATCCTATGATGGTCCGTGATCCTGATCCTGGAACTCTGCTGAGGATCACTATCTGCCAAAGAAACAAGGATCACTGGTTAGGATCACACGTGAGGATCATGTATTGTAAAAATCCAGCCCTAACAGTTTAGTTATTACTCTCTTTATTTCTAACCACTTTGTCCGCAGGATCCTTATTGACGGAGGAAGTTCGATAAACATTATCCAGCTTGATGTTCTGAAGAAAATGGGTATCCCTGAATCAGATATCACACCAAGATCCTCCGTGCTCGTGGGATTTAGTGGCGAAACTAAGAAAACCCTGGGGGACATCAAACTCCCAATTTACGTGGAAGGATTACATAATTATCAGAAATTTTGTGTTATTGACTGTTTGTCTTGTTGTAATGTTATCCTTGGCAGGCCCTGGATACACGATATGAAGGCAGTTCCATCCACCTACCATCAATGTGTGAAGCTCCCTAGCCCATGGGGAATAATCAAGATCGATAGTGATCAACAGGAGGCTAAGGATTGTTACACCTCATCAATGAAAGCAGCCTCGAAACCAAGGGAGCAATAGCAATTAAAGTATCCTCCAAGGGGTGTCTTGGAGGCAAGAGAGCAGGATGTGGATGAAATCCTCTTGGATCCTGATGATCCTGAATCCAAAATCTACATCGGATCAGGGATCCTTGGCAAAATGAAGGAAGACATTGTATCCTTCCTCAAAAGAAGAAAATCTACCTTTGCATGGAAACACGAGGGTATGACAGGTATATCTAAGGATATTATCACTCATAAACTTGGCATTGACAGGTCGGTTAAACCAATCCATCAAAAAAGGAGGAAGTTTGCACCAGAAAGAAATGCCATTATCCAGGAAGAGGTAGAAAGATTACGACGAGCAGGTATGATTAGAGAAGTAAAGTATCCAAAATGGCTAGCCAATGTGGTTGTTGTTCAAAAGAAAAATGGAAAGTGGAGGGTATGTGTCGATTTCACTGATTTGAATAAGGCGTGTCCCAAGGATCCTTTCCCATTACCCCACATTGACTCCATGGTGGATGCAACGGCGGGTCATGAACTGTTAACCTTTATGGATGCATCGTCTGGATTCCAACAAATTCAGATGGAACCGTCTGACCAAGAGGATACGGCTTTTTTGACCCCAACCGGTTTATATTGTTATATTGCTATGCCTTTTGGATTAAGAAATGCAGGTGCAACATATCAAAGGCTGGTAAATATGATGTTCAAAGATCAAATTGGACAAACTATGGAAGTGTACATAGACGATATGGTGGTGAAATCCAAAAAAGCTGAGGATCACCTAAGGGACTTGGAGGAAGCATTCGATATCCTTGATAACTATAATATGAAGCTTAATCCTTCAAAATGTCACTTTGGTGTTAAAGTAGGAAAATTCTTAGGATATATGGTAACCCAGAAGGGCATTGAAGCAAGCCCGGAACAAATCAAAGCATTGGTGAATATCAAATCCCCTGCCAACGCTAAGGATGTGCAAAGGCTAACAGGCAGGATAGCAGCTCTAAACAGATTCATATCCAAATCCTCAGAAAAGTGTAAAGAATTCTATGACATCCTAAGAAAGAACAAGAAATTCGAATGGACTGAAAAGCATGAGAATGCTTTACAAGCCCTAAAAGAATACATGTCCTCAGCCCCAGCATTGATGAAACCAGAAAAAGGAGATGTGTTATCCTTATACCTTGCGGTATCCTCAAAAGCAGTAAGTGCAGTCCTTGTTAAGGATCATGAAGGTACACAATATCCTGTCTATTATGTAAGTAAGAGTTTACTTGACGCTGAATCCAGGTATTCACACCTTGAAAAACTCATTCTTGCACTGATTATGGCATCTACTAAACTAAGACATTATTTTGAAACACATGTTATTGTTGTTAGAACTAATTTCCCAATTAAGAATGTCCTCAGGAAACCAGAGATGTCCGGAAGAATGGCTAAGTGGGCAGTAAAGCTTAGCGCCCATGATATAAGATATGAACCCAGAACAGCCATCAAATCCCAAGCATTAGCAGACTTTGTGGCTGATTTCAGTAGTGATTTACAAAAGGAAGCCGAATTGGAAGTCCAGCAGCTGGACGAAACTAAGGATCCTTGGATACTACATACTGACGGATCCTCAAATGTCAAAGACACAGCAATATCCTTCATCAGCCGGCTGAATTTCTACATCCTATACCATCCTCTTGGCCATTCATGAGATGGGGGATGGATATAGTTGGCAAGCTCCCTAAGGCACCTGGTGGAAAAGTATTCATGCTTGCTATGACTGACTACTTCTCCAAGTGGATAGAGGCTGAAGCTTTTGCCCAAGTCAGAGAAAAGGAAGTCATATCCTTTATTAAGAGAAACATTATAACTAGATTTGGCATTCCTTTAGAAATTGTATGTGATAATGGTTCCCAATTTATTGGGAGGAGGACTACTAACTTTTGTGATAGTTGGGGGATTAAGATGATAACATCAACACCAGTCCACCCACAAGCCAATGGTCAAGCAGAATCATCCAACAAGATCATCATCAACAATCTGAAGAAGAAACTTGGATCCAAGAAGGGGAAATGGGCAGAGGAATTGCCTTATATGCTTTGGGCTGATAGGACAACTCCCAAGAATGCTACTGGTAAAACACCCTTCTCTTTGGTGTTTGGGGCAGAATCAGTGATCCCAACAGAAATGGTGGTTCCAAGTGCTAGAACAAGTACCCGTGATCCTGAGGAGAATGATGCAAACCTGGCTCAAGACTTGGATACTATTGAAGAAATCAGGGATCTGGCTAGGATAAGGATGGCTAGCTACCAACAAAGAATGGCTGGTGCTTACAACAAAAATGTCAGGATAAGGAAATTCCAAGTTGGGGATATGGTATTGAGAAAAGCATTCCAAAATACCACCAATCCTGCTGATGGGAAATTGGCACCAAAATGGGAAGGCCCTTATTTGATCGAAGCCGAAGCAGGAAAGGGGGCATATAGATTGCTTACCATGGAAGGTAATCTGTTACCAAGAGCCTGGAATGCTGTCCACTTGAAGAAATATTTCATGTGAGCAGGATCCTTCAGGCATATATGATCCTTACATTGGAAGTATCCTTCAAGGATCCCTGAAGCATCAATGATCCTTACTCTGGTAATGTCCTAAGCTCGAACTCTTATTTACATATCTTCTTATTTAAGGATAAGGATCATGTATCCTTCATCCTTCTCTCACGAGATTTTGAGTTCTGATAAGTCCAGGTATCCTTAGCATAATGTCAACAATCTTCAGAAGCAACTCAGATCCTTGGGCTTGTCCCCAGTTATCCTTGGGCTTGTCCCTAGTTTTCGCCTATAGCGCACGATGATCCTGGTATAGTTCACGTCTTTGGGACCAGTACTCGCTTTAGGGGCTGATAACCTCATCGTACTGGCTATACCTAGGATCCTACGTATAATGGTAGACGTACCATACATCCGTTCCTAAGGTTTCTAACGTTTTCACGTTAGCTAAGGTTTTGGCGTTTTCATGTCACTAAGTTTGGATAGTCGCCAGTGAGGGCCATACTCCAGTTTACATACGATCCTTGGGCTTGTCCCCAGTTATCCTTCGGGCTTGTCCCCAGTGATCCTTTGGGCTTGTCCCCAGTTATCCTTCGGGCTTGTCCCCAGTTATCTTTTGGGCTTGTCCCCAGTTACTAACTTATCTTTTATATTGGCTTAGTCCCAAGCTACGTTCTACTTTTCAGGTTTTCAAAGTTAAACAATTAAGGATCTTTAATCCTTATTATCCATTAAAGTTTCACTTATGGTTATCCTGATTAAAGGTTAGGATCCTAACTTGGATCCTCGGGTATGATCCTCAACTATTTTCAATTTCATTCATTAATTGTTTGAATAACCCTTAGACTTTGACAACTGAACCTATGATCCTTAAAATAAACTACTTTGAAAATTTTCGATTATAGGATATTTGATCCAGGATCATATCCTAAATTTCTTAAACATAATTTGCTTAACCTTTCTCACTCAGGCAAATATATATCAAAACAATTGGAAATTAAAAGGATAACAACACAAGATAAGCCAAAAAGATTAGAGTTATTTTATTAACAAAGGTTTAAAACCCTTCATAAGTTGTCAAAACTGCCAACCCACGTTTCTACCAGCAAAACGTGGCCCGTCCACATGGGTTGGCAAAGGGTGTCCATTGTTTGTGCGGTCATAGCATGCAGGAAATTAAAAGGCGGCAGGATCACAATGGCTTCATCCCCCAAACAGAGGATCCCTCCACCATGTGTAATCCTACCTATTGTCTGAAGGATCCTGGATCCTCAACCCTAAAACTATTGTTCGAAGTTACAAACCATAATTGTTTAAAAAACATCAACAAACACAAAAAAAAATTGGGCTCCGGCTATGTCTAGAAGTTTCCTTCATCGCCCAATCCTGCAGCTCAAGCCTTCGCTGCACCATCACCAGCAGCTCCACTTGCCTCTCCACCCTGATCCTTGCCAACATCACCACCCTCAAGCATCGGGACCTCCTCAGCCTCTTCATCATCCTCCAACTCTGCCAGCCTCGCCTTCCAGCCCTCAACGTCCCATGTGCTCTTGTCGAAAGCAGGATCCTGAGCCTCCGCAGCCATCTGCAACTGGATCTTATACATGGTTATCGCAGCAGAGACCTTGGCATCCTGGGTGATCTCATGCTTCTCATAATCAAAATTGATCAGCATCCTGGCAGCTTTATCCTTGGTGGCCCAGAGCTCCTTCTCAAGATCAGCTATCTTAAGATCCTTCAGGACGCCCATCTGTTGGAGGTCAGCAATTTGGCGGTCTTGATCCTCGACGTGGCCAACATAAGTCTCTATCTCAGCAAATTTCTGCAAGGAAAACAAGGCATAACGTCAGAAACAAGTGATCCTCAAAACTGTCAGGATAACAAACAGTAAATTACACTCACTAGATTGTGCGACATAAATTTCGCAAAGTTCCGTTTTAAAACGAGAAAGTTATGATCAAATTCGTATGAAAGGGTTAAAAGCGTCAACAATAAAAGTTAAGGCTTTTTCGGATAGTAATTAAACTAACCGGGGACTTAACAATGCGGGTAAAAGTCACAAGGCCCTTAATTGTAAATAATCGAGGGCCAAATCGCAAAGTTACCCCTTCGAAACCGAAAGATCAGGTTAATGATTACAAAAGATTTGAAAATCTTGGAAATCAACCCTTAGGCGGGCCACGTTTAGGAAACGGGTGAGCTAATGCGGGCCGCGCGCTAGTTGAAGATTCATTTACTGACTTATGGATTCAGGCGGCCTGCGTCCTAGTGGCCTGAATCCTAATGCGGGCCGCGTACGAGTCCCAGATGCAGAAAGTTTGGACAGATTCAATGTTTGAGCTTGTAAACGATCATTGATGCATTAATTGAAGCATGGGCGCCCTCTACATGCCCCCTAGCACCCAGGGACACCTGCTGATCATCCATGAACCATTGTAGGATGAGTTGTAATGATCTTGTGCATAAAATTTCACTATAAAAGGACATACATTGCACACAATTGAAACACACCTCAAACCTGCATTCTAGTTCATCTCTGGAGCTCTAAAGCATTCTTCTATCATCCCTAGTCGTGCACCAAGCTTCTGTAAGTATGCCTACCCTTTTGTGGCTTAGTTTATGCATAGTTTAGCTTAAAAGTCAATCCGTCGTAATTAACGATTGACTTTGCGATAAACCACAAATGGTCCAGTGGTTTGTCGAATCAAAGGTAGTTATATGTTGGTAATCATGTGGGCTTTAAACCCCTAAAAGGGCACCCTCTGATTCCCATTCTAACTAGTCCAAATGTCGAGTCAAACGTGCTTAGAAAAAGTCAACAAAAATGCTATTTTGCGATTTAATGCATAATCAGTAATGTAGATAATGTGTAACCTGTTTTAACACTCATAAAACTTGATAATAAGTATATTAACTAGTCTAAGCTTGTTTGATCCGACCATTTACTGTTTTGACCCGGTTCGGAGCCGAAAGTCGCAAAGCTTTGACTTTTGCATTGACTTCAGTTCTGACCCGTTAAAGTATGATTTAGATATGCCTTAGGACTCTCTTAGGACCGGGTTACATGATGGTATAACCCTCTGTGACCGGTTCGTTGTTTGTCCGAGTCTTTTACACATTTCCGTTAAATGCTTAAAAGTTGACCGTAACGCCCTTTTTAATTTAAAACAAGAATTTCGGACATGTGAAAGGACCGTAACATTTGTTACTGATTTCTAAGCATGTCCCTAAAATTTCACGTCAATCCGAGGTCCAGAATAGGAGTTATGCTAAATAGCGCAAATTACGGAAACTTTAGTAATTTAATAGCGCAATTAGCATAAAGCCTATCTAAACCCAGATTTCGACACCAAACCTTTTACACACTGATGTAAAATAATATTTTGGGATTTTTAAAGATTTTTAATTATTTTTAACCTGCTCATAACCTGCGGTTATGGCAACGGTTCGGTAAATACCGAATATACCCTTTTCGGCCATAACTTGAGTTCTACAAGGTCTTTTGACCCGATTCCAGTTGCTACTGATTTTAAATAATAAATAAAGTATTTTGGACTTTATAAACTGTTCGGGAAACTCAGATTTCCTGTAGAACTCAGAAACCTCCTTTATAAATCTTTAAAATGACTGAAATACCCCTACGGGGCATAAAATGGATTTAAACTCGTTGCCGGCATTATGGAAGGTATCCTACTGATACCACAACCTCTTTAAAGCATATTTACTTAAGAAATTAGTGTAGGACTCTTACGGTTACCCGTTACGCCTTTTGCGCGCACGGTTCGGCTTATGTAACTAGTTTACATAAACTAGCCGAAACGGGTCAAACCATATTGTTTTGACCCCAAAATTCAGAGTGTGGTTATTATACCCATATAAAACAAGTCTTCAAACTTGTTGGGTCCAAATCACATTCCATTCACGGTTTTCGCCTTTCACGCGATTAAACCGTAACTATCCTTTGAAACTGACCGGTCTAAGCTACGGCTAAATTAAAGACCCGTTAGGATTCTAATAAGTTATTTTAAACCTCCGTTCCAGAATAGGAGACCAGTAAAAGCTATCTGCAATTTATTTCGATTAAGGATTTATACTTGCAAAGGTAAATACTTTTAACTTATTTTCCGTTATACGGGCTTGGGTCACGGTATATAGTATACCGCTTGATCGGGCATCAAATTCTCCACCGCTGAGTGGGTAATTGAATAAATTTGATCGGCTCGTTTAAAAAGTCTTGTTACTTAAAAGCCTTTGGGGGGTTAATGACCATGTCCCGGATATCCCTGGCAGCATTTTATGAAATGGCCAAGACCTAAGCGCGGAGTGTAGGCGTACACTCGTCAGTGCATAAATAGTTGATGTGGTGTGTCTATTGATCTTTAACCCGGACTTGATCCGGGCTACTGAATGCATAAGGAACATGTAATTCGTTCACAAGATTATAAATTTAAATAATTCTCCCAAGTTATAAAAGAGTTTGTGCCTTGTGCATTCAAATCAATTTTAATAAACATTTTTACAAAAGTGTCGGTTGAATGTATTTACCAGTGTAAACTGACGTATTTTCCCAAAAAGACTAAATGCAGGTGTTTTGGTCAAAAATCACACAAGGATAATGCAACCAAACTTTTTGTAAACGGGGAATGATGCTTGGTATGATGAACAAAGATAAGGATCACTTAAATAAAAATTGCACAAGTGACACAAGGATTTATACGAGGAAAAAACCCTTGATCAATGAATGATCTCCGGCATAAAAAACCTCGGGTGATGGAAACTACCGATCACCAAACTTCAATATAACAAACAATGTTTACAATTTCGGATGGTAACGAGCTAGGTACAAGGATCACTATAGTATCGTATGCTAAAGCGTGTGAGAAATGTGTTGTGTCTTCCAAATGCTGAAGAATGCCCTTTATATAAGTGTGTGTGGTCGTATTTTAGGCAAATCACCTAACTACTAGCTCGTTACCCCTTTAGGAATAGAAGTAAATTTAGCCTAACTAATTGCCCGTAAATTGTGCTAAGTTTCCATATTCTTCATAACGTCTATTCTTGGTTATGCATGTGCGAAATCAGCGTGACAGATTCCTTTATAACGTTGCTAAGACCAGATCCAACTCGTAATTCCTGCAAAACAATATTAAATTCAAAGAGAGTAATCGTTAGTATGAGGATCCTTAGGATGATCCATGATCCTGATCCTGAAGCTCTTCTGAGGATCACTATCTGCCAAAGAAAGAAGGACCACTTGTTAGGATATTATGTAAGGATCACAGGTCATTAAAATCCTGCCCTAACAATTGCCCCCAAAATATAAGGAGTAATTATGTAATATTAACGAGTTATATTTTGCCAAATCTTATCTATAACTAACTCAACGGATATATAGCCGTTAAGAATGGACTATCCATTGCGATCTGACGTCATGGAGATGATAGCCCTGCACAAATCATCATTATAAATAGAAATAGGGATAGGATCGTTTTCATTTAAATTCAAGAACTCTTCCCTTTATAATCGCGACCAGAGGACTGAACAGGTATTCCCCTTTATCTTCTCTCTTGCTTGCTCTGTTTTTCTTTCTCTTTCCATCCTTCTGTAAAAAATGTTGCTCCGGAACTCTCCTAGCAAGGATCCTAAGAAGGACAGTCCCTTGAAGGGTCAAGGGATCATCAAGGATTCTCCCACCGAGAGGTGTTGTTTTACTGATCCTCAAATTGACAAAATCCGTCATTGTTTTCCGGCGAATACCCTCTTTAAATCTTTTAGCCCTACCGCTCTGAGCGATTACATCTCTGAGACTTGGGTAGCTTTCCCGGTCACTCTTTTCATGATAGGATACTCGTATCCTTTCCCTCAGTTCACCGAGTCCTTTTTCTCTCTTACCGGCATCTGCTATATCCAGGCTATGCCGATGATCTGGAGGGTTTTATACACCCTTGAAAGGATCATCGAACAAGAAGGAATTGATCTGGGTATGGCGGAGCTGGCTGAGATGTATGATCTCACAACTTTTGGATCCCACCGATACTTGTTCAAACGAAAGGCTGGAGAAGAGCACCCTGTTCTCAAAGTTACCAAAAATGATATGAACTGGAAGCGGCGGTTCTTTTTTGTGAGGAGAGATATCATCCCTGATGGGAAGGATTTGCCCAAGAAGTGGGCTACTCATGGTAGGATAGAGGATCCTGGAAGGATCACCATAGAACTTATTCCTTAGCATAAGGATCACTGACTTTTTTCTGTTTCCTTATTGTGCAGCTATATCCATTTCTCATCTTAGGTTAACTCCTGCTGCAAAAGAGAGACTCCTGGCCTTTAAGAAGCTTGATCCTGAAATAAGAACTTTCCAGGTTACCACCCAGGATTCTCAGGAAGTATCCTCTGCCTCTGCCACAATGTCAAGTAAGTATCCTTATTAAGAAGTAATTCTATGCGGGAATTCGAATTAAGTTAAAATACTTATCTTATTTTGGTTGTGTAGGTGCTGGAAAATCCTCTAAGTCTGCTTCGAAGTTCGGTATTGCTGAACTTACTAATGTCAAATCCTCAAGGAAGAAGACTCCTGCTAGCCCAAGTGCTTCGGCCCCTAAAGCACCTATTAGGGGAAAAGGAAGCAAGAAGAGAAAGGCCTCTGAAGCCGAGGATCTTCAAGGTCTGCCCCTGCTCCACCAACAGTTTCTGGACTACTTCAACGAGGTAAGGATCACTGCCCCTGTTTGTGTATCCTGACAGTTTTGAGGATCACTTGTTTCTGATGTTATGCCTTGTCTTCCTTGGAGAAATTTGCTGAGATAGAGACGTATGTTGGCCACGTCGAGGATCAGGACCGCCAGATTGCTGACCTCCAACAAGTTGCTGTGTTGAAGGATCTCAAGATAGCTGATCTTGAGAAGGAGCTCCGAGCCACCAAGGATGATGCTGCCAAAATGCTGATCAACTTTGACTATGAGAAGCATGAGATCACCCAAGATGCCAAGGTCTCTGCTGCAATAGCAATGTACAAGATCCAGCTGCAAATGGCTATGGAGGCTCAGGATCCTGCTTTCGACAGGAGCACATGGGACGTGGAGGGTTGGAAGGCGAGGCTGGCAGAGCTGGAGGATGATGAAGAGGCTGAGGAGATCCCGATGCTTGAGGGTGGAGACGTTGGCAAGGATCAGGGTGGAGAGGCAAGTGGAGCCGGTGGTGATGGTGCAGCAAAGGATTGAGCTGCAGGATTAGGCAATGATGGAAATTTCGAGACTTAGCCGGAGCCCAATTTTTTTGTTTGGTGGTTGTGATGTTTTAAAATAATTATGGTCTGTATTTGAACAATAGGTTTAGGGTTGAGGATCTAGGATCCTGTGAACAATAGGTAGGATTACATATGGTGGAGGGATCCTCTGTTTGGGGGATGAAGCCATTGTGATCCTGCCGCCTTTAAATTCCTGCACTTGCTATGACCGCACGAACAATGGACACCCTTTGCCAACCCATGTGGACGGGCCACGTTTTGCTGGTAGAAACGTGGGTTGGCAATTTTGACAACTTTGAAGGGTTTAAACTTTTGTTAATAAAATAACTCTAATCTTTTTGGCTTATCTTGTGTTGTTATCCTTGTTTATCCTTTTAATTTCCAATTGTTTTGATATATATTTGTCTGAGTAAGAAAAGTTAAGCAAATTATGTTTAAGAAATTTAGGATACGATCCAGGATCAAGTATCCTATAGTTGAAAACTTCCAAAAAGTAGTTCATTTTAAGGATCATAGGTTCAGTTGTCAAGGTCTAAGGGTTATTCAAATGAATAATGAATGAAATTAAAAATAGTTGAGGATCATACCTGAGGATCCGAGTTAGGATCCTAATCTTTGATCAGGATAACCATAAGGAAAACTTTAATGGATAATAAGGATTGGGGATCCTTAATTGTTTAACTTCGAAAACCTGAAAAATAGAATATAACTTGGGACTAAGCCAATATAGAAGATAAGTTAGTAACTGGGGACAAGCCCAAAGGATAACTGGGGACAAGCCCAAGGATAACCGGGGACAAGCCCAAGGATAACTGGGGACAAGCCCAAGGATCGTGTGTAAACTGGAGTATGGCCCTCACTGGCGACTATCCAAACTTAGTGACATGAAAATGCCAAAACCTTAGCTAACGTGAAAACGTTAGAAACCTTAGGAACGGATGTATGGTACGTCTACCATTATACGTGGGATCCTAGGTATAGCCAGTACGATGGAATTATCAGCCCCTAAGGCGAGTACTGGTCCCAAAGACGTGAACTATACCAGGATCATCGTGCGCTACAGGCGAAAACTGGGGACAAGCCCAAGGATAACTAGGGACAAGCCCAAATAACTGGGGTTGAACCCAAGGATCTGAGTTGCTTCTGAAGATTGTCGACAATATGCTAAGGATACCTGGACTATCAGAACTCAAAATCTCGTGAGAGAAGGATGAAGGATACATGATCCTTATCCTTAAATAAGAAAATATGTAAATAAGAGTTCGAGCTTAGGACATTACCAGAGTAAGGATCATTGATGCTTCAGGGATCCTTGAAGGATACTTCCAATGTAAGGATCATATATGCCTGAAGGATCCTGCTCACATGAAATATTTCTTCAAGTGGACAGCATTCCAGGCTCTTGGTAACAGATTACCTTCCATGGTAAGCAATCTATATGCCCCCTTTCCTGCTTCGGCTTCGATCAAATAAGGGCCTTCCCATTTTGGTGCCAATTTCCCATCAGCAGGATTGGTGGTATTTTGGAATGCTTTTCTCAATACCATATCCCCAACTTGGAATTTCCTTATCCTGACATTTTTGTTGTAAGCACCAGCCATTCTTCGTTGGTAGCTAGCCATCCTTATCCTAGCCAGATCCCTGATTTCCTCAATAGTATCCAAGTCTTGAGCCAGGTTTGCATCATTCTCCTCAGGATCACGGGTACTTGTTCTAGCAGTTGGAACCACCATTTCTGTTGGGATCACTGATTCTGCCCCAAATACCAAAGAGAAGGGTGTTTGACCAGTAGCATTCTTGGGAGTTGTCCTATCAGCCCAAAGCACATAAGGCAATTCCTCTGCCCATTTCCCCTTCTTGGATCCAAGTTTCTTCTTCAGATTGTTGATGATGATCTTGTTGGATGATTCTACTTGACCATTGGCCTGTGGGTGGACTGGTGTTGATGTTATCATCTTAATCCCCCAGCTGTCACAAAAGTTAGTAGTTCTGCTCCCAATAAATTGGGAACCATTATCACATACAATTTCAGAAGGAATGCCAAATCTAGTTATAATGTTTCTCTTAATAAAGGATATAACTTCCTTCTCTCTGACTTGGGCAAAAGCTTCAGCCTCTATCCACTTGGAGAAGTAGTCAGTCATAGCAAGCATGAACACTTTTCCACCAGGTGCCTTAGGGAGTTTGCCAACTATATCCATCCCCCATCTCATAAATGGCCAAGAGGATGGTATAGGATGTAGAAATTCAGCCGGCTGATGAAGGATATTGCTGTGTCTTTGACAAGGATCACACTTCTTAGCATACTCCACAGCATCCCTTTTCATAGTTGGCTAGTAGTATCCTGTCCTTAAGATCCTTGAGAACAATGCCCTGCCCCCAGTGTGGTTTCCACAATCTCCTTCATGGAAATCTTTTAACACTTCTTGAACTTCAGGATCCTCAATACATCTTAAATATGGTCCTGCAAGAGATCGCTTATACAGCATGTTATTTAAGATTGTGAATTGAGATACCTTAATTCTGAAAGCCCTAGGATTTTCTCCCATAGGAATTTCTCCGTGTTGTAAGTATCTCATGATTGGTGAGATCCATGATCCTAAACAAGATTGAGTATCCTCACTAGGGATCATTGCAGAATCCTTTTCTATTTCCATGGCCACCTGATTTTCAATAGCAGGAGCCAGGATATGGATGATGGGGATACTTATATCCTCTGGGATCTTCAAGGATGATCCTAGATTAGCCAATGCATCAGCTTCTGTATTTTCTTCCCTTGGTACCTGTGTCAAACTAAAGAAAACAAAGGAGAGTGCCAATTCTTTGACTATCTCTAAATATTTGGTTAGTTTTTCACCTTTAACAGCATAGGATCCATTAAAGTGATTAGTGATTAACAATGAATCCACGTATACCTCAAGATGCCTGATCCCCATATGCTTAGCAATTTGCAAACCAGCGATTAAGGCTTCATATTCAGCCTCATTATTAGTGGCTTGGAACTCACAAGCTATGGAGTGGGGTATTATGTCCCCCTGTGGAGATTTTAGTAGTATACCAAGCCCCGTGCCTTTAACATTTAAGGATCCATCAGTATGCAGTATCCAAGGATCCTTGGTTTCATCCAGCTGCTGGACTTCCAATTCGGCTTCCTTTTGTAAATCACTACTGAAATCAGCCACAAAGTCTGCTAATGCTTGAGATTTGATGGCTGTTCTAGGCTCATATCTTATATCATGGGCACTAAGCTTTACTGCCCACTTAGCCATCCTTCCGGACATCTCTGGTTTCCTGAGGACATTCTTAATTGGAAAATTAGTTCTAACAACAATAACATGGGTTTCAAAATAATGTCTTAGTTTAGTAGATGCCATAATTAGTGCAAGAATAAGCTTTTCAAGGTGTGAGTACCTGGATTCAGCATCAAGTAAACTCTTACTTACATAATAGACAGGATATTGTGTACCTTCATGATCCTTGACAAGGACTGCACTTACTGCTTTTGAGGATACCGCAAGATATAAGGATAACACGTCTCCTTTTTCTGGTTTCATCAATGTTGGAGCTGAGGACATGTATTCTTTGAGGGCTTGTAAAGCATTCTCGTGCTTTTCAGTCCATTCGAATTTTTTGTTCTTTCTTAGGATATCATAGAACTCTTTACACCTTTCTGAGGATTTGGATATAAATCTGTTTAGAGCTGCTATCCTGCCTGTTAGCCTTTGCACATCCTTAGCGTTGGCAGGGGATTTGATATTCACCAATGCTTTGATTTGTTCTGGACTTGCTTCAATGCCCCTCTGGGTTACCATATATCCTAGGAATTTGCCTGCTTTAACACCGAAGTGACATTTTGAAGGATTAAGCTTCATGTTATAACTATCAAGGATATCAAATGCTTCCTCCAAATCCCTTAGGTGATTCTCAGCTTTTTTGGATTTTACGACCATATCGTCTATGTACACTTCCATAGTTTGTCCAATTTGATCCTTGAACATCATATTCACCTACCTTTGATATGTTGCACCTGCATTCCTTAATCCAAACGGCATAGCAATATAACAATATAAACCGGTTGGGGTCATAAAAGCTGTATCCTCTTGGTCAGATGGTTCCATCTGAATTTGTTGGAATCCAGATGATGCATCCATAAAGGTTAACAGTTCATGACCCGCCGTTGCATCCACCATGGAGTCAATGTGGGGTAATGGGAAAGGATCCTTGGGGCATGCCTTATTCAAATCAGTGAAATCGACACATACCCTCCACTTTCCATTTTTCTTTTGAACAACTACCACATTGGCCAGCCATTTTGGATATTTCACTTCTCTAATCATACCTGCTCGTAGTAATCTTTCTACCTCTTCCTGGATGATGGCATTTCTTTCTGGTGCAAACTTCCTCCTTTTTTGATGGATTAGCTTAACTGACCTGTCAATGCCAAGTTTATGAGTGATAATATCTTTAGATATACCTGTCATATCCTCATGTTTCCATGCAAAGGTAGATTTTCTTCTTTTGAGGAAGGATACGATGTCTTCTTTCATTTGTCCAAGGATCCCTGATCCGATATAGACTTTAGATTCAGGATCATTAGGATCCAGGAGGATTTCGTCCACATCCTGCTCTCTTGCCTCCAAGACACCCCTTGGAGGATACTTTAATTGCTATTGATCCCTTGATTTCGAGGCTGGTTTCATTGATGAGGTGTAACAATCCTTAGCCTCCTGCTGATCACTATCGATCTTGATTATTCCCCAAGGGCTAGGGAGCTTCACACGTTGATGGTAGGTGGATGGGACTGCCTTCATATCGTGTATCCAGGGCCTGCCAAGGATAACATTACAATAAGATAAACAGTCAATAACACAAAATTTCTGATAATTATGTAATCCTTCCACGTAAATTGGGAGTTTGATGTCCCCCAGGGTTTTCTTAGTTTCACCACTAAATCCCACAAGCACGGAGGATCTTGGTGTGATGTCTGATTCAGGAATACCCATTTTCTTCAGAACATCAAGTTGGATAATGTTTACCGAACTTCCTCCGTCAATAAGGATCCTGCGGACAAAATGGTTAGAAATAAAGAGAGTAATAACTAAACTATCATGATGAGGATCCTGGATGTTAATTCTATCATCCTCATCAAAGGTTATGATTTTTCCTTCCGAGACACTTGATGTTCGAATAGGTCTTTCTCCATTATCCATTTTAGCTTCCTTTGCATGCCTTTCAGCTGCTGAAAAGGATGTACCACAAATGTCTGATCCTCCGGAAATAAAGTTTATCACTTGTGCATCTGCCGGAGGGGCTAGAGCTTTTTCAGGGATCCTTTCAGGATCCTGAGTCCTTTGCTTTTTTCTTCCCAACAACTCTTTTAAATGCCCCTGCTCAACAGATATCCAATTTCCTTTCTTAATGCGATGCATTCTTCTGTTACATGCCCAAAATCCTCATGGTATGCACACCACTTTGATTTATCTTTAGCTGCGGCTGGTTTGTCATTTTTTCTGGGCCATCTGGCTTTTTCTCTTAGATTCTGCATTGCAAGGATTAGTTCATGGTTATCAACGGAAAAACAGTATTCAGAAATCGGAGGATAATCCTCATCATCCTCTTCTTGGTCAACATCATGCACATTCTGGTTGTCAGCTCTGTTATAGGATTTGAATTTGTTGCTTTTGAAAGAGGATCCTTGCTTCTCTTGTTTTGAGGATCCTACTTGTCTCTCCTGGATCCTCTTGTCATCCTCTAGCCGGATGAACCTGAGTGCCCGAGTTCTCACTTCGTCTAGGTTCCTGCATGGTGCCATAACAAGATCATCATAGAACAATGAATCCTTAAGCAATCCCATTCTGAAGGCCTCAACAGCTGTGGCCACATCCAAGTTGGGAATGTCCAAGGATTCTTTACTAAATTTGGTTATATAATCCCTTAATGATTCATTATGACCCTGAGTTATCCTATATAAATCACTAGTCAATCGTTCAAATTTTCTGCTACAAGAAAATTGATTATTGAATAAGTTAACTAAATTAGCAAACAAAGTAATAGAGTAAGGGGGAAGACTTAGCAGCCATTTAAGAGCTGATCCAGTAAGAGTGGATCCAAATCCCTTGCACAGGCATGCTTCCTTTAACCTTTCTGGAATTGGATTGATCTCCATCCTCTCCTTGTATTGCGCTATGTGTTCCTCAGGATCCGTTGTACCATCATACAGCTTCATAGTGGGGATATGGAATCTTTTGGGTATCTCAGCATCACAAATTGGTGGTGCAAAACGAGATACCTTATGGCTTCCATCTGCAATCTCCGGGATAGGTTTGACTACCCCTGGAACACTTGATATCATATCCTTCAGTTTCTGCAGTTCTCTGGCCATAGCATGGTTGATACCTGTATCCTGCATGAATCCATGGTTAGTGGTAAGAGAATTATTAAAAGTGTTACCTCCCATCGGGTTCAAGTTAGGAACATTGGATGTGAATCCATATGGCTGGGATTCTGGGATGATGGAGGGACCAGTGGAAGTAATGGTCTGCATTGGAATAAAATCTCCTTGATGGACATCTGGACTTCCTGTTTGCAAATTCTTCAAGGATCCTGGTATCTGAAGGGATCCCTGAACATGGGATGATCCTGGAACAAAGGAGGATCCTTGAACCTCGGATGATCCTGGAACGAAGGAGGATCCTTGAACCTGGGATGATCCTGGAACGAAGGAGGATCCTGAGTTCATGAAGGATCCCATATGCTGAGTATAGGATCCTGCCGGTTGGAAATATGATCCTGATGCCTGAGTCACTATTGCTGGGCCGAAATGCACTCCTCTTGATCCATCCATATGTTGAATGTTTGGGACCTCTGATGGCTGAGAAGTAATCATCGGAGTATCAAAATTCAAAGATTTGGGCATCAGTGGGGAATGATCCTCTGCCGTTTTCTTTTGCCTTTTGAGATCTCCGATTTCTTTGAGGATCCTGTCATTAGTTTCATCCTGCTGCTGCATACGATCCCTCATCTGCAAAATCAAAGTAAATATATCACTAGTACTGGGAGCAGAAGAAGTTAGAGCAGAAGATGAAGGTTTAGAGATGATAGGAGTTAGTCTCTTCTCAGCATTTTTCTGAGATCCAGCTGGTGGTGGAGGCAAAGGTGGAATGCCATTAGATGAATTGACTGCAGACATCGCTGTGGAGGTATTCTTCAACGATGAAGCCATGCAATACTCCGGAATGATCACCAACAGAAAAACTTTCTTATGAATGAAGCACCAATTGCCCCACGGTGGGCGCCAAACTGTTTTGGTCAAAAATCACACAAGGATAATGCAACCAAACTCTTTGTAAACGGGGAATGATGCTTTGTATGATGAACAAAGATAAGGATCACTTAAATAAAAATTGCACAAGTGACACAAGGATTTATACGAGGAAAAAGCCCTTGATCAATGAATGATCTCCGGCATAAAAAACCTCTGGTGATGGAAACTACCGATCACCAAACTTCAATATAACAAACAATGTTTACAATTTCGGATGGTAACGAGCTAGGTACAAGGATCACTATAGTATCATATGCTAAAGCGTGTGAGAAATGTGTTGTGTCTTCCAAATGCTGAAGAATGCCCTTTATATAAGTGTGTGTGGTCGTATTTTAGGCAAATCACCTAACTACTAGCTCGTTACCCCTTTAGGAATAGAAGTAAATTTAGCCTAACTAATTGCCCGCAAATTGTGCTAAGTTTCCATATTCTTCATAACGTCTATTCTTGGTTATGTATGTGCGAAATCAGCGTGACAGATTCCTTGATAACGTTGCTAAGACCAGATCCAACTTGTAATTCCTGCAAAACAATATTAAATTCAAAGAGAGTAATCGTTAGTATGAGGATCCTTAGGATGATCCATAATCCTGATCCTGAAGCTCTTCTGAGGATCACTATCTGCCAAAGAAACAAGGATCACTTGTTAGGATATTATGTAAGGATCACAGGTCATTAAAGTCCTGCCCTAACAGCAGGTACTATGCGTAATTGGCTGGCTATTTCTCCTTAGCATCATAAAGAGTGTCCAAGCTTAAGATGCCTACGTCTGTTGAACAATACTTATATTTTTATTTGATCCCATGTGGATACCTTTCGACTATTCGTAATACATTTGATATTACAAACAATGGTTGAAATATAATTATCTTTATGCTTCCGCTGTGCATTCACGTATTATGTGGTTTGACTATATTGTTGCCAACTACGTCACGATAATCCCCCACCGGGCCCACCGGTGATACACGTGGAAATCGGGGTTGAGCAACGCTCCTGTACTGACATTGCCTGAAGGTACAGAAGAGTTCGTAGTTTACTGCGATACATCACACACTAGCATGGGGTGTGTGCTTATGCAGAAAGGCAAGGTTATTGCCTATGCTTCAAGACAGTTAAAGGTGCACGAAAAGAATTACACCACCCATGACTTGGAGTTGGGTGCCGTTGTGTTCGCACTAAAACTGTGGAGGCATTACCTGTATGGTATCAAGTTTGTGATCTATTCTGATCACAAGAGCCTTCAACATCTGTTTAATCAGAAGGAATTAAACATGAGGCAGCGCCGTTGGATGAAGACTTTAAATGATTATGATTGTGAAATCAAATATCATCCCGGCAAGGCGAATGTAGTCGCTGATGCCTTAAGTCGAAAGGAAAGGGTGAAACCCATCCGAATCAATGCCAAGAGCATTGAAGTGAAGAATAATTTGATTGAAAGGTTGTTAGCTGCACAGAGGGAAGCTGTGTTGGAAGCTAACTATTCTAAAGAGAAGCTAGGAGTAACTGAGGAGCAGTTAACTCTTAGCAAGGACGGAATTTTATGATTAAATGAACGAATATGGGTTCCAATTTATGGAGGACTACGAGATGTTATCCTCCAGGAAGCCCATAGTTCCAAATATTCTGTTCACCCGGGAGCTGATAAGATGTATCAGGATCTAAGGGCAAATTATTGGTGGATAGGCTTGAAAAAGTCTGTAGCCGCTTATGTTGCCAAATGCTTGACTTGTGCGCAAGTCAAAGCTGAGCATCAGAAGCCGTCAGGCTTGCTACAACAGCCTGAACTTCCCGAATGGAAGTGGGAATGTGTAACTATGGATTTTATTACCAAGTTACCCAAGACGAGGAAAGGAAAAGATACAATATGGGTTATAGTTGATAGACTGACTAAGTCAGCTCATTTCTTACCCATTAAGGAGACTTATAGCTCCGACATGTTAGCCCAGTTATACGTTGATAAGATTGTAGCCTTACATGGCATACCTGTGTCTATTATCTCTGACCGAGATACTAGATACACGTCTCATTTCTAGAAAAGCTTCCAGCAATCTTTGGGCACACGTTTGAATTTTAGTACGGCTTACCATCCTCAGACAGACGGTCAGAGTGAGCGTACTATTCAGACGTTGGAAGACATGCTACGTGCATGTGCTATCGATTTGGGTGGTAGTTGGGATAAGAACCTACCATTAATCGAATTCTCCTACAACAATAGCTACCATACCAGCATTAAGGTTGCGCCCTTCGAGGCATTATACGGTAGAAAGTGTAGATCGCCCGTTTGTTGGGCGGAAGTTGGAGATGTCCAATTAACAGGACCAAAGATAGTCTTCGAAACGACGGACAAGATTGTCCAGATTCGAGACCGTCTCAAGGCTGCCCGAAATAGGCAGAAAAGTTACGCAGATCCAAAGCGTAAAGATTTTCACTTCGAAGTAGATGAAAAAGTGTTGCTTAAGGTATCACCCTGGAAGGGGGTGATGCGTTTCGGTAAGAAAGGCAAACTAAGCCCGAGATACATAGGAACTTTCGAGGTTATCGAACGTGTCGGGTCAGTTGCCTATAAGTTAAACTTACCAGAAGAGCTCAATGGAATTCACAATGTGTTCCACATCTGCAATCTAAAGAAGTGCTTTGCTGATGAATCACTGGTAATACCACAAACAGATGTGCATATAGATGAGAGCTTAAAATTTGTGGAGAAACCTTTGTTGATTGAATATCGACAGGTAAAGAAGCTTCGAAGGAAGCATGTACCTATTGTTAAGGTCAAATGGGATGCCCGTAGAGGTCCCGAATTCACGTGGGAGGTTGAATCCACGATGAAAGAAAAATACCCTTATTTGTTTAAGTAAATCTCGGGTCGAGATTTATTTTAAGGGGGTGAGGATGTAACACCCCGAAATTTTGTGTCCAATAATGTGTTGACACGTGTCATGAGTTTACACGTGGTATTAAATACTAAATAAAGGACTAGAGTTGACAAACCTTGAAAGTATGTAAATTCGAGGGTTAGAAATGTCAACAAGGGGTAAATATACTGTATAGTAACCCTAAATGATGCTCGTACCTTCAAACGAATAAATCATGGATCGTACGGGGTGAAACGCGGGAGAAAGTGAGAGATTACAAGCTCCAGGGGTTAATTGTGTCAACATGTTTAATTTATACCTCTGAGGGACCCTTTGACGAACCCGAGGCTTTGTAACAGTAAAATACACTCACTAGAATATACGATATAAATTTCGCGAAGTTCCGTTTTAAAACGAGAAAGTTATGATCAAATTCGTATGAGAGGGGTTAAAAGCGTCAACAATAAAAGTTAAGGCTTTTTTGGATAGTAATTAAACTAACCGGGGACTTAACAATGTGGGTAAAAGTCACGAGACCCTTAATTGTAAATAATCGACGGCCAAATCGCAAAGTTACCCCTTCGAAACCGAAAGGTCAGGTTAATGATTACAAAAGATTTGAAAATCTTGGAAATCAACCCTCAGGCAGGCCGCGTTAAGGAAACGGGTGAGCTAATGCGGGCCGCGCGCCAGTTGAAGATTCGTTTACTGACTTATGGATTCAGGCGGCCCGCGTCCAAGTGGCCTGAATCCTAATGCGGGCCGCGTACGAGTCCCAGATGCAGAAAGTTTGGACAGATTCAATGTTTGAGCTTGTAAACGATCATTGATGCATTAATTGAAGCATGGGCGCCCTCTACATGCCCCCTAGCACCCAGGGACACCTGCAGATCATCCATGAACCATTGTAGGATGAGTTGTAATGATCTTGTGCATAAAATTTCACTATAAAAGGACATACATTGCACACAATTGAAACACACCTCAAACCTGCATTCTAGTTCATCTCTGGAGCTCTAAAGCATTCTTCTATCATCCCTAGTCGTGCACCAAGCTTCTGTAAGTATGCCTACCCTTTTGTGGCTTAGTTTATGCATAGTTTAGCTTAAAAGTCAATCCGTCGTAATTAACGATTGACTTTGCGATAAACCACAAATGGTCCAGTGGTTTGTCGAATAAAAGGTAGTTATATGTTGGTAATCATGTGGGCTTTAAACCCCTAAAAGGGCACCCTCTGATTCCCACTCTAACTAGTCCAAATGTCGAGTCAAACGTGCTTAGAAAAAGTCAACAGAAATGCTATTTTGCGATTTAATGCATAATCAGTAATGTAGATAATGTGTAACCTGTTTTAACACTCATAAAACTTGATAATAAGTATATTAACTAGTCTAAGCTTGTTTGATCCGACCATTTACTGTTTTGACCTGGTTCGGAGCTGAAAGTCGCAAAGCTTTGACTTTTGCATTGACTTCAGTTCTGACCCGTTAAAGTATGATTTAGATATGCCTTAGGACTCTCTTAGGACCAGGTTACATGATGGTATAACCCTCTGTGACCGGTTCGTTGTTTGTCCGAGTCTGTTACACATCTCCGTTAAATGCTTAAAAGTTGACCGTAACGCCCTTTTAATTTAAAACGAGAATTTCAGACATGTGAAAGGACCGTAACATTTGTTACTGATTTCTAAGCATGTCCCTAAAATTTCACGTCAATCCGAGGTCCAGAATAGGAGTTATGCTAAATAGCGCAAATTACGGAAACTTTAGTAATTTAATAGCGCAAATTACGGAAACTTTAGTAATTTAATAGCGCAATTAGCATAACGCCTATCTAAACCCAGATTTCGACACCAAACCTTTTACACACTGATGTAAAATAATATTTTGGGATTTTTAAAGATTTTTAATTATTTTTAACCTGCTCATAACCTTCGGTTATGGCAACGGTTCGGTAAATACCGAATATACCCTTTTCGGCCATAACTTGAGTTCTACAAGGTCTTTTGACCCGATTCCAGTTGCTACTGATTTTAAACAATAAATAAAGTATTTTGGACTTTATAAACTGTTCGGGAAATTCAGATTTCCTGTAGAACTCAGAAACCTCCTTTATAAATCTTTAAAATGACCGAAATACCCCTACGGGGCATAAAATGGATTTAAACTCGTTACGGGCATTATGGAAGGTATCCTACTGATACCACAACCTCTTTAAAGCATATTGACTTAAGAAATTAGTGTATGACTCTTACGGTTACCCGTTACGCCTTTTGCGCGCACGGTTCGGCTTATGTAACTAGTTTACATAAACTAGCCAAAACGGGTCAAACCATATTGTTTTGACCCCAAAATCCAGAGTGTGGTTATTATACTCATATAAAACATGTCTTCAAACTTGTTGGGTCCAAATCACATTCCATTCACGGTTTTCGCCTTTCACGCGATTAAACCGTAACTATCCTTTGAAACTGACCGGTCTAAGCTACGGCTAAATTAAAGACCCGTTAGGATTCTAATAGGTTATTTTAAACCTCCATTCCAGAATAGGAGACCAGTAAAAGCTATCTGCAATTTATTTCGATTAAGGATTTATACTTGCAAAGGTAAATACTTTTAACTTATTTTCCGTTATACGGGCTTGGGTTACGGTATATAGTATACCGCTTGATCGGGCATCAAATTCTCCACCGTTGAGTGGGTAATTGAATAAATTTGATCGGCTCGTTTAAACAGTCTTGTTACTTAAAAGCCTTTGGGGGGTTAATGACCATGTCCCGGATATCCCTGGCAGCATTTTACGAAATGGCCACGACCTAAGCGCGGAGTGTAGGCGTACACTCGTCAGTGCATAAATAGTTTATGTGGTGTGTCTATTGATCTTTAACCCGGACTTAATCCGGGCTACTGAACGCATAAGGAACATGTAATTCGTTCACAAGATTATAAATTTAAATAATTCTCCCAAGTTATAAAAGAGTTTGTGCCTTGTGCATTCAAATCAATTTTAATAAACATTTTTACAAAAGTGTCGGTTGAATGTATTTACCAGTGTAAACTGACGTATTTTCCTAAAAAGACTAAATGCAGGTACTATGTGTAATTGGCTGGATATTTCTCCTTAGCATCATAAAGAGTCTCGCAAGCTTAAGATGCCTACGTCTATTGAACAATACTTATATTTTTATTTGATCCCATGTGGATACCTTTCGACTATTCGTAATACATTTGATATTACAAACAATGGTTGAAATATAATTATCTTTATGCTTCCGCTGTGCATTCACGTATTGTGTGGTTTGACTATATTGTTGCCAACTACGTCACGATAATCCCCCACCGGGCCCACCGGTGATACACGTGGAAATCGGGGTGTGACACATGGTAGTGAAATCTAAGAAGGCTGAGGATCATCTCCAGGATATTGAAGCAGCATTTGATATCCTGGATCAGTATAACATGAAGCTGAATCCTGCTTAGTGCCATTTTGGAGTGGGGGCAGGAAAGTTTCTAGGATATATGGTGACTAAAAGAGGGATAGAAGCGAGCCCAGAACAGATCAGAGCCATCCTGGATATCAGATCACCTTCTAACATGAAGGATGTTCAAAGACTGACGGGACGAGTAGCAGCATTAAACAGATTTATCTCAAGATCCTCAGAAAAATGCAAGGAGTTTTATGATATCTTGAAGAAAAATAAGAAGTTTGAATGGGGGGAGAAGCATGAAGCAGCCTTGTAGGATTTAAAGCAATACCTCTCAACTCACCTCTACTAATGAAGCCTGAGGATGGTGAACCATTATCCCTGTATCTTGCAGTATCAGGGAATGCAGTAAGTGCTGTCCTTGTAAAGGATCATGAAGGTCAGCAGTATCCTGTTTATTATGTTAGCAAAATTTTATTAGACGCTGAAACTAGATATTCTCATTTAGAAAAATTAATATTAGCACTAGTTATGGCATCAACAAAGCTTAGACATTATTTTGAGACACATAGGATTCATGTTAAAACCAATTATCCTGTTAAAAATGTGCTTAGGAAACCCGAGATGTCAGGCAGGATGGCTAAGTGGTCAGTGAAATTAAGTGCTTATGACTTAGTATATGAACCTAGAAATGCCATAAAATCACAGGCTCTAGCTAACTTTGTGGCTGATATCAGTAGTGATATTCAGGATGAAGTAGATCTAGAAGTTCAACAATTAGGAGAATCCTTAGGATCCTGGACACTATACACTGATGGTGCATCTAATGTTAGAGGAGTAGGATTGGGTATACTACTAAAATCGCCACAGGGGGACATAATACCCCAGGCTATTAGATGTGAATTTCCTGCCACTAATAATGAAGCAGAATATGAGGCTTTGATTGCAGGATTAGAATTGGCTAAGAACATTAATATTAAAAGTTTGCAAGTATATGTTGACTCCTTGTTAATCACTAATCATTTTAATGGATCCTATGCAGTTAAAGGTGAGAAGTTAATCGAATACCTCGATATTCTCAAAAAATTAGCAGGATATTTCGATGTTTTTACACTTGAACAGGTACCAAGAGAGGATAATGCTGAAGCGGATGCTTTTGCAAACTTAGGATCATCAGTCAGGATACCGGAGGGAACCCAAATACCGATACTTCATATCCTGTATCCTGCTATGGATCCCTTCAAAGCTCAGGATAAAGAGGTAACAAGCATTCAGGATCCTGGTCATGATCCTGAGAAGGATACTGGATCCTGGATGACTCCAATCATAAGATATCTCAAGGAAGGACACATTCCTGAAGACGAAAATCCTAAGGCATTTAGGATGAAGGTATCACGATTCACCATTATAAATAGTATTTTGTATAAGAAATCTCTTGCAGGTCCATACCTAAGATGCTTGAAGGATCCTGAGGCCATGGAAGTGCTTCAGGATATACATGAAGGGGATTGTGGTTACGACACTGGGGGCAGATCTTTATTCTCAGAAGTGTTGAGAACAGAATACTATTGGCCGACAATGAAGAAAGATGCTACAGAATACGCTCGAAGATGTGATGCACGTCAGAGGCATAACAACATATTGCATCAACCAGCTGAACCATTATATCCTATAGCTTCCCCTTGGCCATTCATGAAGTGAGGAATGGACATAGTAGGAAGGTTGCCAAAAGCTCTAGGAGGAAAATTTTTTATGCTAGCAATGACCGACTATTTTTCTAAATGGGTTGAAGCTGAAGCATTTGTCCAAGTTAGAGACCAAGAAGTAGTATCCTTCATAAAGAGAAATATCCTGACCAGGTTTGGAGTACCAGCTGAGATAATCTGTGACAATGGTTCTCAGTTCATAAGTAAGAGGACTACTGACTTTTGCAAGAATTGGGGAATCAAAATGATCACATCTACTCCGGTACATCCTCAAGCAAATGGGCAAGCAGAATCCTCAAACAAGTTAATAGTCAACAACCTGAAAAGAGACTAGGAGCTAAAAAGGAAGATGGGCAGAAGAACTACCCTTTATTTTGTGGGCTGACAGGACAACAATAAAGAATGCCACTGGCCAAACTCCTTTCTCCTTAGTATTTGGAGCAGAAGCGGTGATCCCAACAGAAATGGTGATACCTACGGCAAGATCCAATCTCCGGGATCCTGAGTAGAATCCTGAAGCTATGTGCCAAGAATTAGATACTGTGGATGAAACAAGAGATGCAGCAAAGCTAAGGATGGCAGCATATCAACAGAGGATATCCAGAGCATACAACAAGAATATAAGGACTAGGAGGTTTCAAGTTGGGGATTGGGTGTTAAGAAAAGCTTTTCAGAATACTACTAATCCTACCGATGGAAAATTAGCTCCAAAGTGGGAAGGACCCTATGAGATAGAATCAGAAGCAGGAAAAGGAGCATATCGACTTAAGAATATGGAAGGGGATATGCTACCAAGATCCTGGAATGCTATACATCTAAAGCTTTATTTCAAGTGAGTTTAGAATTTAATTTCTAACTCATAATGGTATGAATTCCATCTCTTTTCAATATATTTGAGTTTATTTATTCTTTCGAACCCAATACTGACTTAAGCATCGGAGGGGTGTTAGCCAAGCTAGCACCCACCTTAGTTTAAGGTTGTTTTGAAGGATATGCTCCAGGATATACACTCAGGATAACTCGAAAGATTAGAGGAATTGGCCCCCTCTCTCACGTTTAAGGGATCCTGATCCCTTCACAGGTTTAAAGGTATTCACCTTTCCCTCGAATTGGGTTTAAACACCCCGCCTGGAGCGCAAGTTATCTAGGGATAGTTCAAGGTAGCGGGACCAGTTCATGTAAAAGTAGCTGACAATTTCGTTACTATTGGCTATATCCTGGATCATAAAGGTATATGAGGATTGATCACCCTCTCTCACGAAAGGGTATTTTCATACTCTCTAAGGTTTAAAGGTTTTCGCCTTTCTAAGTCTTGGAGTTTGTACACTCTCGCCTGTAGCGCATGAAAATCAAGGTTTTTCCCCAGCATATTAAGGGTTTATCCCAGGATATTTAGGATTTATTTAGTAAAGCTAAAAGTACGACTGTGTTTGCGTTCCTAAGTCTTCAAATATATTGAACATAGGGGACATATGTTATACAACTTAAAGGATGGATTAAAACTTATAAGTGTGCACTGGGGACATTCCTATAATTAAAGATTGGAAGTGACTCTTTAAGAATCTCTGGTATGATCTCTCCTTTTTATTTGGATGACTTGGGTTTAATAAGTTATGCGTCAGCATCCTGAGCAGGATATCTCTCAGGATACCCTTACAATGTGTTCCCAAGAATGTTCAAACAAAAACTGTTTTCATAAATAAAATTCATGCAGTAAAGGTGTAACAACAGTGATAAAGCCAAAAGAAAGTTATATTATTAACATACGAAAAGTTATGCTTTCGGTTTCACCTCAAACCAAGGTCCATCCACCAAAAGCACGGTTAATTCCTTTCCATATTTACTTAACAGTTGAAGGTTTTGTCTCAAACCGAGACCCATCCACCTCCAACTGTTATATTGTCCAAAAGTAAAGCATACCAAGGGCTTCGTCCTGAAACTCAGGATCCCTCCACCTTTGGCCATCATATTGTTCAAGTGCAAGAAAAGTAAAGTGCAGAAAAAGTAAATTGTTTTGGGTTACAAACCAACATTCAAATTTAAAAAAGTGGGCTCCGGCCTAGGCATCGATATCCATCATTGCCCACTTGAATGCCCTCACACAGCGGCATCTTCTCCAGCTTTCTCCGACTTCTCAGCCCCAGCATCCTGCGCAGCATCCTGACCAGCATCCGTCCTAGCATCCTGTTCCTCTCCAGCCTTGTCTACCACCTCTGCTGACTTAGAAGATTCACCAGCTTCAGCAGGATATGGCACAGCCTTGCCTCCAAGCTCCTTCAGCTTTGCCACCCAGGATTTAACCGGCCAGGCTGGGCACTTAAGCCCTGTCTCCTTGGCCTCATAAGCTATCTAGATGCGAGCTTGTAGCAGAGAGACAATGGCAGAAGCTTTGATCCCTTCCCGGAAAGAAACCATGGCCTGTTCATGCTCCATTTGGACGGTAGCCAGCTTAACCTCAGCATCCTGGGTGACTTTCTTCTGTTTGTCCTCATAATGGCGAGTCTTCGCTTCGGTAATAACACCTTGGTCAGCAATGGTAGTCTCTAGCTGTTTGATCCTGGCCTCGTGGAGTGCAGCGGTACCACATGCATCGCTGTAAAAGTGGAGCAGATGCTAGAGGCCCTGTATGTCAAAATTCTAGTATAAGTCAATATTTACTAACCTGGATATCCTGTCAGGATATTCTATCAGGATATTGTGCAGGATATAATACCAGGATCTTGTTAAGGAAGGATGTCATCAGTTCCAAGGAATCGGTGAAGCTGAGCTCATCATAAGAGAACCCTTCGGGGCCTGGGGCACTAACTTCAGAGCCCTTCCTCTTCTTTGTGGTGGAAGCACGAGCCCTTGTAGTGGGCTTGGGGGCCGGAAGCGGTTTTGAGCTGGTAGTAGCAGGAGCCTCTTTCTTGACAACGGGTGGAGTAGGATAACTGTCAAGCTCGTCAAGATCGAGGAAAACTGGAACTTTGCTGGAATCTGCATAGAGGGAGTAAAACTCTTTCCTAAACACTTCAAATAAAAACATGTGTGCAGGATATCGTGAAGGATCCTTACCAGACATGTTTGCACTAGAGAGTGGACTTGGAGATGCTGGAGACGGGTTGAAACTTCTTTCAGCCTCGGGGAGGAGTCTGATGACGTCGATTCTTTTTTGTGAGTCAGCTAGGGGAGGTGCGAGTTTCCTAAAATCAGCTGTGTACAAGAAAGCAGAAAAGTCAATACAAGATATAAAATAGGATACAAGACAAGATCATCCTAAAACCCTAGGTCCTACCCTTCTTCAACCATTTCACCGGATAATCCGCTCCACCAGGGATTGAATCTCTTTTTACAAAGAAGAACTTGGATTTCCATTCCTCTTCGTTCCTGGTGGCTCGGAGGATCAGTGGATCGCTGGAAGTGGAATAAAACAAAAACCGACAAGAGCCATGGCATCTAAGCCGATATGCTGGGGGGAGGTCGTGAACGGAGAGGTCAGGAATATGATTTCTCTTGATCTGGTCAAGAACAGACAAGACTCGCCAGAGCATTGGTATTGTCTGACTAAAGCAGATCTTGGTAACATTAAAGAACTCGGTGATAAACTCAGAGAAAGGAAATTGCAACCCTAAGGTAAAAGGGAAAGCATTAAAGCATAACCACTCGTCAGACACCATGTCTGATCGGATTTCCCGATCAAATGGCCGGAACACCATCCCTTCCGGGAAGATGCCGGAGGTTTTAAGGGCTGACAAATGTGCACTATCAAAGGTGCATATTTCCTTCTCCGGATCTTGGAGAATATTCCGGTGGATAAACGTGGGAGCAGAATCGCCGGAACTGGATCTTGTCTGCCTTGCCATATTGTCGCCGGAATATTAAACAGAATGGAAGAAGAAGATGGAATTGAGAGAGAGAAGTATTTACCTTTTTCTCTTCGGTAAAGGTTAAATGGGGATAAGCATGAGAAGATATAGGGGAGCAATGAGTAAAGATAGGCTGCACGGTTACCAGCGGTCACATCATGAGTCTAATCTCCTAATTGCCTCGTTTATCGTAAAAAAATGTAACCGTCTATGTTGTCAAAGACGCAAGGCGTAGGCGAGGCGCATCGGTCTCGCCCGGAGCCTAGGCGCAAGGCGCAAAAAAAGCGTGGCCTTTTTTAAGAAAAGCGCACATAGAGAAAAAAATATAGAAAATATGTTATGCTTTAATAATAAATAAGATTCCACATATAAAATTAAAAAAACTATTATATATGTCATTTAAGATCATGTAGCTAATAGTTTTGCACGCGTGAGGCAGTTTTGCACGCACTCGGTTTCGTTTTTAATGGTCAGTTGTGCTGTTTTACCTTTTTCCCTGCGCCTCAACAACGTTTTTTTGCGCCTAGGCACGCGCTTTTTGCGCCTCAACACCGTTTTTTCAAAAAAATCCCATTTTTGCGCCTAGGTTACCACCAGGCGCTATAGGTGCGCCTCGCTGCGCTCGGGCGCCTAGGCGCGCGCTTTTTGCGCTTTTGACAACATAGGTAACCGTTAGTATCAGGATACCTAACGTAACATTTTTGGGGACAATTGTTATGGGTGAAGTTCTGAGCCTATATCCTGGTCAATATTCTAAGTTATATCTTAATTGTATGATATGTGTTCATACCTCGGGTTACACATTCAGGATATTGGTAACATCCTGAATGGTATCCTGAGGGTCACTAACGGATTATGTGCAGGAATATGAGTCCAAGCTCGCAACGTTCATGAGGACCCTTTCTCCAGAAGACTCAGTCTTAGTAGTTCAAGGAAGACGTTGAAGCCGCTTTACTCGGTCCACAACGTTCACTATGGAATATTCGGGAGCATCCCCCATTTATAGGAGTTTTCGTTTGTATTTCATAGCTATAAATAGATGGATGGGTCGAATAGGACATAACAACACTCACTGCTCTCTCACACTTTACTCTCTCAACTCTCACTTTCACAACAAGCATTGTAACACTTAGCGATCCGATCAATATCCTGCACTGTATCCTGACGTTTAAAGCAATAAGAAGAACAAGGCAGCTGCGATTGTCAGCTCCCGAGGTTTTGTGCCGGTGATCTAGATTGATCAAGGGCTTTCCTCATATATGTAACACCTCGAAATTTTGTGTCCAATAATGTGTTGACACGTGTCATGAGCTTACACGTAGCATTAAATATTAAATAAAGGACTAAAATTGACAAACCATGAAAGTATGTAAATTCGAGGGTAATAAATGTCAAAGAAGGGTAAATATACTGTATAGTAACCCTAAATGATGCTAGTACTTTCAAACGAATAAATCATGGATCGTACGGAGCGAAACGCGGGAGAAAGTGAGAGATTACAAGCTACAGGGGTTAATTGTGTCAACATGTTTAATTTATACCTCTGAGTGACCCTTTGACGAACCCGAGGCTTTGTAACAGTAAAATACGCTCACTAGAATATACGATATAAATTTCGCGAAGTTCCGTTTTAAAACGAGAAAGTTATGATCAAATTCGTATGAGAGGGGTTAAAAGCGTCAACAATAAAAGTTAAGGGTTTTCGGATAGTAATTAAACTAACCGGGGACTTAACAATGCGGGTAAAACTCACGAGGCCCTTAATTGTAAATAATCGAGGGCCAAATCGCAAAGTTACCCCTTCGAAACCGAAAGGTCAGGTTAATCATGACAAAAGATTTGAAAATCTTGAAATTCAGGCCTCAGGCGGCCCGCGTGGGTGAAACCAGCAAGTTAATGCGGGCCGCGAGCCACCTGTTGATTCGGTTACTGACATGAAGATTCAGGCGGCCCGCGTCCATGTTGCCTGAATCCTAATGCGGGCCGCGTAAGGAACCCAGATGCAGAAACTTTGGACAGACTTGCTGTTTGAGCTTGTGAACGATCATTGAGGCAATTAATGAAGCATGGGTGCCCTCTACATGCCCCCTAGCACCCAGGGCCACCTGCTGAACATCCGTGATCCCTTGTAGGTTGATGTGTAATGATCCTAAGCCCAATTTTTCACTATAAAAGGACATACATTGTGCACAAATGAAACACAACTCAAATCTGCATTCTAGTCCATCTCTGGAGCTCTCAAGCACTCTTCTAACATCCTTAGTCGTGCACCAAGCTTCTGTAAGTGTGTCTACCCTTTTGTGGCTTAGTTTATGCATAGTTTAGCTTAAAAGTCAATCCGTCGTAATTAATGATTGACTTTGCGATAAATCACAAATGGTCCAGTGGTTTGTCGAATCAAAGATAGTTATATGTTGGTAATCATGTGGGCTTTAAACCCCTAAAAGGGCACCCTCTGATTCCCACTCTAACTAGTCCAAATGTTGAGTCAAACGTGCTTAGAAAAAGTCAACAGAAATGCTATTTTGCGATTTCTTGCATAATCAGTAATGTAGATGATATGTAACCTGTTTAAACACTCATAGAACATGACAATAAGTATATTAAGTAGTCTAAGCTTGTTTGATCCGACCATTTACTGTTTTGACCCGGTTCGGAGCCGAAAGTCGCAAAAGCTTTGACTTTTGCTTTGACTTCAGTTCTGACCCGTTAAAGTTTGATTTTGACATGCCTTAGGACTCTCTAAGGACCAGGTTACATGATGGTATAACCCTCTTTGGCCGGTTCGTTGTTTGTCTGAGTCTTTTACACGTTTCCGTTAAATGCTTAAAAGTTGACCGTAACGCCCTTTTTAATTTAAAACAAGAATTTCGGACATGTGAAAGAACCATAACCTTAGTTACTGATTTCCAAGCATGTCCCTAAAATTTCACGTCAATCCGAGGTCCAGAATAGGAGTTATGCTAAATAGCGCAAATTACGGAAACTTTAGTAATTTAATAGCGCAATTAGCATAACGCCTATCGAAACCCAGATTTCGACACCAAACCTTTTACACACTGATGTAAAATAATATTTTGGGATTTTTAAAGATTTTTAATTATTTTTTAACCTGCTTATAACCTTCGGTTATGGCAACGGTTCGGTAAATACCGAATATACCCTTTTCGGCCATAACTTGAGTTCTACAAGGTCTTTTGACCCGATTCCAGTTGCTACTGATCTTAAATAATAAATAGAGTATTTTAGACTTTATAAACTGTTCGGGAAACTCAGATTTCCTGTAGAACTCAGAAACCTCTTTTATAATCTTTAAAAAGACCGAAATACCCCTACGGGGCATAATATGAACTTAAACTCGTTACGGGCGTTATGGAAGGTATCCTATTGATACCCCAACCTCTTTAAATCATATTGACTTAGGAAACCAGTGTAGGACTCTTACGGTTACCCGTTGCGCCTTTTGCGCGCACGGTTCGGCTTATGTAACTAGTTTACATAAAATAGCCGAAACGGGTCAAACCATATTGTTTTGACCCCAAAATCCAGAGTATGATTATTATACCCATATAAAACGAGTCTTCAAACTTGTTGGCTCAAAATCACACTCCATTCACAGTTTTCGCCTTTCACGCGATTAAACCATAACTATCCTTTGAAACTGACCGGTCTAAGCTACGGCTAAATTAAAGACCCGTTAGGATTCTAATAGGTTAATTTAAACCTTCGTTCCAGAATAGGAGACCAGTAAAAGCTATCTGCGATTTATTTCGATTAAGGATTTATACCTGCAAAGGTAAATACTTTTAACTTATTTTCCGTTATACGGGCTTGGGTTACGGTATATAGCATACCGCTTGATCGGGCATCAAATTCTCCACAGTTAAGTGGGTAATTGAATAAATTTGATCGGCTCGTTTAAACAGTCTTGTTACTTAAAAGCCTTTGGGGGGTTAATGACCATGTCCCAGATATCCCTGGCATCATTTTACGAAATGGCCACGACCTAAGCGCGGAGTGTAGGCGTACACTCGTCACTGCATAAATAGATCGATGTGGTTTGTCTATTGATCTTTAACCCGGACTTGATCCGGGCTACTGAACGCATAAGAACATGTAATTCGTTCACAAGATTATAATATTAAATAATTCTCCCAAGTTATAAAAGAATTTGTGCCTTGTGCATTCAAATCAATTTTAAATAAACATTTTTCAAAAGTGTCGGTTGAATGTATTTACCAGTGTAAACTGACGTATTTTCCCAAAAAGATTAAATGCAGCTACTAAACGTAATTGGCTGGCTATATCTCCTTAGCATCTTAAAAGAGTCTCGCAAGCTTAAGGATGCCTTCGTCTGTTGAACAATACTTTTGTTATTATTATTGATCCCCTGTGGATTTTATTTCAACAATGGTGATACTTTGATATTACAGTTAATGTTGAAATATATTTATCTTTATGCTTCCGCTGTGCATTCATATAATTGTGTGGTTTGACTATATTGTTGCCAACTACGTCACGGTAATCCCCCACCGGGCCCACCGGTGAGACACGTGGAAATCGGGGTGTGACAGGTTGGTATCAGAGCCAACACTGAGTGAATTAAACACTAGCCTTTGTGTTTAATCTCAGTTACTCAATTGCACATACTTGAGTCTAGACAAGAACATAGGAAAAATTTGAATTGTTATTCCAGATTGTCTTTTTATTGTTGGTCGTTATTTAAAGTTTTGAAAGCAGGAAATATACCACCTGCAATCAGACGAGGAAGAGGAGGAAGAGGCAAAGGGACGATCATTACTCACAATGATCACGAGGCTGGACCTTCGAACATGCGAGCTCCTTCCAGTACAAGAAGTGAGGAACCACAGAGACGCAGAAGAAACCTTTTTGAACCTGCGAGACATTCTACCTCGCATAGCTCAACACCCTCATACCGTCATTCTTTTGGACCAGATTCGGAAAACAATCCCAATAACCCTCAACCATCTTTTATACCTCTCCAGCGATCTGCTTCGCACCGTTCTTATGGTGATCCTTCACCTTTCTTCGTAGGACAGTTTAACCCGGTGGATTATGTCCAAGAACCAATAGGGTATAACCCTTTGGGACCAGAGGATCACTTTTCTGAAGACAATGCAGTGGTTATGGACGAGGATACAGACCCCGTCGAGCCTGCAAGGGGTACTCCCAATCATCCAATCGAGATCTCTGATGGGTCATCCTTCCATGGAACACCCTATCAAGGTCCCGACAGCTACCAGGCGAGGTTTGACCAATGTAATTGGTACTTTACACCTTCACATCATTTCTCGCCTCATGACCAATAGCAACAACAGGATCCTTCTAAGGATTCGCGGTTCGTGGCAGTTACGCCACCACCACCGCCACCGGTTCAACCAGTAATTCCAGATCCGCCAAGGCGTAGAAGATCAGGCGCACGGATGTCTACCTGAGGAGGGGAATTTCATTTCAGCGCCCCTCGCCACTCGAGTGCTAGTCACTTTCCGTCAGTACCTGAAGAAGAACCACAATTAGGGGAACCTTCTGGTCACCCTGCAGAGGTGAATTCTGCACCAGTTGCACCACCTCCGCCACCATTCGGATATGACAATCCGATACCAGCGTACGGCGCTTCCACGGCGTACAATCCGTTTGAGCAGCCGACTCACACGCACTACAACTATAACTATGATGCCGATCCATATGTGGTAGCAGCTAATTATAATGCCCTCCATGGAACCTCTTGGAGACCAGATTACTCAGCTCATGGGTATCCAATACCTCCTAGACCTCTGGTTCAACAACCGTCGCAGCAGCCACGTTTTTCTCCACCGGAGCAAGAATAAATACTCCACCGTTTAAACCGTGTGGAACGAGACTTCGAACAAGAACGCAAGAGTAATCGTGGATTTCTCAAGGGCCTAGCAAACCTACTAAAAGGGAGGAAGAAACGAGATCATTAATCTCTTTATGTATTACAGTATTTACTATTACAAGCAAAATCCCTGCGAGGACATTTGCTTAGAGTATTTTAGTCCTTGTGTGGACATTTATCGTGTTTAGTCCCTGCGTGGAGAATGGCATTTCAGTCCCTGCGTGGACTTATCTTTTTAGTCCCTGTGTGGACACCTATCTATGTAATTGGTCCCTGTGTGGACTTATTTCGGTAAACCTCTGCGTAGCTAATTATTTATTTAAAAGTCCCGTTTAGGGCAGCGTGTAATCATATTTGAAGTTTATGGAATGTTATGTTATAAATTTCATTTTTGTTATTATTATATATGAAATAAATCAAAAATCATTCCTTTTAAATTTAAATCTGCCTAAATAAAGAATCTTAAGAGTGAAACCTAGCTAGGTGTCTTTACAAGATCCGGCCAAGATGGTAAGACCTGATTAAAAGATTCAGATTCCAAGTTAACCTCTGTAATCATGTTGACGTTCATGGCAGATGTGATTCGTTAAAATCGCACGCGTCACTCTTGTATAAGAATCGTTCTAAGGATTCCAAAGCCCAAATTAATGATTTATAAATCTTGGGTTAAATCGTCAATGAAGACGATAACTTATAAACATCCATTAGTGATGTAGTGCCTACGGGCCAAACTTATAAACATCCATTAGTGATGTAGTGCCTACGGGCCAAATTTATTAAACATCCATTAGAGATGTAGTGCCTACGGGCCATAATTATTGTCATATAAGACAAAAGGCAGTGGTAGTCTATGACTCCCTGTCAGAAAAGGTAAAAGGACTATGGTTCAAACCTTCATGCCTTGATTCTCTGAAATCCCGGCTAATATTATAAAAACGTCCTCGTGACTAGGCTTTTATGCCAATAACAATATTGTTGTAATTAGGATAAGTATGTTCAAATCCTAAATAAAAGTGAGTAACAAATTAACCAGATATGGTCTCTGTTTACCATGGTTAATGAATTGCCATAAAAGACAATTCCATAATAAACTCCTAAATAAAATTTTTCGTTATCTTCTGTAGCAGATTCAAGTTACCATGGCTGATCCAAGTGGGGAGAATAGTCATTCGAAAGAAGACGAGTACGATAACGCCCAGGTTCATTTGACGGGCGCAGAATTGAAAGCTCTGGTCGACAATGCTGTTAAGGCAGCCCTGGATCGACAATACGAGGAGTATACTGAATCCCGGAGCAGAACCATATCTAAACCACACTCAAAGCCGAAAAACCACTCAAAATCTCACAGCAAACCACCGTCCAAGCCTAAAAAGGTTGATGATAATCACTCATCCAATGAAAATAGTGTTCGTCCAGAAAGAGTGTATACTGTTGCGTCTCGCGCTAGAGGCTCTACCTACAAGTATTTTGTATCTTGTAAACCCCGAGACTTCACTGGGGAGAAAGGCACGGTCGACTGTATGACGTGGCTAGACGAGATGGACACCGTGGTGGACATCAGTGGGTGCGCAGAGAAAGATGTGGTAAAGTTCGTTTCACAATCATTCAAGGGCGAGGCCCTGGCTTGGTAGAGGTCTTTGGTTCAGGCCTCGGGAAAGGCTGTTCTGTACAGCATGACTTGGGAGGAATTCATTTCTCTCATCAAGGAGAATTACTGCCCTCAACATGAGGTTGAAAAGATCGAGACCGACTTTCTATCGTTGGTTATGACGAACCTTGACTGTCAAGCTTACCTCACAAGCTTCAACACGATGTCCCGGTTGGTTCCGTATCTAGTAACCCCGGAGCCAAAGAGAATCGCTCGTTTTATCGGTGGTTTAGCCCTCGAAATAAAGGCAAGCGTAAAGGCCTCTCGGCCAGCGACCTTTAGATCTGTAGCTGACATTTCTTTGTCCCTCACTCTGGATGCGGTCCGACAAAGATCGCTGAGGAACAAAGAAGCTGAGAAGATAAAACGTGAAGATGATACTTCACGGAGGTCGGGCAAGAAGCACCGTGGAAACTGTGATAACAAGAGAGGGTCGGAGTCAAGGAAGGATGGGCAACAGTCTAGTGAGAAGCCCAAGTGCAAGAATTGCAAGAGACATCACTTTGGAAAGTGTAGACTCGAATCAAACTCGCAGACTCAGTCGAATTCGTATGCTTGCGGGTTATGCAAATCCAAGGACCACAAGACCGTGGATTGCAAAAAGATAAAGGATGCAACCTGCTACGGCTGCAACGAGAAAGGGCACATTAAAAGCAACTGCCCTAAATATGCCAAGAAACCTGAAGAAGCCAAGAAGACCAATGCAAGAGTCTTCAGGCTGGAAGCGAAAGAAGCAGTGCTAGACGATAACGTGATCACAGGTACTTTCCTCGTAAATGATATCTTTGCAAGAGTACTTTTTGATTCGGGCGCTGATAAGTCTTTCGTAGATCATAAATTTTGCAAATTGTTGAATATGCCTGTCAAAACCTTAAATGTGAATTACGAGGTAGAGCTAGCAGATGGCACCATAGAAACCGTCTCCACTGTGTTAGATAGATGTGTGATATCCATTAAGAACCACTCTTTTCCTCTATCTCTGCTTCCCTTTAAATTAGCCGGTTTTGACCTAGTATTGGGTATGGACTGGTTATCTCACAACCAGACCCAAATCGTCTGCAACAGAAAACAAGTGGTGATAAAGACTCCGTCTGGTGAATCGCTCACCATTCGGGGAGATACCCAGTACGGATTGCCTGAGCAAGTGACTATGCTCAAGGCTTCAAAATGTCTAAAGAAGGGTTGTGTCATCTACATGGCACAGGTGATTTTTGAAGAGCCTAAACCGAAGATAGAAGACATTCCCGTCATTTCGGAATATCCAGAAGTTTTCCCTGAAGATCTACCTGGTCTACCACCGGATAGGCAAGTGGAATTCAGGATTGATATCATCCCTAGAGCAACACCTATTGCTAGAGCACCTTACAGGCTAGCACCAACCGAAATGAAGGAGTTGAGGACCCAACTGGATGAACTGCTAGCTAAAGGTTTCATCAAACCTAGTTCGTCTCCCTGGGGAGCACCTGTCCTGTTTGTTAAGAAAAAGGACGGATCGATGCATCTGTGCATCGATTATCGCGAGCTTAATAAGGTCACAATAAAGAATAGATATCCCTTGCCGAGTATCGACGATTTGTTCGATCAGTTACAAGGGGCAAGTTATTTCTCGAAGATTGACTTGAGGTCAGGCTACCATCAACTGAAAGTCAGAGATGAAGACGTACATAAAACCGCATTTAGGACTCGTTACGGTCACTACGAGTTCCTAGTGATGCCTTTTGGGCTCACTAATGCACCGGCTGCGTTCATGGATCTCATGAATCGCGTCTGCAAGCCGTACTAAGACAAATTCGTTATCGTTTTCATCGACGACATTCTTATCTACTCGAAGAACCGAGCTGACCATGAGAAACACCTTCGCTGTATTCTCAAACTCCTGCATCATGAGAAACTCTATGCCAAATTCTCTAAGTGTGAATTCTGGCTTCGAGAAGTCCAATTTCTTGGACATGTTGTTAGCGAGCGTGGTATCCAAGTGGATCCCGCTAAAGTTGAAGCTGTCATGAATTTGCAAGAGCCAAAGACGCCTACAGAAATTCGTAGTTTCCTGGGGTTAGCAGGATATTACAGGCGTTTCATTGAAAACTTTTCGAGGATTGCTGCGCCCTTAACTTCCCTGACCAAGAAGAAGGTAAAATTTGTTTGGGGCCCTAAGCAGCAAGAGTCCTTTGATATTCTGAAGCAAAAGCTCAGCAACGCTCCTGTGCTGACATTACCTGAAGGTACCGAAGAGTTCGCAGTTTACTGCGACGCATCACACACTGGCATGGGATGTGTGCTCATGCAGAAAGGCAAAGTTATTGCCTATGCTTCGAGAGAGTTAAAGGTGCATGAGAAGAATTACACCACCCATGACTTGGAGCTGGGTGCCGTTGTGTTCGCACTAAAACTGTGGAGGCATTATCTGTATGGTATCAAGTTTGTGATCTATTCAGATCATAAGAGCTTTCAACATCTGTTTAATCAGAAGGAGCTAAACATGAGGCAACACCGTTGGATGGAGACTTTAAATGATTATGATTGTGAAATCAGATATCATCCCGGCAAGGCGAATGTAGTCGCTGATGCCCTGAGTAGAAAGGACAGGGTGAAACCCATCCGAATCAATGCCAAGAGCATTGAAGTGAAGAATAATTTGATTGAAAGGTTGTTCGCTGCACAGAGAGAAGCTGTGTTGGAAGCTAACTATCCTAAAGAGAAACTGGGAGTAACTGAGGAACAGTTAACTCTTAGCAAGGACGGAATCTTACGATTAAATGGACGAATATGGGTTCCAATTTATGGAGGACTACGAGATGTTATCCTCCAGGAAACCCATAGTTCCAAATATTCTGTTCACCCGGGAGCTGATAGGATGTATCAGGATCTAAAGGCAAATTATTGGTGGATAGGCTTGAAAAAGTCTGTAGCCGCTTATGTAGCAAAATGCTTAACTTGTGCGCAAGTCAAAGCTGAGCATCAAAAGCCATCAGGCTTGCTACAACAGCCTGAACTTCCCGAATGGAAGTGGGAATGTGTAACTATGGATTTTATTACCAAGTTACCCAAGACAAGGAAAGGAAATGACACAATATGGGTTATAGTCGATAGACTGACTAAGTCAGCTCATTTCTTACGCATCAAGGAGACTTATAGCTCCGACATGCTGGCCCAGTTATACGTTGATAAGATTGTAGCCTTACATGGCATACCTGTGTCTATTATCTCCGACAGAGATACTAGATACACGTCTCATTTCTAGAAAAGCTTCCAGCAATCTTTGGGCACACGTTTGAATTTTAGTACGGCTTACCATCCTCAGACAGATGGTCAGAGTGAGCGTACTATTCAAACGTTGGAAGACATGCTACGTGCATGTGCTATCGATTTGGGTGGTAGTTGGGATAAGAACCTACCACTAATCGAATTCTCCTACAACAATAGCTACCATACCAGCATAAAGGCTGCGCCTTTCGAGGCATTATACGGTAGAAAGTGTAGATCGCCTGTTTGTTGGGCGGAAGTTGGAGATGTCCAATTATCAGGACCAGAGATAGTCTTCGAGACGAAGGACAAGATTGTCCAGATTCGAGACCGTCTCAAAGCTGCCCGAGATAGGCAGAAAAGTTATGCAGATCCAAAGCGTAAAGATTTTCACTTCAAAGTAGGTGAAAAAGTGTTACTTAAAGTATCACCCTGGAAGGGGCTGATGCGTTTCGGTAAGAAAGGCAAACTAAGCCCGAGATACATAGGACCTTTCGAGGTCATCGAACGTGTCGGGTCAGTTGCATATAAGTTAAACTTACCAGAGGAGCTCCATGGAATTCACAATGTGTTCCACATCTGCAATCTAAAGAAGTGCTTCGCTGATGAATCACTGGTGATACCACACACAGATGTGCATATAGATGAGAGCTTAAAATTTGTGGAAAAACCTTTGTCGATTGAAGATCGACAGGTGAAGAAGCTTCGAAGGAAGCATGTACCTATTGTTAAGGTCAAATGGGATGCCCGTAGAGGTCCCGAATTCACGTGGGAGGTTGAAGCCACGATGAAAGAAAAGTACCCTTATTTATTTCAGTAAATCTCGGGTCGAGATTTATTTTAAGGGGTGAGGATGTAACACCTCGAAATTTTGTGTCCAATAATGTGTTGACACGTGTCATGAGCTTACACGTAGCATTAAATATTAAATAAAGGACTAAAGTTGACAAACCTTGAAAGCATGTAAATTCGATGGTTATAAATGTCAACGAAGGGTAAATATACTGTATAGTAACCCTAAATGATGCTAGTACCTTCAAACGAATAAATCATGGATCGTACGGAGCGAAACGCAGGAGAAAGTGAGAGATTACAAGCTACAGGGGTTAATTGTGTCAACATGTTTAATTTATACCTCTGAGTGACCCTTTGACGAACCCGAGGCTTTGTAACAGTAAAATACGCTCACTAGAATATACGATAAAAATTTCGCGAAGTTCCGTTTCAAAACGAGAAAGTTATGATCAAATTCGTATGAGAGGAGTTAAAAGCGTCAACAATAAAAGTTAAGGCTTTTCGGATAGTAATTAAACTAACCGGGGACTTAACAATGCGGGTAAAAGTCACGAGGCCCTTAATTGTAAATAATCGAGGGCCAAATCACAAAGTTACCCCTTCGAAACCGAAAGGTCAGGTTAATCATGACAAAAGATTTGAAAATCTTGAAATTCAGGCCTCAGGCGGCCCGTGTGGGTGAAACCAGCAAGTTAATGCGGGCCACGAGCCACCTGTTGATTCGGTTACTGACATGAAGATTCAGGCGGCCCGCGTCCATGTTGCCTGAATCCTAATGCGGGCCGTGTAAGGACCCCAGATGCGGAAACTTTGGACAGACTTGCTGTTTGAGCTTGTGAACGATCATTGAGGCAATTAATGAAGCATGGGTGCCCTCTACATGCCCCCTAGCACCCAGGGCCACCTGCTGAACATCCATGATCCCTTGTAGGTTGATGTGTAATGATCCTAAGCCCAATTTTTCACTATAAAAGGACATACATTGTGCACAAATGAAACACAACTCAAATCTGCATTCTAGTCCATCTCTGGAGCTCTCAAGCACTCTTCTAACATCCTTAGTCGTGCACCAAGCTTCTGTAAGTGTGTCTACCCATTTGTGGCTTAGTTTATGCATAGTTTAGCTTAAAAGTCAATTTGTCGTAATTAACGATTGACATTGCGATAAATCACAAATGGTCCAGTGGTTTGTCGAATCAAAGATAGTTATATGTTGGTAATCATGTGGGCTTTAAACCCCTAAAAGGGCACCCTCTGATTCCCACTCTAACTAGTCCAAATGTCGAGTCAAACGTGCTTAGAAAAAGTCAACAGAAATGCTATTTTGCGATTTCTTGCATAATCAGTAATGTAGATGATATGTAACCTGTTTAAACACTCATAGAACATGACAATAAGTATATTAAGTAGTCTAAGCTTGTTTGATCCGACCATTTACTGTTTTGACCCGGTTCGGAGCCGAAAGTCGCAAAAGCTTTGACTTTTGCTTTGACTTCAGTTCTGACCCGTTAAAGTTTGATTTAGACATGCCTTAGGACTCTCTAAGGACCAGGTTACATGATGGTATAACCCTCTATGGCCGGTTCGTTGTTTGTCCGAGTCTTTTACACGTTTCCGTTAAATGCTTAAAAGTTGACCGTAACGCCCTTTTTAATTTAAATGAGAATTTCGGACACGTGAAAGAACCATAACCTTAGTTACTGATTTCCAAGCATGTCCCTAAAATTTCACGTCAATCCGAGGTCCAGAATACGAGTTATGCTAAATAGCGCAAATTACGGAAACTTTAGTAATTTAATAGCGCAATTAGCATAACGCCTATCTAAACCCAGATTTCGACACCAAACCTATTACACACTGATGTAAAATAATATTTTGGGATTTTTAAAGTTTTTTAATTATTTTTTAACCTGCTCATAACCTTCGGTTATGGCAACGGTTCGGTAAATACCGAATATACCCTTTTCGGCCATAACTTGAGTTCTACAAGGTCTTTTGACCCGATTCCAGTTGCTACTGATCTTAAATAATAAATAGAGTATCTTAGACTTTATAAACTGTTCGGGAAACTCAGATTTCCTGTAGAACTCAGAAACCTCTTTTATAATCTTTAAAAAGACCGAAATACCCCTACGGGGCATAATATGAACTTAAACTCGTTACGGGCGTTATGGAAGGTATCCTATTGATACCCCAACCTCTTTAAAGCATATTGACTTAGGAAACCAGTGTAGGACTCTTACGGTTACCCGTTGCGCCTTTTGCGCGCACGGTTCGGCTTATGTAACTAGTTTACATAAAATAGTCGAAACGGGTCAAACCATATTGTTTTGACCCCAAAATCCAGAGTATGATTATTATACCCATATAAAACGAGTCTTCAAACTTGTTGGCTCAAAATCACACTCCATTCACGGTTTTCGCCTTTCACGCGATTAAACCATAACTATCCTTTGAAACTGACCGGTCTAAGCTACGGCTAAATTAAAGACCCGTTAGGATTCTAATAGGTTAATTTAAACCTTCGTTCCAGAATAGGAGACCAGTAAAAGCTATCTGCGATTTATTTCGATTAAGGATTTATACTTGCGAAGGTAAATACTTTTAACTTATTTTCCGTTATACGGGCTTGGGTTACGGTATATAGCATACCGCTTGATCGGGCATCAAATTCTCCACAGTTAAGTGGGTAATTGAATAAATTTGATCGGCTCGTTTAAACAGTCTTGTTACTTAAAAGCCTTTGGGGGGTTAATGACCATGTCCCGGATATCCCTGGCATCATTTTACGAAATGGCCACGACCTAAGCGCGGAGTGTAGGCGTACACTCGTCAGTGCATAAATAGATCGCTGTGGTGTGTCTATTGATCTTTAACCCGGACTTGATCTGGGCTACTGAACGCATAAGAACATGTAATTCGTTCACAAGATTATAATATTAAATAATTCTCCCAAGTTATAAAAGAATTTGTGCCTTGTGCATTCAAATCAATTTTAAATAAACATTTTTCAAAAGTGTCGGTTGAATGTATTTAACAGTGTAAACTGACGTATTTTCCCAAAAAGATAAAATGCAGGTACTAAACGTAATTGGCTAGCTATATCTCCTTAGCATCTTAAAAGATCTCGCAAGCTTAAGGATGCTTTCGTCTGTTGATACTTTGATATTACAGTTAATGTTGAAATATATTTATCTTTATGCTTCCGCTGTGCATTCATATAATTGTGTGGTTTGACTATATTGTTGCCAACTACGTCACGGTAATCCCCCACCGGGCCCACCGGTGAGACACGTGGAAATCGGGGTGTGACAGTATATCTCGTGTCATCCCATTTACTTTTTGCTCATAGTTTGATCGTAGATACAGCTCAATATCCTGAGCCGTATCCTGAAAACTGTTTTTACAAACAACTTAATCAACATATTTTCAAAACACATTTTTTAGCACACTACCTCACTTAACTAATTTGATCACTAAATTGCTTCGGTAATTTTTGACCAAAACAGAAGTGATGTGACAATCGAGTGCCGGAAGTTCGCCGCTAGGGCGGCTGTTGTTGGAGTGGTGGTGTGACGGTTGCTGGTCCATTCCCCTCGCTGTTGTGGTGGTGGTTGTGCGATGATTGCCAGGTGTTGATGGTTAAGGTTATATATGATTAGAGTGAGAGGAGTTCCAATGGGCATTGCAGACTGATATATAAAGAAGTGTAGAGGCAGAACATGGGAGTGGGATTCGGAAGGGAGTGTGAAAAACGTCTGTAAAAAAAGGAGATAACCGTAGACATGGAGATCATGTGTAGAAAAAGGTGGAGCAAACCACCTACTCAGAAAACCGCATGTAACCTCCGTGAACCGCTATCATAGCGGTTTTTTTTATGAGTTTAAATGGCTAAGATTTAATCTCAGCCATATCTGACGGTGAATATTGAATTGCAAAGGTTAGACTTAATGGGAACAATGTATATATATATATATATATATATATATATATATATATATATATATATATATATATAGGGAGAGGATCATGAGAAAACTAGATATAAATGAGAAAACTAGAAAACTAACTAAAATCCACTAAAAAGGAGGGGGAGAGAGACTTTTAATGAATGAGGGGGGACTTTTAATGAAGGAGGGGTAAAATTGGAAAAAAATATATAACTTTTCAAACATTTCCCATTTCTCCATACGTTATCATTTTAAAACAAAAATGGCACCATAAGATCACAAATTTTCTTATCTTTCATTCAAGTATATTCGAGCATATTTTTTATGACATAAAAAAAGATTTATGGTGTCGTCTTGTTTTCAACAGTATTATTATAGTAGTGAACATGTGCAATATAACATGTAATACAATTGCATTACATGCTTAAAATTAGCTTTTTGAGTCTAGTTTAGCTTTTAGGGTTAGTTTTTTTGGAGGTTTAGGATTAGGATTAGGTTTTTGGGTGTGGGGGGAGGGGGGGGTTTAGGTTTTTTTGGGGGTGGGGGGTGGGGTGGGGGGTTTAGATTTTTTTCGGGTTTATGTTTAAGGTTTAGTTTTAGGTTTTTGGGGGTGGGGGGTTTAGGTTTTTGGGGGGTGGGGGGGGGGGTTAGGCTTTTGGTGGGAGGGTGAATTTAGGTTTTTGGGGGGTGGGGGTGGGGGTGGGGGTGGGGGTGGGGGGTTTAGGTTTTTGGGGGGTGTCGGTGGGAGGTGGGTTAAGTGGTTTAGGCTTTCCGTATTAGTGCACATGTGCAGTACAACAAATTTTTTTTTTTTTTGAAAATTTTTTTCCATACATAAAAAGTAGCGATTTTTCTTTAAAAAATTGTAAAAAAAAAAATTTTGGTGTTTTTTTAGGTTTTTTTAGTTAGTTTTTTGGTTTTCTCATTTAAACTAGTTTTCTCATGATCCATCCCCTATATATATATATATATATATATATATATATATATATATATATATATATATATATATATATATATATATATATATATATATATATATATATATAGGATAAGGATCATTACAGAACACTAATTGTTGCGAGAACAAAAAGAACAACTCTAAATCACTAAATTTTGGGATTTAAGGTTGATATTTTTTAAATTTTATGTTACATAAAAAAATCATATATTTTTCCCTACACATAGTCTACATACATGTAGGTAATTTAGCCTACATAAAACCTACATGTGTGTAGGTTATTTAAAAACTGAAGATTTTTCATATTTTGTTTTAAAATTATAGTGTAAGAAACAATAAATCTTTCATTTATAACATTTTCATTTACTTTTTAGGTTTTTAGGATTGAAATAATGAGCGATTCATTTTGTTCTGCGTGTTCTCGCAATATTTAGTGTTCTGCGTAGAACCTTCCCCTATATATATATATATATATATATATATATATATTTATATATATATATATTCAGAGGTCATTGGCCATTGACAGTCCCACTTTTAAATATTCCCCCCACTGCTCCCACCTTTCTCCTATTTTTCCTACATCGGTCCCCCGTTAAAAAAACTTAACGGAGTTATATTTTTCCAAATTACAAACAGTTTTTTTACGGCTTTTGATCAGAACAACGATAAAATTTACCTCGAAATGGTGCTCCAAACGATGAAAACGGTGCTTCAATTCGGGTGTTTAAATTTCCAATTAACAAAAATCAAGTCATTTGGAGCACCATTTCGAGGTAAGTTTTACATCAATGGACTTGTCTCGTCGTTCTGACCAATAGCCCTAAAAAATCTGTTTGTAATTTGGAAAAAAGCTTAACTCCGTTAATTTTTTTTAACAGAGGACCGGTGTAGGAAAAATAGGTGAAAGGTGAGACTGGTGGGGGGAATATTCAAATGTGGGATTGTCAATGGCCAAAGACCTCTAGTTGGGATTATTACAGACCAATTTCCCAATTTTAAAAGACATGAAATCACACGTATTAGAGTTAAACCGAGTTTAGTGAAAACGAAAATGAAATGCCTCCCAAGTATACTATACTGATACTTTGCTCTACTTGTCAAACCCGAAAAGCAAATGAAGTTAAACTCAAAATCTCCTCTCACATACAATTTATGAAAAAAGAAAAAGAAAAACACAGATAAATGGCAATTCCAACAGAAAATTCAAGAGATTGAGAGTTCAGGGAGTTGTGATTGAAGAGGAATGATCAAATGCGAATTAAACGTAGTCAATACCTAAAACAAATGGGGAACCCTTAAATATGGGCCCCAAACTTCATCTTATATTGTTGTTGCTGTTGTACAGGCTCCCCTGGATGTCACATATAGTTTATCAATTATTGAGTCTTTATTTCATGTATAATAATAACCAATTAAGAGTCAGATGGGGTTTTTACCAAAACTCACTATACAAAACAGAGAAGCATGTTCTTTTTAAATAAAAGCGTTGAAGTTATTCGTGAAAGTAAAAAGTAGTTTAGCCTGGGATTTAGGTCTTGCTTATTATATATATTATAGACAAAGTAAACCTTAACTGCTATCACTTCTAATGATTACCGTCAGATCTTCTTTACCTTAAATCCTGGCCGTTTAAACTCCCAAAAAAACGTAAAATGGGCAGTTTTTGGCAGTTCGGCACCTCTCTCCTAAACTCCTAAATTTCTGCCAATAATCCAGCGTTTTAGCTAAACTTTCGCACCCAGTCTTGAGCAACTTTACCTACAAAAAAGGTTACAATTTTTTTTTAAAATAACAAACTGCCACAATGAACGATGAATGAGGAGTTATGGATTTAACCACCCAATTCCTAAAATAACGGGTAGTGGTACCTGCTGCAGTTTACCTTTCTTCTATATAATGAGAAGCAGTCTTCATCATTTCTCATTTTTTGTCTGAAATAATCAAGCATGGACCAGTCACCACCAAAGCCATCAGTTATGCACGAAGACCAGCCTGCTGGAAACTGTAACATGCAAATGAAGCAGGTTAACGCATTTATTTCAATTGGCTATTGTTTTTTTTGTAAATACTAAATTTAAGTAAACTGTAGAAGCTTCAAAACGGTGCTGAAATAATCAATAGCGACCAGTTCAGATCTGACAAGGTACTTTTTATTCCATTTTAGTCTGCTATTAACACGTACCATACTTTCTGAATTTATATACTTCTTTGTGTAGTCACCAGTTGAAGTCGAAGAGGCACACTATGGAGAAACGCCTGACCTGCAAGTAAAAATTAAATTCATCATTTTACAATAGTTAGTTGTAGTTTATTGTTAGCATATAATATTTTTTTCAACGTGCAGTTTCCTGAAGAAATCGTTCACATAGTTGTTCCCAACCTACACAACTCCGAAATGGTAAACTTAATACTTCACATTGTTTTAAATAAATTATCTATCTACAGTTTATATATACAAACATTTATGCAAGAATACGAGGGTTATTGACTTCTTTTTTGTTTTACTTTTTTGTAAGCTAAACCGATCCAGCAAAAGTCGATAGCATTGTAGAACTGGAAATGGGACGAAGTCATCGACCTCTCCAGTTCTGACAATGATGAAGACGATGATGAATTGGAAAATGATGAATGGATGAATGCTGATTGGGGTAACAATGATGACATGGAATCCTTCATAGGATGCAGCAAAATCCGTCGTGTTTCAGCCACGAAACGGTTTTGAAGATTAAGTTTTTGTTCCATGGTGTGTGTCTTGCTATCATGTTTTTAGGGAGTACGTTTAACATGTTTTTATCATGGCATTTGGATTTATTTGTGTTTAAACTTCATTTATGTTTAACATGTTTCCTTGCTTACTATTGTTTTAGTATATGTAGTCTTTTATTTTTTTAGTATAGTAATAGTACTATTATTACTAATACTATTAACTAAGTCAAGATTTATAATAATTTTATTTGTATGAACATAACTGTAGATTTATTATAAGTTTTGAGTTCGCCTATTACTATAAATGATAACTAGAATATAAAAATATCATTACTTATATATTTTGTTAGTATTATTGATAATAATTATTAATATTTTCATTATTAGTTGTACTTATTGTTGATTATAAGTATTATTATTATTCGTGATTTTTTACTAATAATTGTTAATTACTAATGTTTGTATACTTACCTTGGTAACCTTTGTTTTTGCTCTACCTACTCAAGTGTTATGACCTGTGAAATTGTGTTACTTATTAACATCAAATCACTATCTAATAAAATCTAATGTATTACTGTTTATAAACTACCTAATTATGTCAAAAATATATTACTGTTCATAAACTTTACCAAAAGTGTTGACAGGTCAACCCAGCCCAACCCGTAAGACATCTAACCAAGCATCCCAAAAATATAAAAGTAATGAAACAACACATTATAAGCTATATTTTTACACAATGGGTATCCACATCAATGGTTTCAATAACGTTTGTGTTTACTTATTGAAAGTAGTGTATATATGGGTATCTACATCATTGATTTCAATAACTTTTGTCTTAATCCACATGTCATAGAAATAAGAAATAAAATAAGGAAAACTATGATCCACCAGCGTAGATCAATGAAAAAAAACGTTTTGTTTGTTTAGCTTTAAATTATACAAATATATTGATAACTACTTTTTGTATTAACTACATGCATTAAAGAAAATTCTTATTGTACAGACGGTTGATGGCTATTTTAATTGAGCACATGCAGAAAAATTCCTACTACTTTAATTGATATAAATCGTATGATGGAAAATAACCATAAAGACCTACTAACTAATTGTAACCTACTTTTTAGGATTTTTTAAAAACTACTGATTTTATGGCTCCTACATTTTGGGATAGTTGGTTCTATCATTTTACATATAAACGTGGATAATAGATCATTTGTAGTTAGTTCAATTTTCAAAACTTGAATAACTTGAATCTGCAATGGAACAAAAAGAATACATTATGCTTCCAAACGGTGCCAAACATGAGGATTTGAGAAGATGTTACACATGTAATATTGTCTGTTTAACTCAAGATCAGTTTGACGTGCATCAGTTATCTAGAAAACACTTTGCTAAGGTTACTTTATTATTTATTACTGAGTGTTGTCGTATTTTAAATGCATTTTACCACTTGGCAGTTGGCTGAAGCACCGACTAACGATGAAAATTTTACATGTTTGTTGTGTAACATAAGTTGCACAAGCCAATATAACCTCATGTCACATTATGAAGGAAAAAAACATCAAAACATGCTTGTAGCCATGGAGAACATGGCACAACAGAATAATGAAGAACATATTCAGGATTTTCAAGAGGAAGAACATATAGAGGTTCCACATGAACAAGTATAATTGGAGGTCATACAACAAGAGGAACCTATACAAGATTTCAATGTTGTGGAAAATACTGAGAATAAAGATGAAAACCAATTACAAGAGAATGGTAGCGATGTTAATGCTGAAGCTGCTCATGTTTGTATTGGGTGCGCAGCTTATTGCTAGTTGCCTATTTTGGTTCTGTGTTGCGGGGCTTGCTACCATGTTTTTAGGCAGTATTTTTAACATGCTTTTTTTCATTGTATTTGGATTTAGTTATGTTTATTCTTTTATGACATTTCTTTTGTTATGTTTGAAGGTATTTACTATATCTTTTTTAAACATGTTTCACATAAACAACCAACAGTAAATTAACATCCAATACTTAAAAAAATCACAAAAGTACCAGAAATATGAATAAATCAGAAGAAACTTTCTGTTATATTAAAGTGAGCGTCCAATACTTGTAATAGATATAATAATTTAATTTCTATACACATAACAGTAGATTAACTATCAGTTTTCAATTCACCTATTACTATAGATGATTGACCTAAAATATGAAATATAAACATATATAAAAGTCAGGATTTCAAAGTAGAGAATGACGCATAACAATGGCAGTCACTTTCCTAAAAAGCCAAACAGTTTGTTAGTCAATCGAAAATAGGAGTATGAAGTCGAAAGTTTTGGGATAGTAGTGTCAGATTGTTCAATAAATCATACTTTTTAAACTTCGAGTCCTAGAAGCTCACGTTCAATGCAATTAGTCACAAATATGTCCTTAACGTATTATGGAGCGTAATACTTGCTTAGGTGGCATGAATGTTATATAAACAAATTCTATAAACTCTATTTAAAATAACTTAACAATAAGTGAGTGGATGAGTGGGTCCTATATTAAAGGCCATTTAGAACAACATTTGCAACTGTAAAAGTTACAAAATAATGATATTTAAAGAAAATGGTTATCAAAACATTTACAACAGTCCGATTTTTAAGTCCCCACCCCCCATGGTCACCTATCATTTTAGAAACCAGAAAGCTTTGGTTCGTATAAAGATATTCATGTTTTTCATTTGACAAGCTTTAGATTGAGTGTTGTTTCATAAAGGTATGTATTATATACAATTTCCTGAAACTATTTCTTGAATTGTGTTTTACAACTATTTACCAGTTGCTTAATCTAGCATGGTGAAATCCCTAGGTGGAATTCATCTAATCGGCAATTCATAGAGCACAAGAAAACAATCTAAAGTTTGCATTACTCATCAACAAGTTCGCGATTTCTAGCCCTAAATTAGTTGTGCCTATTAATATTTTTTGCTTATTTTTACCTATGTCTTATTTTTCATGTTGTCTTCGTGATTCAGCTTATTCTTATTTAGGTATACATATCTTAATACTACATGTTTTAGGCATAATATGTGTACGACTAATAGGAGTTAAATGCATAAGGGTCATATACCTGCATCAGCACACCAATTGTTTAACAAGCTGAAATCCACTCCAATATATTATCCCAGCCCAGATCCCATTCGGTAGCCTGAGTGCCTCCCATTTTGCCCAAATAAAGATACATTTATGCACCTGAAAATTCCAACAAGTTCATTACATCAAAAAGTGTTTATGTATAAAATATTAATATGCTTACAATATGCAATCCAAGGACCAAATCTAACACAAGCTTGAAGGACTGGCACATTCCCTTTCGAGAGAAAAAACACTAAAGGTGTTTCATAGATACCCGAGGAACCCTATACCAAACAAGACTAGACTAATTAAAATTAATCATTTATTTTCATTTAATGAACTTAAGATTTGTCTCAATTATGAAACTAAAACCCCCTGATAAATCAAACAATCATCAAATCATAGTAATGCGATGAAAACCCCTAAATTTCTTAAAGAAGTCGAAAGCATGTTATGCATCCCATCAAGAACGATTGTGTAATTTGTAAAATTATATAACTGAATACTAATTGTGGAAGCCAAATCCTCTATCTTTACTTAGATAAATTGAATGAATCATAGTATAGTCTAAACAAAAATTAATTATGACAGTAGTATTTTTTGAACAAATGCATTCTTTCCCAATATAAAACTGATAGCAAATGAAATTAATCATAAATTGAGGTCGGAAAAGATCATTGGTACTTACACCTCGCTTGCACCCTACCATCAGTGCAACTCCACACCACCGCCACCACATCTCCCATAATCGCCAATGCCTCCACACCTCCCATCATCGACCACGAATCTCCACACAAACCTGATGGGCCACCATACCCCACCATCGTAGAGATTTTCGGCATGGATGGTGCGATTAGGGAGAGTTTAGGTTAGGGTTTAAATATGGAGATACATAGAGATTTGCTTGCAGGTTAAAGTATAATGGAATGACGGATTAGAAAGAGGGAGGACATAGATTGGATGTGTGTATAGACAGGTAGGGTTTTCAGACATATTCCGTCAAACCTTAATAGTCATATAATGGTGTCCAAGCCCACATGACCTACCTTTGTGAAAGCCCATTAGCTTATACCAGTCCATTACTAATATATAATTTTATTTCTTAAAATGACCTGTGTTAGCAATACTTATACTTTATACCCACATTCCCTAACATCTCGTGTTAGATATATTTATATTTTATATCCACGAACTTAAATGCATTGCATTAAACGTATAACGAAATATACTATGTGTTCCTTTGAATGTCATTAATGGTTATTTATTGTTCTTACTCATTCGTAAACGTACATATTGTAGACAACAAGTGACTATGGCGGATCTTCTAAATCTTCCGTTTTTGGTAGTACTGTACGTGATACTCCCAAGGCTTCCACCAAAGGTTGTTACCCAGTGCAAGGTTGTATGTAAACAGTGGTTATCCTTTTTGTCATCGCCGAAGTTTCTAAGGCTTCACTGTTAATTCATGCGCACATTTGTTGACCAAAAATCATCACGGCCGGTCCGCGATCGTGTATTGTTCGTTCCTTGGATCGTGAATCCCCTAATTTTAACTTAGCCACCAATGTTCACATCCCCTTCAATTGTCAACCGTATAATTTGTTGTTTATATCAAGTTTGGATGGAATGTTATGTGTTTGTCTAAAGAAGACATGTGAATTGGCTGTTTGGAATCCTTTAACCCGTGTGTATAGGAAGTTATCAAATTCCAGTGGTCAAGGTTTCTACGATTTGGAATATGATAGTCTTGGGATACGCATAGACTCTTCGTACGATTACATTATTTTTCACATAAAATGATACACTCTATACTGACCATTTGGATTTATTCAATGAGACAAAATTCATGGTCAACTATACGTTGTCTAGAAGACACCGTCTACCTTGGGCATACCTCTACATGGTCCCCAGGGACTTTGTGTGGAAATAGTTTGTCTTTCACAGTGTGCCAATGGTGTCATTCGGCTAATGAAACAATACTTCGTTTTGATGTGGATTCAAGGATGTTTTTTGTCGCAGCCCCCGACCCCTACCCCGGGAGCGGGAGGCCGCGGGATGCACAGAGCCGGTGGTATCAGTGTTTATTAATTTGGCAACGAAATTTGTTCTTCAGGACCATAGTTAGGAAATGTTTATAAGAGTTTAAAACACCAAGCTTTTATAATAAACACACGGGTTAAAACCCAAGTTTCATACACAATATATTTGTAGTGATAAACCCTAATTTTTGAAAACAAAATCTCCTTTTTATTTAGGTAACTTTTATAGCCACATCTTTAAGCCTTCAGTGCTCTCCAGCTGGCTTCTATTAGCTTCACATTAAGTTACTTGAAACGCGTTTTAAAAAGATTTTATCGGCAAGAAATATTAGCGAGTGCATCCCAGTTTAATCAAAACAAGTTTTATAATTTTACAGTATTGAGAGCGATTACAATGTTTATATCTACCCAATTACTCGTTCAGTACTTGTCACTCGACAGATCTGTGACTATGGTCATATCACACATTGGATGACCGTGCCCTTGTGAAGGTTATCAAGTACTGTATACAAACCCCATAATACTGGCAACAATTGTAGAATACAAAGACTCAATCACTGTAATTATAACTGATAACATTTTGGAAACTTTTGAAATAATGTTATCACAAAGGGTGACAAAAGGAGAGTTACTCACATTGTAAACTTAGATAATACTATAGGTTCCAAGTGATTCTCCTGGTTATTATGTATTAAAATTAAACAATGCACACGTGTTAGTAAGATAACCCAAATCACATTAGCCATACAACACAAGACAGAACTCCAACGAACTGAGTCAGACAGAGCCTTGACATGCTTTACGAAGCCCTAGATCAATCAGGTAGGGTAACGAATACGTGATCAGGGGTTATAATACTTACAACGAGGCAGAGCTTCGCGTTTTAGTGGTATTATACCTGGCCATACTTCGCTATTATAGGGACAGAGGAAAGAAAAGAAAATGAGAAATGAAAACTGAGGCATAGGCCTCCTTATATAGGCTGGTCGAAGGGCGGCTCACGGCCCGTGACCAATTCCTTTATCTCCCTCGCGGCCCGCGAGAGACCTAGACTAGGCCCTAGCTTGGTCGAATCAGCCCACTAGACCCAACACGCACAGGGACACGTGGCCGCCAGTGGTGTCGCCTCCGTTACTTGATCGCACCCCGCGAAGCCCAGGGTGAACCCTGTCGTTTCCCATGAGTGACCCATATAATTTGTTTTATTTGTTTTTTATTAATATAATGTTTATTTAGGGCCGTTTACGAGTATACGGGGTACAATTAGAGCATTTAGGGTATTTTAGGAGGGTTGCTATATCCTTTCCACCTTGTTTTAGATCTCATCCTCGAGATCTACTGGAACAGGTGTGGATATTTCCGTTGCATTTCTGAGTCGAGCTCCTAAGTGTATTCTGGTCCTCTCTTAGAATCCCATTTCACTTTGACCAGAACTAATCTCTTTTGTTTGAGATTCTTGATCTTTCTATCTTCAATCTGAAGTGATTTTTCTATAAACTTAAGTTTCTCATTTACCTCTATGTCTTGAAGAGGTATCACTAATGATTCATTTGCTAAGCACTTCTTGAGTTTACTTATATGAAATACATCATGTATTCGTGCCATTTCCTCTAGCAATTGTAGCTGATAAGCTAGTGGTCCTATTCTTTTGATAATCTCAAATGGTCCAACATACCTTGGGCTTAGCTTTCCTCTTTTAAACGAATCTGACCCCTCCTTTCTTTGGAGAAACTTTTAACAATACCTTATCTCCAACTTGAAATTCTAATGGTTTTCGCCTGTTATCAGCATAACTCTTTTGACGATCTCGTGCTACTTTTAGTCTTTCCTTGACTTGAATAATCTTGTCAGTTGTTTCTTGTACTATCTCTAGTCCAGATAGTTGCTTTTCTCCAATCTCTGCCCAACAGACTGGAGTTCGGCACTTTCGTCCATAAAGTGCTTCAAAAGGTGCAGCATGAATGCTGGTATGATAACTGTTATTGTAGGAAAATTTTATTAATGCTAAATGATCGTCCCAATTTCCTCCAAAGTCAATTACACAGGCTCTAAGCATATCTTCCATTGTCTGAATTGTCCTTTCGCTTTGTCCGTCCGTTTGAGGATGTAAAACGACTATCTCTATCAGAAACAATAGATAAAGGAATTCCATGTAATGAAACTATTTCATTTACATATAACTTAGCTAATTGTTCCATACTGAAAGTTTCCTTCATTGGTAAGAAATGAGTAGATTTGGTTAATCTGTCTACAATCACCCAGATTGTATAATTACCTTTTCGTGTCTTGGGTGATTTGGTAACAAAGTCCATTGTTATCAATTCTCATTTCTATATTGGCATTTCTAGTTGCTGCAATAACCCTGAGGGTTTCTAATGTTCAGCTTTAACCTATGAACAGGTTAGACATTTAGCAACATAGTTTGCTATATCCTGTTCATCATGTCACTAATTGCGGCTGGGGCATTGGTTAAACCAAATGGCATGACTGTAAATTCATAATGACCGTACCTTGTTCTAAAAGCAGTTTTAGGAATGTCCTCTTCCTGTACTTTCAATTGATGATATCATGAGCGTGAGTCGATCTTAGAAAAGAATCGAGCTCCTTGAAGTTGATCGAATAGATCATCGATTCTCGGTAGTGAGTACCGATTCTTGATCGTAACCTTGTTCAATTCCCGGTAATCAATGCACATACGCATTGATCCGTCTTTCTTCTTGACAAACAGTATCGGTGCTCCCCATGGAGATGAACTAGGTTGTATAAAACATTTGTCAAGGTTCGTCCAACTGTTTCTTCAGTTCCTGCATCTCCGTCGGTGCTAATCGGTATGGTGCTTTGGCAATATGTGTTGTTCCTGATATGAGGTGAATCCTAAATTCAACCTCTCGCTCTGGCGGTAATCCAGGTAAATCTTCTGGAAAAACGTCTGAAAATTTAGATACTACAGGAATATCTTTTAATTCTTTTCCTTTAGTGTTAATGATTATTGAAATCATTTACACTATTCATCCTTCCCTTGCATAACTTGCAGCTTTCATCACAGAGATAAATTTTGTTGACCTGGTTGGCTTGTCTCCTTTAGTTGTGATCTTTTCACCCTTAGGTGTACTTACTTGTACAGACTTTTAATCACATAAAATACTGGCATGATTGGCTACCAACCAATCCATTCCTAATACAACATCAAATCCTGCTAGAATCATTGGGTAAAGGTTAGCAGTAAAATTATGGTTTAGAATTTCTATCCTTGCTCCCTGCAGGATTTTGATTATCTTAATGGAATCTCCATTTGCTGTCTCTACTAGACAATCTTGTTGAAGTTTAGTTAATGGTTGGTTGAGAAGCTTGTAGAAAGAAGTATTGATAAAACTTTGATTTTCACCAGAGCCAAATAATACTTTGGCAAAAATATCATTAACTAAAAACGTACAGGCAATCTCATCTGGAATCATTTTGGCTTCTTCGACTGTCAGAACGAATGCTCTGGCATTCTTCTTGGTCCTTCAGTTGCCTTAGCTTTGCTGGTTGCTGTTAGAGCTAGTTATGGACAGTTCGGTTTGATGTGACCAGCGTCTCCACAATTGTAGCATGGCCTATTGCTAGTTTTCTTCCTACAGTCTTCTTCCTTATGTCTTGGGTACTTGCAAAAGTTGCAAAACACAACACACTTTCCCGAGTGCTTCTTTTTACAAGTCTTGCAGTAGGGTGCAAACTGCCACAATGAACGATGAATGAGGAGTTATGGATTTAACCACCCAATTCCTAAAATAACGGGTAGTGGTACCTGCTGCAGTTTACCTTTCTTCTATATAATGAGAAGCAGTCTTCATCATTTCTCATTTTTTGTCTGAAATAATCAAGCATGGACCAGTCACCACCAAAGCCATCAGTTATGCACGAAGACCAGCCTGCTGGAAACTGTAACATGCAAATGAAGCAGGTTAACGCATTTATTTCAATTGGCTATTGTTTTTTTTGTAAATACTAAATTTAAGTAAACTGTAGAAGCTTCAAAACGGTGCTGAAATAATCAATAGCGACCAGTTCAGATCTGACAAGGTACTTTTTATTCCATTTTAGTCTGCGATTAACACGTACCATACTTTCTGAATTTATATACTTCTTTGTGTAGTCACCAGTTGAAGTCGAAGAGGCACACTATGGGGAAACGCCTAACCTGCAAGTAAAAATTAAATTCATCATTTTACAATAGTTAGTTGTAGTTTATTGTTAGCATATAATATTTTTTTCAACGTGCAGTTTCCTGAAGAAATCATTCACATAGTTGTTCCCAACCTACACAACTCCGAAATGGTAAACTTAATACTTCACATTGTTTTAAATAAATTATCTATCTACAGTTTATATATACAAACATTTATGCAAGAATACGAGGGTTATTGACTTCTTTTTTGTTTTACTTTTTTGTAAGCTAAACCGATCCAGCAAAAGTCGCTAGCGTTGTAGAACTGGAAATGGGACGAAGTCATCGACCTCTCCAGTTCTGACAATGATGAAGACGATGATGAATTGGAAAATGATGAATGGATGAACGCTGATTGGGGTAACAATGATGACATGGAATCCTTCCTAAGATGCAGCAAAATCCGTCGTGTTTCAGCCACGAAACGGTTTTGAAGATTAAGTTTTTGTTCCATGGTGTGTGTCTTGCTATCATGTTTTTAGGGAGTACGTTTAACATGTTTTTATCATGGCATTTGGATTTATTTGTGTTTAAACTTCATTTATGTTTAACATGTTTCCTTGCTTACTATTGTTTTAGTATATGTAGTCTTTTATTTTTTTAGTATAGTAATAGTACTATTATTACTAATACTATTAACTAAGTCAAGAATTATAATAATTTTATTTGTATGAACATAACTGTAGATTTATTATAAGTTTTGAGTTCGCCTATTACTATAAATGATAACTAGAATATAAAAATATCATTACTTATATATTTTGTTAGTATTATTGATAATAATTATTAATATTTTCATTATTAGTTGTACTTATTGTTGATTATAAGTATTATTATTATTCGTGATTTTTTACTAATAATTGTTAATTACTAATGTTTGTATACTTACCTTGGTAACCTTTGTTTTTGCTCTACCTACTCAAGTGTTATGACCTGTGAAATTGTGTTACTTATTAACATCAAATCACTATCTAATAAAATCTAATGTATTACTGTTTTTAAACTACCTAATTATGTCAAAAATATATTACTGTTCATAAACTTTACCAAAAGTGTTGACAGGTCAACCCAGCCCAACCCGTAAGACATCTAACCAAGCATCCCAAAAATATAAAAGTAATGAAACAGCACACTATAAGCTATATTTTTACACAATGGGTATCCACATCAATGGTTTCAATAACGTTTGTGTTTACTTATTGAAAGTAGTGTATATATGGGTATCTACATCATTGATTTCAATAACTTTTGTCTTAATCCACATGTCATAGAAATAAGAAATAAAATATGGCAAACTATGATCCACCAGCGTGGATCAATGAAAAAAAAACGTTTTGTTTGTTTAGCTTTAAATTATACAAATATATTGATAACTACTTTTTGTATTAACTACATGCATTAAAGAAAATTCTTATTGTACAGACGGTTGATGGCTATTTTAATTGAGCACATGCAGAAAAATTCCTACTACTTTAATTGATATAAATCGTATGATGGAAAATAACCATAAAGACCTACTAACTAATTGTAACCTACTTTTTAGGATTTTTTAAAAACTACTGATTTTATGGCTCCTACATTTTGGGATAGTTGGTTCTATCATTTTACATATAAACGTGGATAATAGATCATTTGTAGTTAGTTCAATTTTCAAAACTTGAATAACTTGAATCTGCAATGGAACAAAAAGAATACATTATGCTTCCAAACGGTGCCAAACATGAGGATTTGAGAAGATGTTACACATGTAATATTGTCTGTTTAACTCAAGATCAGTTTGACGTGCATCAGTTATCTAGAAAACACTTTGCTAAGGTTATATGTTTTACTTTATTATTTATTACTGAGTGTTGTCGTATTTTAAATGCATTTTACCACTTGGCAGTTGGCTGAAGCACCGACTAACAATGAAAATTTTACATGTTTGTTGTGTAACATAAGTTGCACAAGCCAATATAACCTCATGTCACATTATGAAGGAAAAAACATCAAAACATGCTTGTAGCCATGGAGAACATGGCACAACAGAATAATGAAGAACATATTCAGGATTTTCAAGAGGAAGAACATATAGAGGTTCCACATGAACAAGTATAATTGGAGGTCGTACAACAAGAGGAACCTATACAAGATTTCAATGTTGTGGAAAATACTGAGAATAAAGATGAAAACCAATTACAAGAGAATGGTAGCGATGTTAATGCTGAAGCTGCTCATGTTTGTATTGGGTGCGCAGCTTATTGCTAGTTGCCTATTTTGGTTCTGTGTTGCGGGGCTTGCTACCATGTTTTTAGGCAGTATTTTTAACATGCTTTTTTTTCATTGTATTTGGATTTAGTTATGTTTATTCTTTTATGACATTTCTTTTGTTATGTTTGAAGGTATTTACTATATCTTTTTTAAACATGTTTCACATAAACAACCAACAGTAAATTAACATCCAATACTTAAAAAAATCACAAAAGTACCAGAAATATGAATAAATCAGAAGAAACTTTCTGTTATATTAAAGTGAGCGTCCAATACTTGTAATAGATATAATAATTTAATTTCTATACACATAACAGTAGATTAACTATCAGTTTTCAATTCACCTATTACTATAGATGATTGACCTAAAATATGAAATATAAACATATATAAAAGTCAGGATTTCAAAGTAGAGAATGACGCATAACAATGGCAGTCACTTTCCTAAAAAGCCAAACAGTTTGTTAGTCAATCGAAAATAGGAGTATGAAGTCGAAAGTTTTGGGATAGTAGTGTCAGATTGTTCAATAAATCATACTTTTTAAACTTCGAGTCCTAGAAGCTCACGTTCAATGCAATTAGTCACAAATATGTCCTTAACGTATTATGGAGCGTAATACTTGCTTAGGTGGCATGAATGTTATATAAACAAATTCTATAAACTCTATTTAAAATAACTTAACAATAAGTGAGTGGATGAGTGGGTCCTATATTAAAGGCCATTTAGAACAACATTTGCAACTGTAAAAGTTACAAAATAATGATATTTAAAGAAAATGGTTATCAAAACATTTACAACAGTCCGATTTTTAGGTCCCCACCCCCCATGGTCACCTATCATTTTAGAAACCAGAAAGCTTTGGTTCGTATAAAGATATTCATGTTTTTCATTTGACAAGCTTTAGATTGAGTGTTGTTTCATAAAGGTATGTATTATATACAATTTCCTGAAACTATTTCTTGAATTGTGTTTTACAACTATTTACCAGTTGCTTAATCTAGCATGGTGAAATCCCTAGGTGGAATTCATCTAATCGGCAATTCATAGAGCATAAGAAAACAATCTAAAGTTTGCATTGCTCATCAACAAGTTCGCGATTTCTAGCCCTAAATTAGTTGTGCCTATTAATATTTTTTGCTTATTTTTACCTATGTCTTATTTTTCATGTTGTCTTCGTGATTCAGCTTATTCTTATTTAGGTATACATATCTTAATACTACATGTTTTAGGCATAATATGTGTACGACTAATAGGAGTTAAATGCATAAGGGTTATATACCTGCATCAGCACACCAATTGTTTAACAAGCTGAAATCCACTCCAATATATTATCCCAGCCCAGATCCCATTCGGTAGCCTGAGTGCCTCCCATTTTGCCCAAATAAAGATACATTTATGCACCTGAAAATTCCAACAAGTTCATTACATCAAAAAGTGTTTATGTATAAAATATTAATATGCTTACAATATGCAATCCAAGGACCAAATCTAACACAAGCTTGAAGGACTGGCACATTCCCTTTCGAGAGAAAAAACACTAAAGGTGTTTCATAGATACCCGAGGAACCCTATACCAAACAAGACTAGACTAATTAAAATTAATCATTTATTTTCATTTAATGAACTTAAGATTTGTCTCAATTATGAAACTAAAACCCCTTGATAAATCAAACAATCATCAAATCATAGTAATGCGATGAAAACCCCTAAATTTCTTAAAGAAGACGAAAGCATGTTATGCATCCCATCAAGAACGATTGTGTAATTTGTAAAATTATATAACTGAACACTAATTGTGGAAGCCAAATCCTCTATCTTTACTTAGATAAATTGAATGAATCATAGTATAGTCTAAACAAAAATTAATTATGACAGTAGTATTTTTTGAACAAATGCATTCTTTCCCAATATAAAACTGATAGCAAATGAAATTAATCATAAATTGAGGTCGGAAAAGATCATTGGTACTTACACCTCGCTTGCACCCTACCATCAGTGCAACTCCACACCACCGCCACCACATCTCCCACAATCGCCACTGCCTCCACACCTCCCATCATCGACCCCGGACCTCCACACAAACCCGATGGGCCACCATACCCCACCATCGTAGAGATGTTCGGCATGGATGGTGCGATTAGGGAGAGTTTAGGTTAGGGTTTAAATATGGAGATACATAGAGATTTGCTTGCAGGTTAAAGTATAATGGAATGACGGATTAGAAAGAGGGAGGACATAGATTGGATGTGTGTATAGACAGGTAGGGTTTTCAGACATATTCCGTCAAACCTTAATAGTCATATAATGGTGTCCAAGCCCACATGACCTACCTTTGTGAAAGCCCATTAGCTTATACCAGTCCATTACTAATATATAATTTTATTTCTTAAAATGACCTGTGTTAGCAATACTTATACTTTATACCCACATTCCCTAACATCTCGTGTTAGATATATTTATATTTTATATCCACGAACTTAAATGCATTGCATTAAACGTATAACGAAATATACTATGTGTTCCTTTGAACGTCATTAATGGTTATTTATTGTTCTTACTCATTCGTAAACGTACATATTGTAGACAACAAGTGACTATGGCGGATCTTCTAAATCTTCCGTTTGTGGTGGTACTGTACGTGATACTCCCAAGGCTTCCACCAAAGGTTGTTACCCAGTGCAACGTTGTATGTAAACAGTGGTTATCCTTTTTGTCATCGCCGAAGTTTCTAAGGCTTCACTGTTATTTCATGCGCACATTTGTTGACCAAAAATCATCACGGCCGGTCCACGATCGTGTATTGTTCGTTCCTTGGATCGTGAATCCCCTAATTTTAACTTAGCCACCAATGTTCACATCCCCTTCAATTGTCAACCGTATAATTTGTTGTTTATATCAAGTTTGGATGGAATGTTATGTGTTTGTCTAAAGAAGACGTGTGAATTGGCTGTTTGGAATCCTTTAACCCGTGTGTATAGGAAGTTATCAAATTCCAGTGGTCAAGGTTTCTACGATTTGGAATATGATAGTCTTGGGATACGCATAGACTCTTCGTATGATTACATTATTTTTCACATAAAATGATACACTCCATACTGATCATTTGGATTTATTCAATGAGACAAAATTCATGGTCAACTATACGTTGTCTAGAAGACACCGTCTACCTTGGGCATACCTCTACATGGTCCCCAGGGACTTTGTGTGGAAATTGTTTGTCTTTCACAGTGTGCCAATGGTGTCATTCGGCTAATGAAACAATACTTCGTTTTGATGTGGATTCAAGGATGTTTTCTGTCGCAGCCCCCGACCCCTACCCCGGGAGCGGGAGGCCGCGGGATGCACAGAGCCGGTGGTATCAGTGTTTATTAATTTTGCAGCGAAATTTATTCTTCAGGACCACAGTTAGGAAATGTTTATAAGAGTTTAAAACACCAAGCTTTTATAATAAACACACGGGTTAAAACCCAAGTTTCATACACAATATATTTGTAGCGATAAACCCTAATTTTTGAAAACAAAATCTCCTTTTTATTTAGGTAACTTTTATAGCCTCATCTTTAAGCCTTCAGTGCTCTCCAGCTGGCTTCTATTAGCTTCACATTAAGTTACTTGAAACGCGTTTTAAAAAGATTTTATCGGCAAGAAATATTAGCGAGTGCATCCCAGTTTAATCAAAACAAGTTTTATAATTTTACAGTATTGAGAGCGATTACAATGTTTATATCTACCCAATTACTCGTTTAGTACTTGTCACTCGACAGATCTGTGACTATGGTCATATCACACATTGGATGCCCGTGCCCTTGTGAAGGTTATCAAGTACTGTATACAAACCCCATAATACTGGCAACAATTGTAGAATACAAAGACTCAATCACTGTAATTATAACTGATAACATTTTGGAAACATTTGAAATAATGTTATCACAAAGGGTGACAAAAGGAGAGTGACTCACATTGTAAACTTAGATAATACTATAGGTTCCAAGTGATTCTCCTGGTTATTATCTATTAAAATTAAACAATGCACACGTGTTAGTAAGATAACCCAAATCACATTAGCCATACAACACAAGACAGAACTCCAACGAACTGAGTCAGACAGAGCCTTGACATGCTTTACGAAGCCCTAGATCAATCAGGTAGGGTAACGAATACGTGATCAGGGGTTATAATACTTACAACGAGACAGAGCTTCGCGTTTTAGTGGTATTATACCTGGCCGTACTTCGCTATTATAGGGACAGAGGAAAGAAAAGAAAATGAGAAATGAAAACTGAGGCATAGGCCTCCTTATATAGGCTGGTCGAAGGGCGGCTCACGGCCCGTGACCCATTCCTTTATCTCCCTCGCGGCCCGCGAGAGACCTAGACTAGGCCCTAGCTTGGTCGAATCAGCCCACTAGACCCAACATGCTCAGGGACACGTGGCCGCCAGTGGTGTCGCCTCCGTTACTTGATCGCACCCCGCGAAGCCCAGGGTGAACCCTGTCGTTTCCCATGAGCGACCCATATAATTTGTTTTATTTGTTTTTTATTAATATAATGTTTATTTAGGGCCGTTTACGAGTATACGGGGTACAATTAGAGCATTTAGGGTATTTTAGGAGGGTTGCTATATCCTTTCCACCTTGTTTTAGATCTCATCCTCGAGATCTACTGGAACAGGTGTGGATATTTCCGTTGCATTTCTGAGTCGAGCTCCCAAGTGTATTCTGGTCCTCTCTTAGAATCCCATTTCACTTTGACCAGAATTAATCTCTTTTGTTTGAGATTTTTGATCTTTCTATCTTCAATCTGAAGTGATTTCTCTATAAACTTAAGTTTCTCATTTACCTCTATGTCTTGAAGAGGTATCACTAATGATTCGTTTGCTAAGCACTTCTTGAGTTTACTTATATGAAATACATCATGTATTCGTGCCATTTCCTCTAGCAATTGTAGCTGATAAGCTAGTGGTCCTATTCTTTTGATAATCTCAAATGGTCCAACATACCTTGGGCTTAGCTTTCCTCTTTTAAACGAATCTGACCACTCCTTTCTTTGGAGAAACTTTTAACAATACCTTATCTCCAACTTGAAATTCTAATGGTTTTCGCCTGTTATCAGCATAACTCTTTTGACGATCTCGTGCTACTTTTAGTCTTTCCTTGACTTGAATAATCTTGTCAGTTGTTTCTTGTACTATCTCTAGTCCAGATAGTTGCTTTTCTCCAATCTCTGCCCAACAGACTGGAGTTCGGCACTTTCGTCCATAAAGTGCTTCAAAAGGTGCAGCATGAATGCTGGTATGATAACTGTTATTGTAGGAAAATTTTATTAATGCTAAATGATCGTCCCAATTTCCTCCAAAGTCAATTACACAGGCTCTAAGCATATCTTCCATTGTCTGAATTGTCCTTTCGCTTTGTCCGTCCGTTTGAGGATGTAAAACGACTATCTCTATCAGAAACAATAGATAAAGGAATTCCATGTAATGAAACTATTTCATTTACATATAACTTAGCTAATTGTTCCATACTGAAAGTTTCCTTCATTGGTAAGAAATGAGTAGATTTGGTTAATCTGTCTACAATCACCCAGATTGTATAATTACCTTTTCGTGTCTTGGGTGATTTGGTAACAAAGTCCATTGTTATCAATTCTCATTTCTATATTGGCATTTCTAGTTGCTGCAATAACCCTGAGGGTTTCTAATGTTCAGCTTTAACCTATGAACAGGTTAGACATTTAGCAACATAGTTTGCTATATCCTGTTCATCATGTCACTAATTGCGGCTGGGGCATTGGTTAAACCAAATGGCAGGACTGTAAATTCATAATGACCGTACCTTGTTCTAAAAGAAGTTTTAGGAATGTCCTCTTCCTGTACTTTCAATTGATGATATCAAGAGCGTGAGTCGATCTTAGAAAAGAATCGAGCTCCTTGAAGTTGATCGAATAGATCATCGATTCTTGGTAGTGAGTACCGATTCTTGATCGTAACCTTGTTCAATTCCCGGTAATCAATGCACATACGCATTGATCCGTCTTTCTTCTTGACAAACAGTACCGGTGCTCCCCATGGAGATGAACTAGGTTGTATAAAACATTTGTCAAGGTTCGTCCAACTGTTTCTTCAGTTCCTGCATCTCGGTCGGTGCTAATCGGTATGGTGCTTTGGCAATATGTGTTGTTCCTGATATGAGGTGAATCCTAAATTCAACCTCCCGCTCTGGCGGTAATCCAGGTAAATCTTCTGGAAAAACGTCTGAAAATTTAGATACTACAGGAATATCTTTTAATTCTTTTCCTTTAGTGTTAATGATTATTGAAATCATTTACACTATTCATCCTTCCCTTGCACAACTTGCAGCTTTCATCACAGAGATAAATTTTGTTGACCTGGTTGGCTTGTCTCCTTTAGTTGTGATCTTTTCACCCTTAGGTGTACTTACTTGTACAAACTTTTAATCACATAAAATACTGGCATGATTGGCTACCAACCAATCCATTCCTAATACAACATCAAATCCTGCTAGAATCATTGGGTAAAGGTTAGCAGTAAAATTATGGTTTAGAATTTCTATCCTTGCTCCCTGCAGGATTTTGATTATCTTAATGGAATCTCCATTTGCTGTCTCTACTAGACAATCTTGTTGAAGTTTAGTTAATGGTTGGTTGAGAAGCTTGTAGAAAGAAGTATTGATAAAACTTTGATTTTCACCAGAGCCAAATAATACTTTGGCAAAAATATCATTAACTAAAAACGTACAGGCAATCTCATCTGGAATCATTTTGGCTTCTTCGACTGTCAGAACGAATGCTCTGGCATTCTTCTTGGTCCTTCAGTTGCCTTAGCTTTGCTGGTTGCTGCTAGAGCTAGTTATGGACAGTCCGGTTTGATGTGACCAGCGTCTCCACAATTGTAGCATGGCCTATTGCTAGTTTTCTTCCTACAGTCTTCTTCCTTATGTCTTGGGTACTTGCAAAAGTTGCAAAACACAACACACTTTCCCGAGTGCTTCTTTTTACAAGTCTTGCAGTAGGGTGCAAAGGAAGAACTTGTATGTGACAACTCGAATTTCCAAGATTTCCTATTTTGCATTTATTGCACGTTCTGGTATTGCTTAGTTGATTATTTGCACAATTAGTTGCTATGGAACTGTAACGTTTTAATATAATGAAGTGTATTGTGTGATTGTGCATGACTATGTGTTAATTATGATAAACTTGTCAAATGTGTAAACTTGGTGGTGAAACTGTGTAATTAATTGGAATAGTGCACTATTGTAAAATATAATACTTGAGGATGTAGAGGACAATTAGTGGAATTCTAGTAATACATAACCCTAAACTCTTTCACTAAACATTTGGCACAAAAACCAAAGCACTGTATTCTCTAAACTCCTAGCAATCATCACCATCATCATTGGCAAGACATTCAACACTTTGATTCTATATTTCTTCTAGGATCATTCAAGGTAATTGCTTAATCATTGTATTGATTGTTTGATTGTCATCTATTCTTGATTCTTGTAGTATGTGTAAACCCTAGTTCTTCATGTGCTATTCCTTGTTAATTGATTCTGAATTGTTGTGAATGAACGATGATGATTGTGTAATCATTGGTAGATGATTAAGATTCTTGATTTGGATGATTGTTTTGGTCAACTACTGAAGATTGAATTGATTCTATGTTGATAAAGTATGAAATAGGGTTCTGATCGTATCGATGTAAATTGTAACTGCTACTTGATTCTGTAATATGATCTGGGATTCACGCATGTTTGTATGTCTGAGTTTAATGAAGCATTACATCCGAGTTTATTAATGTAACACCTAGTCCGACCTTCTTTGATATCATGAAGTCCGAGGTTCTTTAAATGATAAATGTCCGACCTTTAGAACCCTTAATAAGTCCGAGTTTATTGATGATTGAAGGACCGAGTTTAACCCCCTTATGTGTCCGACTTTGTTTATTGACCAACTTATGATCCGAGTATAAGAAGTCCACATGGTCCGACTTTAAGTTCACATGGTCCGACTTTCTAAATGATCCATGGTCCGAGTTTAATGATGTTATATGTTCCGAGTTTATTAGAATGTCATGGGGTCCGAGTTTATTAAAATGCCTTGGACCGAGTTTAAGGGATTTGTCTTTGGGCCCGAGTTTAATGACTATAGTATTGCCCGAGTTTAATGACTATGGTTTGCCCGAGTTAATGAATATAGTTTGTCTGAGTTTAATGAATATACATGGACCGAGTTTATTGATGTATATTGGACCGAATTTATATATGTATGTGTGGACCGAGTTTATTATGTGTGGACAGGGTTTATAAACCCTCTCATGTCTGAGTTTGTATGTTGATTCAATGTCCGAGGTTGTATGATGATACATGTGCTATCCGAGTTTTGAACAGGGGAGACCCCCCCCATACTTGTCTGAGTTTTTGAGAGGTGCATGATCCTGTAAATGTTCATATGAACTAAGTGAATTGTATGAAGGGGTTAACTGTTATGTGATACATGATTTATACATGATATTGACTATCAAGCACTATGTGACATTAGATTACATGCGTATCATTTCGAACATGAACTGATTTGTTATACGTGCATACAATAGGACTTGATTAATTACTTGTGAGTGCATAACCTAGCATACCGAGCAAACCAAGGTGAGTTCACACTCCTACTAAGGCATGGGATTCCCGGGTCGTGGGAATGGGTTAAAGGTTTCAATTGACTTAGAACGTACAAATGCTTTTCCTAGACTATCACCTATCATGGTCCTCGGATGTCAGGACGGTTCCGTAGGTTAGGATAACACCTACGTGGTCATATGCCAATTACTGCCTCGGATGTCAGGCATGCACGTAAAACCTACGTGTACGCATTACTTACTTCTATCCTCGGTACAAAGGATACGTACGTGAAACCCACGTACACCCCCGCGTCTCCTATCCTCGGTTGTGAAGGATACGTACGTAAAACCTACGTACACCCCAAACGCGCTACTGTTCTCGGAAGAAGAACAGGGATGATACGAGAAGTTGATACGAATAGTCTAGTGGTCACATAACATGGGAAGCCCCCACCTGTATAACTTACTATTGGCCCAGTAGAGCCACCCGTTACTTACTGTTACGCACTTACTTACTGTGAACTCGCTCAACTAGTTTGTTGATCATTCTGTTACATGCCTTGCAGATCGTTAGGTACTTGGAGCTTGCACTGGAGAAGCGGGTCGTTGTGGACAAGGATCGTGGTTTCTACGTTGAACTATTATGACATTTAAAACTATTAACTATTGTTGGATTATTTACTATGCTTCCGCTACACTTTGAAACTATGGTTATGTTTTGAACACCTATCGTATTGGATGGATGGTTTACATTTATTTTACTTAATATTAATTACATGTTCAATATGATTGGTGGCTTGATCCTGGTCAGTCACGCTCCCAAGCGGTGATACTCCGCAGGTGGATTTTGGGGGTGTGACAGATTGGTATCAGAGCCATTGGTTATAGAGAACTTGGTTTTAATATGGAAAAACGTTTTTATTAAAACCAGACTATAACCAGAACAGTGCTCTCAACGATCCACAACGACGCTTCGCTCCACGTGCAAGACTCGACATCCTAGGTAATAAGGTTTATGTTTGTTACCTGCTTGCTAGAACTGCATAGAACTTTGCTCGTAGTATGCTTACATTACTTTGCTCACAACTTGTTATTGCTTGAGAACACATACGTGCTTACACTCTTCTGTCATCGCACTATTCGTGAACCATTCTTACTTATGCTACCTTTACTGTTCGATCATGTCTGGACGTGTTGACATGACTCAAGCCCAGTTGACGGCTCTCATTAACGAACAAGTTGCTGCGGCGCTTGCAGTCGCACAAGCAGGAGATATAACCTGCTATTCCAGACCTATCCTAGGACGTTAGATCCTACTCTCGTGACCCAACTCTCGCACTTAACCTTGACCTATCTTTCTCGCGCAACGGGTCAGAACGCACAGCAACCTGTCTGCACATTCAAGAACTTCATGGACTGTCGTCCAAACACATTCAGTGGCCCAGAAGGAGCAGTTGGACTACTCCATTGGTTTGGGAAGCTCGAGTCGGTATTCGAGATGTGTGAATGCCCTGAGGCTCGCAGGGTCAAGTACGCCACTGGTACTTTGGAAGAAATCGCGCTAATCTGGTGGAACGCGCAAGTACGGATACTAGGGTTGGCAACTGCTAACGCCACCCCATGAAACGAATTCAAAGAACGCATTAAAAGGGAACACTGCACACGTTATGACATCCACAAGTTGGAAGTGGAGCTTTACCATTTGAAAATGACGGGGTCAGGAATTGATGCTTATACGAAACGGACGAACGAATTGGCCATCTTGTGTCCAACCATGGTGGACCCTCCAAGCAAGTGTATCGAATTGTACCTCAAGGGTCTAGCCTCAGAGATTCAGAGCCATGATACATCGGCTAACCTCGACAATATCCAAGACATTCAGCGTCTTGCTCATCGCCTCACGGACCAGGCAGTGGAACAGAACAGGCTGCCTAGTTGTATCATCCCTATTACTATCGCTACCACTTCTGCTACCACTTCCAGCAAGGGTTCGGCTACCGTTCAGTCTCAAGCATAGCAGCAGCGCAAGAATAGTGATCACCAGAGCACAGCAGAAGCTAAGGATTCAGGAGTCCATGACCTGCAAATCGGAATCGCCGGCAGCAACAGCCAGCAGAAATCCTATGCAAAGAAAAGATTGTTCGCATTCCTCATTCGGGTCAAGAACCTCTCGAAGTTCAAGGCGACAAGAGTGGTGCTATGGTTGGCATCACCTCTTTCTGGAAGGCTCAGAAATGTTTGCGGAAGGGCCACACCGCAATTTTGGCTCTAGTTACTGACGCATCAGCAAAGGAAAAGAAGCTGGAGGATATCCTAGTTGTACGTGACTTCCCTCAGGTGTTTCCTGAAGATTTACCCGGTTTACCGCCTCATCGTCAAGTTGAGTTTCAGATTGAGTTGGCTCCTGGAGCAGCACCAATAGCCCGCGCACCGTATCGTTTAGCTCCAACCGAACTAGAAGAACTGTCGAAGCAGCTACAAGAGCTCTTGGAAAAGGGCTTTATTCGTCCAAGCTCTTCGCCTTGGGGAGCTCCAGTGTTATTTGTAAAGAAGAAAGACGGTACGTTCAGAATGTGCATCGACTACCGTGAACTCAATAAGGTGACGGTGAAGAACCGTTATCCTCTTCCGCGCATAGATGACTTATTCGACCAGTTGCAAGGGTCGTGTTATTACTCCAAGATAGACTTGAGGTCAGGTTATCATTAGCTGAGAGTCCGGGATGAGGACGTCTCCAAAACCGCTTTCAGAACTCGCTACGGTCATTACGAGTTTCTGGTCATGCCATTCGGGCTTACGAACGCGCCTGCAGTCTTCATGGATCTTATGAACAGGGTGTGTAAACCGTATCTAGACAAGTTCGTTATCGTATTCATCGACGACATTTTGATTTACTCCAAGAATCAGGAGGAGCACGAGCAGCATTTGCGTCTTATTTTGGAACTTCTTCGAAAGGAGCAACTGTACGCCAAGTTTTCAAAATGCGACTTCTGGCTTCGTGAAGTCCACTTCTTAGGCCATGTGGTAAACAAGGATGGGATTCATGTCGATCCATCCAAGGTTGATTCGATCAGAAACTGGCCAGCACCGCGTACACCGACTGAAATACGCCAATTCTTGGGTTTGGCAGGTTACTACAGGCGATTTATCAAAGACTTCTCCAAGATCGCGCAGCCACTTACTATGCTGACACAGAAAGGTGTCACCTACCGTTGGGGAGATTCCCAGGAAACCGCTTTTCAGTATTTGAAGGAGAGACTATGCAGCGCACCTATACTCTCACTGCCGGAGGGCACAGATGACTTCGTGGCTTATGGTGATACATCGATACAGGGTCTCGGTTGTGTATTGATACAACGGGATAAGGTTATTGCTTACGCTCGCGACAACTCAAGATTCATGAACGGAACTACTCGACGCGCAATTTAGAGCTGGGAGCTGTTGTTTTCGCACTTAAGATATGGCGACACTACCTGTACGGTACCAGGTGCACCATTTACACCGATCACAGGAGTCTCGAGCATATTCTTAAGCAAAAGGTTTTGAACATGCGTCAGCGACGATGGGTCGAGCTACTTAATGATTTCGAATACGCCATCAAGTACCATCCAGGAAAAGCCAATGTTGTGGCTGACGCTTTCAGTCGAAAGGACACCTTACCTAAGCGCGTGCGAGCGCTACAGCTTACTATCCAATCCAGTCTTCCTGCACAAATACGAGATGCTCAGGTGGAAGCATTGAAACCAGAAAACGTAAAGGATGAAGCTCCGCGCGGCTCAAGGCAACGATTAGAACAAAGGGAAGACGGCGCCTACTATGTAACGGGGCGCATTTGGGCCCCACTCTATGGCGGTCTACGCGAACTTGTGATGGATGAAGCACGCAAGTCACACTACTCGATACATCCAGGGTCGGATAAGATGTACCACGATATCAGAACAACGTATTGGTGACCAAACATGAAAGCCCACATCGCCACCTATGTTGGCAAGTGTTTGACTTGTGCGAGAGTCAAGGTGGAATATTAGAAACCTGCAGGCCTACTTCAACAGCCTAAGATACCTCAATGGAAATGGGAAGAAATTTCCATGGATTTCGTTACAGGCCTACCTAGATCTCAGCGTGGGAACGATACAATATGGGAAATCGTGGATCGACTCACCAAGTCTGCACACTTCCTAGCGATAAAGGAAACGGATAAGTTCTCCACTCTCGCAGACATCTATCTTAAAGAAGTTGTTTCGAGGCACGGGGTGCCCACCTCCATCATTTCGGATCGGGATGCACGATTCACGTCAGAACTATGGCAAGCGATGCACAAATCCTTCGGCTCACGATTAGACATGAGCACAGCATATCACTCTCAGACGGATGGGCAGTCTGAGCGCACGATTCAAACTCTAGAAGACATGCTTCGAGCGTGTGTTATCGATTTCGGCAACGGCTGGGAAAAGCACCTCCCTTTAGTGGAGTTTTCATACAATAACAGTTACCACACCAGCATTCAAGCCGCTCCATTCGAGGCATTGTACGGACGTAAATGCCGGTCACCTCTCTGTTGGGTGGAGGTGGGGGATAGTCAAATTACGGGTCCAGAGATTGTAGTGGACGCCACAGAAAAGATAGCACAGATACGACAACGCATGGCGGCAGCACGCGACCGTCAGAAAGCCTACGCGGACAAGCATAGAAAGCCTTTGGAATTTCAGGTCGGGGACCGGGTATTATTGAAAGTCTCACCCTGGAAGGGTGTGGTACGTTTTGGCAAAAGGGGCAAACTGAATCCGCGGTACGTCGGACCATTCGAAATCTTAGAAAAGATTGGCAAAGTAGCCTACAAGTTGAACTTACCAGCTGAACTCGGAGCAGTTCACAATGTCTTTCATGTGTCGAACTTAAAGAAGTGCTTATCAGATGAGACCCTCATAGTTCCTTTTAAGGAACTCACTATCGATGAGCGGTTGCAGTTCGTCGAGGAACCAGTTGAAATCACGGACCGGGATGTTAAGGTCCTCAAACACAAGAGAATCCCTCTTGTTCGAGTTCGTTGGAACTCCCGACGTGGCCCAGAGTACACCTGGGAACGCGAAGACCAGATGACAGAAAAGTACCCCAGTTATTCGAAACCAATGCAACCACTACTGAGGCTGAAGCTACTACTACTGAATTTCGGGACGAAATTCCAAATCAACGGGGGGATGATGTGACACCCCGGGAAAACCAGGGAACGATATAACTTACCTAGCTTCCTCAGTGAGTGCGTACCAAATTTCGGGACGAAATTTCTTTCAAGTTGGGGATAATGTGACAACTCGAATTTCCAAGATTTCCTATTTTGCATTTATTGCACGTTCTGGTATTGCTTAGTTGATTATTTGCACAATTAGTTGCTATGGAACTGTAACGTTTTAATATAATGAAGTGTATTGTGTGATTGTGCATGACTATGTGTTAATTATGATAAACTTGTCAAATGTGTAAACTTGGTGGTGAAACTGTGTAATTAATTGGAATAGTGCACTATTGTAAAATATAATACTTGAGGATGTAGAGGACAATTAGTGGAATTCTAGTAATACATAACCCTAAACTCTTTCACTAAACATTTGGCACAAAAACCAAAGCACTGTATTCTCTAAACTCCTAGCAATCATCACCATCATCATTGGCAAGACATTCAACACTTTGATTCTATATTTCTTCTAGGATCATTCAAGGTAATTGCTTAATCATTGTATTGATTGTTTGATTGTCATCTATTCTTGATTCTTGTAGTATGTGTAAACCCTAGTTCTTCATGTGCTATTCCTTGTTAATTGATTCTGAATTGTTGTGAATGAACGATGATGATTGTGTAATCATTGGTAGATGATTAAGATTCTTGATTTGGATGATTGTTTTGGTCAACTACTGAAGATTGAATTGATTCTGTGTTGATAAAGTATGAAATAGGGTTCTGATCGTATCGATGTAAATTGTAACTGCTACTTGATTCTGTAATATGATCTGGGATTCACGCATGTTTGTATGTCTGAGTTTAATGAAGCATTACATCCGAGTTTATTAATGTAACACCTAGTCCGACCTTCTTTGATATCATGAAGTCCGAGGTTCTTTAAATGATAAATGTCCGACCTTTAGAACCCTTAATAAGTCCGAGTTTATTGATGATTGAAGGACCGAGTTTAACCCCCCTATGTGTCCGACTTTGTTTATTGACCAACTTATGATCCGAGTATAAGAAGTCCACATGGTCCGACTTTAAGTTCACATGGTCCGACTTTCTAAATGATCCATGGTCCGAGTTTAATGATGTTATATGTTCCGAGTTTATTAGAATGTCATGGGGTCCGAGTTTATTAAAATGCCTTGGACCGAGTTTAAGGGATTTGTCTTTGGGCCCGAGTTTAATGACTATAGTATTGCCCGAGTTTAATGACTATGGTTTGCCCGAGTTAATGAATATAGTTTGTCTGAGTTTAATGAATATACATGGACCGAGTTTATTGATGTATATTGGACCGAATTTATATATGTATGTGTGGACCGAGTTTATTATGTGTGGACAGGGTTTATAAACCCTCTCATGTCTGAGTTTGTATGTTGATTCAATGTCCGAGGTTGTATGATGATACATGTGCTATCCGAGTTTTGAACAGGGGAGACCCCCCCCATACTTGTCTGAGTTTTTGAGAGGTGCATGATCCTGTAAATGTTCATATGAACTAAGTGAATTGTATGAAGGGGTTAACTGTTATGTGATACATGATTTATACATGATATTGACTATCAAGCACTATGTGACATTAGATTACATGCGTATCATTTCGAACATGAACTGATTTGTTATACGTGCATACAATAGGACTTGATTAATTACTTGTGAGTGCATAACCTAGCATACCGAGCAAACCAAGGTGAGTTCACACTCCTACTAAGGCATGGGATTCCCGGGTCGTGGGAATGGGTTAAAGGTTTCAATTGACTTAGAACGTACAAATGCTTTTCCTAGACTATCACCTATCATGGTCCTCGGATGTCAGGACGGTTGCGTAGGTTAGGATAACACCTACGTGGTCATATGCCAATTACTGCCTCGGATGTCAGGCACGCACGTAAAACCTACGTGTACGCATTACTTACTTCTATCCTCGGTACAAAGGATACGTACGTGAAACCCACGTACACCCCCACGTCTCCTATCCTCGGTTGTGAAGGATACGTACGTAAAACCTACGTACACCCCATACGCGCTACTGTTCTCGGAAGAAGAACAGGGATGATACGAGAAGTTGATACGAATAGTCTAGTGGTCACATAACATGGGAAGCCCCCACCTGTATAACTTACTATTGGCCCAGTAGAGCCACCCGTTACTTACTGTTACGCACTTACTTACTGTGAACTCGCTCAACTAGTTTGTTGATCATTCTGTTACATGCCTTGCAGATCGTTAGGTACTTGGAGCTTGCACTGGAGAAGCGGGTCGTTGTGGACAAGGATCGTGGTTTCTACGTTGAACTATTATGACATTTAAAACTATTAACTATTGTTGGATTATTTACTATGCTTCCGCTACACTTTGAAACTATGGTTATGTTTTGAACACCTATCGTATTGGATGGATGGTTTACATTTATTTTACTTAATATTAATTACATGTTCAATATGATTGGTGGCTTGATCCTGGTCAGTCACGCTCCCAAGCGGTGATACTCCGCAGGTGGATTTTGGGGGTGTGACATTGTACTTTTCTCATGGTTGGAATTATCATAGCGAAATTCTTGGGTAAGCTTTTGAGCTAGGTTCTTTCTCAGGTTTTCCTCTTATGTACGTACCAATTCATCAGTCAGGGTATTGGCTAGTTCTACTACTTCTTCTATGGTTTGTGGCCTAGCTGCCTTGACTACGTGTCTGATTTCGCTAATTAATCCCCAGATGTAACAGGAGATTAACATTGGTTCTGGTGAGGCTAAAGTTGGTACTATCATAGCATATTCAAAGAATATGGTAGTGTACTCCCTACAGTGTATTCCAATCATTTTATGATTTAGGAACTTATTGGCGATTTGTTCCTTTTCATGAGGAGGACAAAATTTTCTTTCAACTATCTCCTTAAAGTTGGTCCATTCCATATTATAAACTATGTCACTTCCTCTAGTTTGGAGAATGGTATTCCACTATTCTAAGGCTGCATTCTTAAAAAGATTAGAAGCAAACATAATTTTATCCTCATCTGCACATTTACTTATTTTTATGACTGCTTTTGTCTTTTCTATCCAGCGCAAGGTTGAAATAGCTCTTTCATTGCCTGAGAATTCTATTGGTTTGGAGGCCAATAATTCTTTATAAGAACAACCATATGAGATGGTTCTTCTTATTTTTGGAATTGGAGCTTGGATAATTGGTCCGTGATTTTCGTTCATACTATGACTTGGTTCAGTGGGTTGACGATTACTCCCAATTACAGAATTATTATTTTCTGCTTCTTTAATAGTCTTGATAATATAGGGCATAACATCTATAATTCCTTGTGCGACTATCTGTAACACCTCGTAAAAACGCGACCAATATAATGAAGACACGTGTCATGGACTTTAAACGTGTAAGGATTTGATTATGAGGGACTAAATTTATCAAACAATGTAAATATGTGAATAAAGGGATCCAAAGTGTTAACAAGCCATTCTTGTGCCTCTGATTGACCTCACACGACGTTCGTATTCCGTAATGAATAATTTATTGAACATTAGAAGTCGTTTGTGTTAAAAATAAGGATCTTGCAAAGCATAGGGGTTATAAGTGTCAACATGTTAAAGTTACCTCTGAGTGACCTTTAACGAACCCAAAAAAACATTGTAAATAAATTAATATTTCGTTCACAAGAATATTAGATATTAATTTTGTGGAGTTTTGAAGAAAACAAGACTTTTCGGGTGATCGTACAACTAACCGGGAGCTTAACGGAGTTAGTTTGTGACTCAAGGTCCTTAAAAGTTAACTATGGGGGTCCAAAATGTAATAAATGAAAGTTATATAAACATAATATGGACCAGGGACCGAAACTGCAAATGCTGAAAGTTGAATTCCGGTTACACAGGGACGTCGCGCCCCGCGTAGGCTCCTTAATAATCCTACGCGGGCCGCGTAGACCTATCAGATGTAGAAAAATGTTGACAGCTACGAGTCCAGCCAGTTCCACCGCCTTAGAAAGCTGGTTTTCGAATTCAGGGACTGAACCAATGGTATTTCATGCATAGGGGACACCTGGGATGATCAGGAATCAATGGTAGACTTGTGTGGAGTGATCCTATGAATTCTTTTTGGCTATATAAGCTTCTTGTTTGCTAGTTCAATGTGCTCACTTTCAAAAATCATTCTCAACTCATCTCTGGAACTTCCTGGAGCTCAAGCAAGTTTCCTCAAGTTCCTAATTCGTGCTAAGAGCCTTTGTAAGCATTCTTAGCCTCTCTAGTTCAAGATTTATTAGCTTAATGACCAAAAGTCAAAGCCGTCGTAATTGAGCTTTGACTTAGTGATTAATCACTAATGGTCCAGTCATTTTTTGAATTGAAAGTGGCTATGAGTTGGTAATTATGTGGGTAATAAATCATTAAAAGGGCACCCCCTGATTATCACTCTAACTTGGTCAATTGTCGGGTCAAACTTAATATTAAAAAGTCAACAGAAAGCTATTTTTGCAAATAAACACATAACTGATAATGTAGAGGTTATGGGACATGTTTTAACACTAAAATAATTTGGTAAATAATGTAATAACATGCCTAAGCATGTTCAACCCGACGATTCTGAGTTTAGGCTCGGTTCGGAACCGAAAGTCGCAAAAGAAGACTTTTGCTTTGACTTTCAGTTCTGACCTGATTTAGCTTGTTTTAGATATGCCCTAAGGTTTCTTTAGGACCATATTATAACTTAGTAAAAACCCTCTGAGGTTATACTACGTGGTTCCTTAATTATCCGATTCATTTGCATGTTTCCCTTAATTGCTTAAATATTGACCATTATGCCCTTTTGACATTAAAACGAGATTTTTGAAAATGTGAGAGGACAAAAACCTTTATTACTAATTTATAAACTTGTCCTAAAAATTTGACATCAGTTTGAGGTCTAAATTAGGAGTTATGCTCAATATCGTAATTTGAAAGCTTTTTATTAATTAAACGGCATATTTAGCATAAAGCCTATTTAAACCCAAATTTTGACACCAAACCTTTTACCCACTGATGTAATATAATATTTTGGGATTTTTGAAGATTTTTATTAATTTTTAAACTGATCATAACATGGGGTTCTTGCTTTGATCCGGTAATTGACGGTTATACCATTTTTGCTAATAAAATGAGTTTTACATAACATTTTGATACCAAACCTTTTGCTACTGATTTTGCATGTTAAATAAAATATTTTAAGCCTTCTGGACTGATAAAAATCTCAGCTTTCCTTATATACCCTTAAAATCGCCTAAAACCGACTTTTTACGCGTTATAAACGCATAGTATGGGTTAAAACTATTTTTTGCACATAAGACTCAATACCTACTGATGTTTTAAGTAAATTTTTATACTTTAACAATAAATAAAAGTTTTGAACTCGGAATTCCAGATTTGACTTTTAAAGCTTATGTGAAATGACCAAAATGCCCCTACGGCGCATAGTTTGGTTATAAATGATAAATTTCACATACATGCAATACCTTACTGATATGACAAGCAAAAAATAAATATTCTTATTGATCATTTTAGACCAGAACCTCAGATTAATATTTAATCTCTTTTATAATCTTAAAAATGACCAAAATACCCATACGGGGCATAAATTGGTTTTAAATTCGTTTTGGGCATAATGGAAGGTATCCTATTGATATCATAACACATTTTAAGCATATTAACTTAGGGAACCTGTACATGACTCATTTGGTTACCCATTATGCATTTTTCGCGTTCGGTACGGTTTATGTAACTAGTTTGCATAAATTGACCGAAACGGGTTAAACCTTATCATTTTTACCTCAAAATCCAGAATGTGTTTAAGTTACCCGTATTATACAAGTCTCCGTACTTGTCGGGTCTAAATCACAATTCTAGTCCGGTCTTCGCTTAATCTTGCGTTTTGAACCGTATATCTTTCTTTAAAACTAACCGGTCTAAGTTTAAACTTAAGTAAGACCCGTTAGGAATCTAATAGGTTATTAAAAGCCTTCGTTCCAGATTTAGGAGTCCAGTAAAAGATATTTGCACTTGCTGATTGTATACGGCTGAGATAAATTTGAATATTTTGCTCAGGTAAATACTTTTAACTTATTTTCCGTTATACGGGCTTGGGATACGGTATTATAATAATACCGCTTGGACGGGTGTGTAGTTATTTAAATCGGATTGTGATTAATATATTTACATAACCTGTTTTAATCTGTTTTGTTTGGTATATGGCATTTGGGGGGTTAATGACCAAGTCCTGGATATCCTCGGCTCATTCATTGAAATGGCCACGACTTAAGCACGGGGTGTAGGCATACACCTGACAGTTATGTATATATAAAAGGTAATCCACAATAAGGAGTTCTCCTTGTGGGCATTATACCTGTGGTGTGTCAGTTAATCTTGTCCAGCTCTTCTAACTGGCCCTGACGGACGACAAACATGTAAATCTGTATACAAGTTTATTTTTAAAATAATTGTCCGAAGTTATAAAAGATTATTTGTGCCTTGTGCATTTAAATCAATTTTCTTAAATATTTTCAAAAAGAGTCGGTTAATTGTATTTACCGGTGTAAACTGACGTATTTTCCAAAAGGTTAAGTGAAGGTACTATGCGAAATAGGCTGGGTACTCCCGAGTGAATAAATAAAGAGTCCTCCAAGCTTTATCACTTAAAAATCTGTTGAACAATTATCTTCTTTTGTTTTGATCCGCCTATGGATCCTTTTGCATTCCGTTTGTAATACTTATGATACTTTCATTCGGTTTGTAATATTTTTACTTTTAGACTTCCGCTGTGCATTAAATTGTGATTATTGACTATGATGATATCAACTACGTCACAATACTCCCCACCGGGCCCACCGGTAATACGTGAAAATATTGGGGTGTGACACTATGTGTTCGATGGCACTTTTGTTCACCTGGTTTCTGTTATTATCATTATTCTGGTTTTCCTAATTTACTTCATTCGACCTCTGAATTGTAAACATTTATCAGGTATTAATATCACAGAATAAAATTTATACAAACAATCACACAAGAAGATTGATCAAAAACGTCGAACATTGCGACTTTACTCTTTTTGTATATATCTATATATATGCGTCGATTACAAACTACAACTGAAAATTAACACACTAGTAGTATGCATCGATATCTATTTTAGTTGATTATATATTTATTATTATTATATTTATATTTTTTTCATCAAAGTACAAAATTACACACACACACACACACGTGTATATATATATATATATATATATATTATTCTAGGAGTCGTTCATCCAATACTGCATCTCGCACTCGTCATACTTCCAGACGAGTTTCTCTCCTATCTGACGGATTCTATTTCCTTCTTCCACTAAATTGTCGCCATACTGGCGAAGTTCTTGCACATATTCTCGGCTCATTGGTGGGGCTGGTACTGGTTCTTTATGAGGATATAATTCCTGATATGACCTGTGGTCATCCCACCATAGATCATACTCTAAAGGGATTGGGGTTGGGATTCTGGGGATTTCATTGGGGTCAAATGCTGGGATTGGGAATTGGTCTTCCTAGTTGGGTTCTAACTCCATTTGTTGGTCTGGGAATAAGGGTAACAGTTGTGGTTTAGCTATTTGGTTCAGATTAGAGTCTACTGCAGTAGTGACTAACATATGGAAATTTGCTAACTGCTCATCAAGTTCCTCTTCCCATAATGGTCTATTAACTGCTTCCTGGGGTTTGTGCATTCACTTCCCTATTTGCTTTCGCTAATGCTCTCTATTGTTGTAAGTTCTTCATTCTTTTCCTTCTCTCATGCGCTCCTCTACTAAACCATCCTCTCTTTTTAGGAGGGAATGGTTTCTCAGACTGTGTCTTAAAGATAAAGATTCCTTCCTCAGTATGAGCAAAGTATCCTAAGGGGGTTGACTGAGATGAGGTTCCGTCATCTTTTGGATAATTAGCTAATTGACGATAAGCGTCGGATGTACCTTGCTCACTCATACTATAAACTAACAAATTGTCAAATAACACAAAACAATAATATACATATTGTAGCGCCCCAAAAATCTAATAATTGATAAATAAGGCATTTACTAGAATTATGTGTGAAATAACTTAACTAGGTTTGATTAACTAGGATTAGTTAACCTAGTTTGTTTATCTATGTTAGTTACAAGAAGGAAATAAATAAATTATCAAAACTAGAAGGGTTGGTCTTGTACATTTTAAATAAAGTTTGGTTAAGTAGTGGAAGATCACAAACATCAGACATAAGTCTGATGTTGGTGTCGATGCAAGCCAAGGAGCCAAGAAGGGTTTCTCATGATGATGAAATGTTAAAGAATTGAAGCAAAATCCAGCCTTAATTCTCTTGCATGTGTAGAGATTCTACATCAAAAAGCTATATGAAACATGTGGTAAGTTGTAATTTCAGATTTTTATGATCTTGTATAAAGTGGGTTTATGTTTAATCCATGAAATTGTGTGAAATTAATCATGAATATATGTTAGAATCATCAAATAGGACTTGAATTATGAAGGATTTTAAGTAATTTGGATGATTGAGTTGAAACCCACCATTGATAGTGAAGGTAGTAACATGGATGAATCACCCATGTTCAAATCATGTGCAAATTCGATTGATTATGTTGAATAAGATGAACTCTTGCAAGTTAGGTTGAATATGGTATGAAGTTAGTTTAATGTTTTGGTTGTGTTGATGATTGAAAGTAAGAACTTGGAAGATTAAGCATGAATTAGTTGTACATTGTGCATTAAATGGTGTATGCACACCAAGTGTTTGATGAATGTCTAAATGACAACAATATGTAAAAATTGTATGCAAATTGTGGGTAAATAAGTATAGAAGGAGATAATGATATATTTGTTAGCAAACTAACATGAAATGTGTGGTAATCAGAGCTCATGGTTAAAGAGTAAAGTGTGTTCGGTTCGAGACTTGATCGCAAAATCTGGTAAGTGTATTTATATTAATGGTATATCACGTTAAAGTGTTGTAAACAACACACAGGGTTATCGTGTAATACACGTTACCCCAATGAAAATGATTGGTATAGTTAACGAAATCACGTGCGTTGACACGTACAGTAAAAAGCCTTGTATTACAATACAGGCGTTTACTAATGTCGAAATTACTAACTTTTGTAAATGTTTAGTTGAAGGATACTCGCATCGGAAGATGGCGAGAGGGTAACAAGTGACGGACATGACAGAGGAACGGTCTGAAATACGACAAGTAGAGTATGCTCATCAAGGACCTAAACCGTGTGACGATCGCGAACAAGATTAACGACATGGAAAGCCCGTTAGGGCAAGCATTACCAGGTGCACAATTTAAATTAATCGCACAAATAGTAATATGCAACAAGCAAGTTTAGAATGACGGTTGCATATATAGGATAAGACTTAGAAAATCTAAATAGCATATCTAATCAGGATGAAGTTTCCAAGAATAAATAAGTAGAAAGAAGTGTTATTCACAATGATGAGTAACAAAGAAATAATAGGATTAGTTCATATGGAAACTTGGACGGGGGGTAATTATCCAAGTGGAAAACTCTCAATATAATGCTATTGAGAAAAGTAGCGATCACATTAACGAATGTGATTATATAATAGTTCGATAGAAAAGAAAAACATTTTATATGTTCAAATGTAAAACTAGTAAAACTAATGATTGTTGTTTTGCAATTAAATAAAGTTTTACTTAATGAAATCAGAGATATGAAATAAATAGAGGCGTTACTTACATAGGGTGTGATGTGAAAACTATAAAAAGGTCATGTGTATCATGTCTTAATCGCTTACTCTGGCCAAGTAAGTAGTGGCATATGATACCATGAACTTCTTGTAGTGGACACATTTACGTCCGATGTAGTAAGGACGGGGTGAATGGGACTAACTTAAATGATACCCAAATGAATCAAATGAATAGGATGTTTGATAGTAAACGTAAACGCAAATCGGATGACGGAAGCGTATTACGGTAGAATGACGAGCCTGAGAGAAGGGACAAAGATCAAAGTTGATGAAAATACAAACCAACTAATGAGAATGCTAAGGCATAGGGATAAAAGTTTGACTGTCATAAGTGATGAAATTCACATGGACAAGGCAAATGAATTAAATAGAGAATAAAGGACTTGACGGAACAAAAAGCGATAGATCTCACTAAGACGACCAAATAAATTAAAATAATGTCTAAAACCATATAAGAATGGTTACTTGAAGATGATTACGGTAAAGATACCCGATGAATGGGTAGGATTTGGAAAGAATGCGTAAACCAAGAGACGGGAACGTGAAACAGAAAGTCAAAAGACTCGGAATATGAGTCATGATTAAAAGACAATGAGAATATGCAAACATAAATTTTGATAACTACGTTCAACTATTTTAAAGTCGAACGGATCGAATAAAGAACGAAATTTGACGTTCACCAGTGATTAAATTTCACCCAAAATAAGTCAAACGAGTTAAGTAAGGAAAACGCAAACCGGTGAAGACCGGAAAACTAAAAACATTAAGATAAAAGAACCCGGGTGATGGGTTGTAAAGAAGTATAGGTAAGAACCGGGTAATGGTAAGCGTAGAATAAACCGACGTATAAATGACAGAAGAAGTTATAGAGTCGGAAGAATAATTCAAAAGAAAACAAAAGTAGCCTTAGACTACGGTCAAGATCAAATGAAATACAAATGCAAAAATAAATGATACTAGACATAAAAAGGATACCTTGACACTATAGATACATGTATATACACCGTTAAATACGGACTCGAATAAAAGATGATCTACGGGATTATCATAACCTACGAGATTATAAATAATGTTAAGGTCTATGGGACCAAAAAGACATTTGGGTCACAAATAGAAAGAAATGAATTGTTAGGGTCTCACCTCAATAAGGTAAACAAATGAAAATCTAAAGAAATAGCCTACGAGGCTAAGTGAAAGAACCTACGGGTCAATAGTATAAAACAAGGAAACTGGTTGTAACTTCCCGCGTAAAATAATAACGGGAGATAAAGTTAGTATAAAAGCTGTAGGATCGGATTCTGACCCGAACGAGTCAATCAGAGGAGTTTGATCAGATACAGGTGCGGGAAACAAGTACCTGACGTAGAAACAGCTAGATATTCTCTTAAATTTCTTTTCTGATTAATTTGACAGCTTTTACAATCAATTCTCACACCGGCAGCACCTCGGTATGGAATCCGGAAAGTTACAAATGAGGTCCTCTTATACGGTATATATAGGTGAGGAGGTCCCCTTATACGGCATGTCCATATAAGCGGACCTGATAGGTTCCCTTATACGGCATGTCCGTATAAGCGGACCTGACGAATAAGCTAACCTATTATGTCCGAATAAGTGGACCTAACACATAAGAGAACCTACTATGTCCGTATAAGCGGACCTATACTCTAAAACACGTAAACTCTCCAGTTTTCTCGTAAAACGCGCCCTAATCTATACAATACAATGAAAGACTCGATCTAAGACGAAATCAACAGATGTAGTGTACCAACAGACTCCCCCTCAGATGTTGATGGAGTCGACTATCGAGTCACAACAATGCTGTGTCTTCACATCTACAGTCTTGATCAGACTCTGGGCTTTTCTTTCTCTCTATCTTCAGACTCCACCTCTCGATTTACTGGTATTCCTTTGTTCTTCAGTAACATCTTCAGGATCGTTGTCTGGCTTTCCGTCTAACAGCTTCTCATCTTATCCTGCAAAAGCTCTACCTCAAAGTAAATTTCTTTCACATATATATTTCAAACATATAACCCTGCACCAATTCAGACTCTCCTTCAAAACAAACACAGATTTTGATGAACCACTTGAAAGGTTAGATTATGAAAACATTTAATTTCACACAAACACTCCCTCTCAAATATTACTCATCATGTTTAGCACTTGGAATTTTGAAAATCAGCTTTCCAATATCAGTTATCAAAAATCTTTTTGACTTTTTCAAAAGTTTATGCTAAAACACACTGAAAATCTTTTTGGATTTTGAAATAAAGAAACATGAAATGCAGTAATGAAAATATTTACAGACAATATTTTTGTGAGTTCGTGTAAGAGGATCATATCAGTTTATGAGACATGTCACTAACACCGTTAAGCTTGATTTCATTTTTAGTTCAAAACAATTCACCTAGATTGTCAGTATATCAGTCCACTGAAATTTTCACACAAAGTTCAATTAATCTGAGATACGATATTAATGTCTTAAGAACTTAAACTTATCCGTGTGTCCCACTACTTGAATATACTCCCGTATCCATATCCCAATATTCAGTCTTACAGGTGAGTATACCACAGATGATATCTGTTCAGGGGTTAAATGCGAAACCGTGAGAGCTCAGGTCAGAACTTCCGTTCAGCAGAGAGATGACGGCTCGACTTTTGGGTGTGTCCCCTTTAGAGGATCTTTTGATTTCAACAGCAGCAACTATCAATTTGATTGTTTCATCAGCTTGCTGAGGGCGATGCTGTGTTTCAAGCATTTGCGGAAAGCATTATCCGGGGACTAGGTCAGTATTTCCATACAGCAGAAGTCCCGGGATAATACCCCAGATATCATTGAGCATAAAGACCTAGTATCTCAGAATAAGGGACCTATCAAACAAGATTTCATGGGTTACCTATATATCCAAGTTTGTGTTAACCCACAGAACAAGCAAGTTTGAAATTTAGTTTATATCTCGTCACAATTTACTAAATGTGTAAAAACCTACTGGCATATCCTTAGTAAGATTGTTTATCACATTTTATCTTTACATTTCTTTAGCATGTTATGACAGCCTACTGACGTACTATCATTTCCACTTTTCACAACGAAACTCATTTTTGAATTTTATCATGTTTTTGGCTTTTTCAAATTTTCTAATGTTTTTGGATTTTCTGAAATTTCCCTACTCCCCCTAAAATGCAAACACATTTCAAAGAAAATTTGAAAACTTCTAGACTCTTGACCCACTAGAATCATGAAAAGTAAAACAAAATTGTACAGAAACTTGACAACTGACATCGAATCACATCAAATCGTCATTCACTAGGCATAAACAATCTGGACTCCCCCTTTCAACAAACCATTTTCTCATTTAGATCTCAAAACACTTAAGTTTGTTTTAATCGAAATGATTTTTCCGGAAAATGAGTTTGTGTTTACCACTTATGAAGCATGGGGATATGGTTCATCATTTTGTTTATCAATCTCATATGAATAGTAAATCAAGTACAACTTAACGTCCCTGATTTACCATTTGCAGTTCAGAATCACTGTACCACTTGTAAATGTAACCTCTTCAAAGTATAATCACAAATACCACTTGTAGATCAAAAAATACCCCTTGTAGATTTTTCTGTAGGAATGAGACGTCTACAGAAACCTTTTTACCACTTGTCGAATTATTCAGAAAGATGTCGATTCCTGCTTCTCAATTACCAACCTGGAAGCTCCGGCGTAGTCATTCAACCTGTAAACATTCAAACACTATCAAAATCTTTCAACCAAAATCTTTAAACATTAGAATGATGCCGATTCCTGATCCACGATATAAACTTGGGATCTCCGGCATAGTCCTAAGACTATCATGGAAAGCATACATCCATCCAAGTCTTCTCAGACTTGATGGATTTCAACTCTTGAGCAGTAGGGTTATATGTCGCCTTTTTAGTTGCATAAAAATCTTTAATCCCCTTTGCCCTTCCACTTAACATTTTCCCAAATATCTTTTTAACATTCCCGTTGAATGTTTTCTCGACATCAAAATCTTTTTTCTTATTGTAAAACTGATTTGAAATCTCAGTTTTTCCCACTTTCTTTTTAACTTCTTCAAGTTTCAGTGATGGAAACTCCTCATCATTCACTGAAATTTTCGCCTCAACCTGTGGCTCTTCTGGCTTTGTGGAACCAGATTCATCGCCGACATTCACATCAACCTTTTTAACAACCCACACCTGGTTGTCTTTTTCTTTCTTTTTGTAAAAATTCTTTTCCGAACACTCACCAACCTCATATTTAGAATTTTCAAAACATTTAAGTCTATCGGTTGGTGGTTCAACATCAACAACTTTGTCTTTTAATTTCTGACAAACTCCCTGTTTTGTTTTTGCATTTGTCTGACAATTCCATGCAATATGACCAACTTCATTGCATCGATAACAGGTACGAGTCTCTCATTGATAAAACACTACAGTTCCATTTTTCTTCTTTTCAGCCAGAAACTCCTGGTTTGACTGTCTCTAGAATGGTTTCTTCTGTTCCTCATCTGAGCTTCCACCTGACACAAATTCTATTTTTGTTTTAGAACTTTTATCATTTTTATGGTTTTCTGGTGGAACAAAACCTAAACCTTTCTTTTTGTAGCTACGATTTTGGTTAGGTTTCTTTTGAAAACCAGAACCAGAATTGTAACCCTTTTTCTTGTTTAGACGTTGTTGAACTCTTGAAGTGTACTTTTTAGGTTTTTCAGTAAGATTTAAATCTTTTATTTCAGAAATATTGATTTCTGTCATTTTGAAAACCTTTTTGATCATGTCAAAGCGAACACTTCTTATTGGAAATTCTTTGTCATAATATAATTTGTCCGAATCATTTAAAGTGTATACAACTTCAAATGTTTCATCATCCAAATTTGCTTTTGATAACAAAAATTCTATACTATAAGACCGTTTAACCGACGAATTTTGACTGTTGACTGACGACTTTGACCCTCCAGACTCAGATTTCGACTCGGACTCCTCATCAGTATCCAACACCTGATCGACCACCTTTTTTAATTAACTCAGACTCATGATCGGTATCGGACGAGGTGAACGTGACATCAATGTTGTCTGGTAAAACGTCAGTTGTATCGGTTTTTAACTTTATATTGACTGCTTTCTCAAGTTGCTCCTCATTTGGTTTCCTAGGAGAATATCCATCCCAAATTTGTGACAACTCGAATTTCCAAGATTTCTATTTTGCATTTATTGCACGTTCATTGTTTGTTTAGTGGTTTATTTTCAAATTTAATTCGTTATGGAACTCTAACGTTTTGATACAAAGAAGTGTATTGTGTGAATGTGCTTGGTTATGTGTTATTTGTGAAAGACTTGTCTAATGCATAAACTGAGTGGTGAAACAGTGAAACTAATTGAGATGGTGCACTATTGTAAAATATATTAATAAAGGGTGTAGAGAGTTAGTAGTGAAACCTAAATCATACTTAACCCTAAATCACTCACTAAACCTCTCACAAGAATCCAAGCACGTACTTTCATTCCTTTGGCTCTCTAGCAATCATCACCACTATCATTGTTTCTCTAGAATCATTCAAGGTAATTGTTTAATCATTGTTTGTGATTAATTGTTTATTGATCATTGTAATACTTGTAAACCCTAAGTGATTGCTTGATTATTATCAATTCTTGATTCATGATTAGGTGTTCATGAAACCCTAGTTCTTCATATAACATTCTGCGATTCTTGATTTGATTCGGATTGTGATGATAATGATGTTGAATAGTTGTTTAATCGATTGCCTGTGAATGATAGAATGGTTGGATATTGATTTGATGATTGCAATGCCATGAAAATTTAGGTTTCCAGAACGTATGAACAAGAGAACGTAACTGCTACATTGAGTTTGGGGATGTATGATTTGATTACTGTCTGAGTTTCACGATTTGTGTTTGATCCGAATTTCATATGCATATGTTGTCTGAGTTTGCAACCATGAATTGATAGTCTGAGTTTTATGTAATGCAAGAGGTCCGAGTTTTTCATTAAACACATATGGTCCGATTTTAAAAACAAAAGCATGTCCGAGTTTAGAACTTGAAGTGTACCCGAGTTTAGAACTTGAAGTGGGTCCGAGTTTCTTATCATGCTTGACCGAGTTTGTGAAGGGAGCCACTTGCCCGAGTTTTGTATACATAGCAATGATGTCCGAGTTTGCTCATACTCTTGCATGTCCGAGTTTGTTGTAAGTAGGTTAGTCTGAGTTTGATATACTTGCAAGGTCCGAAGTTTAGAGAGAGCATGGGTCCGACTTTCATAAGTGTTGTGGTCTGAGTTTGAAGCAATGCACATGTTGGTCCGATCTTTTTAAAACAAGCAAGGGAGTCCGACTTTCCTTGCCTTTGGTCCGAGTTTATGTAGAAGTAGGCTGCCCGAGTTTCTAAAGGAGGGATGTGATCGTCCGACCTTTGTGAAGGTCCCCCACCCTGTCCGAGTTTCTTGACCCCAAACCTCCCAACACTTGTCCGAGCTTTTAAGAAGGGCAAGGCCCTGTCTCTTTTGTGTATGATTAATGTGAGGCCAGGTATTGTATGTTAATATATGATTGGATCTGTTAGATGTGTATGCTATTGTGTTTAGCCACAAACTCTGATTTGAGCTTGATAACGATGTTAATGTGTTAAGTATGTTAACGTTGGCAATTAGGGTAAATATCCACGATAGATTAAACAGTGAAAACCAAAGACGTGACGCATGAGTTACGTGAATACGATGAACTGATTACATGATGTATGATTCTATATGTGTATAATCGTATGATACTGAATGCAACTGTATGATTCTGCATGCGTGAACATTCTATGTGATACCATCATGTACACAATACACACACAAGACATAGTTGCTTGGTTACCAATCACTCGCAAACCCTAATTTGATGCAAACACTCACATCGTATTATGTGCAACATATCCTAGGTCGTGTGTAACGGACTTAGACGTTTGATAAACCCTAGAGCATAGCATACCGAGCAAACCAAGGTGAGTTCACACCCTTACTAAGGCATGGGATTCCCAGGGCACGGGAATGGGATTGAAGGAATAAGAACGAATAGACTCGTACTGACACTAATACTAGACTACCATACCACTGTCCTCGGTTGTGCAGGACACATACTTATGCTATTCAATGTCCTCGGTTGTGCAGGACACATACTTACCCTCTACGTAGACTTATACTTACTACTATCCTCGGTTGTGAAGGATACTTATACTTACTACTATCCTCGGATGTGAAGGATACTTATACTTACTACTATCCTCGGTTGTGAAGGAGACTTATACTTACTACTATCCTCGGTTGTGAAGGATACTTATACTTACTACTATCCTCGGATGTGAAGGATACTTATACTTACTACTATCCTCGGTTGTGAAGGATACTTATACTTACTGCTATCCTCGGATGTGAAGGATACTTATACTTATTACTATCCTCGGATGTGAAGGATACCTATGCTTATTACTATCCTCGGTTGTGAAGGATACTTATGGTTACGAGTAGTCTAGTGGTTATACAACATGGGAAGCCCCCACCAATAGAACGTACTAACGGCCCAGTAGAGCCACCTGTTACAAACGAACTTACTATTACGCATTTACTTTCTGTGAACTCGCTCAACTAGTTGTTGATCCTCTGTTACATGCCTTGCAGGTCGTTAGGTATATGGAGCTTGCACGTGGAGGAGCGGGTCGTTTTGGGCTTGGATCGTGATTATCTTATTAAACACTTTTGAGATTTGATACTTGTTTACGATGGGTTTTATTTATACGCTTCCGCTAAACAAAGATAACATTCTTATGATTTGGAACACCTTTCATATGGATTTGGTTTGGTTTAAATGACAATTACTTTTATTATATGTATTGTTCTGTATGATTGGTGGCTTGATCCTGGTCAGTCACGCTCCCAAGTGGTGATACTCCGCGGGTGGATTTTGGGGGTGTGACAAAATTGGAGGCGGACACTTGTTATAGCTAACAGTCGGTTTCTTACCACAGTCTTTCTTCTTCTTTGGCTTCTCGTCTTGAAAAGCTTCCAAACCTGCAACAGTTGGGTAAACACGATCAATGAGATAATAAGAAGTAGTATAGCTTAACAATAACCACCTAATTCTCTCATTTTCGATCTTTTTAGTTTCCAACTGTTGCTTCCATTTTGCACTCTCTTCAATGTAGAAATTGATCGCTTTTTGTTTTGACATCAAAGTTGCATTCATCATTGTCAGTGCCTGTTCTCTTTCTGAGTTTGTAGTTTGGAGACCCGTTACTGTTTTGTTCAAGACATCGTATGATTCTTTCACATAATTGAGGTTGAACAGTAACTGCTCCTTCTTCTTCTCGTACTCAGCTATAATGTCGTCTTTTGCTGCACATTCCTTGCAAGCTTCCAAACACTTCTCACAAGGCTTGACGACTTCAACAATCTTCTCAACCTCGATTGTTTTCACAACTTCTATCACTTTTTCAGCTACAGTCACCTTTTCTTCTTCTTTCTCCACTTCGGTAACCTTCTCAGCAACATTTTCAACATTTTGAACATCACCTTCACACTTCTCTTGTTGTTCTATATCAGCTCCTTTTTCCTTTAGTTTATTCATGCGATCTACAAAATAAACATGAAAACTTTTAGGAGAAAGATGAGATTCAGCAACATTTACATATTTTTCTTCTTCATCATCACTGCTTTTGTCAACCGGTGATTGATCAAACTCTACAAATTTTTCAGAATCAGCATCTGATACACCAGAATCAGACGGTGTTTTATCAAATACAACTGCTTTTTTTGAAACAACCTCATTCTGTACACTCTCATCAGAACTCGATAAACTCTCATCTGAACCCTCTGAAATTTTTCCAGATCTTTCTGAAAGTTCATTGGTACTTTCTGAATTTCCATCAGACGCAACAGACTTTTCATCCTCACTAGACACATTCTCCCAATCGATTTCATCCAAGTAGCAAACAGATCTGGCTCTCGGACGATCTTGGCAATGAAAGCTTTAAACTCTCCCTTCTCATCAACAAACATATCCCAGCTGAAGCCTTCAGGAAGTCTTTCATCATCTTGATCGATTATGCGTGCTGCTTTGCCTTCAGATGATATGTAATCACTCCAGCTAAAATCCACAACACATGCTCTTTTGGGGTCTTCAATCTTCCTCCCATGAGCCGTCTGTGGTTCTTGAGATTGACCAACTTGTTGATAGATAGCTTTGCGGTAATAATCATCTTTCCCGAATGGATTCTGTGCTCCGCTAGCTTCTCTTCCCTTGCACTCCCGTTTGAAATGGCCTTTCTCCCTGCATCGAAAACAAGTAACTTTAGATTTATCAAAACCTAAAGTAGATACATGAGCATCAAGAAAGTCATTTCTCTCGGTGATGGTTTTGAACTTCTCAGCACGTCGAAGAACACTTGCAAGACACCATTTGATATCCATGAGTTCCATCTCTTCGGCGTCTATTTGATCGTAATCCTCTTTGGTGACCATAGGATTTCCGATCCGGCCAGCAACCAGACCTTCATAGGATAACAGAACAGAACCCAGAAGTGCCATATGGTCTTTTGCAGTGTCTTCAGAGAAGCTTTGACCTTCTGGAAGGTTAAGGGCTATATTTCATTGAATCACATATCCATTTCCTGTTTTTGTACTCTGAGACTGAAAACTTGTGTTTGTCTCTTTAGGATTTACACTCGGAAATGATGAAAACCCGCTGCTATTAATGTTTGAACCCTGATCAGCTTTGTCAGATGAATCACCAGCACTGAATACCGTCTGAATTTTTGGACTTCTCTCAGACTCAGTGGCTGGACTGCTACCCCTGTAGTACATTTTCACATCTTGTTGACCACTCGGACTATTCATCCTAATGATCTTTTGCTGTTCCAGATTCTGAGCCTCTAATTTTTCGATAAACTGCCCAATTGTCAGTCTGTCATAAACACCCGTGTTTTTCAATATCATCAAATACGTTCCCCACTCCTTCTGAGGTAACGCATCAGCCAACTTATCCACATACTCTTCACGACTTTTATCAACACCAATCATTGTCAATGATCGCACTAAGTGACAGTATCTTTCAATCAGCTTCTTAGTATCCTCTCCTGGTAAGCTGCTAAAAAGATCAAACTCTTTCTTAAGCAATGCCTTTTTGCTTTTAATCATACTCTCACTTCCCTCAAATTTGACTTTAAGAGCATCCCATATCGACTTAGCAGTTTTGTCGTGTTCTAACAGAATAAATATATCTTCTTTAATCGCTTGTTGCAATAAACTGATCATCATTTTCTCCGCTCTGTACATTGCACGTTCTTGATCTGTGAATTCGGATATCTGTTTGATAACATTCACCTCCGTTCTCGGTAACACATACTTCTTTAAGATACATTCCCATGATCTAAGATGATTTGCTTGAACCCAGTTTTCAAATCTATCCTTCCACCCGTAGTATTCTTCGATACTCATCAATTTCGGGGGTTTCTGGGTGGTTCCCGTCTCGTTTTCTAGATTCATGGCTTGAGCAATCGCAGCTGGTGAAGACGATGTTGCAAACGCGTTATAAAACTCAGTATCCATGTTTCAGACTTGTATCACCTGATGATCTCGAATTACCTGATGTACTTGATTTACCTGATGAAACAAAAACAAACAAACAAAACACAATCAGTTTAAAACTTATCAATTAACAGAAACGAACTGATACTCGAACCGATGAATATTCTGTGCGGACCGAATGTTGACAAACTGTACAGACTGAAATTGATGCGAACTGAGATTTAACTTGTCAAAACCCGCGAACTACTGTGACCCGGATTAAACTCAAACGACCAGATTCACTACGAACAAACTGATAGATTTTCAAACGACCTTGCCCGATTTCCAAGTGATATGTCTTGAATTTTGTGCCAACTTAGCTAAAAATCACAACACAAACTGACTTTTCTTCAAACTGTTTTGAACAAATTTGATGGGTCGAGATGGGCCTAGAACTTGCTTCACATGCAAGTAACACAATTTGAGATGGGTCGAGTGTGATTAAAAGTTCAAGACTTAACACTGTTTTGATTGGACCTCCTCAACACTAAATTGACAATGGATTGGGCCACACACTACCTGACAATTGACGATAGAGCTGCAATGCAAAAATTTATCAACCCAATACTCTTTTATTTTTAAGCATATTTCATTTGACCACCCTTAATATGTCCGACAAAACAGAAACCGTTGATTGGACCGTTAAAAAAAAACAATACTTGACTAAAACAATTCACATGCTAACATCACATGTACAAGCGACAAATTTAGCCGTCCAATCTTGATCACTTGTTTAGACCTATGTCATATTTATTTGACCGATAACCTGATCTCAAACAAATATAAACAAAACTGACAATTTCACCCTTCACTTTGATTGGGCCTTTATAATATGACAAACATCAACACACATAACTTGGGCTTTTAAATGTGAATTAATAGTGGTAACCGACAAATTCCTTAGCATTCAATGTTCATTGGACCGAAGAGTTCTTGTTTTTTTTATTAATGAGCCGTCAATATGAATGAACCCTTATGAGCGGACCTTAATAGTGCACAAAAAGCGAACCTAGTGATAGGCTGACAAATGAGCGAACATGAAAGCTACCATAAAAGCGAACCTGATGAGATCTTATAAGCGGACCAAATGTTTGACCAAAAGAGCGAATCAAACATTTATTTTGGAGCGAACCTCAACAAAACCAATAAGCGAACCAGATTTTATAAGCGAACCAAAAGTAATGATTGGAGCGGACCTATTAGAAAATGACACTTTGAGCGAACCTACATACAATTGGAGCGGATCTGTATGGTTTTTGGAGCGGATCTACCTTAAAAATGACGAAAAAGCGAACCCCTTTTTTTACCCTATAAGCGAACTTGTCAAAGATCTTACGAGCGGACCTGTTTGTTTGACGCGAAAACGAACCGAAAAACCTCGATTTCTCCTAAACGGCTAGGAGTTTCGATCTGAAACTTGGTAGGGTAGTAGATCTGAAACTCGGTCTGACGAAGAAAAAGGTGTAGAAGTAAGAATATGTGACGAAATCCAGCAAATTTCAATAGAACTCCTCCTCCTGAAGCTCTGATACCACTTGTAGGATCGGATTCTGACCCGAATGAGTCAATCAGAGGAGTTTGATCAGATATAGGTGCGGAAAACAAGTACCTGACGTAGAAACAGCTAGATATTCTCTTAAATCTCTTTTCTGATTAATTTGACAGCTTTTACAATCAATTCTCACACCGGCAGCACCTCGGTATGGAATCCGGAAAGTTACAAATGAGGTCCTCTTATACGGTATATATAGGTGAGGAGGTCCCCTTATACGGCATGTCCATATAAGCGGACCTGATAGGTTCCCTTATACGGCATGTCCGTATAAGCGGACCTGACGAATAAGCTAACCTATTATGTCCGAATAAGTGGACCTGACACATAAGAGAACCTACTATGTCCGTATAAGCGGACCTATACTCTAAAACACGTAAACTCTCCAGTTTTCTCGTAAAACGCACCCTAATCTATACAATACAATGAAAGACTTGATCTAAGACGAAATCAACAGATGTAGTGTACCAACAAAAGCGATGGGTTTCGCTAAGTTAATTGAGTGGGTTAAAACGAAGAGATTGTGAAAGGTCTGGTTGACAAAATTGAAGAATTTCACTAAAACATTTAAACATGCAAAAAAATGACAAAAAGAATTCACAATTATTTAGAATGTGTTATTTCACAAAAAAGGGCGAAGACATTACCAAAATGATAACGGAGAGGAATAAATCCTTGGGTGTAAATTCCTCGATATGAGAGATTGACATGAGATAAAGAGAAAACGTTAAACTAGAATCCAGTTTTAGTAAGAAACAACGTTTTAACAAATATGGATAATACAAGAGAAATTAGAAATGGTTAATATTAGACGATATAGGTCTTAACACCGATAGGTGTAAGACGATATGTTCGAAAGGAGATTTTGATAATGAAAAGTTCATGTAAACTTAAATATAACGTGAATACGGTGCGAACACAATCACAAGAAGTGATATAGAATATAACCACGTTGTAACGTGAGTTACAAGATATGATATCATAAACATGCAAAAGGTTGATGACGGCAATATAGTAAACCCGGGTGATGGGGTATAATGTAACCGGTGACTAACAAGTTTAACCGCCAAAGTAAATAATCATTGAAGATGACAGATTCAAGCTGAAAGTAATAGCCCACGAGGCCTTACACATAAAAGATATACGTGTCAATATAAATAAAAATTTTAGACCGAAAGAAATGTGTGCGTTGAAGACGAAACCTGGTTCGTTTGATTAAACCAATGAAATACGTAAATAAGGTTTCGGGGACGAAACCACTCTAAGGGGGGGGTAGACTTGTAACACCCCGAAAACGGGTTTGGTAATCAAACCACGTTAATATTAAAAGACAGGTAAAGTACCGTTAGTGGTAAAATTTACCCGGTGTGTATTAGGATTTTTAGATAAATAAATCTAATGTTAAATAAAAAGGGGTGAAAGAATGTTAATGAGAAAATAAAGTTACGAGAGGCCCGAATTAACGGGACTTAAAATAACTCAGGTTATAACTCCCTCGAAACCCACCAATTAACTAGGAATATCAACCTAGTTAAATATATGCCTTAAAACAATGAAGAAAACTTGGGTAATAACCCTTTTTACGAAGTTACAAACTAGAGGGGTCAAAAGAGGAAGATTGAAACTTGATTTTTATTAAAATCAAAACACTACACACACACTAGTGTGTGTGTGTGTGTGTGCGTATGGCGACCAGGAGCAAGGAGAAAGGGGTTTCAAACCCTAGCTCAACAATAACTTCAAATTAGAGGATCAAACGAAGGCCAAACCTAGATTTGAATACACATAAACGATCACCAAGTCAAGGGGATCAAAAGGTATGTCGAATTTTTGACATTCATGAAGTTGTGAAAAGTCGATTAACTTTACAAGATGTGATTTAGGTATGAATCTTAGAAGTTATGACTAGATTAGAGATGTATACTTGCTTAGGAGTAAAACCCTAAGTGAAAATTCTATATATATTGCTATGATTTGAATACTTAGATGAATTATCACACTTAGTTAAGTGGGTTTTAATGTTATGATGAAATTGATGATATAACTAGGTTTAGAATCATCATGCATGATAATGTTAAGAAGGTGTTTGATTAAATCATGAATTTGGGTACATGATCATAAATGACTTGAAATGGGTTTTGAATGTTAAGATGAAATTTGGTAGAACTTTATTATAGTAGGTGTTGGGACAAATGCTAGTGATATGATGAAACGGGTTTCACTCGTATATGAGGAACCCTTAGTTCTTGCAAAAATAAGTGAATAAACTAGTCAAGATAATTAGATTAAACTAGTTAAAGTATTGGAAATATAATAAAATTTGGTTGGAACTTTGGTTAAAACGGTGGCCAACAGATAACGCCTACCTGATAATTGAGAAATGCCTAAAATAGTTGACAAACTTGAATGTGCATTTTATATACTTATAGGCGTTTGACCTTTTAAAAGTCAAACCGACCATTAATAAGATCGAATGATAATTTTGATAGAAAATACATAAGATGGAATAGTCATGATTGACAATGACTAAACTAACCATCTTATAAAATATGATGATAGTTTGACGCCTAACAAGCTAGGTGGAAGCTTGTGGATGAAGCGGGTCAAACGGAGCAAGTACGGAAAGAAAAGCGTGGCATGGATGCAAGGTAAGTGAAACTTACACCCCTTTGTAGAATATTTGTTTATTCTATAAGTACAAATACGATAAAGATAATATGGGAAATATCGATTTCCGACGAAATTGATGCGGGTCGGACTAATATAAATAATAAAAACCATGGTTTATGGTAAAAAGGGCAAAACGGTAAATTGATCATGAAATGACTAAGAAATTATGAATTTTAAATAAGATTACCTTGTAGTGGAATCTAACATCGAGAAAAAGGGTAAAAATAGAAATTTAGCCAAGTGTCGACTAATGTAAACCGAAGCTAAAAGGATACTCAAGGCGTAAGCCAAAATGGGCTAAATAAGTAAGGAAAGGGATCTAATGAAAGAAAATCCGAAATGAATCGGATGGGCAACTTGGTAATTTGAAAACCATGTTTTGCTACATAGATAATTGTTTGGTCATATAGGCCCAACGGGTCGAATGGTGATGATAACACCATTTGACAATATCGACTAATGTGGCTGCCAAGTCTTATCTTAACAGGAACGATTAGCAATTTGGATAATTGCTCGCCATGGAATATGTGAAAAATTAAAGTGAGGTATAAATCGGGTATAATTGTTGACCCGGGCCAGGTACATATATATAGACTTGTAGTTAAAAGTGCAATGATTGGTCCAAAGATTTAATGAAAGTCCTTCATCGCAAAATGAAGGATTAAACTGACCAAAAAGCCCTCGATGGGTCAATCGGGCAAACGACCCTTAAAGGTTGTTTAGAAACTTATATTAGGACTATGTAACCCTTAGATGTGTATAAAAAATTGTACGCATAAACTTTCAAGGGTTAAATGCCCTAAAACGCGTCTTGCCGCAAAATGATATATCCGAGGGATAGAACTAGGAATAAATAGTCTATCACATTAAATCCACCACAATCATAGTTGTGGTGGAAGAGTAATTCATGTGGATGGGTGTAATTATGATGTATACAAGGAATGAGCGTAATTTAAGTTTAAAAAGTGCATAAATACCCTTAACGGGTCAAAATAGAAGTATAAGCAAAACGGGTTAAGAATGTGTATAAACCCGTGATTTGAACCTTGTACAATAGGATATAATTATAATAATATGTTTACAAAAAGAAACAAAGGCGACAAACAAGTTTGTTAGATGAAATCACGAACGGGTCAAGAAGTGTCGTAATTGAATTTCAAGCCGAAAGCTTGAAATCTAAAATTTTTTGAAGTTAGATGTTGGATTTTTACTCCATAAGATGGAGAATTAAATTATGAATGCGTAGGAAAAAGAATCGCGTAAATCGGATCAATAACGAATAAGTTATGGTCGTTTCCGTAAAAACTGGTATTGCTGGAAAAGCAGGTCCCAGATCCAGACCTGCTGAAAAACGGTCTCCCCCGCGCCACGCGAGGGAGCAAGGTGGTGCCGGCGCGTGGCACGACAGTACCCTATTTCGGCGAAAAATTTGTATTTTAATCAGTTTCGCTTCCCGGACTCATTTAGACACGTTTTAAACTGCGTATGACTAATTCAATTCATGTTTTATGAATTGTAGGTATAATTTACAGTACCGGAGGACGATCAAGCTCAACGAAGAACCGAACACGATCAAGATACAGGCTTTCACACATAGTTTCTTCGTCTTTGTAGATGACGAATTCATACATCATATGTTGTATTGTTTATATTGAGAAAAGTTTTAATTTAACCGTATTTTCAACACATTTGTAATCATAATAACAAGTTTATTTTCGTAATCTATACGTAAACCTTTAGAATAATAGCAAGGGTGTTACATGCCAGTTCTTGAAAATTACATTGAAGCACCAAGCAAAGAAGAATTGATAAGCTTTATCATTGAGCTTGGTTACAAGAACAAGAAAATCAACAAAATTGGAACGGTAAGAAGAAATGAAATGCCAGCCATCTTGCAAGTGATGATGGAAGTGTTAAACAAATGCCTCACATCAAAGATAGGAGGAGATGATCAAGTCAGTCAAGCTATTCTGACAATCATGTATGGACTCATAACTGGGTTCAAACTTGATTATGGAATAGAAATTTTTAACCTACTCAAAAGATCAATCCTTACCAGAAATGGAAGAATAACCTCACACCTGCCATATCCAAGGTTAATTTCAATTTTCATTTCTGAAACATTTGCTGAAAGGAACATAGATATTCCAATTTTGGAAGATATCTGGAGTTCAAATACCATGAAAGCCTGGAGTTCCACTCATGGATGGGAATCGGACAAAGATATTCCTGAATTACCAGAAAGCATGCTGTGCCTCATTGCACCAGACTCACAGTATAAATTGCAACATGAAGAACTTCTTGCCAAATCAAATACTCCAATAAAAGAACCTAGCAAAGAAGTTTTTAACTGTTCTTCATCACCAGAAGAAGAAGAAGTTGAGAAGTCCTGGTCATCAGAAACAGAGGCTGTAGGAGAAGAAGGAGTTCTGAAGATAACAATCTCACCAGAAAACAAGACAGAACATGCTGAGAGCCAAAAGATTCATGAAGTTGGAATTCATCATGAGTTTGATATTCATCAAGAGAAAGAACATGAGCATTATGAAGAATCTCATATTGCTGGAGGAACTCATGAAGATACTCAAGGTCAACATTATGAAGAAACTCACTTTGCTGGTACAACAAATGAAGCCACTGAAGTTATACATCATGATGAGTCTCGGGTTGCTGGTACATCTCTTTTAAACACAGTTTTAGTGGATACTCATTCAAAAGAAACAAACTCAGAAGGTTCAATTAATGTTTCTTACAAGTTAGAATATAGATAAACTGATGTTGATGAGGAGGTTACTAGTTCCATTCATCTCAACTCTGAATCAGAAAATGAGAAAGAGGATGAGATCTCAACAGATAGAGATCAGGGAACTGATCAAGGAAATCTGGTAAAAGGTAATCTGTTTACCTCAAAAACTTAGGAGAATCATACACTGATATGATTCAAGGACATAAGGAAATCCAGGATGAGAATATGTTTTTCACCTCTGGTGGAGATGATTCTGGTACATTTAAGGTTGCACCAAAATCTGGTAAAGCCAAAAGTGACCCTATCATTTCCAAAATAGCAGCAGATGTGTTTGCAGCTGGAATGTTAGAAGGAACATTTGTTGTTCCAAATATCCCTGAAACACCCATGAACCAAGAAAATTTGGAAACCGTTCTAGAAAATGTTTACAAAGCCTGCAAAAGAAATCTAGTAGAGGAAAAGCTTGATATGTTGCTGTCAGAAATACAAGGTCAAAGGGTAGATATGAAGACTTTGTCAGAATCAGTGAAGGTGATAAAGACACAAACTGAAAGAAACACTGAAGCACTTAAGTCTCTTCAAAAGTTGAAAGAAAAGGCACCAGAAACCAACATCTCTGCATCAGAAGTTCAGAAGATTCTCACAGAAATAGAAAAGATCAAGACACAAGTTGCAAATGCTGTGGAATCAAGACAATCAAGTAGTGCAAACAGAGTTTTGGAGGAAGTCACCATCCTAAGGGCAAGTAACAACAGTATCACAAATGCCCTTGAGAAGCTGTCTAAAGAATGGGCTGCCATACAGATGAAAGCTCAAACTAAATTTACCAAAGTTTAGAAAAGCATAGCCAGAAACTCAAATCAGGTAAGAGAGGTGCAATAACTGGTGAAGAAAATGCAATTCAACATTGCAAGATTGGCCAAAGTGGATCCCAAAGAAATCATGAAAGAAATTCTTGTTGAAAGTTCACACCAAGAAGTTCCAAAGTCAACTCCACAGCAATCATCTGCTACACCAATCACCAAAGCTGGAACCACTATGATGGGTCCACCTCCAAATGTCTCAAAAGATGAAATGCTGAAAAGGTTAGCAACTTCAAAACCTCAAGTTGTCATAGATTTGAAACTTATAACTTCTCAAAATGTTCCAAAACCAACTTCTTCTAATGACACTGCCATGAGTAAATTGATGAATCTGCAAACAATGAATGAATGGGAGTAAGAAGCTGATTGAAGAAAACCTCAGATTGTTAAAAGAAAAATCTCTGAAACTTGGTCTATCTTGGTTAGAGATATTGACAGGGATATAATGATATTCCCTGAATACAATCTGGTGAATTATTATTGGACAAAAGAAGATATACCAGCAAGGCCACCAATTCCTGTCAGAATGGCTATAAGGGAAGAGAAGTGAAAAAAATGGTCCAAGAAGCATTCACTACACCAATGAGAATCCAGTAAAAAGAATCTTAAAAGTGGATAAAGTAAAAGGTGGAACTGATGGTGTTGGAGGAACTTACGTGCAGAACAGATACACACTTCTAAGAGAAAATGGGGAAGAAGAAAAAGTGACTGATGAAGAAATTGCTGATAGACTACATCCTTTAGACATTCTGTTCATGAAGGACCTATATGAAAAGGAAAAGAAAAATAACAAAGAAGTTAGAAGAGCATTAAAGGGCATATCAAAGGCTGGAATACAGCTTTTCGAAAGAATGGCTTTTTCAGACTTTGATTTATGCATCAACTATGATTATGTGCACAACAAAAAGGTCTATGTCAGAGCACCAAAGACAACAATTCCCTCAGAACTATTGGAAGATGCAAGATCTGGAGACATCATTGAACTGCCAAGTAAAAATGACAGACATAACTATGGTGTAATCTTCAGAGATATTGAGAGGAACAAAGCTCTGTTCAGAAGTGGAGACATCATTGAGATATTGCAAGATCTGGAGACATCATTGAACTGCCAAGTAAAAATGATTGAAGAATGGATTCAAGCATGAACTTGGTATAAAGACATGTATGACATCTGCAACAAGTATATCTCTTACAAGAAGCAATTAAAGAAAGGAGATGTGCACAAGAAATTGAAGCTGACTTGAAGAACATGTTTGTTTTTTTTTTAAATTCTCATTTCTATATGTAATTTGTTTTTCAGAACATCAGTAACTGGTTTGATTTGCAAATGTTAAGTTTCCACTGTTTGGAAATTTTCTGTTCATGAGATAGTTCATTTTCTTACAATACTTAGGGGGAAACTATTAGGAAACTTTATTTGTAAGTATTGAAGAAAATCAGATTCAACTTGATATATAAAGAAGACAACAGTCCTGAAGATCACAACAAGAAGAAGAAGATCAGATAGGACAACTGAAATGAACAACATCTACTTCAAAGAATCATAAGTTGATCAAGAGCTGAAGAAGATTATCAGAGAAGGTCTTTCTGATGGATCTGATGATATTTCTGATGAAATATCATCAGTTTCTGACGATTCTGATCATCAGATTTTCTGATGATTTGTTCACCAGAATTTCTGATGAAGTGGTTTATCAGAAATTCTGATGAATACCCCACTTGTCTAAAAATCAACTCTATCCTGCCATAATAACCGAAGCAACTTGACATTATTGGATATCATGATTACAAAGGCAACTTGACTGTTGGATTCAATTAATATGTCAAATAGCTACTTTATGCAGGACTTATACATGAACAAACAAATGTTTATTCATGTATCCAGCCATCTATAAATAGAATGCTCATCAAGCAGAGGACAATGAGTTAAGGTTAGCATTCAATACATACTACAAACTCCATTGTCCTTTCACCCTCAGAATTCAAGTATTAATTTGAAATAGATAATAATCTTACAATCACCTTGTAAACCCTTTTGTTTCAAAGTGATATAAACTTGATAATTCTGTAGGTCTTGTTTCTTGAAAGTCTGATTTCTATTTCCGCACACTTTTTTCACATCTACTGAAATCACTTGCCATATTACGTGAAAAGAAGTTTTTAAGTCCATACTGGGACCAACATGTATTGTGTGACAGGAGGTTCCCAACTAAATTAAAGGGAAAATTTTATAAGGTTGCAGTTAGACCTGCTATGTTATATGGAACAGATTGTTGGGCTATCAAAAAGACGCAGACACGCAAGATGGAGGTGGCAGAAATAAGGATGTTACGGTGGATGTGTGGGTACACAAGGCTAGATCGTATAAGAAATGAGGTTTTTAGGGAAAGGCTAGGGGTGGCTAGTATATCGAGTAAGATTAAGGAGGGGAGATTGAGATGGTTTGGGCATGTGAAGAGGAGGCCATTGATGGCAACAGTTAGAGTAGTAGACACCCTTTGTGTGGAGGGTATGAGGAGTAGAGGAAGGCCCAAGCTAATTTGGGAGGAGCGGATTAGGCAAGATTTGCTAGAATTGAACCTTTCTGAGGATATGGTCCAGGATAGGAGTTCGTGGAGACGTAGGATTAAGGTTAAAGATTTTTATGAGAGAGTAATGAGGTGTCTGAGATTTTTGGGTTAGGGGTTAATATTTTCTACTTTTTTGGTGGACCTTACATGTGTTTATTATCTTGTGTGTGTGTGTGTGTGTGTGTGTATATATATATATATATATATCTTGCTTTAGGGGCTATAGTTGTGTCTATTCTACTATGTTAGTCGGTTACCACTTATTCTGTGATTGGTGGATTTCTATTGCTATATCTGTAGTTTCATTGTTTGCTTGATGTTTGGTTTTGAGCTGGGGTCTTTTTGGAAGCAGCCTCTTTATCCAGATGGATAGAGGTAAGGTTTGTCTACATCCCACCCTCCCCAGACCCCACCAATAGCTTTGTTATTTGTGGGACTTGCTGGGTACTGTTGTTGTTGTTATTGCAATTATATGTTGTACCAATAAAATGTTCTGTAGAAGATCAAGGTATTCAAGTTATTGTTATATGCAAGGGATATTGGATTCAAATAACCTCAACTTTCATCAATTGGTCGATAACACTCTCAATTTCCGATTTGTACCACAACACTCCCAACTTTCAACTTATTTTTCTCTAGCACTCCCATACTAATTGAACCCTAACCTAGTTAGCTGATGTCAACTGCCACATCACTAATCAAGTGCCACATCAGATTTCATGTAAGCAAAAAGCAACCTCATATGCCACATCAGCAAAAAATTGTCACGTCAGATGCCAAATCAACAAAAACCAATTGAGATAGTGTTTGGTTAGTTTGGGAGTGCCAGAGGAAAATAAGTTGAAAGTGAGGAGTGTTGCGGTACAAATAGAAAATTATAAGGGTTATTGGCCAATTGATGAAAGTTGAGCTTATTTAAATCCAATATCTCTGTATGTAAACAAAAACTGTAATGTTATATAAGAAATGATTTTGATAATTAATCTCACAAATATCTTTTTAGAAAAGATGTATTTCATTTCTTTTTTATTAATGTAAGGATATATTGATAAACTTAGATAGATCATTAATTGGTAGTCTTCCCTTTTAATAGCTAACTATATTAAATTTTTAACTTTTTTTAAAAAAGTATATTTTTTCAAAGAAGAAAAAAAAATTAATTTAAAGTGTAGGATAAATTATGAGGTTTGTAAGATGAATTTCGAGCTATTTAGATAAATTTCAATATGTGTAGGATAAATTTCAAAATGTGTAGGATAAATTTTGATGTGTGTAGGCATTATAGTTATAGTTTTTATGACTATTTAATTAGTTAAAAATAATAATAAATGAGATAAGAGAAAAACTATTTAATGTTTTTATAATTGTACCCTTTATTCTTTTTTTCTCAATTTAATTTTCTTCTCAAATAAACCGCCCCCTGATCTATACTATATAATAAAAGAAACCAATGAAAAGACCCTTGTCATTATTCTAAACCATCATTAATTGTAAATAAATATTATTTAATTTAAATTATTAAATATTAATTGAATTAAATATTAAATAATAGTTTGGATGCTTTTTGTATGCGCATAATTTTAGTTATGTTTATTTTACCCTAGATTTAAAATATATATACATATATATATATATATATATATATATATATATATATATATATATATATATATATATATATATATATATATAGGGGGCTGCTAGAATGAGAACCACCCCGAGTTGTAAGAACCGCGAGAACTACACCCCACGGAGCGCCGTTCGCCATGATTTTTTTTTACAAGTAGATGTGTGTATTATAAACACAGCCGTAAAAAATCATGGCGAACGGCGCTCCGTGGGGTGTAGTTTTTTACACCACAAGTTTGGTGTTTTTTAATTTTTTTTCTTTTTTCTTTTTTTTTCACCAAACTTGTGGTGTAAAAAACTACACCCCACGGAGTGCCGTTCGCCATGATTTTTTACGGCTGTGTTTATAATATACACATCTACTTGTAAAAAAAAAAATCATGGCGAACGGCGCTCCGTGGGGTGTAGTTCTCGCGGTTCTTACAACTCGAGATGGTTCTCATTCTAGCGGCTCCCTATATATATATATATATATATATATATATATATAGGGGGAGGTTCATTTAAGAAGAATATTCTTGTAAGAAGAAAATTAAATTAATCTAGGCCCTATATTTTTTTATCAATGGTTGTGAATCAAGATATTATTGTTGTCCACTTTCAATTAATGTTTTAATTAATAAGGGTAGAATATACAATTGATGTATAACACTATTAAATATTATAAAGGGTTAGTCCAATCTCATTAATGTCACCATAATTTTCTCCTTCACCATCATTAATGTGTTGGGTCCTACACCAATTTTATAAGGAGTGACTAAATTATTTAAAGTATTGTGTCGTACACATATATTATTATATGTCGAAAAATTATTTAAAAGTGTTGGGAACCTACACATTTTGTACCCTACACCAAAACATTGTTTTCTTGGTGTAGGAAACGTTGTTATTATGGTGTAGAAAACGTTCAATATTTAGGAGCATGTGCATGAATGTTTTTATTGTGTAAGTTGCACAACTATTTTGTAGGATAGACTCATTAAATGATTAACATTTATTAATTTAAATAGCAAAAATAAATGGTAGACTAATTAAATGATTGGTTTAAATTACCTTAATACCCTTTTATTCTTTTTATTCTTAATTTGTGATTCTTCTCATTTGAACTCTCCACTATATATATATATATATATATATATATATATATAGAAAAATGCATTGGTCCCAACATCTTGCTGGGATATGTTGGTTTTGAATGCATTTGCCTTGCTTTTCCAAAAAAATAAAAAATTGTAAACTTTTAAATATATTTTGATTATTACCCTAAATTTAAATTGATTTTTTAGTTTATAATTAAAAATAACCAGATACCCACGTTTAAAAAATTAATTAAATTTTTACCCAAATAAAACAATAGCTTGCCGTACAAATTATTAGAAACAACCTTATAAAATCATATATATTTAGATACTAGGTTATAACTCCGTGTATTATACGGGTTAAATAAATGAATTTTATATAGTAAATAATAAAACAATATAACTTTAAAAACCTCTTTTATTATAGGGGTTAAATAAATTTAATTTTATATATTAAATAATAAAAAGTTATATCTATAGAAACCATATTGTACGGGTTGAATAAATGCAATTTTATATACCAAATAATAAAAAAGTTATATCTTTAAAATCACATGCATTACACAGGTTGAATAAAGTAATATTGTTTACCAAATAATAAAAAAAGTTATATCATTAAAAACCCTCGTGTATTACACGGCTTGAATAAATATGATTTTATATACCAAATAATAAGAAAGTTATATTTAAAAAACTAATAGATATACTTGGTACGCGATAGATATGGTGATTGCGGAGATGAATTATTGAAAAGAAGATACAGTGGTTAAACATGTTATTCAAGAAGCAAATAAGCAACCATTTGAGTGATAAAATATAAATTATATTTAAAAAAATCCTTAATAAATCTAATTTAAAAAAATTAAGATTCTGCTATTATTAGTACAATTAGTGATAAACAAATGAAGGGACACTTGTCATTATTCTAGACCATCCTTAATTGTAGATAATTATTATTTAATTTAAATTATTAAATATTAGTTAAATTAATATAAATCTTATCAACTCTAAATCATTGGCATAAACTTATCTTCAATTAGTAAAGTCTTATCTAAACTAAAACTTCAAATCATAAAGTTTTATCTAAACTAAAAAACATTGTTTCACTTAACAGTTGATAAACATGGATATTATTTATTGTTAATGTTATTACTTTAAACTATGAGAAATTATATTAAACAACTTATTAATCAAACCAAAAATTTAAAATAGTATTTACCTAATTTAAAAAGTAATAAAAAATCCATTTTGATTTAGAAAGTTATTTTTTAACAATAGACAAACCCATGTAATACACAGGTTTTTTAAGATATAACATTTTTTATTTATTATTTGCTATATAAAATTAAATTTATTTAACCTGTACAATACACAAAGTTTTTTTTAAATATAACTTATTTATTGTTTGGTATATAAAATTACATTTATTCAACCTGTACAATACACGAGGTTTTTAAAGATATAATTTTTTTTATTATTTAATATATAAAATTATATTTACTCAACACACGTGTAATAAATGAGGTTTATAAAAATATATTGTTTTTTTATTTAGTATAAAAAATTACATTTATTAAACTCGTGTAATACATGGGGTTCTAACCTAGTTTACAATATATTATACTAGGTTAGAACACCGTGTGTTACTGATATTCACTAATTTACACATACTTTAGTCCCCCATTTTATCCCCATTTTATGCGTTTTCGGCCGTAAAACCGTCATTCGGATACTTAATCAAGTATACTTTTGTTATAGGCCTAAAACAGCATACCAGACAAGATGATAGTGAAAACGAGGACTTTCCGGACAAAACAACGAAGCTGCGAACATTCTGTTAGAAAACTGACCTGGGAAAGCGGAACGGTCGTGCGGTCTGAGGAACGACCGTGCACCTCCGACATATCAAGTCCAGCCCGGCAATGAACGAGTGTGCGGCTAGGCGTTCAAGCTTAGCCCGGTGATGCACAGGCGTGCGTCTGATTGCACCCCGTGCGGTTTCGATGTTCAGCCAATGTCCGGTAATGCACTACCCGTTCAAGAGCCTGTGCCGCCCTAACCCGGATATGAACGACCGTGCGTCCCATGGCACGCCCGTGCGACCTCGAAGACCAGTCAACTCTGCTGATGTCACAAAAGTATGGTGCAACGTAATTTAAAAGTGAACGGTCGTGCACTTTATTGGCACGACCGTGCGATCGCAAGATGTTATAAAAAACAGACAGTAGCATTCTGTTCGGAACTCTGGAATTTTGGAGAGCAATTCAGGCGATTTTCAGGCTCCGGAGGCGTTAGCTTTCACCCGGATTCAAGCCACATTGTCTCGTTTAGCTCGATTACTATCCGGATTCTCTTTCTTATGCTTGTTTATGGTTTGAATTCTTAAGTCTTTCCATAATTTTGTTATGTTTCAAGCATTAAGATTGATTATTATGTATTGTTGTAGCCTTTGGGCAAAAACACAACAATCCCTTGCTTGATTATAGCCATTAGTATGTTAATCTTTGTTTGTAATGACATTTGGAAGTATTTTCTATGTTAATCTTTGATGATTAGTTTGCAACCTTGTTATTGATATTGATTTCTTGATTATAAGTAATTGTGTTGGATGATTAGTACTTGGTTAATTGAGATAGTTGAAAAATGAAGCTTAATTAATCATGTATTACTAAACTTTAAACCTGGTTAACTAGTTTAGCTTGGTTAAAATGTGGGCACCATGCTACTAGAAATGGTTAGTGGTTTAATAAAATGTAATTATTGTTAATCAAGAAAGCTTGCCGTCACGTAAGGACCTTAACGGGTTAAATGGTGTCGTTATAAATTCTTGCCATGATTTGTTAGCTTAGTTAGTAGTTTAGGCCAAAATTGCTATCTTGGTGAATTTATGTGCAAGATTTGTAAAATGAACTCGGTTGTGATTTAATCTAGTTTATGCTTGTCTCGGTGGTTGCATTGTTTTTATCGGTGTCGCTTTCCTTGTTTAAGTGAGGTTAGAAAACTCCTAACGGAAGACTAACTTATTTTTAGGAGATTTTCATAGACAATTATCAATTGCACGTTAAAGAACAATTTTAGGTGGTTAAAGTGTGTTTATCGTTTTAGCTTTCCGAATGATTGTCATGTTAGGATTCTCGAAAGGGATACTAATTGTCTTAAAATGGAAAATTGACCGAATGCTTCTAGTGCCAAAACCGACTTAGTTGACATGCTTTGGTTGTGTATTAAGCAAGGATGTTTATCTATTATAGTATTTGAAATCTACTATGTTTTATAAGTATTTGTTTATGCTTACTTTAGTTTATTAAAAATCCAACAACTTGTGTTTTTACCGGTAGTTTAGTGACAAAGGTCTAGTATTATTTCTCCGCCCATTTCTTTGGATCGATACTTGGTTCTTACCGATACGTTACTACATATATGACGGGGTACACTTGCCTCTTTCGTGTGTGTTTTGATGTAAAAGTAATAATCACTTTTATAAATTTAAAACCAAATCGTGTGTAATTTCATTGTAAAAATATGTGTAGTCACGCACACGTCAAGTTTTTGGCGCCGTTGCCGGGGAAATGGCGAGTTTTAGGAACGACCCGAGTCATTCTATTTAGGAGAAGTAAGAGGCTGCGAGAAAGGTCACTCGTCATTGCACAACGCATTGCAAACGCAATTGACGAGCCGGTGATAATTTCTGAAGACGAAAGCTCAGGGGACGAGGAAAGAGTCGTCATGGCGGACGATGACCGGCCTTTGAATGAGACGAATCAGCCCGGAAGGGCAGGCCTGGAGCCGAGTATCCTTCAGCCTACTATAGATACACCTACTTTTGAAATTAGACCTAATATAATTAACATGGTGCAGGATTCAGTACAGTTTGACAGACGTGAGCATGAGGATCCCGGGAGGCATATCGCTGCTTTTCTCGCTGTTTGTTCGACATTTAGGATTACAGGTGTTTCAGATGATGCAATTCGGTTGAGGTTGTTTCCTTTCTCGTTGTGTGACAAAGCTAGAGTTTGGCTTATGTCACTTCCAGTCGGGTCCATCAGGACCTGGAATCAGTTGGCGGAGCAGTTTATGCAGAAATATTTTCCGCCTGAGAAAACAAACAAGCTACGGAACCGGGTTGTTTCTTTTCGCCAGGACGAGGGAGAGTCGTTGCACGCGGCCTGGGAGAGATTTAAAGATCTGTTGATTGATGTTCCACATCATGGCTTCTCCAAGAGACCAAGGTTTTGACGTTCTATCAGGGGCTCAGTTACCACACACAGGAGCGATTAGACGTGAACGCAGGAGGCGATCTAGGAACTAAGACGCCGACGGAAGCGTACGATATCATAGAAAAAGCTGCGTTGAAATCCAGCTCGCGTCGGGAAGGAGATAGAGGCCGGCCAGCATCATCATCATCATCTCGCGCAGGAGCACACGCGGTGGATGTCTACACGGCCATTACTGCACAAATCTCGGCTCTTTCAGCGAAATTTGACAAGTCCCAGACCGCTGCACAGGCTAGCTCAGGGTGTGACCAGTGTGGAGTGTCACACGAGCCTGGTGAATGCTTTCAGGGAGTTGTATATAAGGGTCAAGAAGAAGTAGATTTTGTGAGTAATCAAGTGAGGCCGCAGAACAATCCCTACAGCAACACCTATAATCCCGGTTGGAGAAATCACCCCAATTTTGGGTGGCGAGCAAATACAGGTAATCAAAACCAATTGGGGTTCACTCTGCGTGCTCCAGCGCCGCAGCAGGGTCAGCAGTTCCAGCAATACAACCAACCTTACCAGCAGCGTCCATATTCGTATCAGAATCAGGGCACTGGAGTAGCTCCCAGCAGCAGGCCCCTCAGTCTAGTTCCAAGCTGGAGGAAATGATGGCTCAACTTCTTTCTAGCCCCGAAAAAGGATACCAACAAAGCGAAGATCGTTTTCTAGCTAATGAGGGAGAAATGAGGTGTCAGAAATCCTCGATTCAGAATATCGAGAATCAGGTTGGTCAGCTGGCAAAGATGATGTCGGAGAGACCCCCAGGTGGTCTTCCAGGCAATACAGAGCCAAACCCGCGCGGGCATGTAAATGCTGTTATGACCAGGAGTGGCAAGACTACAGGACCTACCATATCGGATCCACCACCGATCACTGAAAAGGTCCCGACTGACACACTGGACGAGGTGCAAGATAGGCTGCGCCCAGCAAGTACAGCACAAGTCCAGGAGCCAGTCAAGGATTACACTCCTCCAGTACCATATCCGAGCCGGCTGAAGAAACAGAATAATGAAGAACAATACGGTAAATTCCTTAAAATGTTTAAGCAACTGCATATAAATATACCGTTTGTTGAAGCTTTGGCCCAGATGCCGAAGTATGCAAAGTTCTTGAAGGACATCCTCTCGAATAAGCAGAAGCTTGAGGATATGTCCTATGTGGTGATGAACGAAAGCTGCTCTGCCATTTCTCAAAATCGTCTACCAACAAAAATGGGAGATCCTAGCAGTTTCACGCTTCCTTGTTTGATTGGAAATATGTCTGTTAGCCATGCATTGGCTGATTTGGGAGCGAGTATAAACCTTATGCCCAATAAGGTTTTTACAAAGTTGGATCTAGGTGAGCCGTCGCCTACTCGTATGAGCGTTCGACTTGCAGACCGTTCTATCAAGTATCCGCGTGGATTTGTGGAGAATATGCTTGTCAAGATTGGCAAGTTCATGTTTCCCGTGGATTTTGTTATCCTGGATATGGATGAGGACTCTAGGGTGCCTTTGATTCTCGGACGTCCGTTCTTGAATACTGCTCGGACCATTGTAGATGTAGCTACAGGGCAGATTACATTCCGAGTGAATGATGAGCATGTGACCTTTGATATTAAGTGGTCAATGCAGCACCCGCAGAGTCAGGATGATGCACTATACTATGTTGACATTGTCGACACGTATGTGAGCACGCATTTCCAGTGCACGATTGAGGAGATTGATTTGGACACACATCTGTTGTGTGGGGACCTAGATGGCATTACGCAGGAGGGCCACGATTTCGAGCAGCCAGTCTATCAGATTGGTGATGATGGTTCCCAGAGTTCAGATCAGTTTGCAGAAATCGATCGTGAGAATGAAGAAAGGTCGAAGCCGTCGGTTGAAGATCCACTGTCTTTGGAACTTAAGGAGCTTCCGCCGCATTTGGAGTACGCATTTCTAGACGAGGAGCCCCGTTTGCCGGTTATTATCTCACCATCCTTGACAGACGAGGAAAGGAGCAGACTGCTTAGTGTTTTGCGACTTCATAAGAAAGCATTAGCGTGGAAGATTATGGGTATCAAAGGCATCAATCCTTCTTTTTGTACTCACAAGATTCTGATGGAAGACGAGTACAAGCCATGTGCACAGCCTCAGAGGCGGTTGAATCCAAACATGCAGGACGTGGTAAAGAAGGAGGTGATCTAGTTGTTGGATGCCGGATTGATTTATCCTATATCTGACTCTGTGTGGGTGAGTCCAGTGCAGGTAGTACCAAAGAAAGGTAGTATTACAGTAGTCCCGAATGATAGGAATGAGCTGATTCCTACCCGTACCGTCACTGGGTGGCGAGTTTGCATTGACTACCGCAAGCTCAATGATGCTACTCGCAAGGATCACTTCCCGCTTCCATTCATTGACCAGATGTTGGAACGTCTGTCGGGGAAGTCATATTACTGTTTCTTGGACGGGTTTTCGGGGTACTTTCAAATTCCCATCGCTCCTGAGGATCAGGAGAAGACTACCTTTACTTGCCCTTTTGGCACATTCGCCTACAGGCGTATGCCTTTTGGGTTATGCAATGCACCGGCGACCTTCCAGAGATGCATGGTTGCGATTTTTCATGATATGATCGAGGATTCCATGGAGGTTTTCATGGATGAGTTTTCGGTATTTGGGGATTCCTTCGATCATTGTTTGGAAAATTTGAAAAGGATGTTGAAGAGGTGCGAGGAGACGAATCTTGTCCTGAACTGGGAAAAGTGCCACTTCATGGTGAAGGAGGGCATAGTTCTGGGACACAAGATTTCGCGTGCGGGTATGGAGGTCGATCCAGCCAAAGTGGATATCATTTCACGACTTCCACCGCCCACCTCTGTGAGAGCGATACGGAGCTTTCTTGGTCATGCGGGATTCTATAGGCGATTCATCAAGGATTTTTCAAAGATCGCTAGGCCCATGACCCGTCTGTTAGAAAAAGACGCTCCGTTCATATTTGGAGATGATTGCTTGAGAGCCTTTGACCTTCTCAAGCAAAAGTTGATCGAGGCCCCTATTTTAGTTGCGCCGGACTGGAGTCTGCCGTTTGAAATTATGTGCGACGCGAGTGATTACGCTATAGGGGTCGTGTTAGGACAGAAAAAAGAAAAGCACTTTCACCCGATCTATTATGCAAGCAAGACTCTTCACGACGCTCAGGAGCATTACCCCACGACTGAAAAAGAGCTCTTGGCGGTTGTTTTCGCATTTGACAAATTTAGATCGTATTTAGTGCTTTCGAAAACTGTTGTGTATACTGATCACGCAACCATTAGATATCTTTTCAGCAAACAGGACGCTAAACCGTGTCTCATCAGATGGATCTTGTTGCTGCAAGAGTTCGATATCGAAATTCAGGATAAAAAGGGTGCGTTGAATGTAGCGGCTGACCATTTATCTCGGTTAGAGCATGGAGACATCGTGGACGCGCGTTGGGATTCCATAAATGAATATTTCCCACACGAGTCTTTGATAGGTGTTGAGATACGTGATGAGTAGCCATGGTTCGCCGACTTTGCGAACTATCTTGCTTGCGGGATTCTGATTAAAGGGTTGACTCACCAGCAAAAGAGGAAATTCTTTTCGGATGTCAAGCACTACATTTGGGATGACCCTTAGTTGTTTCGGGTTGGTGCTGATCAGGTGATTAGGAGGTGTGTTTCAGGGAAGGAGGCGACCGATATTCTGCGCCATTGTCACGAGGGACCTACCAGAGGCCACCATGGAGCCAATTTCAACGCCAAGATGGTGCTGGATTCTGGGTTTTATTGGCTGACTATATTTCGTGATGCGCAGAGTTGGGTTAGAGCGTGCGATGCCTTCCAGAGGGCGACAAATATATCGGCACATGATGAAATGCCTCAGAACTGGATTCAGGTTTGTGAAGTCTTTGATATCTGGGGGATAGACTTCATGGGACCATTTCCCCCCTCACGAGGTAATAAGTACATCCTGGTTGCAGTTGACTATGTATCAAAGTGGGCGGAGGCACAGGCCTTACCCACCAATGATGCCAGGGTGGTCGTGAGATTCTTAAAGAGCTTATTTGCCCGGTTTGGCGCTCCCAAAGCGCTTATTAGTGACAGAGGGACGCATTTTTGCAATACTCAGCTCGAGAGAGCTTTGTCCCGTTACGGTGTGCATCACCGTTTATCCACGCCCTATCATCCACAGACAAGCGGGCAGGTGGAAGTCACGAACCGGGGGCTGAAGAGAATCCTTGAGCGGTCACTAGGTGCAAACCGCAAGGATTGGTCGGATAAGCTTGATGAAGCGTTGTGGGCTTTCCGTACGGCTTACAAGATGCCTATTGGGACTACTCCCTTTAGGCTTGTTTACAGAAAAGCATGCCATTTACCGGTGGAGTTAGAGCATAAAGCGATGTGGGCTCTAAAAACCGCAAATCTAGACTTAAAAACCGGAGGTGAAGCCCGGTTTCTCCAGATTCATGAATTAGAAGAGATGCGACAACACGCTTACGAAAGCTCCATGTTGTACAAGGAGCGCACAAAGAGATTGCACGATAAACGCTTGAAGGACCACAAAGAATTCCAAGCGGGCGATCTTGTTCTTCTTTACAACTCGCGGTTGCGCTTATTTCCCGGGAAGCTCCATTCACGTTGGACAGGACCATACACAGTTAAAGAGGTATTTCCGTATGGGACTGTTGCAATAGAGAACGCGGACGGCGTTATTTTCAAGGTGAATGGGCATCGTTTGAAGTTGTACGTCGCCGGGCCGATAGAGTCGGCGGTGGAGGTCATCGAGCTCCAAACCCCGCACACATCATAAGTGTGGGGAGGAGAGAGTCTACGCTACTGACTCGCGGATCAAAAATGTAGCAAGAGCGTCAAAAGCGCTTTAGGGGTAAAATTGTCCTTTTTGTGTTTTTCTAGTTTTAGCGTAATTTAGGAGTCTTTAGTAGTATCCGTTAATATGTACAGTTTTTTTACGTGCGGAGCGAAGGGTCTACGTGGGAATATTGTTAAAACACGTTGTGTATGGTAAAAATGGTGAAAAACGGCGAAAACGGCTGTTGAAACTGCATTCTGCAGTTAACAGACACATCTGCAGCTGTGGCACGCCCGTTCCTTGGGACGCACGACCGTGCGTTTGCAGCTAGGCCGGCACCTCGAGTCGCACCCCCGGTGCATTTCCGAGATCGACGTGCCCTAGTGACAAGTGTTCGGCGACGCACGACCGTGCGGTCAGTCGCACGACCGTGCGAATGGTCAAGGGCAGT